>NC_140109.1:1953621-2569835 GCF_964237585.1 Gallinula chloropus | reverse complement strand
AAAAAGCATGAACATGCACTAGTAAGCAAGGGTAGGTTGCCAGCCATGGAAACTCCAAGACAGACAGTTTCAGGTAGAAGCAAGCAGCAAGCTGCCCAAAGCTCCTCTGCATCCAGTGTCCCATCCCAAGAGGAACCTGCCCCACTCATTTCTCACACAACCAAGCAGCTCAAGGCTTTGAAACCTACAACAACTTTAGAGACACACACATAAAGCCAGCGTGCACAATTCCTCTTACGTGTCAAAGCACTGCAACAGGCAGCAGGTTTACAAGGACAACGTGTACCGTGGGAGAAAAAGAGACAACATTTAATTCTACTCCTAAAACAGAACCTGCACTTAAGATGGAGCTTGTCAGAAAACTGTGAGGGTGATTTCATAAAGGCTTGCTCCTAAAATTCCTTTTAATTGGATAGCTGAGAGTCCAACCCAAAGCACAACTGCTGTTTTGAGGACAGCCAAGAACGCAGAGCTCACTGCCATGGGACCTTTGAATGGCTTGGAAGGAGGGCTCACCTCTGCTCCCCACTGCAGACCCCAAAGCGTGAACAACAAGGTTAATGGGAGAATAATCTCCAGAAGGTGCAAGACTGAGACTCCTCTTGACTACACCTCAGTTCTTTGACTCCACCATTATTTCTATGGGTGAGTGTTTTACCTGACAATATCTGGATCTGGATCCACCAGGACACTGACAAAACGGAAGAAGAGACAGTCTTTCCATTTCACAAACTCCTCCTACAAGAAATCAGCAGACAATAAATTATCAGCCTGAATCAGGAAAAACACAGCATGAACCTCCAGACTGTTTCCAGGCTGGTATCTGATGGGGCCCAGCAGAACAGATGTCAGGTGAAGTGTGAGCCGGACAGCTTCAGCTGGAGGGCACACCGAATAAACCTCAGGAAGATGATGTTTTGAAGGATGCTTTCAACAACATAAACACCACAGCAGCAAGCATCCAGGTTCACCACAGGTATCAACAAAAATGTACAAGTGCGAAAAAGCCTCTTCTCCCAGCCCAAGGCCAACGTGCTCTTCAGCACTGTTCCCGCAGTCAAACGCACTCTGGATCTGCCTTGGCTGGTGTCATGTGAACATCAGGAGGGCAAACATATTGAGCCTTTTAACATTCATGTCTTTAGAAAAGTAAGCAGAGACAGGAGGAGAAGGTGGTACTGTGATGCTTGTTATATTCATCCACAGAGGAGCAACACTGAAGCAAATGGATAGAGACAAAGTGAAGACAATACAAGGGGCACCTATCAACTAAAAATCATCTCGTTATCCAGCTGTGGTGAGTTTCCTTAGTTGATTTCTGTCCCACTAGCAAAACACGTGGTAACAGGACATATGGTTTAAAATTGCCATGATTAAGTACAGATTAATCAAGGTGCCAGCAGCACCCCTACTGGTCAGGCTGCCAGCGTCCAGCACCGGCAGCAGACACGTGACTGGGGCCTCCATTTACCTGCAGAAGGTTGGTCAGCATGATCAGCGTCTGCTTACGGATGAAGGGATTTGGATCCTTGAGGCACAAAGAGATGTTGGGGATGTATCTGTCCACCATGGAGGTGTAGCGGACACACAGATCGCACATCACGATGACGACGTTATTGCGAACGGCCACGTCCCGCGACACCTCCAGCTCCCGAGCCAGAGCTGGAATGCATTTCTTGGCCAGGTCCTCGTGCTGCAAACAC
The DNA here is from genome assembly GCF_964237585.1 of Gallinula chloropus. Lineage (NCBI taxonomy): Eukaryota > Metazoa > Chordata > Aves > Gruiformes > Rallidae > Gallinula > Gallinula chloropus. The sequence goes on along the minus strand of NC_140109.1, from coordinate 2,568,132 downwards.
AGTTTACCTGCAAAACAGGGGTGAGACTGTCAGCACTGTGAATAGATTCCTCTTCCCAACCGCCACAGCCCGGCTCGCTGCCTCCGTGGAGCCCAGCGTGAGCCAAAGAAGGAATCGGGAAGTAAACAGAGGACTAAACAAGAAACACACACTGAAACTTGATGAGCAATCTGCACGACCTCTCAAAGAAATGACACTTCAAGGAGTTCTTCCAAACTCCGTAGACCTATAGTGTGGGCCTCTCTGCCAAATTCCCTCCTTCACAAAGAACTATTTCTGCGCACGGGGTTTTATTCAAAGCAGCTAAATAGAACAGCCCCAGCTGTCACAGGCAGAGCAGGGAGACACCCACCTCCAAGGGCACCACCAAGCAGACTTAAAAGCAAGTAGCCAGCATGCTAACAGCACTGTTCCCTGTTTCCAAGCTCTGCACAAACATTCCCAAAGCAGTTAAAGAAAGAACACTGGTTATCCTCTGTCCACATGAGGAGAGGCCTGTTCCTAACCACAAAAGTGCTATAAACCCAGAACTTTCTCTGAGTATTCTCCCTACCACTGGGAGATACAGATTTGGCCAGGCTTCTCAAAGAAGCTGAGAACCTCATACCAAGGAGAACAAGAAGCTACATGCAGTCATTCTGCCCTGAACTGCACCAGAACCACCAAGTCTTCTTCATCCTCTGTTGAGCACCGTGCTAGAGTGTAAGGTGACCCTTCAGCCATACAGCAACTGCCTCCAAGTACAAGGACAGTACTCTTCTGGAGGGTGTTGAGAATTACTGATCACTCTTAATGCATTAACCACCTTGAGGAACAGCCACACTGATAGTAGTGTTGTTACAGACCGAATGACTTGCTCCCATGGATGCTTGCTGAAGTGCTGAGCTGAGGACAAGCATCAGGCGCTGCAGCTCTCCCTTACAACTGGCATGGCTTTTGCACAGAGCTACAAGCAGCAAGGGTGGGAGCTGGATATGGAGGGGCACACGTCTGCGTGCACTTACCTAGAGTAATGATCGCATGCGCTCTGACCACTGGAGGCATGGCTGATCCCCTGAACTGGGACAGCAGCTGAGAGGCTGGAGTTTCCTCATCATCTGGAGGAACAGACAGAGGGAAAGAGCAGATTAGGAATGAAAACATGCTTTCCTGTTGGGTTGGTTGCCTGTAAGCATGAGATCAAGAGCCTCACATTGGTCCTTGTCGGCAGAAGCCAAAATGGATTGAATCAAAAGAAAGACACGTTTCTCCACTTTGGCTGGACAGAGCTGTGCAGCCTCACCCAAGATGAAGAGGTGCCTCACCTGCAGAGAAAGAGCAACACTGCAGTCACAAGCTGCTAATTAAGTCAGTAATTGGTGTGGGAATTCTCCCAAGACAACTTAAAATTCCCCTTGCTCCTTTCCAGACAATGGCTACACCACAGGCGAAGCTTTGAACCAGAAACTGGGGGGTGTGTGTGTGATACGCTATAACCCTCACACATCTACTAACACCACTGAAATACCCATGACATTTTAACACCAATCATAACCTTGAAGCCACTGCTGATGTGCACAACTGGTGCCCACAAGTGCTGGATTTGTTCCAAGCTTACGTGTTGTCCTGTATTATCACAGTTACTCGCCTGGACTTCAAGCAACACCAGTTTCCAGTATGCCTACATCCTTTGAAGGGCAACCCAGCTTACCAAGAGATCTTCCTGCAGCTGCTCTGCTCCATCCTCTTTGAGGACTATGCTAGAAACATAGCTTTCACAGGTGGATACTAGATCTCCACACACCTGGTTGAGCAGCTCCTGTTCCGTAATGAAACACAAGTCATTAATCAGGCAGCAGGTAGCTGTGGGAATCCCTAATCTGAAAGTCTTTGTATGCTTTTAGTAAGCACACATTAAAAGAGGTTTTTTTAAGTCACACCTGTGCCTTCTCTGGCACGTCTGCACACGCGTGGCACAGCTTCTGCAGAGCTTCTATAGCTGGGCTAATCGCCTCCAAGGGACACTGAGACTCCCACAGCCAGCACTTGATACTATCTGAAATGAGATCACACGGGGTAAAATGAGCAGTTCCAAAGCTGACTGAGAAATAACTGTTAAGCTGGGAGGCCTGGATCCTGCCTTCCCCTCTGTAGTCTCTTGGGGCCACTCACCAACCAGCCTCTCGCAGGTGCTTTTAGGAAGGTGCTTTGCGACATGACCGATGACGCACAGTATGTGTCCTGCGGTATCGGTGCTCACGCTCTGCTGCCTGAACAACAACCGAGCAGACACATGAGCATTAGCACTACACACTACCACCAAACCACAGCAGAACAGCCCTTTCACCTGGGACATGCATTATTGAGCAGACCTGTCGAGCCAAATGAACGCTCAGAAAGCTTAAGGGACAAGTCAGTTACTGCAGCAATGTGAGAACTGACTGCCTGACTATGGAACTGCGAGCCGAGCAGCCGAGAGCAATCTGCCTGCGGAAGGACAAACTGCCCTCGCTTGCTTTGCTCCTCTTCACCCCCCTGCAGAACAGAAGGAGGAGTTCAAAGCACATGAATACCTGCTGATATTGTCCCAGGACTCAATGACCTTGGAGTAATCCAGCTTGGGTGAAGAACCTGCCACCTTAGCAAGCAACATCCAAGCTGGTATGGCATGCTCCGTTTCCACATGGGACAGGACGCTCTTAATGAAAGCAGAGGTGAACTTGTTCTGCCTGGACCATATATGAAAAGCTTTGCTCAGGTAACGGCTGCAAGGGGAAGAGAGAAGGAAAAAGTGAAAGGAGGAGTAAACAGAACACTTGGTCTCACACAGCAGCAGGAAAAGCCAACATCCCTGTCTGGGATACAGTGGGCAACACAACAAAGCTGGCGCCCGGCATTCCCGTTCCTTGGAGTGTGCTGGCATTTCCACTAGTGGTATTTCAGCCTTTCAGTTGGCATGGCCATAGCGCTCTGCACCACTGAGGCAGAAGCTCCACCCCACAGCAGGACAACTCAAGAAAACACAGGCTGGGCAGGCTGTACCAAAGACTTTCCAGGAGCTGACACCTCATCCCCGTAACAGGACAGGACACAGAACCATTCAGGCATCAGAACTCGCTCCTCTTTCTATTTAACCTGAATTCCCTACTTCCTGCTGGAAGAGTTGAGAGATTTATCGAGCTGCAAGGTGCTCTGAGGTCACGAAGAAGAAGGTGCCATGAGCCTGCAAACTATGTCATAAAGCAGCCCAAATTAGAACCCCGACAGCTTCGCAGATTGGCGAGGCAGCGCAGCCAGCACCTCGCTTTCTATTTCGGAGCTATTATGCCCTGTTGACTAATAAACATGCAGCTGTCTGTAATCAATGTTGTGTCCTTGCCATGCTGTGTCTCATCTCATTTCTTCTGCTTCTTCCCACGGCATTCTGCAAAAGGCAGAATACTTCTATTTGTCATAAGACAAGTAACATATTGCACACAAGAACTAATAAAAGGCAATGTTCTTCTCTCTTTATATATCCTCTCTTGCTTCTGCCATCAGAACACCTCCTCTGGACTTACATATTCACGCTGCTTGGCAGCGTGTCAGCAACGGCATGGCACACTCCTGCGCGTGAACGGGCGAGTTCAGGGAGAGAGCCTGGGTAACAAGAGCAGCAAATGGAAATACTTCCACCAAGGAAACCACGCTCTTCTCTGCCAGTCTGACCGTGCTTCCACAGCCCCAATGTCCCAGGAACAGGCAAAGCAGTGCAAGCCCCTCGCAATACAACAGTTTCCAGCTCTAGTAGGGAATTCCAGCAGCTTAAAAAACCCCACCACCAAGGGTAGTTTTGTGTCCTTGCACAGTAGATGGCACGCAAACTACGATACCTAAAGGTCTGTGGCCTCAGAGTATAACACAATACTCTTATCTCAGTGCTCCAGTCAACAGACAGCTTCCCTCCGTAAAGGCAAAGTTGTGAGTTCTAACAGGATTAAAAGTCTAAAAGATAATGATGTGGATTTGGCCCCGGGGTGCTAACACAGCAAAGGCAGCACAGACACCAGGCACAGCAGACAAGGGGCTGCTAAAGAAATGCCACCAGAGCCCACAAGGAAGGGAAGAGGCACTTACGTCAACTCCTTGTTTTCCGAAGTCAAGAGGGTCAGGAGGTCCCACGCTAGAGCCTGCTTTCCATCTTCATTCCTGAATTTATTGCATTTGATGTGTTGCAGCAAGAGCTGGTCAAGGGAATCTAAGGCCTTTTCTTGGACAGAGCTTTCAGCGTCCATTACAGCAGGCACCACTCCGTTCAACCAGGCCTTCTGCACTAGAACGTTGTCAGGCTGGGACTGCAAAGAACATGCATAGCATGAGAAACACTCTGAAATCCTCCCAGGCTCCTGTGTGTGGTGAGATCAGAGGCCTCCTAAACCTCCTGACTCCTGCTCAACTAGCATACCACTCAACTAGTGGGACACGGGGCCTTGTGTCCCCGTGACATCATGCAGTGACACCTGTGACCGAGCTGCACTATCTGATTTTGGAAGCCCTATGAATAATTCCAACAGTACAGCAATACAACCACAGAGGGGATGATTTCACACTTCAAAAGAAGAAAGCTTTGCTCAATATAAACCCTACACTCCAAGACTAGGGTACCAACCCCTGGAGAACGCCCAGGAAAGAGGAGAACCATGGTGGTGCCATCACCTCCGTGGGACAGCTGAGCAAAGTGATTCAGCCTTTTTTTTTTTTTTTTAAACTTGAGAAGGCCAGCAACATAAACACTATCTCTGAGCCACATGAATCAACAGCCAGGAACATAAATGTTACCGACAGTTGGAAGCATCCCACACAAATCACGGCTATGGATAAGAATGAGTCATGACTCCCGAGTCAAAAGGTAATCAAAAAATTAAAACAGAGTCATGAAACGAAATTCACTGAAGGAACAACTGACATGTACCAGGTTTGTCTGCTTCCTCCTCCTTTTAACCCACCCCAGCTCTGCCTGGGAATTCACAGGACTGTTTCCTTACCAGAAGGAGCTCCATTATGGACTGCAAAGCCTGCTTCCGCACAGAAACCGCAGGGTCCCGGCAGCGATCCTGGAGAGCGGACAAGTCTTCCCTGGTACAAGGGATCATTCTGTACTTCAGGATGTTTGTAAAAACCTGCAAGTCAAAGGCTGGCGTGACTTTCCTGGGAGCAACGGCCATACATGCTGGGCACCCAATCAGAATGGCCATCTACTCCCTGCCAACGTTAATCAGAGGTTAATTTATCTCGCCCAGAGCAAAACAGCACAGTAACAGTTCATGCACACTGGGCACCACCAGAGACGTCAAATGGAACAGGAAGCATCTTGTCAGTCATTCTGATTTTATGATGGCATTAGGATAGAGCAAATGTCACCATTTCCCTTGAAAAATCAGGTGTCCCTTGCACGAACATGTCCCATTTACCCAGCAGTAAGGAAAAGGGGATTTCCTCCTCCTCCTTTTTTTTTTTTGACAGAAAAGCATCAGAACAAAATCACTATAAAGCCATGGGAATCCCAAATCAATGTGTGAGCTGAGAGGAAGAGCTGGGGTGAAGAGGACTACCAGAGGAAGGCAGACAACAGCAGCTGAGAATTCCTTACAGCAACAAGCCTCCCATTGGAGCCGATCTCTCCGAAAGCGAACGGCTTCATTGAAAAAAACCCAGCAACAGGCAGAGCAGCTCGTTCCTCAGAAAGCAGCTGGATGTGCCCTAATCTCTTTGTTAACAAGGTCAAACCGAAGCGAGCAGTGAAGGCGCTCCAGTTGATAAGGAAGTTGCTTAATTGAAATGCCTGTTGACATTTGAGAAGAGCCTCTCTGCCTAAATGACGGAGAAAGAGAACGCCAGCAAGAGCACTCGAAAAAATCTTCCATCATCGTGCCTGCGTTACTGGCTTCTCAGGAGGGAGCGAGTGGGACCTCACTAAGGCCTGGGGACACTCTGTGGGGAGAGCAAGGAGCTGCAGGCAGGCACAGTTACACAGAGTTTGCTATGGGACTGCAGCCTAGTGATTGGTTTCAAGGGCGTTCTGGGCAATCACTGAGAAGGAAGCGCGCAAAAAACACCCTACCTGGAGAGCAGATTTCCTCACGTTGGTTTTCTCATCTCCAGCTCTCAGTCTCAGCATGGACATGACTTCTTTTCCTGTTCCAAACCGTGATAACAAGCAATTACCCACACACCGAAAGCTGCACAGCACCCAGGAGGGACAGAGACACTCAGCTGAGCAGTTAGGAAGAAAAGCTTTTACGTGGAAGAGGACAAGAAAAGGACTCAGAAGGAAAATCATGGCCACAAAAGCCAACCTTCACACTGCTTTTGTGCTATCAGCAAGTTAGAACCAGCTGGTGCCCACTCTGCATCACGCTCGGCTCTCAACTCCAGCCAGCACCCAATGCTGCAGAGAAGCGAATCCTGCCCTACGTAACGGCGCTCAAAGGCAACATGCCTCATGTAGGAAATCGTATTAGTTCTTTGTGCACTGAGCAAGAGATTTAATTGCCTTAAAATTCATGAAGTTACAAGTACGACATCCCACATCAATTACCATCCTTTGTGGAAAGGATAAATTACCTGCTTTACAACAGGTGTTACCGCCGCAGTAGCGCAAACGAACATGGGTATTTCGAGATTAAATGTATTTTTCAGGCTCGAGTGGAAACAGTATTTCTTTACAGCTGGCACTCCCAGCCCCTTCATCACCCAGAAGGGCTTCTGAAGAGCTCTCAGAAAGCTCTTGCTGCTTTCTTTGAAAAATGGACAATGGAAGCCCTTTGGAAAGCCTAATTTCAATTAAGGGTTGGGAAAGTTATCTAAAAAGGCTAGTGTAATTTTGACGTACCGTCAAGCGCAGCAGTACTGCTGCTGTCTGTCAACTCAATGGTTCTGAAGGTCGGTAAGGTCTTCAGTGGATGGTTGGACATACCTGAAAGTTGAAGGTTTAAGAATAAATCACCCAAGTAAGACGGCTCACCGCTGAACAGAGCACCCTGCATATGCCCTTGGTTCTACACATAAACCTATTTGGAGGTAAAGGTGCCAAGAACACAAGGACTCCGTACCTTCTGCACTGACCGTCAGGCTCGCAGTGTTTGTGTTCGTTTCCGAGGCTGTATAGTCAGAGTCTGCCAAAAAGAAATGAAAAGGAAAAATGAAAAAGAGAGGAAAAAAAAGGGAAATTAAATGAAGCATCTTAATGCTGGATACTCTGTCATTCCAAATTTTTTTCAGGCAAGTCATCTAACCGTAGGATGCTGCGTGCATGGCTCTGAACCGTGCCATCTGGCCTTTCCCACACCTGAGGGAGTTCAGAACGCCAGTCAGGAGCAGAACAGCTTCGCAGAAGCAAAAGGCAACTCAAGATTTAATCAAGTCAGGCAAGAATCAGCAACCTTTTCTTGTTTTTATTTTTTTCTTTTTCCCAGTGAGCAATTTCAGTTGTCTGGAAATATCCTTCCAAGGTATCTCATGAAAGAATCTATTTAGAACCGATATTTGAGAATAAATCCCTTCCAAACACACAGCTTCAAGAGCAACAAGGCACATCTACTACTCCTCACAACAACACAGCACACAAAGTCGCTACTTGAAGATGTTTAAGTTCCTGATAACCCGTTCTCCTATTTCCCCACCAGTTCTTCCCCAGACTGTTCAAGAAATATTTTCACTATCTAGCCTAGGGTTAGCACTTACAGCTTTGCAGCAAGTCCTGTATGCTCTCCAAGGCAGCAGCAGTTTTCATTTCGAGACAGTGGGCGAAGGTGCTTAAAGCTTTGCTGCGGACCACGGGCGCTCTGTCTGAACACCGGCCAAACACCATGTCCTGCACTAAGAACTTATGCTTCAGAAACTTCTGCTGATCCAGGGATAAGGAGTCGTCCGAGTTCTTCTCCGGCACATCCAGCAAAGCTAACGCCACATCAAGAGCAAACACTCTGTAGGCAACCTGTTTGGGAGAAAAAGCACAAGGCACTCTGTTAGTGTGAGCCAAAAAGCGGGTACTGCCTCCTCACCTTACCCACCTCTAGCTCCCAGCAACAACAGCAGCAGCACTACTTGGTACTGAACCCTTCATCCCTGAAATGCTGCTTAATCTGAACCCTGAACACCAAGGAGACATGCTTACCTTGGCGTTGCGTGAGAATTTATAAAGCCAAGCGATGAAGTCGGCAAACTCTGTACAAGGCAGCTTATTCAGCAAGGTCACCAAGGCCTGGGCGGCGTAGGTGCGATAGTCAGCCTTGTCTGGGACCTGAAAGACAGGGGGAATGGCATGGTGCAGTGTCTGGATGCTCGCAGAGAAGTCATTGTTTGGATTTAACGAGGTGATACGGTCACACTCAGCAGTGCCACAGCCTCCTCAGTCAGTACAGCAGCACTCACCCATGGTACACAGCACACTCTCCAAGGCAAAGGTGGAGCCTGGAGCAGGTACCTCTACCTGGCACTGCTCCACTAGTTCACTAGGTGAGGAGCTCTTGCTACCCTCATTCTCCTCTAGCAAAACAGTGGTGAACTGGCAAATTTTGGACAGGTCACAAGTAGGGGACAGTCAGTTGTCACCGAGGGGGGAGAGTTTTCACCCACAGTACCCTCCCGGGGCGCGACACTATTTTTAAGACCCCTGAAAACTCTGGTAAAGGTTGTGAGGCAACCGGGCTGCCAGGAAACTTGCTAAGGATGGAAATCTTATCATTCCTTACAAGATGCAGTGAAATAGGATTTCCAAGCTGTTTACAGATCCTGCAAGGGATCCATGGCTGAGCTCCTCAGCGCGAGACTCAACTAGCCTGGCATACCTTGGTACAGATGTGCTGCAGCAATATTCGAAGCACGGGAAAAGCAGCTTCTTTCAGCTCATCTACTACAGAACTGCGTGGAAGAAGGAATAAATAAGAGGCAGGTTTTAATGAGGCTGTTTAACAGAGTGAAAATCCAGTTGAGGACATTCCTTTTGGGAATGCATTGCAAAGCCTGGCTTTCCAGGCACAAAACTGTCTCTTCCAATATTTCTTTCCACAAGTAAAAGGACAGCATGAAAGCTTTATCACCTGTGATCTACTCGCAGTATGCTGCCTGGGGATCTCTGCACAACCCACCCTTTCCTACACCATGGATCCCCACACCCAGGGCCTAACAGACACAGGCAAAGCACATCGTTAAACAGGAGAAAGCAAAGAGCTGAGGAGGAATTAGGTCCATATTAAGCTTTCATCTCCTTTACAATACTTTGTAGTAAGCTACAAGGCCCGAAGGACTGGTACAAGGCAATCCACCGAGGTCCTTCCCACTCTCTGCTGCTTTCCTGTCAAGCAGCACCTCCTTTCCCACATGCCCATGAGTTGAGCAAATTCCCACTTACAGATATTTTAATTAAGCCTCATTTGCACAACCAACTTCCAGGTCAGTGCCGGTTTGTCTCATCCCGTTATCTGCTGAGCAGCCAAAGGAAGCCAGGCTAACAAGTCAGAGCTCAGTACCTCACCTGATGAACTTTACAGCCTGGTTCCTGGCACTGATCACAGCCGATGTGATTGCAAGGACCGCGCATCTGGAACCCATGCTGTTTTCCAGCAGAAGAATGACATTGAGGAGTCGCTGGAAGACACAGCGGAGAATCTGGGGGGGGGAGGAGAAAGGAAAAAGGGAGGTTTTCCAGGTTCGTTTTCCAGGTTTATTTCAGAGCCACTAATACCCCAGCTTGCTAGCCCAGTGCTATCTCACACGCATTTCCAGATGCATAAAAGCATGCTCACGCCCTGAGTTCCAAAGCCCCGTCTACAAGAGCACACAGAGAAGCAGGAGACAGCACAGCACACCCAGCAGTTCAATAAGATTAAAAAAGGTAAAGCTGCAGACGTTTTTTGGGTAGAACCAGGTGCTTTCTGCCATGACAGACTGCTCTCCCTGCTTCCCATCATCTGCACGTACTGTGCTGCACAACCCACCGCCACAGCACGCTACCGAGCGGTGCTGGAGCTCCACCTAGCAGGAACAAGAACGTTCTGGGCAAACACAGCAGCCTGGAATGCTTTCTTTTTTGGGTTTAAGATACAGGGATCTAACAGCACTGGGGGTATCCTCAGGTTTTGGTTTGTTTGCCACGAGAGTCAGAATTCAATGCCACAAAGGGCATCCTCACACAGGAAATAGATGCAGGAAAAAGGGAGTAGGTGGGGGAAAAAAACCACCTGGCATCAGACCCAGGGAACATGCACACACACCTCCCAAAGTAAAACTACTGCAATAACTGAAAGGAAAGCAAGGAAAAATGATGTGCGGAGGAGGAGAGAAGTGACTCCCTCTCTGTAGCAATGTATCCAGACTCATTAATGCCCTAATATGATCAGGCCTGGGGAAGCTAGTGAAGATTGGAATGCAGTAACAGGAGAGCAGATGTCTGTGAGAACAGGAGCTTGTGAGAAATAAGCTTGTGAGATAAGAAATTGCAAGACTGTTAACAACTGCCTTATAAAGGAATAACATGACTGCGTAGCTTTAACCAGTTATTAGCAATAGTGAGACACATGTAAGGTGGGTGAACAGAGTATATAACCAATAGCAGTGTAATGCAACTTGTGTACTGATATAGAAACCTATATAAGCTCTGTGTGTGTGTCAATAAATGAGCTCAGCATTAATCACATTGATCAGAGTTGGGTCCGTTACTCCAACTCCAGCACCTCTCTTCACTGTGGCAGTGAGAACTTGAAAGATTTCATCCAGCCTTTACCTTGTTTTCAGGACCATGCAGAGGGGAGCACAGGAGCCGCAGCCCACAATAGGCCAGCTCAGGAATGGACTTGGCTTCAGCAACATTCCTAAGCAAAAGGAGGCAAAGGCACGTCTCCATCTCTCAGCAGAGAAACACAAAACACAATTTCTCTACAACCACACGTGCTCGCTGACTGGAAAACATTCAATATTCACTGAATGTTTCCTGTTAGCTCACTGGCACCCTTCTAATTCTCTGCAGTGAAAGAAATCACCACTTTCCCTTTCACATAAACAGGATAATAACAGCCCAGGTGCCAAGCGCTCTAACGCCCAAAGCGCCGTATGAACACAGAGATAGCTGCTCACATTGCTGCTGAAAAATCCATCTCATGTATGACTGGCTCCAAGCTTGTCATCTCCACAAAGATCTGCAAGGAAAGGAACCAAGCTCACTGAGTCACTGCTGGGGATTGGGCAAAGCACAGAGAACTGGAGCCCAGCTTTCCAACTTTAGTACCTCCCTTGAAGGGGAACCCCAAAGCCCAGAAGCTCGAAATGATGTGTGTTTCTGCCCTGGGCACAGAGGGGATTGAGCACCTGAGAATAAAACTGGTGCCAGCCAGCCACAGAGCAGGCACCCTGCTCCACAAGTTACACCAACAGTCTGATCAGGGGACCAGTTTATGAAAGGCAGGGCTGCCATCACTTCCCCCCCACCCCGCCCCCCAAAAGCCTGCCTGAGGGGACACACAGTTCCTCAAGAAGAATCTCTTTACCCGCAGGCAGTTCTGCACACAGTGAGGCTTCTCCTTCAGGGAGAACTTGGACAGAAGCCGTAAGAAGTTTTTCAGAAGGAGGAAGACCGAGTTGCGGACTTGAAGGAGATCGTCGTTTGAAAAGTAAACGTCTTCACAATCCTCTTCCTCCTCCTCTGCTCCCTCTTCTGTCTGTATGGGTAGAGAAGAGAAACAGCCCCATCCTGTATCCTGCCCCACAGCACTGCCCAAGCTCTTCCACACGTTTTGGTGCCAGAGTTCTCAGGTGAGGTCTTACGTGATGCCATACCCAAAACCCTACAACTTAATGGAGTCAGGGGGAACCCAACCAAAAGCCAGACAGAAAGACAGATGCTGGGTACAAAACAAAGGAAGCTCCAACACAGCCCGTTCTCATTCTGAGGGAAGAAGTCCCTCACAACTGAAAACAATCCTCCCAATTCTAACCTGACACTTGGAGATTCACCATGAGTAGTTCCCACTGTACCCATGGAATAACCCTTATCACGACCCCACAGCACCAACCTCCACCCCCCCAAACATTAAAACTCACAGCTGAGCACAGCAAAGGAAGCATAACACTGACCTAGAAGTGAAACAGCTTGCCAACAATTTGCTTATTAATAGAGAGTGACAGCTGAGGAGCACACAGACATCTTACGTTGCTGCTCCGGCACGGCTTCCCTTTCTTTCTGTTTCTCCTGGTGTCGGCCTGGGAGCCCTGAGCCTGCCCCTTCTTTCTCTTCCTCAGCTGCTCCTGTTGCTGAGGCCAGGTTTTCGTGAGGGTGTAGAGACATTTATCAAACATGATCTGATGGAACAGCTGGTTCACAATGCTGCCTGCCCAGGAAAGACAACATCAGCCAGGCAAGGTACAGAACATCAGACTGCTGGCCACCTCTCCTCTTGCTGACAGCCAAGGAGGTGGCCAGGACAAAAGCACCATCCCATGAGCCTAAGAGACCTCAGGAGAAGAAAAGGGAATTGCCTGGACAAAGCCAAACTGCCCCAGAATTACACAGCCACCAGTGACGACGCTGTCAGACAGGGTCACCAGCTGAGTGACCCCTCTAGCATGGCAAAGACAAGCAAAGCCTTAGAACACACGTTAGCCTCCAGTCCAAAGGATACCACTGGGAATTAACGGGCTAGAAAACTCCAGTTGCTGGTTACTTTAAACCATTCCCAACACAGGCCTGCCCAGAAGAGCTGCCTGGTGAAATCCGCTCTGGCTACAGAGTAGAATAGCAATAAGCTTCTGCCATCACTGGGTGTTGCTGTCAGACTGGAGGGACACGTGTGGTTCCTTCCAGCTCCTTACACCCTTTGGACTCCCCTGGCAGCCCAGCAACCATCAAACCACAGCAGAGACCAAGCTGTAACCAGCACAAAGAGCCACAAAGGAGCTGCCAGCATGGCTGGCCACAGCCCCTGAGAACACCAGGGAGAGAACAGCCGACAGCTCAAACGCCATCACCCCTTCCACCCTCGGGGGGCTTCTGTAACTGCGAGACACCCGGTTTCACGGGGGGAGGGGGGGAAGATGTCCTCCCGGAGGGAAAAGAGGCACATCCCCTGACTCACCTGGGATCTCCAACAGCAGGAAGTACAACCCGGCGGCGTGCAGGGCGCAGACCCTCTGCTGGGCGCTCGCCCCCCTGCCCTGTCCCGCCTGCACGAAGTGGTGCAGCACAGCGACCAGGGCGTTCTGCGGGGAGCCGTTGTCAGCCAGCAAGGCCCAGATGCTCTGCGGCAAAGCAGGCGCGTCAGTGAGCCGCGGGGCACCCCACCCCGACAGCCGCCAGCCCCGTTACAGCCCCCCCGCCCCCGACAGCCGCCGTCCCGGCCCCATTACCCCCTCCCCCCCGGCAACCGCCGTCCCGGCCCCGTTACCCCCTCCCCCCCGACAGCCGCCGGCCCGGCCCCGTTACCCCCTGCCCCACCCCCGACAGCCGCCGGCCCGGCCCCGTTACCCCCCCCCGCCCCCCCCCCGACAGCCGCCGGCCCGGCCCCGTTACCCCCCCCCCGCCCCCCCCCCGACAGCCGCCGGCCCGGCCCCGTTACCCCCCCCCGCCCCCGACAGCCGCCGGCCCGGCCCCGTTACCCGCCCCCCGCCGCGTATCGCTACCAGCGAGCACCAAGGGCCCCGTGATGGGGAACCGGGGCCGGGTGTCCCGGTGGGAAAGGCGGGGCGGGGAAGCTCCGGCACGGGAGCGGCCCCTCGCTGGGGCCTCACCTCCCCTCCCTGGCGGTCCTCCGCGGAGAAGGGCGACAGAGCGCCGTACAGGTGGGTGAAGGCGCCGAGCCCGTCCTCCGTGATCTCCTCGGCCAGCCGAGGCTCCAGCGGGTCGGTCTCGATGAAGTCCGAGTCCCAGGCGGCGCTTACCCAGCCTGTGCGGAGACACCGGAAGGGCCGCGCGTTGCGGGAGAGGCCGGTGTAAGGGCCCCGGGACCCCTCCCCACCTCACCTCCACCCCCCCCCCCCCCCCCCCCCCCCCCAACACCCCCAACACCCCCCGCACCCGCGTCGACGTCCTGCAGCCGCCACTCGGCCAGGGCGCCCGGCAGCTCCCGCGCCGCCGCCATCGCCGCCGCCGCTTCCTCCTCCTCCCGCTTCGAATCGGCCGGCCGCGCGCGCCCACCCGCCCGGCAGCCAATCAGCGCGCAGCGCCCGCCCCTCTGCCGGAAATGACGAGCCTGCCACCCGCCCCTTACCCCGTGCGCCTGCGGGGCCGGAAAGCCGGTGCGGGAAAAGGGGCGGGGGGAAAAAACCAGCCGCGTCCCGGTTCCGGCGGGGCGGCGCATGCGCGGTGCGGCGGCCCAGCAGAGTGGGGGGGGGCGGACGGGCGGCGGCGCGACGCGGGGGAAGCGCTCGCGCAGCGGCGGCGGCGGGGAGGGGGGAGGGGCGCAGCAGCGCGCGCGCGCACGCCCCCCCCCGACGGGCTCCTCCATCCGCGGCCGGGCAGGGGCCGGGTCCCCCCCCCCCCACACCCCCTCCCCACCCCCGGGCTGGGCCCTGCCGCATTGCGGGGCCGCCTCTCCCCGCCCCTCCCCGCCCCGGGTGTGTGTGTGTGTGAGGCGAGGGGCGTGAGGCCAGGGGTGCTGTGAGGGGAAGGGGCCCCCGCGGGCGCCCCCCCGCCCCGTGGCCGGGGCCATGAGCTTCTTCGGGTTCGGTCAGAGCGCGGAGCTGGAGCTGGTGCTGAGCGACGCCGAGAGCCGGCGGCGGGTGGAGCACAAGACGGAGGAGGGCAAGAAGGAGAAGTACTTCCTCTTCTACGACGGGGAGACCGTGTCCGGGCGGGTGGTCCTCACCCTCAAGCACCCCAACAAGCGCCTGGAGCACCAAGGCATCAAAGTGGAGTTCATCGGGCAGATCGGTGAGCGGGGCCGCGCTGCTCCCATCCTCTCCCTTCCCTCCCCTCCCCCTCTCCACCCCCGGGGGGCTCCATCCGGAGCACAAGGGTCCAGCACCATGGGGGAAGCCTCACCAGGGCGAACAGGGGCAGAGGTGCTCGGAGGAGCTGGGTGTTGGCCCCCCAATTCCCCAGGCATGATGCCTTCCCCAGCCATCTGGCCGTGGCTGTTCCTGCTGTGCCTGCTGGGCCAGTGGGTAAGCGGCATCCCAATGAGGACGGGGTGTTGGGTGGGTCTTCACCCACTCCTGTGTGTTCTACCTGCTTGCTGAGGCTGATGGGCTGGGCTGGGCTTGGCTGCTTCCATCCTCCATCCCCACGTTCCTGGAGGGGTCAGCCAGGCACGGAGTGTTGGGCAGATGGGCAGAACCATAGGGGCTAGGAGGGACCCCAGGTGAGCACTGAGCTGTTGAGAAGCCCTGCTTGCCTCCATGTGCAGCCCGCGTGGAGGGTTTGATGATGGCTCCTGCTTTCCCAGGGGAAGGGCAGCCACCACGCCCACCCCTCTGTCAGACACAGGGTTTCATGGACGTGCCTGGGACTTGGCATAGGTTTAGGATGCTCCCAGCAATGGGGCCGTGCCTGGGGTGGGTGATGCCTTACGCCCCTCTGAGCTCAGGTTTAGCCCCCAGAATCGCAGTGCGAATCGTGTGCTGTAGGGAAAGGAACTGGAGGCTTCTGCCCTGCTACCACTGTGCAGTTATGGCTTCTGCTGGTCTGGCTCAGGCTTGATGACAGCTTATGGAAAGCAAGGGGAATACAGGTAGAGCACCTGGAGCGCAGGAGTGTCAGGAAGCCTGCTCCTCCAGAGCTCATGTCTGGGTGATGAGGGGCAGTGGAAATGAGGCAGGAGCTTTGCTTCCTGCTCCGCTCTGCCTCCTCCCCACTGCCCAGATCCCAGTCTGGTAGGTCCTTGAGCCAGGAACATGCAGAACCTTAGCCCCAAATTCCTGTTGCTGCCCAAGCAGGCTGCAAAGGGGCGCATGGAGCTGGCATTATGTAAAGGGTGGAACCTCCTCTTGCACCTTGGAGCAGTTCCTGACCATTGCCGGTACCTCTGGGAAGCCACCTCTGCGCAGCTTCGTGCCGACGCTGAGCTTGTGCCTGTCTGTCTGGCAACACCGGGTTCTCTTTCCTGCTGATACCAGAAGGTTGTGGGGAAGCTTGGAGCCATGGGACTGTGCTGGTTACCTGAGCTGGTGTGAAGGGTGCTTCCCAAGGTGCATGAATGCTCTTCCCTTGCCTGTGCATCCCGCACACTGAGCAGGGGCATGCCGAACGCTGCCTTGGGGTCTCTGCTGTTATTTACACCCTGGGGCAGATCAGGGCCCCTCAAAGTGCATTGCAAGAGGATAAGCAGGAAGAGCTGGAAGCCTCCTTGCCCTGCCTCTGTGCTCTGTCCCTGTTTGCTGCTCCAACAAGGACGTGTGCTGTGCCTTCCCCTCGTTACAGCCACGGTGCCTTTGGCTTGGAATGTGGTGTGGAAAGTTATTGGAAGGGATGGCATGAGTCGCTGTCCCCTCAGACAGACCGAACATAATTAATATCGATAGTAGGTGCCCTGTGTTGCTCTAAGGCAAGCAGAGTTCCTCATTCATTGCAGGCTGTGCGGGTGTCTGCCTTCCTGTTTCGGGGTGTGGGGGGGAAGGTTCTGCCCAGAGGCACCTGGCTTCAATATGAGAGCCACAAACAAGAGCGGTACTTGGGAACTACAGGTTTCCCTGGTAGCTTCTCTGAACAGTGGCGCAGGAAGTCATCACGACTTCTGGGCAAGAGAGCTGCTGGTTGCGGGGAAATCTGCCTTTCCTCGCTGTGCCGTGTGGGATAAGCATCCCTGCTTAACCTGGACTTGTGTCTTCCCAGAACTCTACTACGACCGAGGAAACCACCATGAGTTCGTGTCCCTGGTGAAAGACCTGGCCCGTCCTGGGGAGTTCACCCAGTCGCAGACGTTTGACTTCGAGTTCACCCACGTGGAGAAACCCTACGAGTCCTACACCGGGCAGAACGTGAAGTTACGGTGAGTCTCCTCCCTTTGCTGGCTCCATCCCCCAGTTCTGTGCAGTGTTTGAGCACTGGTATTGACAGTGGTGACCCCAGAGCACAGCACCCCTTCCTGGGCATCCGTGCAAGCCAGCAATGCAATTCCCAACAGGTTCTGGCGGGCTGAGTTGCCATACGACTGCCTTTGAGGGCCCAGCTGCTGTAAGCATGTGTCAGGCTTTACAGAGCCGGTTTTGTGCCATTTAAGTGAGGAGAGAAATCAGCCCCTTCCACATCCACCAAATACTTTAATTTACTCTGGTAATTCAAACCCTGGAGGAAAATCTTTGCTGTAGCCTCAGCTGGGGATGGATTTGCTGCCTCGCAGTAGTCATCTTGACGTTAATCTTGCTGCCTGCAGACAGATGCCTGGTCTGTATCTGGCTCATGTGTTGCGAACTGGTATTTCACATCCCTTGAAATCCGGCCCCTGGCTTCGAAGCCGGGGTTGGAAAATCCTGACATCTGCAGAGAGAGGCGTGTCTGCGAGGCCAGTGTGATCTAATCTCTTGCAAAAGGGCAGTGGTAAGGCAGGCTCAGAAATGCAGGGAAGCTCAGGGAAGTTGTGGGAGGGCCTGCTTTTCCATTTGAAGATTCCCTTCTGCCTTTTCCAACGTGCAGGATATTAGCTGCTCTGGAAGCTAGGGTAAGACTGCTTGGGTAGCACAGTGCAGTCCTGTCAGCCCTGGGTCCCTGGCAGTACCTGTACGGCCCTGACAGGACAGGGGCTCTCTCACAGGTACTTCCTCCGAGCGACTGTCAGCCGCCGGCTGAACGACGTGGTGAAGGAGATGGACATAGTCGTGCACACGCTGAGCACCTACCCAGAGCTCAACTCCTCTATTAAGATGGAAGTGGGGATCGAGGATTGCCTGCACATCGAGTTCGAGTACAACAAGTCCAAGTGAGTGCCTGGAGAGTAGACGGTGCCTCTGGGGAGCCACCTGCTGTGGGTTGTGGGTGCAGGGGGCTCGCCTTGGAAGCCCTGGACAAGCACATTCCTGCTCTTCGGTCTGGGTGGTGCTGGCCCCGTGGTGCAGTGTGTGACCGTGTCTCTTTCTCCCTTCACCTGCTAGGTATCACTTAAAGGATGTGATTGTTGGGAAGATCTACTTCCTCCTGGTGCGCATCAAGATCAAGCACATGGAGATAGACATCATCAAGAGAGAGACGACGGGGACCGGCCCCAACGTGTACCACGAGAACGACACGATCGCTAAATACGAGATCATGGATGGGGCACCTGTGAGAGGTGAGACAGCAGATGAACCCTTTGGAATTCCCCTTCTGAGGTCTTTCGGGGTGGGAACCCGAGTCCTGCAGTATCTTTGGCTGGGTCTGAGTGCTCAGGGGTAGGATGTGCGTACAGAGTCGATCGGATGGGGATTGCCTTCCTTCTCTGGCACGATGAGGAACAATTGCAGCACGGTGTGTTGCAGTGGCTTCATTCTTGTGGTGAACCAGCAGCAGAGCCAGCAGTGGATGTAAATTCGCGGTTGGCTTGGGCCAGCAGCTGGCACTGCTGCAGCTTGGAGCAGAAAGATGGTGTTCCAGCTCTGCACTGAGCTCCTGTGCCACTTGTTTTCAAGTTCTGTTGCCCAGCAGAGTCACCTGCCAGAGAAAACGTCACCTGGCTCATTTTGTTCCCCTGCAGCGATCTCTGTGCAGGGTCACACACGAGTCCTGCACTGTTAAACCAGAGATGGAGCAGCTGCCCAGCAAGGGCAGGGTCTGGCTGCAGACCACACGTGCTGGTTTTTGAAGGGAGCTGACATCTTCTAGCTTGTCTTGCTCCACCTGTGGGGACAGTCACAAAGCCTGTGGCCTACTGAAACTGTTTGTGCTCTCCGAGTTCTTACCTGCATGTTCTGCCTCTGCTCTTCGTAGGGGAGTCCATTCCCATCAGGCTCTTTCTGGCTGGCTATGAGCTGACTCCGACGATGAGGGACATCAATAAGAAGTTCTCAGTGCGGTATTACCTCAACCTGGTGCTGATTGATGAGGAGGAGAGACGCTACTTCAAGCAGCAGGTGAGAACCAGAGCTGGTGCTTCTTGGCCACATAGGCTGTCACCTGGGACTCAGGGATTCGCTGGCAGTAGGTGCTGGGGGGAGAATCATGTTCTGGATGGATTATCTGTAAGGACTAGACAAAGCAGAGTGTACAGAGGGGGTCTAGAAGCAGTGGGACACAGGGGTGAGGTATGCATGGGGGTGCATGTTGAAGGTGCCCACCTGGGACTTCTGGTCCTCTCTGTTGCCCCGTGGTGGAGCTTCTCTGCTTCCCTGTAGGAACTGCAGTGCGGTGGCCAAGGGCTGTGGGACAGAGCAGCCCTGGACCTCCATCTGGCTGCCTCTGCGTGCTCAGGTGCCGCAGAGGAGAGCCCTGCCCAGGCTTGGGGGAAGGCTGTGCCGTGAGGCTTCTACTTGCCCTGGCACAGCTGTGGGCGGAAGGCGCCGGCGTGGGTGCAAGCTGCTCCCCACAGCCAGGTTTGGCTGCGGGGCCTGGGTGGGGCCAGAAGAAGGTCTCGCAAGCCCTGACAGGCCGTGCTGGCTGTGTTGCTGCAGGAGGTGGTGCTCTGGCGGAAAGGAGACATCGTGAGGAAGAGCATGTCCCACCAGGCAGCCATCGCTTCCCAGAGGTTCGAGGGAACATCCTCGCACAGCGAGGCCAAGCCCCCCAGCCAGCCCGCAGAGAACAACGGCCGGCAGTGAGAGGCCGCGCACGGGACGGCTGCTGAGGAGCCAGCAGGGACAGCAGCGCGAGGAGGAAGAGGAGGAAGAAGAAGAAAACACTTCAGAGACTTCATGGAAATACATACCCGTTTTTGACTTAATTCCTTTCTTCAAAGGACACGTGGGGGGGTGGGGGGCGGGAGGGCGAGGTGAGCTGGAGAGTGGTGGCGCGGAGCTGAAGGTGCCTCCGTGCTTCCCAATCAACTACATTCCTCTGGGGTCGGCTGCTTTGAGGCGCGTGTCTGGAGGCTGCGGAGCTGCCCGATCTCCTCTTTGCCCCGGGACCCCGTCGGTGTGGCAGCAGGGCAGGACAGAGCAAGCGAAGGCCAGATCCACGGCTCCTTTCCAGTGATGTGGATGTTGCTTTGCAGCTGCATTGGATGGACATTTTCCTCACCTTCGGAAGGAAAAATCCCAGGCGGTGATGAGCTGGGAGGTAGCCGGGGGCAGGGGGGAGGCAGAGATTGAGGTGCAGCCTAATGGAAATTGCTCAGCGTTACCCCCTCTTTGCCTCCCCTTCCTCTCCATGCCGGCGCTGGATTCCTTGTCATGGGCAGTTGTACGGCGTGGCTGGCTCAGCCCTACGGCTGTCGCATCCTGGCTGCCACATTGCATCAAGGGGGAGGTGGCACAGGTCAGCGCTGAAGGTGTCCTGGTGCTGCTGGGCAGGCAGGAAGGCTCCTGGAGAGAGCAGTGCCTTCCCCATCTTGTTCCAGCAGCTCCCAAGTGCCCCCGAGATTCGGGCTCCGGTTGCCACACTCATACAGGTTCCGGTTGCGGGTCTAGTGAATGGTTCTGGGGTGCAGCGAGTAAATGGGGGTTCCCTTGGGAGCAGGCTGCTGGCATTCCCCTGCCCACGTCTGTGGCCTCGGGACGGAGCAGCCTTGACACAGGAGGAACACGCCTGTCATGTTTGGTTGCTGCCTTGTGCCTCTGGGTGAGGATCAGTAGGGACAGGAGGTGGATGCAGGTCTTGGAAGCAGCTCGCAGCCTGCGCCTGCTGCTGCTGAGGTCAGGCAGCAGCTGGAAGGATGGCTGAGCTCTCCTGATTCCAGAGGCGCCTTCCTGAGGCCTGAGCTGCAGTCGGAGGGAGGTCTGAGGGTACGCTGTGAACGAAGAACCTGAATGTCCGGGGGTTTTTCTTTTCCAAAATAAGCTGCTTTTAGTATTCAGCTCTGTAGAATCATGGGAATGCTCCCAGGAGGGAATCACTGCCCCGTTGGAAGTCAGATGTGGCTTTGCAGACTTGATGGCTGGAGTCTGGAGGACACCCACCCCGTTTAGATGTTCCCGAGGACGCAGGTGGCGAGACCTCTACCAGACAGAGAGACCAGGCTGCAGTAAATGGGGCCTGAGCTCCAGCAAGTGGGATGTGTTGGGATTTCCTTGCGAGCTTGTGGCTTGACAGGGTTCTGTCCAGCTTCCTTTTGGCTCTGGAATGACTCTCCTCTGCCTCTGTCCTGCGGGTGAATGTAGCTGGGAAAGGAAAGTGTGTCCTGCTGGGAATGCAGCGCTGGTGGGGGAACGGGGCCAGGGTGGGACAGGGAGCTTTTTATGTCCTAAGACAGCTACTGTATTTCAGTGATCAATGTGTGTTTCTGCTTGCCAAAGTAAGTTACCTTTTACTCACCACGTGTAAGGTTGTGGTTTCTAGTCGAGCTGGACAGTCTTGCTCTGTTGTAGAGGACACTAACGATCTCATCTCTGCTGACCGCTCGCGTCACACCGTGCTGCTGCTCTGCCAGAGTGAAGACGTGGCTTTTCCTTGGTGAGCCGGCCGTGCTGTGGGCTGGAGCCGTGTCTTCCTCAGGCTGAAGCAAAAGCTTGCTTTAGATGGCCGTGGCAGGGCACAGGGTGGGGGAGTGCTGCAGCTCTGTGGCAGAGGAAGCCGGACGGTGCTCTTGACACTCACTCTACTCCCTGCTCTGTGCAGGGGGAATGAGAACGCAATCTTTTAAGAGACTGGGGATAGCAGGCTGGCTTTCCACAGCCCAGTCTGCCCCCCGCATCCCTCACCCCCCATCCCACCTAGATCCTTCTTCTCCCCTCGGTCGCTGGCCCCGTGGTATTAGAGAAGCCCCGTGGGTAGAACATCTGTGCGTTCCAGGAGCATCCCAGCTACTTACTGACCAGCTGCGGAGGGTTTCCTTGGTTGGTCAAGGTGCACGAGCCTCGGTGATGGGTCACTTGAGGGTCTTTCCCCATAACCCTGTGCCCCACTCCCCTCTGCCCTTACTGTTGGACCCCCAGTTTAGGAAGAAGCCCTGTTTTTACCGAGCGCACGGTTGTTCACCTGCGGCGTGGTGTGCTGAGCACCTTCGGAGAGGAGGGGAAGCCCAAGGCGGCTCTGGGTGTGACAAGAGCCTTTGGGGAGCAGGGTGCAGGCAGACACTACCCGAGCAGCTGCGTCCCCCCGAGCTGGGCAGTCCCGGTGGGTCCTTGGGTCAGCCCCTCTCCCCAGGCAGAGGGGAGTGTGCCAGTACTAAACCGAGCAGCGCAACCTGTAATTAAGCCTCTGCAGTGTTTACATGTTTCTTAATTCGTCGTCCTTTCAATGGCTGTATTTTAAAACCTGGGTTTTTTTGTCTCTCCAATTAAAAAGGGCCAGCCCTGGCTGTCACATGCTGTGCAGGACTCTGTCTGGTGTGGTTTATGGTGCCCAGCCTGGCTCTGGGTCGGTTTGGGTTTATCTTTCACAGTATCAAGACATCTTCCTGCTGTGCTGCACCACGCAGCCCCCCCAAAACCTCCTGGCTCTTTACAAACTCCTGGTCTTGCTTTAAGCTGTGTCACCACCTAGAAGCTGTTCTGGTGGATGATCCACATAGCTTAAAAAACCAGCAGGCCAGCTTTACCCCCTCGTCCATCCCCGACGTCAGGGCTGCAACAACACAGGACAACTGCAGCCCTCGTGGCACCCATGGGGCTGGATGTGTGTGCACATCCACCTTTCCTCCTAGTTGGAAGCTGAACGATACCTTTCTGCTGAGAAACATCCCTCTGGAGTGCGTGGAGCTGGATCTGGTGCTGGAACATCCTCGGGGGGGGGTTGGACCCAGGACCCGTTTGGTCCTTCAGGAGAGAAAAGCGCAGGCTCTGCGGCTACTGATTCAAAAAGGCTTTATTTAAAAACAAGCAGAAAGAACCGTGTCAGAGGAGGGGGCGTGGGGCTGGGAATCGCGCGGGGTGCGTTCCTGGTGCTGCGACCCAACAGGGGAACTGGAGAACTGCGCCGGTTTAGGAGGAGGTGTCAGTGGGCTGGGCGAAGCTGTGCTGCTGTCAGTTCCTTAGCGTGGCTTTTCCTCTTCCAGGCTCAGGATAAAATCGAATTCCTCTGCGTGGGAAAGGTAAGGAAGAGGAAAAGGCCATAAGCAGAACCGCAGAGCGAGGGCTGCCTCTCAGGGAACGGCACTGAGAGCCTGGGAAGAAGGTTCTTACCTTGTGTCAGTGGTTGGATGGACAGGCGCTGCCTCATGAAGAGCATCATGTTCTTCAGGGGGCCGCCGTCCTCTTTGTGTGCCAGGTGGTGAGCCTTGATTTCCGAGAGGGGGATGAAGCGCTTCGTCATCCGCACGAACTGGACATCCACCTGGGAAGCGACGGAGCAGGGTTGGAGACAGGACCCAAGCCCTCCAGCTGCCACAAAGATCTTTGCAGGGTGGGGATAACTATTTGATACTGAAGCAAGCTGATGCACGCTGTCCTACAGCAGTAGGAAGCTTTCCCCTTGCCCCAGGCCAAGGGAACGCTCAGATACTGCTGGCAGGTCCCTTGTTTAGAGGGATCATGGTGCTGGGCCCTAGCAGCACACCCGTGCAGTGTCACAAACAGTACACACTGTGCAGCCAGCCTGGAAAAGGTCCCTGCCCTGCAATTTAGCATCTTTCAGACCTGCAGCTTTGCTGTAGGCTGAGAAGGGTGCATTAAAAGGTTACATCTCTTTCTTAAGCCAAGTTTCTGCTGGGTCTGGAGGTCAGTTCTGCACCCAGGTCAGATTTGATAGCTTAGGGAGAGACATTTTAGCAGCCTGGAAGGGACAGACAGGGGAAAGGCAGAGCAAACAGGACCAGAAAAAGGTAGCTAGGCCAGGGCAGAAGCAGCTTCAGGAGTGTGATGCGAATAGAGCAGTTTCGAGCTGTGTGCATCAGTATTTAGTTTAATACATCACCATGGACCACTTGGGGTTCTCTTTTCTACTGGTGGAGTCATAATGAGGATCCTTCTGATCAAACTGTGTGTGATCAGGGTATGCCTCCTTTACAATCTGAAGCAGAAGGGGAGAAGATGGTGAGACAAGTTCTTGTCAGTTAAAAACTACTGGCAGTAGTTCTCACACAGTAGTTTTTCACACAGAAGAGACCCTCACCTTGACAATGGCAACGATGCCAGGCTCCTTGCAGTTGCTGTGATAGAAGAAGGCCTGCTGCCCGAGCTTCATGGCCCTCAGGAAGTTCCTTGCCTGTTGGAGGAAAGCAGAGACTTGGAGCTCCCTGTATCAAGCACTCAGGGTTTGCTCTAAGCAGTGGGGAAGGAGAATTAAGGATGAGGGGGATGTACGTGCTTCAGAGCTGCTCCAGAAAGGTTTCCTAGGGATGCACTGCCTGCTGCAAGGAAACAAAGCAGGAACAAAGCTGAAGAGCAACATCCCATGGGTTAGGAAGTTGGTAGGAACTTCTTCAGAGAGAGAGAGGGTGACTGCAGTCAGCTGTCAGCAGCAGAGCAGATCCTGCACGGGGGGCGGGGGGAGCACACGTGGCAGGGGATCCTCTACAGCAGGGGCAGCACGTGTGGATTTCCTTTGCCCTGAGGCCTGGAACAAAAGGTGTGTGCTGCCAAGGCACGGTGTTTGGGTAAGGACACACTCACTGGAAGGCATCGAGAGCTAGAGAAGATCTGGGTGACAGGACAGAATATTACCCAGCCCCAATCTCCTCTGACCTCCAGGCAGGAGCATTGAACCCTGACAAAATCCAGGTGCAGAAGCAGGCAGAGTGCTGCCAAGGGAATGTGTTATCTGTGGGGAGAGCCGCTCTTCTCCTAGCACTGTATCAGTGACCCCATCTTTGCCCTGTGCTCCTTACCTGGTAGTTTCTTACTCCATCCCAAAAGGTGGTCTGATTGGGCTGGGCTTTCAAGTCGTCGATGCTGAACTGCCGAAGGGAATGAAAGGACAGGGTAAGGTCAGGGGGAAGTCTGAGCTTCACACCAAAACCGTTGTTCCCTGTAGCTCCTCCAGTTACACTACAAACTTGGCACCACTGTTTTGGCCCCACAGGGCTAAAGAAAAGCCTCCACAGAGGAGGAACGCTGCAGCGGCGTAAGAGCAGCCAGAATTATGTGCTGCCCCACCATCAGCCACTGAGCATCCTCCCTGGGACCTGACTGCCTCGTTTACTACGGGGATCAAACCCCAAGGTTGTCACCCTGGAAGGGAACAACATTCTATCTCTACTTCAGGGGAGGCTGAGAAGCAGCAGAACCACAGCATTAATACTGCCAAGCACCAGAATTGTCCAAGCCGGTACTGCAGCATTCAGTCTCTGGCTCTCTGGCAACTTCTACACTTCTCTGAGTAAGGCTGGGAGTTGTGCTTACCTTCACATCCACACCCTTCTCCAGCCTGCTCTCTGGCTCTGATTTCAGAAGCCAGTGGCAATAGGTTATCTTGCTTTCCTCCCCACCGGAGTCAGACTCTTTTGTCTTCTTCCAGTTCTTCCATCCTGACTTGGAACTCCCAGCTGGAGGCTTCGTGGACTTTTCTTCTTCCTTCTTATCCCGAGTCTGCTCCTCAGTTTTGGCAACTTTGGCGTCAGGCTCTTTTTTATCTTCAAAGAAAGCAGAAAAAAAACCCCATTCAAATAAAGAGCACGGTCTGCTTCCCACAAGGACAGGTGCTCAAACACTGTCAGGTGGCTGAGCTGGTTCCACACACCAGCACTGGACCACAGCAGAGGTTTGGTGCAGCCCAGATGCTGTGGGCGAGGTAGCAGCGTTACACATCCATGTTTCTTTGCCCCTGTCTAGTTTGCATCCAAAATAGGGATAGGGATTTTTTTGTGTGGTGTGCACGAATATAATTTAATTAGGCACAGAAATGCCAACAAGAAAAGCCAGGGCAGCCCTCGTGGCTCACAGGCCAGGTACTTGATTACTGTTTTTAAATTGATAGCTGAGGAATCAGCTGCAGGTGACAAAGTTGATATAGGCTAGTCTGGTGAAGCTGAGCAGTAAAGCCAGCTATTTAAGTGACTGCAGCAGCTGAAAACCTCAGGCTAAGGCTCTGCTGTGAAGATACAGAGCTTTACTACCTGTTCAGAGACACTCTGTATCCTGGCTTGCCCAGAACCCAGATAGCAAGAAAAAGAAAATCCATGTAAGAGGTATCAAAGGTGGCTGTTTGCTGGGCAGATTAAGCAGGGGAGCAGCACGGATGAGGCTAACTAACTTTTTTCATCTCACACCTTAAACACATTGCCTCGAGAGCAAGGTTTTGGCTTTTGGAGATGGCACTGCATCAGCTTCCTGCCATGAGGCATCCTTCTGACAGACTGCCTCTCAACACGTGGGACCTGAAAACTCCCCATGCATGGCCACGAGCCGCATGCTTCCTAACGGCCCTGAGCTGAGAGTACGTCACTGTCCCTTGTCCTGTATCTGGCCGACCTGACTCAGCCCCAGGCGGATGCTCAGCCCGTTGGTACAGAGGAAATGCTGCCTATGAGACCTGTGGGTTTCAAAGGCTGACGGTTGAGGTGGCTGTTGGTAGTTTCGCTATCGCTTGGGACCTCGAGCAGGGGATGCTAAGGGAGTCAGGATGTCTGCACAGACCTGCTCCTGCTCCCTTCTCTCTCTTCCTGCTCGGCCAAGGCATCTCCGGTTGCTTTCAGTGACGGTCTCTTAGCTGAGAGGCACCTGCTGAAGGAGAAGAGGAGGAGGAAGAGTTACTGCCGGGCCGGGCATGCCGAGAAGAGCATCAGTAGCCAGGAGAGGGAACAAGAGAGTGAGGAGATGAGTTTCCCTCCCCAAGCTGAGCCGTTTCCTCCATCAGTGCGAGCGCTGGCGCTGGCTGCGGACCGCACCCTTGGCACAGGAGAGCCCCGCACAGCCCCCCTCTGACGGACGGCGGCAGCAGGGCAGGGCAGGGCCCGGGAGGGCAGCTGCCGGGGAAGCGTCCCGAAGGCGCTCGGCCCCTCTGTGCTGCGCAGGAGGAGCTCCGCTCTCGGGACAGGGAGCGCGGCTCGGCGCGGCCTCGCCCCGGGGGAGTCCCGGCCCGGCCCGCTGCTCGCAGGCGTCGTGCGCGCAAAGCGCCTTGGGGAGAGGGAGCGACTGGCCGCTGCCAGCCGGCCCCATCCCGCCCGCGGGCCGCTCCCAGCCGGCCCGGGCTCCGCCGGCCTCCCCCTGCCAGGGCGGCCGGCGTCAACTTTTCCACCTCCCGCGCCAAGCTTCTCCCCTCCCTCCCTCTCTCCCTCCCTGCCCACCCATCGCTCCCCATCGCCCCCGGTTCCCTCTCACCGGCTCCGGGCTCGGCAGCCCCCCTGGCCGCGGGCAGGGCAGCGGGATGCTCTCGCTTGGGCGCAGCGGAAGGCGCGTCCGTCCTCGGAAGCGGGTGACCGTTATGCAAAGCCGAAGGCATGGCCCGCCGGCTCGCCCCCTTCCGCGCAGCCACCGCCGGAGCGGGCGGAGCCGGGGGCAGGACTACAGCTCCCAGCCTGCCCCGGCCGGCTCCCGGCCGGCCCCCACCATGGCGTGGAGAGCGGCCCCCAGCGCCGCGGCCCGGCTGCTGCTTCTGCGGGTCCCGGCGGCGGGGCGGCGGGGGATCGCCTCCTGCATCGACCGTAAGGATGCGGGGCGGGGGGACACGGGGCGGGGGCGGCCGGGGCGGGCCGGGCTGAGGTCTGTGGCCGCCAGCAGCCGAAAGAGCCGTCCCCTCCCGGTGCCGCTGCCAGACCTTCAGGCTTGGGCTGGGAAGCGAAGAATATCATGGAAAGACCAGGCAAGAGGGTCCCGGGGCGGGGGCCGGGCTGCCCGCACCCATCTGTCCGTCTGGGTGATCGCCCTCGGCCTGGAACCCTCCCCGGTTCCGCGGTAACAGCTGTGCCCGAGCCGGGCTCCTCCTCCGGTGCCCCCAGACTTAACATCCCCCCCGTGAGTCGCGGATCGCTGCCCCGTTCCATGGAAACGCGCTTCGGGGCCGCCCGCTGCCATCCAGGGGAGAGGTTAACGCGACCTCCGAGCAAAGGAACCGTGAGCCTCCAGCTGCGGGGCGTAGCTGCTTCCAAAGGGCTTCTTTAGGCTTCCCGGTGTCCCTTCCCTGAAGCCCCGGGACCGTGTGGGAGTGTTCCCGCAGCACAGACATGAGGCAGAGCGAGGGACAGCGGCCGTGGACGGTGGGGTCCCTGCCCTGTGTGGTCAGCATCGAGTAGACACAGACAGCCGGGACCCGGGGTCTGGCTTGTCCGAAGTGAGCCCCCTCCCCTGCACAGGCCATGCTGTCCCCAAGTGAAAAGGGAGAGCATGCAGCAGAGCCCCTGAGCTGCTTCTGTGAGCTCAGGGGAGTCAGCTGGGGTATAGAAGGACCCTCTGAAGCTGGCTGGGGTATAGAAGAGGTGGCAGCGATTGCTTTCCCACAGCAGATGAGTATTCCAATCTCTTCCCACTTTTCTAGCGTCCGTTGGCCTCACTGAGGAGCAGAAGGAATTCCAGAAGGTTGCCCTTGATTTCGCTGCCAAGGAGATGGCTCCTCACATGGCCGAGTGGGATGAAAAGGTACGATGGGCTCTGAAGGGTTGCACCACTGGCTTTTTCCTCCCTTGGGACGTTGAGGTCCTCGGGTCTCATCAGAAGGGGTTCCCAGGTGTAGCAAAAGCAACTGGATATCAAGATAGAACTGGTCACGAATGCTCACTTGAACTGCCTCTGTCCCAACAGGAAATATTCCCTGTGGAAACGATGCGGAAGGCAGCTCAGCTGGGATTCGGTGGGGTCTACGTGAAACCAGACGTCGGTGGCTCTGGATTGTCACGGCTCGATACCTCTGTAATCTTTGAAGCTTTATCGACAGGATGCACCAGCACCACGGCTTACATGAGCATCCACAAGTGAGTTGTCTGCTGAGCCATCCCACCGGGCTATAAACCCAGTGGGAGCCAGAGCTCCTGGTGCCAATTTTTATTTCAAGCTGGGACCCCACATAGACACATCCCCAAGGGGATGTCCTGGTGGCAGTAAACAAATAGGCTGCAGAACTGAGAAGCCACTGTGAAGTAATTGTAGCTTTGTGGCACGTGAGAAGGGATTACGTTCTGGATTTCCTTCCCTGCTCTTCCATGTGAGCTTGTCTATAGATAGTAACCTGCCTGGAAAAAGCCTCTGTGCCTTGGTCGCGCTGTCACGGAGCCCAGAGGCACCAGCTGATCCCAGGCCCTGTCTGGCAGGTACAGACAGGCTCAGTGATGCGTGTGGCTTTGCGAAAGGTGGAGGGAGGGATGATGCCTCCTTCTCCCAGGGGCGGCTTTCCAAAGAGGCTGAGGTAGGGCTCGGTGCCAGGAGGAACGCCGAGGCTGTTACATGGGAGCTGGCTGCCCCACAAGGCAGTGAATGAAGGCCATCTCCTTCCCCTGGCTTCTGCAGCACCCGATTTCGCACCCTCTCGGTGTGCGTGGGATGGGTGGCAGGAGGGCTGCCTCCAGGGCCACCGGTGTTCACGTACTGTCATCCTGCTCCCTCTCTCCTGCTCCAGCATGTGTGTTTGGATGATCGACACCTTTGGCAACAAGGAGCAGAGGCACAGGTTCTGCCCTTCGCTCTGCAGCATGGAAAAATTTGCTTCTTACTGCCTGACTGAGCCAGGTGAGCAGCTTCTCCCATCCCATACTCCTGCCACAGTTCTCTGCCAGCTCCCTGCGGTGTTCATATCCTGCTGAAGAGTTTCTTCTTTTCATGATCATTTGGGCAATGACTGGGAAGCCAGGAAGGGGCAGACCATGATTGCAGAGATGCTCGTGGCATAAATCCGAGTCACAGTTGGTTACAATCCCTGTTTGCCCAGAGAGTCAGCTCTGGACCCTCTGCTTCACTCGCTGCCTCCTTACATCTCCTACAGGGAGTGGGAGTGACGCAGCTTCCCTGCTGACCTCAGCTCAGAGGAAAGGGGACACCTACGTACTGAATGGCTCCAAGGTACCTCCTTGCTCCTCCTAACGCTGCTGGATGGCACTGCATGCACAAAGGGGGCCCGGGTCTCACCGTCTTTTCCATTTCCTACTGTCTTCTCACCTCTGTGTGTTCTCCCAAGGTAGGATGTGCTCTGTAGGGCGCTCACTGGAGCTTAGTATAGCTGGGCCCCTAAATACCTCCTGGGTACGGGTGGGAGGGTCTTTTCCCACTCCCATCTTTGCAGCCCAGCTGCTGCAGGCTGAGGGGTAGCCACCCCTTTGCCCTCATGCCCTTCTGCAGGCCTTCATCAGCGGGGCAGGTGACACAGACGTGTACGTGGTCATGTGCCGCACAGGAGGCCCAGGCCCCAAGGGCATCTCCTGCCTGGTGCTGGAGAAGGGGACGCCAGGGCTCAGCTTTGGCAAGAAAGAGAGGAAGGTAAGAGGCTTGGTCTTTGCTTCCTGGGTGTGGGAGGGAAGGAGAGGGGTTTGTCTGTGCAAAGCATTAGGGATCTCCTCCAGGATGGGACCGGAGTCCTAGCCTCCGGCATGGTTGTTCCAAGCCAAGTCCAGCGTCGGTGAAGTTTGCCCAATGCCCGTCCCTTTGGCTGGCAAAGGATGGTTTTTAACCTTGGGAACCTCATGGCTCGTTGGATCTGTGTCTCTTCTCAGACACGTGTGTTCCCGACTGGGCACACCGAGGCCAAACCACACAGATCACCGGCGCTCCACAGCAGCTTGGCGATGAGACCGAGGGGTTGCGAGCAGGCTGGGCAGCTCTGGGCTGGGAGCAGGAGGCGTGCTGCCCCTCAGGCAGCCTGGAAAGTGCTCTGTTTTTCCCCAGGTCGGCTGGAATTCCCAGCCAACGCGGGCTGTGATCTTTGAGGAGTGTGCTGTTCCTGTTGGCAACCGGCTGGGAGCCGAGGGGCAGGGCTTCAGCATTGCCATGAAGGGGCTGAATGGAGGCAGGATAAATATAGGTGAGCGGGGCAGCTGAGAGCCAGGGGAGGGGCGCAGGATCGTCTTGTTGCCCGTCTGCCTCGGCTTCCTGCTCACTCTGTGTCCTTGGCTTCTCCCACCAGCTTCTTGCTCATTAGGAGCGGCTCATGCCTCAGTTCTTCTGGCCCAGGAACACCTCACGGTCCGCAAGCAGTTTGGGGAGCCCCTAGCCAACAACCAGGTAACCTCCCCGTCCGTTCTGTGTTCTTCCTAATCCCGGCTGGAAAAGCAGCCAGAGGTCCCATCCTTGCTCCACGGGGTCTTCCCTGGAGAAGTCAGGAACGTGCTGTTCCTGAGTAGGAAAGCGCATCAGGCCCGAGACCTGCCTGAAGGTAGCGGGGGTGTGGGTCAGGACGCAGACCCCTCTGAAGGAGCTGACCTGGTTCTCCCTCCCGTGCTGCAGTACCTGCAGTTCCGGCTGGCGGAGATGGCGACGCGGCTGGTGGCAGCACGGCTGATGGTTCGCAACGCAGCACGGGCACTGCAGGAGGGCCGGGAGGACGCGGCTGTGCTGTGCTCCATGGCCAAGCTCTTCGCTACCGATGAGTGCTTTGCGGTACGTTGCTCAGACCTCGGTGGGCATCATTACGTGGGAAGGGTCGGTAGCGTGCCTGAGGGCGCCCTGCCACCACACCGTGCTTCCTTAGGGGAGGTTAGGTGCCCAGGCTCCTGGGTGCTGACCCAGCTTCCGTCACCCGCTCGTCCTCCGTGTCACTTCACCAGCGACGCTGTCTTTCTAGATCTGCAACCAGGCCCTGCAGATGCACGGGGGCTACGGCTACCTGAAGGATTACGCTGTGCAGCAGTTCGTGCGAGACATCCGAGTCCACCAGATCCTGGAAGGTAAGAGGCACGCTCAGAGCGGAGGCTTGGCAGGGAAGCCAGGAGAGCGCAGGGGCCCTGCCTTCCCCTGCCACTCTGATTCTTGGGTTGCAGAATCCTGCTTGGCTCTGCATGTGATGCGTCCCTGATGTCACTCATATGTGTGGCACCTTGGCCAGGAGCTCTGGGAGCAGTTACTCTGTATTAAAGAGTTTTACATGGTGGAGAGGGGAAATCTAGCTGTTGCATTAGCTGCACCTCTGTCCAGTTTCATCCCGTTACTCCTGCGGACATGTGCCAATGCTCCCCAGCGATTGCCTTCCTGTGATTCCAGTCTATCTTCTCCCCTCTGACACCCTCCCTCTAACAGCTCCTGGCCCATCCTCATCTCAATTTGGCCTCCCAACCATTTTGTGTCCCTTCCCTTGACATCCTTTCACCTACCACCAGTGTGCCTGATGGGGGGTCACTCTTCCTGATCCCGAGTGGGTCCAGTCTTGTTGTCAGTGTGTTGAATGGTAAAGCAGAGAGCTTGGCTGTCGCTGTACACCCGGTTCTGCTCGATGCCAGGTGCCCACATCTCCTCAACACCCAAATGGAAAGAGGCACCAGCATCCGCCCCTCTGCAGCCTTTCCCAAGCCACGTGCTGGCACTTCCCGGTTGTATTTTGTCTCCTGACGTTGGTGGGAAGCGCTTTTCTCTGCCTCACTGCCCTTGTCTTTCACTCCCTCATCCTGCTGCAGGTACCAACGAGGTGATGCGGATGATTGTGGCCAGGAACCTGCTACAGGGCTGAAGCCCGGAGCGCATCCCCAGCCTTAACTCACGCTGCCGTTACAGCCCGCACTGTGTTGCCTTCTCCCTGCTCGCCAGTTCTCCCCCGGGGAGCGGCGAAGGGGGGGATGCTCCAGGGGAATCAGCCCTCCTGCCTCGGAGGGCGGGTGGCTGCCAGCCCCGCGCCGGGCAGAGCCGCTCTGCTGCAGCCTGAAGGGAGAACCTACGGCCCTCTGCGTCCGGCGAAGCGGCGCTCCGCGGGCAGGACAGGGCTGGGCACGCTCCCTCCTTCCCCGCTGACCCCGGATCAATAAAGCGAGCGATGGGAACCCGGCGGAGCGCGGCGGCAGCTGCGGGAGCGGCACGGGAAGGAGCAGCCGCGGGGGGCAGCGGCTGCCCGCCCCGGGGAGGGGACGGCGGGGCACCGTGGGCGCGCAGCCGGGCGCCCCGGGGTAGGGGCTCCTCGCCCGGCTCCGCTCCCGAGGGCGGCTCCCGCAGGGACCCGGGGCCGCCCCGCACCTGCCGGCGCCTTAGGACAGCGGCGCCGCGCTGCGGATGGGCGGGCGGCGGCCAATGGAAGGCGCCGCCGGGGGCGGAGCGTGGCAGGGGACGGCCAATGGCGGGCGGAGCGGCCCAAGGGGGCTCTGCGGGCGGGGGGGGCTCCGCGGCGGCGGCGGTGCCGGCGGGCCGGGGCCGGGGCCGGGGCCGGGGCCGGGGCCGGGGCCGGGGCCGGGGCCGGGGCCGGGGCCGGGGCCGGGGCCGGGGCCGGGGGCGCCATGAGGCTGTGCGGCGGGCGGCGGCAGCGCCGCTTCGGGGGCATCACGCTCCTCGTCGTGTTGCTGTGGCTGCTGCAGCGCAGGTGAGGGCCGCGCCGCGGGAGGGCGGGGGGGGGGGCGCGGGTGGGCAGCGGCGGGGGGGTGGGGGGGCTGCTGCCGGGGCTCGGCTCCGCCGGTGGCAGCGGCTGCGCTCGCTCGGAACCGGGGGCTCGTTACCGGAGCCTCGGCGGCGGCCCGGGCTGGGCGCAGCCGCGGCGCGGGGCAGCGCAGCGCTGGCAGAGCATCCCCGGGCGGGAGCGGGGGCTGAGCGCCCCTCGCACGGCTCCGCGCCCGCCCCGAGCGGCACCGGGGCAGGAAGGGCCGGCTGCCGGCCGCTACTGTAAGCCGGGCCCCGCGCTAGCGCCGTCCCTTGCCCCTATCACCGCGGCTCGGGCGGCCCGACGCGCGTTCCCCGATCGATCGCCCCGCCCGATAAACCCGCCCGGAGCTGCCAGTCCAGCTCGCTCCGGGCCGGGCTGGTTCGCCGGCACCGGGTCCGCGGCAGCCGGCGCCTCTCCGTGCCTGCCTGCCTTCTCCCGGCCCCGTCTGGGCGCTGCGGGCCCAAGTCCTGTGGGAACCAGGAGTTATTTGAGGCCCCGGCTGGGATCCCGTGTGCTTGAGCTCGCCTTGGCTTCGGGGAGCGATGCTCTTCATCCCCCGGGGAAGCGGGATGCGTCTTACAGCCATCCATGCCCAGGGACAGACACTCCCCGGGCCCTGACAGCTCCCGGGACCCCGACAGGGATGCTCTTCACGCAGGGGAGGTGGGGTTGTTTCCTATTTTCATAGCTCGGACGGTTCATGAGGTGCTCCCAAATTCACCGTGGGAAGCCACTCGATCTGTGGGGGCTATGGAAGAGCCTGGGTAGAGCTTGGCTTAGGGAGAAGGAAATTCCTTCTGGTCTCATGCCACGTATGTCCTCAGCTGACAAGGAGATAAGAGGGAAACTTTGTTCTCCTGTAACAGTGATCTCCAAAACGCCGAGGCCACTGGTTCCCCCACGTTTGTCCCCCTGGCCCGTGTCACCTGAGGCTAAACTGCACTGTGAAACACCACGATCCTTACCCCAGCCGTGCTGAACAGGGACCTGGGGCTTGTCTGACCCACACGGGACCTCGGTTCCCCCAAGGCAGCTCAAAGCTTTCACTTTTCCCTGCTCAGAATAAGCCACAGAGCCCTCTGAGACAGGGCTAAGTCGGGCTCAGGGCTTAGCTGCAAAGCCCCTTGTCCCCCAGAGCGTGTCCTCCAGCGTGGGCAAGGCAGGTTGAGTGGGCTTTGTGCCTTTTCCCTCCTGTTTCCACTTGCCTTGTCTGCCGGCTGCGCTGGGTGCACATTAGCCCAGCACCAAAGCTCATGCAGAGAGGACTTCAGCTGGGTTTTCTTACCAGTATGAACACCCTCATGCAGCCGCCTGCTTTAGCAGTTAATCCTGGCTTTCCAACTTCTGCCCTATGCAGACAGACTGTTTCATTAGGGACTAACCTGGCTATCTAATGCTTTTGTTGTTTTTCCTTCCCCCCCCCCCCCACCAAGAAAACCCCAGGCTTTCCTGAAGCAGGGAGAAAATGGCCACTGAGGGATGAATTAGGCCAGTAACCTTTAGCAAAAGGATGAAAAAAAACCTTCCTTGTGAGCTGTGCTGTCATTATAGACACGAGTTAAAAAACCAACTGGGTTGCTCCAAAGCAGGAGTGCAGAGCACAGGTGGGCTTTGAGCTGGGGAAATCCAGATCGGGATGAGGGGACGAAGCCCTGCTGAGTCACAGAAGTGTTTGTTTAGAAGTCCCTTGGACAGATCTTGGAGCCAGACGTGGGTTTCAGGATATCCAGGTTGAAAATCCTGGGAACCCACGAGCTTCCTCCCAGTCCTCGGTGAGAGCAAAACACAGGGACTGGGGAATTTTAAGGTAGGAAACTTGGTGGAAGCTTGCCAGCTAAGTTGTGGCCAGGATTACGAAGATAAGCTTAAGTGATTTGGTTATTTTTATCTGGCCGGGTATGACTCCTGAGCACAGGCTCCCTTCTGGCACCGGGCTGAGGGGTGCGGGGGCAACAGGAGGCTTGATGTTGCTTCTGAAAGAAACTGGAGATGCTGGTGTTTCCCCCACATCACCTTGGTTTGTGTCTCTAGGCCCCGCTGAGCTATTGGCCAGGGTCTTGCCCCTAATTCCTCTCCTTCCCCAAGCCACAGCAGCAGAGAGCGCCACAGCTTCTGGGTCTCACTGGCAGAAGTTTCACTCTGAGCGAGATGTGGTTCTAGTGGCATAGGGGGGCAGGTAGCAGTGGGATGTCCTGCCTGTGGACTGGGAGCTGCTGCTGAACTCCAGAGCGATTCCTCAGGAGCAGTGCTGCCATTTCCCAGCCTCACCTCAGCGCTCCCTGGCTGGACCCACCATCTTGCCTTTTCCCCTGTTCCCATTCAGGCAGCTGCCCCTTAAATACAGGTATTTCCTGCGTCTTTCCCAGAAGCTCTGCTCTTACCCCTTCTGAGTGGGATGCAGTACTCCCCCCTTGCCCAGTGCCACATTGTTGGGTAGCTGGTGTGATGGGAAGCAGAGGCGAGCGCTGTGGGCAGCGCTAGCTAATGCAGACTTCCTTTTCCAGGTATTACCCATGCCTGCTGCCAGCTGCCTCAGAGCCCTGTGGGAATGCTGTGCTCTACAGGTACCCCTGTGCTTGTTGGCCAGCCCCTGGAACCTTGCAGCCTCCTGGCAGCTGTAGATTTAGTTCCTTTGCAGTCCCCTTGTCTCGTGTCGCAGGATGGGCACTGGTTGCCGTCTCCTCCTGGTTAGTGATCCCTGTGAGCCACGAGCTGTGCCAAGTCCTCACCCTCTCTGCTAACACCCGCTCTACACAGTGCCTAGAAAACATTTAGGTGCTTTAGGTGCTCCCTCTTCTCTGAGTGTGATGGTTCTCCCACATGTGTGGTGGGTCCTTCTCGAGCTGGGAATTCATTCCTTGCACTGTGATAACGTCTCAGAGGAATGAGCTGCTGTGTTGCCTTACCCCTCTGTGTAGTCAGAGCTGTGGGGCTGTGATGGTCTGATGGAGGCAGTGGCACTGCTCACCAGAGCCTCCTTCCAGGGAGTCAGGGAGCATGATAAGATCCCCCCTGAGCATCCTCCAGGCTGAGCACCCAGCCTGTGGCACCCTGCTGCAGACCAAGGAGGCCTGGTGCATCCAAAATTACCAGGGCGCTCGCTGGTGTTGAGTGGAAACTCACCCACCTTGTGTTTTCAGCAGCTGGGCCCCACAGGCTCTGCCTGCTGGGTCCCACTGCAGCTGCAGAGTGAGGCAGGGTGGCTCGGGGCGTCCCAGGCAGGTGAATATCGAGTACTCATCTTGGGAGCATCTTCCACCTCTCTGAAGAGCCCACACGCTGCGGGGCCAAGGTTTGCTTACAGAGCAGGAAGGCCAGAGCTGCTGCTGGCTGGGGTGGGACGAGTCGCCTCTGGAGCAGGGACAGGCTCCTCTGTGGTCGGCACGGCTTTCTTTACCAGAGGCTGGGTGCTCATCTCTCTCCCTCTCTCCCAGGTTTAACTGGAGCGAGCTGATCCCGCTGCAGTTGTGGGGGAGGACCCTAGGCTTGCAGACAGCGCACTCACAGTTCCTCCTGGAAGGGATGCCTTTCCGCATCTTTGGGGGTTCCATGCACTACTTCCGAGTGCCCCGGGAATACTGGGAGGACCGCATGCTCAAGATGAAAGCCTGTGGCTTGAACACCCTCACCACGTAAGTGTCCTCACTCCCTGGGGCTGTTGCTTGTACTTTGCTGCCTCTCCCCTCCTCCTGGGGTTTTCCATGCCCGTCCCAGCCCTCTGCCCCCACTGTCCTACCTCTGCCTTGCAGGTACGTGCCGTGGAACCTTCACGAGCAGGAGAGAGGGAAGTTTGACTTCACTCGAAACCTGGATCTCGAGTACGTGGGGCAGACAGCGCTGTTACTCGGCACTCCTGGCGTGAGGGGAGGGCAAAGACTGAACTGGCACAGGGTGCCCAAAGAGGCCATGGAAACCTTGTCCCTGGAGCCGTTCGAGGCCTGGCTGGATGGGGGGCTTTGGGTGACCCAGTCTAGCAAGGGTGTCCCTGCCCACGGTGAGGGGGTTGGAACTAGATGATCCCTGGGGTCCCTTCCAGCCCAAAGCATTCTGTGGTTGTAAGCTGTCATTTCCAGCATCTGAAGCAAAACCTGTGCCTTCAGTGGGCCACAGAGGCCCCCGCGCCCTCCCCTGCAGACTTAGTGTGGTTGCTGCACCTTCCAGTAGCTGAGCTTCGTGGTGGTCGGTGTGTGAGGTGTGCATGGAGCAGGGATTCCACGGTCAGGCAGTAACTGAGCTCTCTGGCTCTCCAGGGCCTTCCTGTCACTGGCAGCTAAAAACGGACTCTGGGTGATCCTGCGCCCTGGACCTTATATCTGCTCCGAATGGGACCTCGGTGGCCTGCCCAGGTGAGTGGTTTGGCTGAGGTGAGTGCTTGGGTCCATGGAAAGAGCCTCTGACGGGACAAATGAGCCCCCTGCCAGAGCAGGCAAGGTGGGGGAAGGACCGGTTAGGTTCTTGAGCTCTCCCCAGCAGTGTGGGCTGTAAGCCTGCACCCAGAATCGGTCCTGAATGGCTGTTCTTTAACACAGTAATTGTGTTGTGGCTCAGTGGTTACAGTGAGGAAGCAGGACTGGGGGAACCCATCAGCTGTGGTTACAATGCTGGCAGTGATGCTTGAGCTGCACTTGAGACTTCACCTGGCCTCAGGTCCATTGTAAACGTCCTGCTGGAACACGCATGTTACACAGCTGGTGTCACAGAGATCCGAACTCCTCTGCCCTCCTCCTGTTGTATTTTCTCCTGCAGCACACAGCTTGCTGCAGAGAGGCTTCCAGAGCCAATGCAGACACGTCTGCCTCCAGCCTTGCCTGGTTACTAGATCCCAGAGGAGCCAGTGCCAGGTTGCATGCTACTTGTTTTCCTTACCTTCGTGGAGCATTAAACCTCCATGGAGATGCCTGACACCGTTTGGGGATCCTTTCTTGCAGCCTCTCTGTTTTCCTGAGCTCTGGCACCGGGGAGTTGAGGGGCTGAACTGCCAAGGCGTACTGGGGGTGAGAGCAGGGCTGGAGTGCTACTGCCTGTGGTAGATTACAAGAGGGGCCTGGTGCCTCGGCTTTCCCCCCATCACCCAGGTGGGGTTTGGGTTGTTTTTCTTTTAACCAGGCTGACAAAAGATTCCAACCAAGAGCAACAGCACGGTTCTTGTTTTGCTAACAGAGGTGATGCTTTTTGTCCTCCTGCTGTGGATAGAGCCTGCCCAACCCCTGGGAACACTGTTAGTTACCTGGTGCCTCCTTTGCAGGGATGAGGGAGCTGTCACAGCACCGCGTTGTGCTGCCCTTGAACAAACTCCCCTTGCTCTGCTCACCCCAGGCTGCTGAGCTGAGTCTTGCCAAGCAGCAGCAGAAACCATGGGAACAGTTGCCAGCGGCTTCATTTCCAGTGATGACTGGGGTGTTATGAGGTGCCCTTGGGGATGCAGGGGAGCCCTCACAGCGGCAAGTTTAGCCCTCGAAATCCCACTGGGATGGTAAGAAAGGAGCTTAGGCCCAAAATGCAGAACAAAGAGAAGGGGTAGGGCCTGGACTCCTTTAACAGTGCGGGCGGTACCCATGGTGCCGTTCACTGACTCACACTGTGGTCCTGCTCCT
Organism: Gallinula chloropus; assembly: GCF_964237585.1. Taxonomy (NCBI): domain Eukaryota; kingdom Metazoa; phylum Chordata; class Aves; order Gruiformes; family Rallidae; genus Gallinula; species Gallinula chloropus. Next base: position 2,529,180 of record NC_140109.1, on the reverse strand, counting down.
GCACTGCAGGCTGAGCCAGGTGATGTGGAGTGACCAAGATGGGTCCTGCCCAGGTGTGCTGGCCGGTGCTGGTACCTCTGGCTGCCATGGCTGGACAGGAGGCTCTAAGTAGTGTCTGCTTGCTGCTTTTCTCATAGCTGGCTACTGCAAGACCCAGAGATGCAGCTGAGGACAACATACAAGGGCTTCACAGAAGCTGTGGATGCTTATTTTGACCATCTAATGCCGATCGTCGTCCCTCTTCAGGCAAGTACGATGTCTTGGCCCACGAGCGAGGCCTGGCTGCACAGAGGAGCATGGGCAGGTCGTAGTGATGTCAGTCCCTCTGGTTAGCAACTGAGGTGAGAAACTTCCCCTTTTGCTCCCAACAGTACAAGAGGGGAGGCCCCATCATTGCAGTCCAAGTGGAGAATGAATATGGTTCCTACGCCAAAGACCCGAACTACATGACCTACGTTAAGATGGTAACGCTGGCACGTTTCTGTGGTATCCACCTTGTAAACCACCTTCCTTGCAGGGTTTTCTTTCTCCTGAGTAACTCTCGAGCGTGGCTTCAGGAAGCCTTGGAAGCATTGCTGCATAATCCAGCTGCGTTTCCTGGGGTCTCTCTTCCCAGAGCAGAAGAGGTGGAATATAACCCTGCAGATATCTCTACGTCTTCCAGAGGAGGAGGGTGGTAGGGAACTGGGGGAGTGGCTGGGGTGCATAGCTGGCCTTGGAGGAGCTGTCTCCTGCTGGTCCTGGAGTTAGGAAAAGGAGAGGGGAGTGGTCAGGCACAGAGCAGCCGTTGTGGCTGAGCAGCGTGCCTGGGCAAGGAAGGAGCTGGTGGTGCTCGCAGGCCTGTCAGAACAGGGAATGTTTCCTGGCCAGGGCTCTGGGTGCCTTTCTGCAGCGCTGCTCCGTCACGTTCCGGTTGTGGCTTTGCATCTGAGGAAGTATAGAGCAGTGGTTAGAGGCAAAAACGTGGGAAAGCAGGATGTAAGGGCTTCCTTTTTGGTCAGAGTGGGATCTGGCCTGAGGTGGAGCTCGGGGTGAGCTTTGACTGTGGGGAGTGGATTAATTCAGATCTGCATCTGGCTGGCACAAGGATGTTGCAATCTTCCTGGAATTAATAGGCCTGTTAAAAAAAAGCCACAAACCAACCCCAAACAAACCAGAACTCACCCCAAACCTGAAATCCCTGTCCTCCTTTTGCTCTTCCGTGTGCGGTGCCTTTCTCTGAGCCCCAAGCGGGTGCATCACTTACGTGAGCTGGGAGGAGCTGAGCACACACATGCATCTGCCTTGGACGCCCTTTCTGTTCCTGGCATCTCCACTGCACCCTGAGGTGCTGTGCCTGGCAGTGCTCTGCCATCTCCAGTCTGCACCGACAGTTGAAAGGAGCCAGCTTGGCACAACGCAGCGCTCTGTAGCTGCCCCTTCACAGGCTTGGTTAGAAATTCCAGTTCCCTGAGCTGCCTCAAATACCAGCCCAGGCATTGATTTAGTCCCAGAAGGATGAGAAACTAACCAGGATGTTCTCCAGGTGACCCTGAACTGAGCATGGCTTTAAAGTCAGCATGTTAATGCTTCTCTAAAGCTTGGGTCTGCTGTGGGCAGGCACACATGGTATGCCTGAGCTGATGTGCCTTTATCACCCCTTTATAGCCAGTGCTTTAGAATGGGGAGCCTGAAGGCTTGTTTCCAGAGCACCCCAAAGCTGAAGGGGTGACTGGCTTCCAGCGAGGGTGCCAGTGAGAAGAGGGACTTGCTTGCTAGGATTTCTGAACCCCTCCTTCGAAGGGCAGCCCTAGTTCTGTTGAGCATAAGAGAAAAGCCCCAAGGGTGAGAAGGGCCCCCTGATGAGTACTAAACCTGGGCTGTTAATGTGAAGGCTTTTCTTCTTTTTAATTTAGGCCCTCTTGAACAGAGGGATTGTGGAAATGCTGATGACCTCAGACAACAAGAACGGGCTGTCCTTTGGCTTAGTGGAAGGAGGTGAGTGCCTGCGGGAGGGCAAGGTGGGACCGGGTTCTTTCTCTGGGGCAGCTGGTGATGTACATCCAGCTTTGCTTGTCCCACTGCACCCATTTGGCATCGCCCATCCATGGTGGCAGCTTCAGCCGCAGAGGAGGGACCCCTTAGCTGGGTGCTGGGTGCACAGAGTAAGCCCCATCCCTTCCCAGAAAGGTTTAGTGTGGCTTTTTGTCGCTGTGAGGTGCTAAGGCAGCAGTAACAGTGGAGGTGATTAAAGGGAGAGGCTTCTCCAAACCGTTGTCCCCTCCTCTTGTTTTTACCTGAGGGTGTGAGCCTGAAGCCCACCAGCCTTCACCAGTACCCCGGGCTTCTCCAGTGAGGCTTTTCCTTTCAGCGTGCCGCAGTTTTCAGCCGTGACCACACTGAGTCACTCTCTCCCTGCTGGAAAGCAGCAGGGCTGGCAGGGCAATGCCAGCCCAGTCCTCGCCATCTTCTGCCCGAGTGTTTACTGCCTCGGAGCTCCTTCTTGTTGGCAGTTGTCTCCCCCGGCATGTTGCACGCTGAGAGCTCCCTGAGAGCGACTTGCCTCTGAGATGTCACAACGATCTGCTCCTTAGACTTAACATGTAGAGCTGTCGGACGTGGGGAGAGACTGGGGCTTGAGGGTGGTGTGGCAGCAAGGTGCTTGTGAAAGCACGAGCAGAGGGGGAACAAAATCCACTGTAGAAACACGCTAAGGGAAGAGAAGTCTGGAGTTGAAAACTGAGGCAGATTGTGTTCTGCTCCGGGGCAGTGTGCTGCCTTCCTTCTGAGAGGCATTTGTAGGTTCCTCTGAACTCCCAGAGGAGCTGGTCCAGTGCTCCTCTGCAGAGGGACCTGAGGCAACAGCTTCTGAGGAGGGTGTGTTGGTGGTCCAGAAGATGTTCCGGTTGCCCCTGAGCTTGTGTTGGGCTGATGCCCAAGGAGATGGTGCCCTAAGCCTCCTGTGTGTGTGTGTGTAGATTAATACAACCTTTTTCTTTCCTCCACAGCACTGGCCACTGTCAACTTTCAGAAGCTGGAGCCGGGGATACTGAAGTACCTGGACACAGTGCAGGTAGGATGCAGACAAAACTTTGTTTGCTTCGGTTTTCCAGGGCAGCTGTAGAGATGAAGCACTGACAGGCTGGTTTGGGTTTGTGTGCCAGTCTGGGGCGGTGGGGGGGTCTGAAGGAATATTTGGGCTTCCTTCTCATAGGGCCAGATCCATCTGGGAGCAGAGCTTGGGTGGTGCAGGAACAGACAGTCTTCTTTCCCCATTGCTCCTTCTGCTCCACGTGTCAGCCTGGAAAGATGTGAACAGCCAGCACGCACCCTTGGCCTTGGCAGTTCCCTCCTCATCTCTTCCCTTGGCCTCTTCTCCTTTTCACGCTCTTTTATTCCGGAGGCTGATGGAACTCCCTCTCTGATTAGCTTAGTGGGGCTGGATCAGCTACATGCCTTTCCAAGGGCTGGACCTGGCACAGTTAGGTTGTTACAGGCGCTCGTGGTTGTCTTCTCCCAGGGATACACGAGTTTCCACGATGCCCTGTAGCCCAGCCGCCTCGTGTGACACGAGAGAAGGTGCCGCCGGGTGATGGCAGAATTGCTGGCGAGCAGGGCTGAGCAGGCAGCGGTTACTCAGTGCACAGAGCCTTTTTAATGAAGGCCTAATCCCTGCAAAGGCTGGTTCTTCCCTGCCAACGCCATGTGCAGCATTAGAAAGGCATTAAACTGCTAAGGTCTGCTGGCCCTACCTTGGCAAGCGTCGACTGCGGTGCACCTGCACACCCCGGCTGGCAGCGGCGTAGCTGGGAAGCAGACGGTTATAAATGTGTGTCTCTAGCAGAGGCTGAACAGGGACAGGATGTCTTTTCCCTACCAAGCAACAACATCCACCAGAACCATTCAGCATTGCCCTGTTTGTGTCCCGTGGCATCTGTGTTGGTGTGCTGCCCATTCCAGGCATTGCTGGCCCACAGCATCTCATGCCTCGCTCCTTGGAGCTCCTCAGCTGCTTGTTTGTGGGGCGTTTTAAGTGCCAGCTTGAGGGGAAGGTGCTCTTGTGAAACGTTTTCCTCCAGGGCAAAGAACAACAGGATGAGTGCAAGGCTGCCCCATCTCCATTTCAGCTCTTCGCTTGTGTTTTGGTACAGAGAGATCAGCCAAAGATGGTGATGGAGTACTGGACCGGGTGGTTTGACAACTGGGGCGGCCCTCACTATGTCTTCGATGCAGACGGTGAGCACCACGTGCTGTCAGCTGGGATGGCACCTTCCGGGGATCTGAAGCACTGGAGGTTTTAGCAGCTCTCTCACCCTGCTGCAGGTGTCACTGGCATTGGGTCAGTGGTGTGTTGGGTTTGGGAGCCTGGCTGAGTAGTCCTCACAGCTGTTCTGCTCCAAAGCAAAGCTTCTGCTCAAGCTTGGCCCCTCTTCACCTCCCAGAGAGGTTTATTTGCCTGTGTTAATACATGTTGGCAGCTGCACTGCCCGCAACAAGGGCTGAACACCCATCACGGCCCAGATCACTGGGAGGACGCAGGCAGGACTGGCTGGCTGTGGCCTCCCTGGCACTCGCCTTCCTTCACAGACATGGTGAACACCGTGGCCAGCATCCTCAAATTAGGAGCGTCCATCAATCTCTACATGTTTCACGGAGGCACCAACTTTGGCTTCATGAACGGAGCTCTGGAGGCTGACGAGTACAAGTCGGATGTCACCAGCTACGGTGAGTTGTCTCTCTCTGCATCGGGAAATGATGGGTAGAGCCACTGTGTCAGGGAGAGCCAAGCTGGAGCGTAGCAAATGCCTGTCTAAATGGGGGCTCAAATTAGAGCGTCCTATTTCCAGACATTTCCAGGATGGGGAGGCATCCCTTCATTCTCACCTGGGAATTAGAAGTCACGGGTGATGGCTTTGCTCCGTGTCCTCTCCATGCTGGCCCTTCTTTCCAGGGAAAGACAGAGATCCAGGGACTGCTGTGCCATGGGTTGTTACGTCTCGGATGCTGGTGCAGGTGCCAGCTGTCCCAGAGCCTTTCAAGACACACATGCTTCTTTTTCAGATTATGATGCCGTGCTGACAGAGGCTGGAGACTACACGTCCAAGTTCTTCAAGCTCCGACAGCTCTTCAGCATGATCATCGGTAATTATAAGCCCAAGCAGCAGAATACTGCTCTAACGACGGCGTGAGACCAGAAACCCACGTGAGCCAGCCCTTCCTCCTGCTGGGGCTCTGCTTGGTTGACTGGCTGGGGGCCATGGATGGGAGGAAGGACTGGGGATGTAAGGTGTCTTGTCTGCACTCAGCGGGCAGGTAGCGGCTTTGGTCGCTGCCAGGAAGCATGTGCTGGCTATGGGGAAGGAAGTGCCAATCCCAAGGAAACCCCACTGGTTATATCTTCCCGTGGTTGTGTGATCTTACCGTCCATTTCATCTAGAGTTGGGCAGGTCGTGCCTGCTTCAGGGCTCTCTTGCAGCAGATTCGGGGAGCTCTGATTCACCAGAAGGACCCACCTGAGTGGGGAGGCCCAGAGGAGTGTAGATCTGTGTTGGCTTTTGCATCTGGAAGGGTCATTCCATCTTTCACTTTCTTTTCCCATCGCAGGCCAGCCTCTGCCTCTCCCTCCCATGATAGAAAGCAAGGCATCGTACGGCGCCATCCTGCTGCACCAGTACGTGTCTCTCTGGGACGTGCTACCAGCTCTTCTGCAGGTACTGCCTGTTTTAGTGCCCCCAGTAGCAAAAAGCATCGCTGCTGAGGTGGAGGCAGTGAGCAGTGCTGCCCCCGTCGCCCCAGGAGGGTGGTGGTGGGGAAGGTTTTGTCAGGGATGCGCAAAGGAGGCAGACCTCACATCTCACCTTTCCTACTGCTGCTTCTGGAATCCCAGTTCTGCATCTCCTTGGCTCCCTTCTCCAGTACTTTGCCTTCATCACTGTAGCTTTCAGAGAGTCAGGAGGCTATTCGGGTTGGAGCAGACCTCTGGGGAGTGACAGGAGAAATGCAGCCCGTGGCAGGGTGGAACACCTCTCCCAGAGGAACTGCCTGTCAGTGCTGGGAGGCTGCTGCTGCCCACAAGTTTCTTTCTCCTCTGCAGCCTGTTAAGTCTGAGTTTCCCATCAACATGGAGAATCTGCGCCTGAACGAGAGCAGCGGCCAGTCCTACGGGTACGTGCTCTACGAGACGGTCATATTCGGGGGTGGACACCTGCACACAAGGGACCACGTCCGTGACCGAGCACAGGTAAGGGGCAGAAGGCAGCTGTGGCAAACTCCACAACACCCTGGCAGCTTGCAGGGCACCACTCAGCTGTGGTGGGGAATGGGAAGTCTCGGCTTAGCAGCGTGGTTTGTTCTTTCCAGTTCTCAGCTCAACCCCAGGCTTTATCACACGTGCACCACGGCATCCTTAGGTCAAAAGAGACCTCCAAGAGCATCCAGCCCAACTATCCCTGTAACTAAACCACATCGTCAAATGGCAGCTGGAGGTTCCAGCTTGCCAAGCGTTAAGATGGTCTCTTTAGACACCAGAACATTGAATGTTCTGGGAAATGTTGTGATTTATCTTCCCCCCCCATCCCCAGACTGAACCTGTGATGTGGTTACGGGGTCCTAGTTTTGAGTAGAGACAGTTTCCTCCCCAGATGCAACTTCCCAGCCCAAGCACTGCCTAACTGATGGAAGCTGCCCTCCTCTCTCTCTCTCGTGCTCTGTTCTGCAGGTGTTTGTTAACACCATGTATGTCGGTGAGCTGGACTACAACACGGTGGAGCTCTCCCTGCCTGAGGGACAGGTAACTAACTGGACACTGTTCACAGCAACAGCTTGTGGGTAGCAGAAGCACCACCAGAGAGGCACAGCTCTCCAGAAGGCATCTCCCACCCAGGCCATCGCAGTAGCTGGTAGCCATCCTGGCATGGGGATGGGGTGCACTGCCCTAATGAGGCAGTGTTTCACGTTTCACCACTGAGCTGCTGGTTGTCATTGGGAAGTGGGGTTTTGGAATGCTTTCTGCAGGTGGAAAAGTGAAGCCTGTGTAGTCCTTGCAGCACACAAAGCCTGCCAGCCTTCCTGCTGCATGCTGCCGGCATCAAGGACTGCTACCTGGTTTGTGCCCTTAGCACACAGCAGGTTTTAAGGTGGTTTGGGGGCTGTCAGGCCTCAGAAGAAAGGAAGGGGACTGTGTCTCTAGCTCTGAGGGCAGTCTTACTCACCCTGGAGATGTTGGCAGTAAGAGCAGTGTGTCGGTGGCATGTGCATGCCCCTAGGAGGAGCCGTGTGGGTGGGTATCCTCACTGTCCTTAGGATTTGGTGATATAAGCCTGTGCTATGTCAAACTCCATTCCTGGCTCTGAGGACAAGGTCAGAACAGTCCTTCAGCAGAGGAAACAACCAAAACCAGGAACACTTGTGGAAAGGCTGAGTGTTCCTCAGCAGCAGCATAGCTCTCAGCTGAAGGGTCCGTGGATGCTGGCCTGTCCCAAAACCCAGGGCTCTAAAGTAAACGGACAAATAGGGACTGCCAGAGGTACAGGTGCCACCTTCCCTCTCCAACCACCACTACTGACCTCTGTTAACCCAGTGTTACGGCTGACACAGCGCATGGTCAGGCTGACACTCTTCCTTTGGGTTTGGGTGGGTTGTCACAGGGCTTCAGGCAGCTGAGACTCCTGGTAGAGAACCGCGGTCGCGTCAACTACGGCCTGGCGCTGAACGAGCAGAGGAAAGGTGAGTTGTGTTCTTCATCCTCAGAGGGCCTGAGGTAGTTCTCAGAGTTGAAACACCCTAGAACCTGTGGGGAGCATGCAAGGAAGGTGGAACCACCCCGGGGACCCAACACAGAGACCGTAGCTCTAGCCAGGGCTACCAGCTGGGAGTCAGTGGGAAGCGGGTGATGGAGGGGGCTTGGTAGTCTGGAGCGATTGTGGATGAAGACTAGCAGCTCCTTGCTGGCTTGTGTTAGGGCCTCTTTGTGTTACAGGGGTGCAGCTAAACCCAAGGCCATCCCTGAGTCCTGATCTGCTCTTGATTTGTTCAGCAATGCTGGGTGTACCTGCCTGTTCCCTTGCTCTGTGAGCATCTTACCTTGCAGGGAGAGGAAGAAAATGCCCCTTCTGATCTGTCTTTGCCCCTGGGGATCTGATGTTGCAGGATCCCAACGTTTTACAACTCAAGGCAGTAACTTCATCTAACGAGAGTCCTAAGGTTAAATTACTACAGGCATCTTCAGATCCCTGGAGGGAAAGCACCGAGTCAGGACTGAGCAGTAGTTCTTGCCCACAGTAGATTGTGCTGTGCCCATCAGCTCTCAAATAAATAAACCCTGTACACAGACAGCTACCTAAACCCAGCAATAATGACAAAGCCCTGTCTGTGCACGTCCCAGCAGCGGCTCCTGCTTGGAGGGTGTTTGATGGCTCGGTGAGTTGAAGCAAAGGAGGGAGCAGAGAGGCCAAAGCCGAGTATTGTTGTTCCCCACTCAATCTGGATGAGCGTTGGGACCATATGGACTCTAATTCCATTGCAGATCATGGCTGCTTTCCATCCCCTGCTGTTCCTCGCCTTCAAACAGGAAAATCTATCAGCTTTAGCTGTTTCTCAACTCCTCATTACCCCCATTGCTCTTGCAGGCTTAATTGGTGACGTCTTCTTGAATAAAACCCCCTTGAGGAACTTCAAGATTTACAGTTTGGACATGAAACCTGCCTTCATGAAAAGGTTTGTGGGGTTTACAGTGTTTTTCTGCCTCGTGTGAAGCCGTTTGCCAGCAGCACAGAATCCAGTGGGTAGCATGGGAAGGGCAGCACAAGGTAGGAAGACTTCTGCACCCCCAAGTTCCTTGCTGATGCCTCGGCCCAACATTGACACAGAACATGGTGCTGCTTCCTCCACGCTGTTATTTGAGGGGCAGGGGGAGGCAGTTCCACTGTGGAGGGTGTAAAGGTTGCTACAAGAGTAGCTTCCCCTGAGGTCCCAGCACAGCCAGGCCTGGGAGAAGCTTGTGCCTGTCCTCAGAGCAGCAATGCGGCCGATGCCTTGAGCAGCTTAATCCCAGGGAGCTCCTAATAGCACAGTGACTCTTCCAGATGGCTGCTTCTCTCTTAAGTGACTTTGCTTTAATTTAGGAAAGATTGGAAACAGAAATCTGGCAGGGGCAAGTCACAGAGCCTCTCTTAGGAGATGGAGAAGACCTTAGGAATGTTTCAGGTGGCAGATGCCTGATGGACTCTGGCCATGATCCGGAGAGACCGTTTTTGGTTGTGTGGTTGATACCAGCAAGTAACCAGAGACATCACAGCTCCCACCTCCTGCATGGGAAGGGGACAGGGGCTGTGTGAGGCTAAAATGGCCTTTAAGAGCCAGAAGAGTCTCGGGTTTGAAATGTCTACAGATGGTCGTAGCAGGTGCTGGGGGTGTGCAAAGGGTTCTTCCTGACAGGGTAATGACTGGTGGAACCTTTGAGTAGAGGCTTGTGGAAGAACATCGCAGGTGAGGAGCGTTAAAGTGGGGGCACTGCCCGCCCAGGCAAAACCAAGATGCATCAACACTGCAGTCAGTTACTGGTAGCAACAAAACGGGGCACCTTAAGGCCACCAGGCAGGAGCATGGAGCAGAAGGGACTGTCAGGGGCTGTGAGATGAACCCTTTGCTCATTCCCTTGCAGCTTGCGACACGCCACTGGATGGAGCACGGTCCCGGATTACTTCGTCGGTCCGGCTTTTTTTCGTGGGAGGCTGTGGATAGAGCACCAGCCCCAGGACACTTTCTTGAAGCTACAGGCAAGTCCGAGTTTTCTTCCCCCTTATTTTTTTTGTCCTGATCAAGATTTTTCAAAAGCTGGTTAGAGAGACACTTGTGCCGTAGCTCTGGTGCAGAGCCTGCCTCTAGACCTGGAGAAGGAGAATCATTCTGAGGGTGAAGGAGTCTTCTCAAGCTGGCAGGTAGCTCTGTTCAGCTGGTAGCCATCCTGATGAGGAAACACAAGTCATACAGACCCTGCAGAGCTGCTCCAGGGCACATGAGCAGAAAGCCTGGAGAAAAGGGCCCAAGAGGATGTGGGTGTGAGGATGTGGCTCTATTTCCTGTGGGGATGGTGCCCAAGCCATGCAGCTGCCCCAGTAATTCTCTGTATGGTCTTGATTCCAGGGCTGGGAAAAAGGAGTTGTGTTTGTCAATGGTCAGAACCTGGGCCGCTACTGGAAGATTGGACCTCAGGAAACTCTCTACCTTCCTGGGCCCTGGTTATGGAAAGGGAGCAACGAGGTGAGAAGCTTGGGGTGGGATTTCTCTCTGCTGCTTTGTGTTATTAAAGATCCCGCCCCGAGTCACAGACCAAAGACCCAGGCACGCACAGTGCATTAATTACCTCCCTCTAGCTGAAAACCAGGGCAAAAGAGAGGGAGGAGACCTGTTTTCTCCCAAGATGTGTGGAAATCAGGGAAGCCACTGCTCCGAATGTGGCTGTGCCTCTGACAGCTGTTAAGATGTGCCGGGAGCAGCAGCCAAACTTCAAAGCAGTGCATCCCGTTCAGAATCCAGACAAACCCGACTTGATGCTGGTTCCTTTCCTGCATCATGTGGTGCTGAAGAAGAATCACAGTTACTGTATTGATTGATCTCTGTAAATGAGGCTTCCTTCCCCCGCTGTGATCGCCTGCCTGTTCCTCCTAAAAATATTTAGAGTAACTCAGCCTTTGTATGAGGGAATGATATATCTATATATAACCCATATATCCCTGTCTGCTGCAGATTGTCATTTTTGAAGAGCGCACTGCAGGACGGATAATACAATCTGTCGACATACCTTATTTAGGAAGGACCCAGTATGTGGACTGATGAGAGCTTCCTTCCCATCTTTGGCTCCTCTGGAATGCTCCTGGCTGCATGTCCAGGGATGTGATGGCCCAGGCACTTGGGCACGTTAATTTCCACTAGACCCAGGTAAAGGATTTGCTCGTTGGCAGCAAGGTTGGAAACGAGAATGGGCTCCCAAAGGATGGATGGATATGGAAGCTCATCTCCTTGCACTACTGAGGACCCACGGCTTGGATGGCTGCACAAGATGCTATGGACCGTCTGGTGAACACAGGAGGAGGATGTAAAAAGGCACCAGAGGCAGGAGGGAGGGAAAGAACAGAAGCTGCCTGAACCAAAAGCTGTGCTCAGCCCTCTGGCGACTGGAAAAACATGTTATCACTGGCCTCCTTGTTTTTATGATTAGATAGGGAGAAAATAGTTCCTGAGCAAGTGAGTAACTGGGTGTGGAAAACCATTTTGTGGTGCTTCCAGGGAGAATTTAGCAGCTCGCTCTGCGGAGAGGCCGTTACTTGTTCACTTGTTGGAAGCCAGGTTGGCTGTCAAATGACTTTACTCCAAGCTTTTTTCCCTGCTGTGTTTTACTATGGAAGGTTGTCTCTCTCTCTCTCAAAAACAGGAAAAAAAAGTTTTAAAAGAGTGAAGCGTGTTTTGTCCTCTATCAGATGGATACATGGTTCAGGCCGGGCAGGAACGAGAGCTATCCAGGGAGAGGAGGTGCAGGAGGAGGACAGAGCAAGGACAAGCTAATCATCCCTCCCTGTGAAATCCCCCCTTGTAAAGCCAGCACACTGTGGTTGGGACAAAGGGGTTGCCATGCACGTAGCTGTGGCTGAGAGCAGATCCCTACGTTCTGGTTAAGCCTGCTGGGAAAGCTTGGGTCCCTTGTTCTTTTCTCTCCTTGCCCCCACATCCCTCCCCACCTCCCCACTCCCAAAACAGAAACAGGGGATTTAACACCGGAAAGTGGTGTTTTCCTTTAACTCACCAGCTCCACAGTCACTGAGGAGCTGCCACCTCTTTAGGCAGAGATCAGACTCCAGCGTCAATCTCTTCACGGTCCCCACCAAGTCGCTCAGCCCCTGCTCCAGTGACCAGAGGATCCAGGCTCTGGGAGAAGCAAACGCACGGCGCGGTCTCGTGATACAAGGGAGCTGCAGGGTATTCTGACTCTTAGAAACCATAGTTTTATTTAACAAATTTAAATACAGTTTGTTTAAAACTGAGAACAGACAGTGCAGCTGTTCACACGCCCCGTCCCAGCCAGAGCTGGTCTTACCGAACACCTGCGCCTCTGGCTCCCAGGGACCACGGTCACCTCTGTGAGCTGGAAGGGGCCAGGCTCGTGTGGCCAACCTCAGGGAGAGCAGAGCGTAGGGCTGCATCCAGGGCTCGGGCCTTTGCATTTTTGGGGAAGTTAGTTCCTTCCCAGGAGGGAAGGTCGCCAGCCCAAGCAGGGGCCTGGTATTAAGATCAGTCAAACAAAACATGCAGCTAGGAGAGGACGCCAGTTGGAAACTTTTAAAACAGTATGAAAACTTTGTAGTCCTTTAAAAAACCCTCTTTCCACTCCAGGGTTTGCAGGCCGAATTGAACTTGGAAGTACAGTAAGGGGGTAAAACCTGCCCGAGCACAGAGAGCTACTGCTCTGACACAAGACACCGATGCCCGCAGAGCATCCGGCAGCTGGTAGCACCAGATCCTCTCCATCCAAGCAGCACTTCAGCCAGTGCAGCTAAGGGAACGCTGCTGTAAAGGCTATGCAGCAAGGCTTCTATGAGTGGGAACAAGAGAGTGCAGCCTTTCCCAACAGTCCTGATGCACAGCAGGAGAAAATAACTTACCAAAAAGTACTGGGGTGGGTTTGGGGTTCGGTTTTTTAAATATTAGGAAATACACAATGTCATTAGTCCAAGGGGAGACTCCTGCACTGTGAAGCTAATCAATCTACAGCATTTCAATAGCTCTGCGTGTTAGGGCTGGAAAGAACCAAGGCTGTTTCCAGGACTATGCTTCCCCTCAACTCGAGGGCAAAATTGTGCTTCGGACCCTTCTGAAAGAATCTGGACAGTGAGGGCTGATCAAAGGTTTCATCAAAGGTTTGATCTGACAGCCACCCTGAAGGAGGGAGGGGAGTTGTGGGAGGAGGGGTGTGTTGTACCTCGCTTCCTTCCTCAGCAAGTTTGTCACCCTCAGACACAGGGCCAGCTGGGGTAGTTAGCACCCAGGTTCCTCTTCTGCACGGCTCGGTCCCACGTCTCACACTGAGAGGCAGGACAAGACTTTGGCCAGAGAACGGCCTCACACCAGTGCTGCACCTCGGGCCCCTGGGTGTTATACAGTGGGGAAGAGGTGACTGACGTGCTGCACAGGCTGTGTCCCAACCTACCTCGAGCCAGGTGCTGAAGAAACTAAGCCCAGGAATTACAAGGGTGCTGCTCTATCTGTCAGGAGTCACTCCAACTGTTCCAGTGTGGCTTCTCATGCCTGCAGCTCTGCAGTAGCATGGCCTGACCCTGGAAAGGGGCTGGAGGATACATTCCAGTAGAATGGTGAATGCACTAAAATCTGCGTTTATCATTCAATCCCTGGTTTTAAGCAGGTAACTTTTAAGAGTGGAAATTTGGCTTTAGGTCAGAGCACCCTTCAGAGAATCCCATGCCTAATGCTCACCTGAACCAAATCAGTGCTGAGCCACACCAAGATCTGGGCCTGGGTGAAGAGCTACAGCGTACAGCCACTACTGCCTCCTTTAAACCCAAATTTCCAACCATTTTAGGGTGGATGAACAGAGAACCACATGCTGCAAACGTTGAACTCCATCCAGGAATGGAGAGATACGTCAGAGTGCCCCTCCGAACTGTGAAACTACTGAAGGGAAAGGAGAGGGAATACAAAGAGTAGAGAGATAGTCAACGGGTTTGTCCTAACCTGCCTTGCTTCTCGCCCTGCTCCAACATCGTCCTGTCTTGTGCAGCGTAAAACAAACACTGATTGAAGGAGGTTTAAAATTAAGGGCTAAGGTGCCATCTCAGAAGGCAGCTGCCCCCTCGGCGAACAGGGGGCCGCTTAGGCTGTTGCACACATAGCCGCAAGGTGCGTGTGTCTCAGGGGTAAAACAAGTCACTGGGGGGTCACCACGCTCCTGGGGGCCCTCTCACCCTCGCTCTCAGGTCCCACCAAGCAGCCCCCTCAGTCCAGACCACCGCGTCTTCAGCGCCTCGTGCCCTGCGTGCACTCCTCCCACGCCGAGCACCTCGCGAGGCAGCGGGTCTCCCGCTGAAGTTGGTGTCAGTCCTGTTGATTTTCTGTGCTTTTATATATTTTTTTCTTTTCTCTTCTCCACCTCCAGAGCGTCTGGTGCGGCTCAGAGTCCAGGAGGAAGGGCAGGGGAGTCCGGGTAGTTTATGGATGTATGCAGTGTCGCTTGCTTTCAGTACGCTAAAAACTCTTGGAAGTCAGCAGAGGTCCTGGCTACTGCACGTCCGGCCAGTTGTGTGCTGTGGGGAGGAACCTTGCAGGCTGCACATGAAGGAATCTGCAACAGGAACACAGCCGGCTTGTTTACTGCCCCCCCGCCTCGCCGCGCTAGCTGCCACCCCTTGGACCTGTCCCAAAACCCATCTCCCGCTGCAGGTCCCTGAGTAGTGCTGCTAGGCAACTGGGAGGTGGTGAAAAGCAGTCCTGACAGCGCTGAAGAGCTATGGGCTCTGCGCAGAGCCGCTGTCTGGAGCGCAGAGGATGTGTGGTGTGGGCTTTCCCACACTGTCCTGCCACAGGTGGCACATCCAGGCCACGGCAGCAGGCTGGGCTCTGTCTGGGTCACCAGGGCAGTGTGCTGCAGGGAGCCTGCTGCTGTGAAACACACACAGACCCCCGCTTCCCTTTGCTGCTTGTACTCCTGTATGTGCCAGAGGAAGAGAGGAGGAGCAGCAGCCCTCTCCCTGCTCGCTCCAATTAGCTGTGCGCTTGTTTTCCCCTGCACTAACAAAGCTCGTGCAGACACGAGCCAACAGCCCACCCTTCACTCCAGCATGCTCTGGGAAATCCAGGAGACCAACTGTGCTGGGGTGCTCAGGTAACTCAAGGCAAGAGGCCAGGGTGTCAACAAATGAGACGGTGGCATGCCTGCTCTTTCCTCTTTCCCAAAGGCAATGCTACGTGCTCTCCTTAGGCAGACCAACCTCCCAGGGGGGCTCAATCCATGCGCCCTCTCCCCTTACTTGTCTGCATATAAGTTAAACTCAGTTCCCTCAAGTGAAACGTTCTGCCTGACCTAAAAACGCTTTCACTGATGCTGCCTCTGCTTTGCTTGCAGGTGGGTGAATCCATGAACTTCACCCTCGTGCTTTCTGTGTATCAGTACAGCAAATAAGGCACCCTCCTTGTTTTCAAACGAGGATGTGGGCCTTTAACCATGTACCCAAACTCACTGGGTCTGCCTTCTCCCCCTCACCCCAAGCTCTCACAGCTTATTTCCCCTTTAGCAGCTCATCTTAAAAGAAGAGAGTGCTCAACTAATGGTCTCGAGAAGGTTTACAGTAAGGGAGGGTTGGAGATGAAAACTGGAGCTATTGTCTTTTCCCTGTCCTAGCATCCTCCTCCTTCACTGACGCTTATCACTGCTGAAAGGTGCCAGCTCTTACCTGTGTCGGTCTCCGCTCAGCCCCGCGCCGTCAGATTTCCACGTTGGGGTCTGTGAATCCTTTCTTCCCCTCGTTCACCAGCACGGGCTTTTCTGTCCTCGTATGCCAGACTAAGATCTGGAGAAGCCACGAGACGTCATTAGCTGCCCCTCTCGGCTGCGCTAACAAACGTCCCCGTGCGGGAAATCGATGGCGCAATTTAACCACCTTCCCTGGCGCCTAACGACGCGTTCAGTGCTGAAAGGAGCTTTGCATACAGCTTCATTTAGGCTGGCCTACTGCTACCCAGAGCGCACAGCAATTACCCGTTTTACAGTGCACTGTTGTGGGACATTAACCTGCTCCTTCCATGTAGTTACCAGCCGGCTGCCACGAGAGGCTCATCAGCCTTCTCGATGATGTCAGGCGGCTCCTTCAGAACCAGAGCACTGCATGCCTGTTTCCCCCCAGAACAAGTGCCCTGCTCTGGTTCCCATCGGGTTACTACATCCTTGGCTGGTGTGGAGTTAACTTGCAAGGAAGCTCAGAGGGGAAAGGCAAATTCACTGCTCCTTGGAGGGAAGAGGCAGTGACAGGGAGCACTGCCCGCTCCTCCATCCTCACCCTTGCCTTTGGTCCTGTGAAATGCTAATGTAAATTTTTCAGTGCATCTGAAAGCCAGTTCCTGGAGGGAAGACATCAGTCCACTCCCTAACCTTGCCATCACTTCTTTTTCACTTTAAAAATCTCTCAAGACCCTAAAGAGATGCGAGGGGGGCACCAGCCTGAGAAGTAATCACTGCAGCTCCTGCTCTCTGCCACTGGCAGCCTCTGGTGTCTCAGGGAGCTGGTGGCAGAGCCCTTCCTGCCCCACACTATGGGCACAGCCCTTTTGCATCCCATTAGCCTCCCGGAACCCTGCAACACATTGCCCCTGAACTGCTGGCCTCATGCTGCCATCCTCTCTTCCTCACCAGGTACGATACTCAGCACCACTTTGAAGCTCCTCTCCAGCTCACTTAAAACAGAGCTGAAGCTTCATCTGGAAGCTTCTCTCTGTCTTAGCAGTGAAGTTTAACGTAGATCAATGTCTGGGGAGGAGTATAGGAAAGAAAAAATGAGAATTGAAGAGGTGGCCTACCCTATGGAGGGAGGTATTGGAGGTAAATAGCTTCAGTAGCTGTGCTCTACTGCTGGCACAAGCAGTTCTGTTTAAAAATGCTGTCCCCTCACTGGATTCAATTACTCTTACTGGGATAGCTGGGAGCAGTATTACCCCTTCCAAGCTACAGCTTCCTGCCTCCCTTCACCTGCTCGTGCTGCTGACGCTTCCTACCTTGCGGGGTTTCCCTCTTGTTGCTATGACAACACCTGCACGTTTTGATCCAAGCATCCGCAACCCGCTTGGTACCCAGCCCCTGCTCTTCTGAAAATCCAGGGCACGGTCTGCTGCTGTGAGAGGAACAAAGCCCTTCCCAAGCCTTTGTGGTTAAACCCTCCCTTTGGACCACATCTGCCTCTGATGCCAACAGTCGCCTCCTGCGCAGGGCTTCAATCTCGCCTGCTAGGACTAAAGCAGCAGAGACCAACTGCTGCCTGGAGTAGATCCAAGCCAAAAAACCAAACCAAAACCCATTTCCTTGCCCTCCCCCATTCATCCAAGTTCGCCTCAGCACTAGACCCGGATCACCCTCCGCAACTGCAGTGATGCTTTGGTAGGGAAAGCCCAAACCCCAGCGTGTCCATGCCAGTGGCTCCCAGTGCTGTGTGAGCATCGGCCAACACTCTGAACAGATAAAACCTTAAGGAAGTGCTGGTGCTAGGAAAATATTGCCTCCAACTCCCCCTTTCCCAGAAGGAGCAGGTGAGAGCTCATCCCGCTCCTGAGGTGTTAACCCTGGTCCCTGCTGAGGGCCAAGGGCTGCACCCTGCCAGGAGTGGGACTAGCAGTTAACACATCTCTGTTACTCATCCCAGTGCTGGACAGCTGTACCCACAGGCACGGCAGCTATCAGATGATAAACAAAGTTGCTCCTCCCCTCAGCTCCTCTCTGTGATTCCCAGCCTCCCTGCCTGAGTGCTGCTGAACACAGACCCTTGTTTTTTCCATGGCTGGGGTCTGTGGAGTGGGACAGACAGAAACCGGAGGCAAAGGGTATTATTCAGAATGTTTTCCACATCCCAGATGGATAGAAACCTGGATGCAGCACAGAGTCTCTCAGCAGTAAAGGTGCATTTACCACCCACCCCGCCTCTGCAATGCTCCTGGGATAATTAAGCAATAAAGAGCTCCCTAAATCGGTCTGGCTGATGCCTACTGCAGATAAAGGCATGAGACAGGGGTCTGGGCTCTCAGAGGGACCCCCTCCCCACCTGCAGTGCTCAGCGGACCCCCTCATACAGCTTTCACAAGCACTTGACAGCGCCCCTGTTGCTGACATGCTGTGATGGATGCCTGTCACATTAACCAGTGCTGTCTCATTGCATCTCGTGTGCTCCCCTGTTGTTCTGGACAGAAATCCATCTGTTGCCTCTCACCATAGACTGGGAAATCTTTAGGGCAAGAGCCGTCATCGTGTCCCGAGTTTCTACATTATGTAGCACACGGGGGTCCTGCTCTGTGACCTGGTGGCTCCTAAGCCACGTGCACGGTCAAATAACAAGCAGTTATTTGGCAGCATTAACCCCCCCAAACAGCCCCATAAAGCCTTATGGAAGCATCCTGGAACTTTGAGCAATACCCCAGGCTTAAAATATTTCCCTCTGACACAGAAAGGTCCAGGTTCTTGGGTAACTCTGGGGTTAATCTAGGTAACTCTGGGGCTAATCCAGGTAACTCCAGGGCTCCTGTTCAGGTGGGTCCAGCGATGCTGCTGTGGGAGAAGCAGCACTCAAAAGCCCCCCTTGGGAATTAATGTAAAGCAACTGACATGCATTTCACCTACGGAATTCCCCGTTCCAGGGGAACCTCCTGCCTCCAGATCCCTCCAACCCACGAATGAGGAAGAGACGGTACCTTAGTGCAATTGGCAGCTTTCGGCTCAAGGTCGTTCAAGGTCACTAGTTCCCGGAGCAGGCTGCTTTCCTGGTAGCCTCCCTTCACTCCTCGCAGTTTGAAGTACGCCTGAGATCGCTGGAGGATCAGCCTGAGGTTCACAGCAAAGCCTGCCATGTCTATGGCAAAGGGGCGGTGGGGGTCGAACACAGTTTTCCAGCCGTAGACCTTCCCGGCAGCGTTGACTTTGGGGGACTCGTAGCGCAAGCCCCCGACGAAGGCTACCGGCCACACCGAGACCTTCCTGGTGCTGCGCATCTGGGGGCAAGGAAAGAGAAGGGTATGGTGGGTGTGCATGGGAGGATCAGCTCCCTGCAACCTCCAACGCACAAACCAGGACCAGAATGACCCCGTGCTGCCTGCTGTCCTGCAGGAAACGGGATGACCCCAAGCTTTAGGACAAGTCCTTGAGCTGAGAGCCTGGGTTATGCTCCCTGGCACCCTCTGCAGCCCAGAGCTCCTTGCTCACCTGCACAAGGACACATTCCCAAGCCAGGGAAGCAAAGTGCTTTGGGATGTGGCCCCCAACAACAGCAATGGCAATGGGTAGCCACGGAGCAAAGCTCCAGCTGCCTGCACTCACTAAGGCAGGTGATCTGAACACCGGTTTGCTCACTCCCCCTGCTCCCAGAGCCCTGTCCTGCTCTGCTGGCAGGCTTAGCCTCGTGTTCCGCTCTCAGCCTGCTCTCTTAGATCAGGGATCTCCCAGGGCTAATCTCATCAGTGCTAATTACTGCCAACGAGACCAGAAGAGCTCTGGCAGTTGCCCTTGTGCATTATACACACGCTAACGGCAGCCCCTCTCCACGGGGAACGATAGTGTGCGTCTCCTGCGCTTCACTGCACGTTCCACTGGCTCCGTGTCACCGTAACTGCAGCTACAGATCAGAGAGGAGAAGCCTCTACAAGCAGAGCACAGGAATGCAGGAACCCTCCCTGCTTTATTAGCGTGTGGCATCCATCTCAGGATGTGGCCAGAGCCTCAAAGCGGGCTGGGGAAGAAAGACATTCGGGCTGTGTCTGCTTTCAGCTTTCAAAGCCCACATGTTCTGTGGCTATCCAAGGTGAAGAGAAAGCCATCAGGGAAGGGGGCACCTCGGGCAGCAGGTGATGTTCTGACCCTGGCAAGGCTCCCATGGGGGAAGGCAGCTTCTCCTTAACTCCCTTTAGAGTAACAGCTACCTGCCTCCTGCTCACACGTCCCTGGGTAAAGCTGGGGTTCCCATTACTCTGCACAGGATGCCTTTGACCCTGGGAAGCACACGCTGTGCAGCGCGACAGCCAAGCCCCAGAGAAAACTGTGGGACCATCACACAGACAGGACTGATCCAGAGCTCAGGAGAGGGTGCACACAGCACCCCCTCTGCTCAGTCCACAGCATCTTTTTACACCCCACCTCCTAATTCACAGTGTTCAGTCAGACCCCCCCCCAGCAGGGTCTTACCTCCTCAAAGAGCTCCAGGCTGTAGGTGTTGTCATCATCAGCAAAGTAAACAATCCCAGGCTGGCTGTTATTCCTGTTGAAGGTCTCTCTCAGCCACCGCAGGGCAAGGTTCCTCTGCATGGTCCCGCGGGGGATGCGGGGATCCCTCATGTCCCCCCGCAGCTTGTAGTTGCGGGGTGTCTCCACGTTGAGGTGGGTGTAGTTGAGGCCGGTGTCCCGCAGCAGCCGGGTGATGAGGGGTGTGCGGCGCTGGGAGTCCTCCACCAGGATCCAGTGCAGGTTTGGGACGTGCAGGAGGGTGTTGGCCAGGCGTGTCAGCTCTGCCTTCTGCACCGGGCGGCTGTAGGTGGGTGTAATGACGTGGATGGTGGGAAGGGTGTCTGACCACGGGGGCGGGCGCGTATAAACGTATTCTGTCCTCACCACCTCCACAATGTCCCGGTCCGACAGGCAGTATTCCTTGGAGTCCAAGCCTGCAGCGAGATCACGCCGGGAGTCACCACCATCATCTGAGCAAGGGTATGGGAGAGAAGAAAAAGCCGCATGGACTCGGTCCTCTCACAGCCCCCCCCCACCCCTCCCACCCCCCCCCCCGACCGAGTCAGCAGCCTGCTTCCTAATAGCAGGTTGCCCTCATGGCTTCAGAGGAGAGGAAACAAGCCCAGGTGGAGGCTGTAATAAACAAGTTCGCAAATAAATAAAGGAATTGGGGACAAACACATGAGAAAAGAAGTTCCTGCTGTTAGAACACCACCACCAAACACAGCCTGAGAGCCCAACGCAACGCTGCAGCTAAGAATAAGCAGCTCCGAAGAGCACCCAGAAGAGAGACAGGCTTGGAGAGCTGTGAGATCTAGGGAAAGAAAATAGCAATGTGGATTGATGATCTATAATGCTCCTGAAGATCTCCAGCACTCTGGGCACCACACTCAGTGGGACAGGATGTGCAGCTCTGCACTCGGGCACTGGAGTGCCCGGACTGGGAGGTGGGATGAAAAATCACAAGTCAGTGAAGCTCCCCCAGCATCGTTGTCTGGCTGGGATGCCACGGTGCCCCACCACTCTCCTGACAGGCCTGGGACAGGGCACAGAGCAGCAGGCAAAGACATGCTTCAAATCCCAAAACAGGGAGGAGAAACGAACACCTGCCAATGTGGGCTTCTTCCTGATGAGCCTCACACCTGCCTGTGACCAAGCTCTCCTCAAACAGAGCCTACTAACTCTGGCTGTTCAGTAGTGCACACATGAATAGAGAAGAGTGTTATATCTCCATCGGATCCAAACATGCCAAATCCTTGCACAGAGAGCCCTGTTCACAACCAGCTCAAGGAAGATGATGTTTGTGCACACCCATTGCCTCTCCAGGGTGTGATGTAGCCGTGGAGAGCAGCAGGAATACTGCAGTTTGGAGCTGGCAGAGACGGAGGGGCACCTCCGCTCAGGATGTAAGGTAGCTGTTCCCGAGTGGGCACACAGCAGCTTGAGCTGCAGCTGAGAACAGGGACAGACAGACATCAGGTCCAGCCCAGCAGGTGCTACCCATGGCTTTTTTCAAGGCACATTACTCTCTCAGCACATAGCCTGTGACACCAGCCCTGAGCCGGATGAAGGGCTCGTACTCCACAGCATCAGTGGAAGGAGGGCAGGGGAAGGGGGGAAAATGACAGGAACAGGGTGTAGGGAGCCCTGCATAAGGCACAGCACATGCACATCCCATAGTGGAGCTCTCTGAAACACCAGGCTCGGTTCAGAGAGAAACCTGTGGAGCACCCTGGGCACAGACACCCCCACAATTAGCCAGCACGGTGCTCAAGACAGCCTGTTGTCAGGTTGGTCTCCACCATCACTTGTGTCCCAGAGGGGGCTCAGAGAAGCAGCGAAGGGGGAAGGGTCTCGCTGAGGCCAGCAGCGCAAAGTTTGGGGCAGAGTTAGAGCAGAGCAGAGCAGAGCAGGCTCTGCTGTATCCAGCAGCTGCTCACACACAAAACCTTCTACGTTTTTAGGGCACTGAAACAAGCCTGCATACAGACAGCGTATTCCTAGGAGTCTTTCAGGGCCTGAGAGCCCAGTAGATCCCTCAGCCTCTGAAATGCTGTCCAGCTTCCAGAGGGAACACGGTCATTTTTCCCTTACGAAGCCTCACGGGTGGCTGTCCGTCCTCTGGAGCGAAGGGAAAGCGGCTCGGGACCGACTGAACCACCGACAACTCACACTGTGCATCAGACTGTTCAGCAGAAGGACAAGGAACTGCAGAGGATGGGTGTGGGACTTGAAATGGAAAGGGGAGAGGGAGAGAGAGACTCTCCCTGAGAAAGGGAGCCAAGAGGGAAAACGAGCTGGCATCCCTCCCACCCAGACAAGTCTCCCCGGGCTGAGCCGCCTGCCCCAGTGCCCAGCAGAAGGGCAGAACAGAGAACAACGACTGCAGCAGCACGGCTTCTTCCAGCCCCCAAGAGCTCTTTGGACACTAATGCTGACAAGGCCTGGGACCATTCCAGCCAGAGTGGATCCACCAGAACTTCCCCCATCCCTCTGATCCAAGCCAGATCCCTGTTTAAAGCTGTGTGTGCCAGGCGGTGTGGAAGCCGACTCACGGCACTGTAACTCCACCAAACGATCAGGTGAGACGCTGGCTCTTGCCTTCTTTGAGTGCAAGAGCACCAGGTTGCTGCTTTCCTGAGGACACTTTAAAAACGCTCTCTGCCTCTTCTCTCCTGGAGCAGCTGTCTCAAGTGGCAGCTTTGTTTCCTCTCCTTTCTGCAGCTTTCCTGCTGGACTGACTTGCGTGCAGAAGGCTGCGAAGGCCAGCAGGAAGGGGCTCCTCTCTTACAGATCACCAGGGGACAGAGAAAAGCATCCGACGATGGCAGGAAGCACGTCCCAGGGCCTGGAGCTCGATGCCTCTGAAGAACCCTAAGAGTACTGGGCTGTTCCTACAGCAGAAGTGGGGAGGCTTCTGCACGAGCATGGGCTGGGGGCTGAGATGAGCATGGCTGCCATGGAGAAATGAAATGAGAGAGGAGATGAGGACGAGGGAGGGGTGCACGAACTTGGCATGGGCTGGTTTGATTTCTCTCACCCTTGTGCACTGCAAGCAGTGGAGCAATGGTGCTCTGGTGCCAGACGGTGATTAGTAGCGTCCAGGGCAGAACTATCAGCACGATAGCCAGGATGTCTCGTCTCTTCGGCATCTCCAAGACTGACTGGACCCACAGCTCCTCATTACCTGACAGTGAAAACCCCAGAGACAGAACGGCAGAGCACATGGAGAACAGAAATAAATGGGCAAGAAGGAACAAGGACAGAGAGAGAGAGAACGCGAGAGAGGGAGGGAGAGAGCAGCAAAGGCGACACGGCTCGTAGGTCTTACCAGTGCTTACAACCCACCCATTGCAGAAGCAGGTTTGGAGGGGCCTCGGCTGCTGGGACCCAGAGAGGGAGGGCACGTCTGCAGGGCTCTGCTGGAGCTGCCAGCAGGAACCTCAAGGACTCATTTGGAAGGAAACCTGCAACACAGAGCAAAGGTGAGTAGGCAGGTGGGAAGGCCCAGGGAGCTGCTCCCCAGAGTTCACAAATCCTCAAGAAGAGCAAATCAAACTGGGGCAGCAGATTCCACACAAGCCCACACAGGATTGAAACAGACCGTATTTTATGTGAGCATCTCAGCAAGCGAAGTACTCACAAGGGGCAGGGAAAACACAGGTTGGCCTTTGACCTTAAAGGGTATGTTTAAATGTCCCTCACTAGCAAGGGTGATAAGGAGGAACCAGTCTTCTGGAAGGGTCTCCAGAAGAAACAGCCACAAAGCTCTAAACCATCCACCAAAGACATCAGGCTCTCTGGAGAGCAGGGTTTCCTGCAGTTGAGTGTCTGGCAGAAGCAGGAAAATGCTTTCCACAGCCTAAGGATATGCTCTGTGTGGCCAGACACCCTGCAGGCTTTCAAGGAAGCATCTCCTAGCAGCAAGGATTTGTCCCGAATTTTTTCCTTGTTTTCAGAACTGGAGAATGCAGCCTCATCCAGGACAGATAAACTGGGGAGAAAGCGGGGGAATTACTCCAGTAAACATCAGCTTTCTGCTGCATCCCTGCCCAGCTCTCAGAGAAATCCTGCTGGCCTAGCACTGCCGAAGCACAGTGCCATCCTTGCTGTCCCTGGCTGGACAGAGAGCACATCCCTTGGGCGTCCCTGGAGGGCACAGCCAAGAGGGGCAACTCTGAAAAGACCAAACACCTTGCCTGGTGAAGTGCCTTTGCTGGGCTCCACTGCTGGAGAGGGGCTGGGAGGAAAAAGGACATGCTAAAAGAGCCACTCAGAGTCGATTTGCAGCATCTGGCAAGCAGCTGCAGCACGCTGGCACGCATCAAATGCCCCAATCATCAAGGGCGGCTTCCAGAGTACACTGCTCTTACCTTAACTCTGCCTTTTCCTTGCCTCCTGCCAGCACAGACCCAAATTGCCAGCACTCTCCCACAGCAGAGGCTGACCTCAGGCTTCCTAGGATGGAGAACAGGTACCCCAGGGCCAGATCACTACTGATTCTCATCCCTCCAGCAGCACAGGGGGAAACGAGCCGGCTCCAACGATTGGTGCATTGGTCTCTTTGGGATCGATGCCTTTTAATTTGCTACAGAGCGTTTAGCAGCTCCCCGGTCAATCATCTGTCCCTTTGGTGCTCTGGCTGCCAAGGGCCAGCGCAGCCTCCTGTGCCCTAGCAGAGAGCTGCTCAGTGCTGGGTACAGCGTTCCCTGCCAGGGGAATGCTTCCTCCCCCTGTGCTGTGGGGCTGGCTGAACGCCGAGCCCCTTTGCTGCCATCACCTGCAGATGCCAATGGGATACCCCATGTGTGGTGACTGTCATTAATGTTCCCTCCCCTATGTGTGGTGCCCAAAGGGACACAACCCTGGTGCGGGTCCTGGTGATGGTCAGCTGGCTGCAGAGCCACAGGCCACAGCCTGACCCCCAGTTCCCAACCCACACTCCCACACCCCGTGCTGCCGCCAGCATCCACGCTGCACCCCACGCTCTGCCCTGCAGCCAAGGCACTCACTCCCTGCTGATTCCTGAAGTGATTTGGTTTTACTGATGACCCTGAGAAGCCCGAGTGAACGACGTGGTAAGAATTCACTGGGGGCTGCCGTGAGCGCTCCGAGCTCTGGATCTGGGGTGGGTACTTCAAGCCTGCTCCCTCCTGAGGTACTAACGCAGCTGAGGGCTGCAGCGCAGGGCAGCAGCAGTTCTCAGTGTGACAGAGCCACGCTCCCACCTCACCCCATGTGTTAAAGCTGGAAAAGGCAAAATCCATTTCCTCCTGTGAACGACGTCTGTGAGGAGAGACATGGTCGCCTGCAATCTCGTGCTGCTGGTCAGAGAAGTCACAGCTCTGCAGCCCAAGGCAGAGGGCTTGTCCCACATCCACAGAAATCCCTCACTGCCAAAGCCAGGCAATGCTTTTTGGTGCTGTTTGAGGCACAAGTGAGGCTGGCTACAAATCAGTGTGGAGGGGAAACGATGCTGATGATGGTGTTCTTCAGGGCATTCGCTCTGCCCCTGCCTCCATCACAATACCACTCTCCTTTTCCCATGAAAATGCACAAGACCTGGCTTTGATCAGACCGTCAGGTTTTGGCCTCAGTGCTCTCCTCCTCCACAGGGAATTTAAACACAAATTAATTACAGAATACCAAACTCCATTTTCCATTAGAGGAAGTGAAGGTCCTCGGGTTTTGAAAAATCAGGTGAAAGCCCCAATCCAGCTCAAACCTAAAGGGGTCCTGGGGTTCCGTGTGGCTTGGGAAGGCGCTCCTTGGCAGGGATGTGGAGAAGGACACGTCCCATCCTCCGGCAGAGGGCAATGGTGTCAAGGCCCGGCAGTATTAACAGGGATACTCGTCTAATAAGGCAGCTTTCAGCGATCCTGGAGCTGTGTGTCAGTGGCATGCTGGGTCATTAAACGTGGAAGGGTCTCCTTTCCTGGTCACATTAACGGGCGATGTGATGGTGCTCTGACACTCACCACAGGACACAGGGATTCAGTCCATGGTCTGGTTCACAGTCAGCTTTCCCACCTTTCCCCCCATCAGGGCTGACCAGCCCCCTGCACCAGGACTCCTCTGGTTTTCCCCGGGGTCGGACAGAAGTGATGCCCAACACGCTACACCAGAGGACTGCTGGAGCTGGGTGTGTTTGGATACACACGTCACTGGAGTGAGAATACCGCCTGGATGTTAGAGAAACACACGCTCACAAACCCAAACAAACTCCTCTTGTGTCACAAACCAGCCCCGAAATAACAAACACTCCGAGCAGAATCCCACAACAAAAGCTCTCCAAAGAAAACAAACACTCCTACTGCAGGATACAAAGTATCTTCTTGCTAATGGCTTTCCCCCATCCCCTCAGCCTAAACACAGGTTTATTTCACCTCTGCAGTAGCCACAGGCTCCAATACCTACTCAGAGACGATGCAGGAGCTGCACAAGCCAGAGCTGGTCCCCTGAGCAGCTGGACCACAACCCCTGTACCCAGCAAACCCTTCCAAATCCACATCCAAGTGCGCACACCTCGGAAAGCACCGGTGAGGATGCGAGTGCCACACTGTCATGCCCATTTCTCAGATGAGGAAACTGAGGCAGGGGGTGTTGACAGCTCTCCCTTGAAACCACACAGCACAGCAGACACTGGGGATGAAGGATCAGTCACCGGGACCCCCCAGCAGCACACGGGCACACCGGTGGGCAGCTCCAGCCACTCCAGACACATCCCTGCTCCTCTCCATGGGCACAACAAGCCTCCCTCTAAGATTTTGGTATTTGGCAGAAAAGGCTTGTAAAGTGCAGGCTAAAAATAAAGGTAGAGTAATAAAAGCCTCTTGCTCGTTAATTACTCCGTAAGCCATTACTGCCTAAAAACCCCATAACTTTAATGGGGGCTATTATAAGTATAGCAGCAAAACTGTGGAGCTAATTACTGTTTAGTTATTAAGCAGAAAATAGCCAGAACTGAGTAACGAGCATGCAGAATTGCCTGTTCTTCAAGGACTTCATCGGGGGGATGATAACTTCAAGCTCACGTTGTCCCGACTCGCAGGAGAAGAGGACAAGCTGTGCAGCCCACCCCTCCCATGGCTGCGAGGGGCAAGGTGCCATCCTCGAGCTAGAGCTGCTTTGTGCAACACAAAGCTGGAACTGCAAGTCAAGGAAAGGTCTGGAAGTCACTTGGAAACATCTCAGCTGGAAGAGAACTGGATCCACCAGCTGGAAGAGAACTGGATTCATCCACTGGAATTAAAAAGGCTGGGACTTGGCTGCATACACAGGGGCCAAGCCTTGCGTTCTCTGTTGGGAGAAACTGAGGCACAGAGATTGCAGAAACCAGACCTATTCTCCCCTTCCAGCCCTGAGTTGCAGCAAATGGGATGAGGAACACAGATTATCTCACAGGAAAAAAAACATTAAAAAAGAAAAATTCACCAAGCTTCCCAGAGCAACACTTAAAGTTTAAAGCAAGCATGAGCAAAGTGGATCAAGGGAGCTCAACACAAGCACAATTAGCTGCTGTAACTTATTGCCACAGGATACTAAGAAGAACAAGAACTTAACAGGATTCCAAAAAGGATTAGTTGTGTATGTGAATAAACTGCATATCCAGAATTAGAACGAACCACCCACCCGTTCGGAAAACACACAAACCCTCGAGTTTCAGAACTTCAGCCAAATTTTAACAAGCATGGAAACTTTCTCCTTTCCAGATTGATCTTCCTTCCATGCTGTTCCACCCCTGCGGACACCAGTAGAGGTGGCCAGAGCTAGGAGGAGGACAGGGGGTCATAGAACCGCATCATAGAACGGTTTTGGTTGGAAAAGAACTTCAAGATCCCCGAGTCTGACCCTGTACCCAGCCCAGTGGTACCAGATGTGATGGTACTGCTCTGATGCTGACTGTGCTGCCTCGTGCCAAGACTTCACTGCTCCCAACAGCAAGGCAGACCTTGTTAAACCCTTAAAAGACTTAATGCATTGCCCTAAATGCGTCTGCTCTCCCGTACAGGTTCTTACACTGCAGTCATCGCCACAGTGCCCCAAGTGCTGACCAGGATGTGCTGCAGTCACGGCACTTCCAAAGACACATCCAGCAATGCCTTGGAAGGGGTGGGCATCCTTTTTGTTACCGTGCTTTGGAAAGGGGCTGAACCTGGGCTTTGTGATCGTCCTGTGACAAGGCAGAAGCAGGGGAATGCAGCGAGCCCTTGGCAACAGGAGGTGGCAAGGCTGAAGAGCATCCTCGGTGCCTGGGGAAGCCTCGTCCCTCTTGGTCCAGCCAGAGAGGAAATCCCCTGCCACAGAGGCTTTCAGGGGATGCCCTGGTCTGTCTATCAGGATCAGCAGCTTCTTTGAAGGGACGAGGCTCAAGCCCTGAGCCCCACTCTATGCTGGCTGGTCAAACAGGACATAGACAATCCAACAGCCTGTGACGTCTGCAAGAGTCGTTAATGGGACTGAGCAATTAACATCGATTCTTTCATGCTACAGCGTGCAAAGGGAAGGGGGGATGGACGGACACGGGTCTGGCATGACAAAGCAAACACCCAACTATAATTCAGCAGCTTGCAACACAATCAATCCCCGCTCTCGGTCTGCAGCCCATTAGTACAGCCACAGACCTACACAACCTTCTCCTGGGAACAGGAAGGTCATTTTTAAATTGTCTCCCTTCCATTTCTGGTCCCTGCTGGACTGTACTGTGCCTGCTGGAAGGGAGCACGCAGGGCTTCCCGTGATGCCTTGCTCATCCTCCTTCCCTCTCCTGTTCTCACCACAGCAAACACGGATGCTTCTGCCTGCCCAAGAAGCTCTGACACATCAGAGTAACATGGCCCATCTTCTGTTTGAGAGGCATTTGGAAGGAAACAATCTCTCTTCCCCTACTAGCATGAAAAACCCACGTGCCAATCCAATAAACCCAGAACTATTCCAGCATTGCCCAAGGAGGTGGGATTTGGCTCTTCGCTTCTCTCTTAGCAGGAAAGGCAGGGGCTAAATCTACCAGCTCGTCCAGTTTCCAATCTAAAGCCTGGTTCTGACTGGCTTCCCCCATGGCTTAGTTATTTTGGCTCACCTGTGCCTCAGCTTGCTCTGGAGGTGTGATGAAAATAGCTGCTTACTTTTGGACAGGAATCCCAAGGCCTAAGCAGCTCACTGGCTGGACGCAGACATGGCACAGGCAGTGGTGCCCGGGGCGCTGGCAAAGCACAGTGTGTGCCAATCCAATGGCTTGGGGAAGGTCATCTCTCCTAATTTTAGAATCACCCAAGGGCCAACCCAGCCCAGACCTCCTCCGTATGAATGAGAAATGGAGAAGCCAAGCAAGAGTTCAGCCAGCAGCATCGCAGCCCAGCTCACAGGAGCAGTGAGCAAGCTGCTGTTGTGGGAAAACAGTGCCTCTCCACGACCTCCTGCCAACCCCTGCCATTTCCAGCCACATCTTCATCACCTGCAAACAGCCTGACCTGCTTGGCCAAGCACCATCCTGCCACCAAACCAGCTGGGACACCCCCAGACTGTCGCAGCACCAAGGAAATCTGGCCTACAAGGGACTGAAAGGTCACACGTGCAATGCAGAGAGATGTGGGCACAGCTGATGGACAGACCGATTCCCTTGCAAGGCTTCACTTGCAAGGTGAAGAGCAAGACAAGCCCTTGGGGAGCTCTGAGAAACTGGAGGGTTTTGTAATGGCTGCTCTAAGAATATTGTAATCACGCAGTAATTACGGCGCATCTCAAATCAACCAAGCAAATTACAGCGTTATTATTACGACTGTCACCAACCTTGCATGGCAGGGGCAGAGAGGCAGGACACCTCTCACCCAAGGAGGGAGCAGGGTGAGGAGAGCATCACCAGCACCGTCCCACCATGCTGCCCTCAGACCTGTCCAGCTTATAGGATGGTGGCCTGGTGGCTTCCTCCAGTGACTAGGGCCATGCCTGTGCTTTGCTAGGCTGTATCTCAAGGTAAAAGGTTTAATTACTCAGGTTGATTTTACCTTTTCTTTTTGATTAAACAGATATCTTGAAGCGCAAGAGCAGCCCTTGGCATTTGATTGGAACTGTCAGTCTTGCAAATGTCATTCCTGGAGATGACTAATCTTTAAAAGCAAGAGTTACTAATTCTTCAACTCAGCTGCCAATGAGCCACAGCAGGACCAGTGGTTGAGACTGAGGAGGGATTGTGCTGCCTGGCTGTGGACAGGCTTGTGCTGCAGGTGGTCCCAAGACCTTTTTGCAGCTCGAGGGACTGGGGCCTCCAGAAAACCCCTGTGAACGTGGGCTGTGGAAATAGGGGATGTGGCACATCAGTGTGGGCATCTTGGCATACTCGCTCCTCTGAGCCACTGTCATGTAGATAAAAAGAGAGGGAAGAATTTCCTCTTTCAGTCTCTCCGAATGCATTGGCTGCCTCAGTGCAGGGCCAAGGCTCAAGGCAGAGGCAGCATCTACACCTCTCCAGGATCCAGCAGCTCCACTCTGCTGCCAAGGGATCCATCACAGGGTAACTTTATGCACACTTACTTCTGCCAGGCCCCCTTTTCAATGCTTTTGGCTGAACACTGGCTGCTTGCACTTGGAGAACTTCAGGGCTAAAATTGCTAATAACCTAGAGTAACTACCTCCAAGGTAGACACGACTTCCAACGCAGCCATCAGGAATGAGCTGGACTGTCGTCACATCGCTTCACAGTCTCTTCTAATGCTCTCCTGCCATGAATCTCAGGGCTCAGGCCAAGCTGGCACATACAGATCTATCTGCAGCCTTCCCACTGCCCGAAACACATCCACACTGAACAGACACCTCGTGGGCACGCCGATGGCCTCCCAATGCAGGTAGAGTTGTCTTGACACCCACCCTTGCCCCTCCCATCTCACCTCATCTTTCCAGCAATTTTAACACGCACAATTATTTTCTCCCCCTGGTAAAAATCACACCAGCACTGCTGCTCATCCAACTGAGGAACAGAAACACTTCCAAACCCCTGCAGAAGGTCATTCCAGGAGCCACACGCTCTCTGCAAAGGCACAGGCTGGAGTCACGCCTCTGGATGTGCCACCGCTCCGGAAGGCAGACACAGGGAGAATTATTCATTAGGAGCGACTTCTAATCTCAGCAACCAGCTGCCTCGCAGCCAGGTGGATCACAGCCCGTCCGAATCAACCTCTGGATGCCCATGCAGCCCCTGAATGCCTGTGCAGCCCCACATCAGGCAGCCAGAATCAGCCTCTCCTGGGGCACAGCATCCCTGTAGCGACCGTAGAGGGCTGGGGGTGGGAGGGACAGAATATCCCTGCACCTCACCAGGGCTGCAGGGAGCAGGCAGACAGCGGGTGCCATAAACCGGCTGGCAGCCTTTCAAGGGTGGCAGGCTTGTGCCAGATTATACTTCTCTCTCCCAAATTAGAAGCAAAACGTGCCACTAGAAAGTCAGGTGAAAGCTGCCTCTCAAGGAAGTGAGAGGCTGCCGCTCAGCACTGCTGCGTGAGGCAGCATCTTAAAGCACCCTGCTCATCTGAGCACAGCAGTCGCCTCCAAAAAAAGCCACAGCTCTCAGGGTCTGGTCTTGCTTTGTGCCACCCCAGACCTACCTTCCCTGGCCAGCACATGGCACGGGTGGCTAACCCCCACCATGAACCGCACTAGGGATTTCATCACCGCACTGTTCTCCTCTCATTCCCATGTTCACTCCAAGCCCCTTGCGGAGGCAGATGAATGGCATCGTTACAAATATTGATCCTCCAGGGGCTTATACTGGCTGTGGGAGACACGACAATGCAAAGCAGGCACCCCCTCTGCCTCAGCCTTATGGGTTTACCATCCAAGTGCTATCCCCAACCCCCAGCAAGCTCCCCGGTCAGCTCGCTCTGTCTGCCTCACCCCCTCCTTTGGAGACCCAGCCCACTCACAGATCTGCCTCTCAGCTACCATCACATGCATCTGTTATTCAGAAGAAATGCCAACTTATTCATGAGCCAAAATAGCATCCAGGTACCGCGCCCAGGCGCTAACAAATTTCCTCCTGCAAAGCTGCTCTGCTCTCAGCCTGGGCTCAGCCAAGAAGAGCACAGTGCTGCTCTTGCTTTGATCCCTCCGCAGGGTTTTACAGCTTTCCTGCAGCGAGGGACAAGAGTTAACAACCCCAGCGAGCTGCTCCCTCATCATCTAGTTCATGTACCCTGTTAATGGCCACGGCAGAGTCTCGCTCACCTCCCATACGCTCCACAAACTCCAACCTTTCCTTCGGGCTTGTTGCAGTTCCCCACAGGGATGGCTGGATGGGAGGGCAAGGAGGGCATGGGAAGGGACATGGTGCCCACAGGAGGATGGTGACTTACCCAGCACATTGTCTCGGGTCCCTCCCAGAGTTAGACCATTGCTCCCATGCCCAGTGAAATGATGCAGATTTCCTTCAGCACTGCCCCGACCTACATGTACAGAAAAGCCTTCAGGAAATGCGCCTCCTCAGCCAATTATGGCCAAGGCTGGCTGGGCAGGCACAGAGGGAAGGAGCTGGGGGAATTATGCAAGCTCAGTGCATCCTTGGGTGCACCGCAAGCACCCACTCTACAAATGAGTGGAGCACATCAGCACAGACCACAATAAACGGCCCAAAATCCTGCAGCAGAGCTCCCAAAAGCCATACAGCTCTCTGATGTGCGGGGATGGGCTGGAGGCCTTGGAACAGCAGTTCCCACAGCACTGATTCCTACCCTGGGACTGCTGCATCCCTACTGTGTTGCTGTGGTTGGAGAGGGGAGACGTGAGCTGAAGCTGGAAAAAGCCCTGGCAGTCTCATCAGCAGAGCTCCAGGTTTACTCATTGCACCATGGCCTGTGGGGCTCAGACCGAATAATCACAGAAGCCCATCTAATCTGTGCCCCGTGTGGCCAGAGCAATGTCACTCCTCAGTGCTTGTGGCTTCCACTTGCTCCCAGAGAAGCTGGATGCCCTCAACAACCTTTCCCCACATGCAGCCTCCACAAGCGTGGTCCTGAGCCTGGCAGGGTCACCTGCATTACAGGGAACACGTTGGTACCCTGTTTCTTCTTTATCTTTAGAAGCTGCCAGACAGACGGAAAAACAACGGATGAAATCCAAGGGGCTGAGCTGGAACACGTCAGCACCAAGCCGGTATTTATAGACAAGCCCTGGGGGAGGTAACCCGGGCCCCCACGCCACTGCCACACTGTGTTTCTCTGCAAGAGGCCACAGCGTGCTGCTCCGAGGCAGAGTGACTCGTGCAGCCCACACCCCGGTGCAACCAGGGCCGCTCATCCACAGCGGCACACACAGGCATCTTGTTCCTCCCTCCGTGCTGCCAGGACAGGAGGAGAGTAGGGGCTACACACAACACTCCAGCATACCAGAAGTGGGATCCCTCTCCTCCCACGGGCGATGGGAGTTATGATTTTTATTTGCTGAGAGCTGGAGTGGGCCCCAAATCACGCTGCCGTTCTGTTATGATAATGCTGGAAGTATTATAAATGCTTCGTGTGCCAGACAAATCCTGGAGCAGGCTTCCAAATCCCCTCCAAATCCCCGCTTGCGTCTCTACATTCATCCACTCATGAAATCCGGAGCAGAGCCTCAGCATCCATTCCTTTGCTCGTGGTCTCTTTCCAGCTGAATGGAAGGTGAGGCAGAGGCGAGGTATTTCTTCCGGATTAGCTGCCTTTTGTCTTTCAGGTGCTGAATCTGAGGAAGAGACTGTGCCAGGGCGGTTAAGAATGACATCCAGCAAGGCAGCCGAGACAAATCCCCTGCTCCTTTCTCCTGTCAGAGTGTGAAGCGTGTCTCATCCTCCACGAGCTCTGGCCCCCATCACCACAGCGAGCGGCAGCGCTGGGGAAACTGGGGCTGTGCCACCCACACAGCACAACGTGAAGTGCTCACAAGGCCGGAGGAGCGAGACCTTGCAGCTGGCCAGAGGGATCTTGGTGCTGCAGGGGTGGATGTCTGGCTCTGGATGAATTCCCACTTGCTGAAGCTCGGAGAGCTGTGCTGGCCTCACAGTGCCCATCTGTAGGTTCCCTGGGTGGGAGACACCCACCCTGGCTTCCCGCAGACCCCCACTGCAGAGCCCACCATCTAGATTCTGTTTGCAGTCACCAGGGAAGAGCTCATTCAGCCTATTTCAGATGAATGCCTTCAGGTGAGGTAAGCTGCACCCTGGAACTGCCCTTTTCACTGAAGAGCTGAACTGCCCAAGCCCACATCCGCAGCTTCAGTGCGCTTCAGCAAAGGGTTTCCCACCTCAATTCCCTATTCCCTGGGCTTTGACAGGTTCCCAGATGGCAAACAGCACCAAAGAGCAAATTTTTCTGACAAACCAGCCCACCATCCAGGGCGCACACGGCAGGAATGGAAGGAGGGAGACTGAACTCCGTGTCCCCGGTGCATTAGCCAGGCACCAGCTGTTATTCTTTCAGAGAGGATAACCTGTCTGCAGCAGGCACTGTGGAAGGAGCAGGGGGATGAGCAGACATCACTCTTCCACGGGCTCTGCAGAGCACGCATGGCTTTAACAGCCTGGAGAGAATCCTCAGTCACAATGTGAAGATATAAATCCCCTCCCTGGAGGTTTCAGAGATGGGGACAGGGGGGTCAGAGTGTTTAATGCCTTTCTGAAGATTTTCCTGGCAGGATTTCTTCTCTGGGCTCCCATATCTTTGCCCTGCATGATCACAGACCAGCCACCTTTCCTTTGTCAGCATTTGGCAACCCTGCCATCACCAAAGCCGAGCACGCAGCATTTTCTCCTGCCATTCTGTTCACTTCCATGCTGTGCATCCAGCGCAGAGTAGATGCTCACAGCACTGAGGACTCTGGAGTATCAAACTGCATCTCAGGAACTGGCAATGAAGAGCATCCCAGGGCAATGTTCTGCCTAGAGCTGGGCCAGCAGTGACCCATGCATTAAGCACCCTTTGAGAGCCAATACATCACCTGCCCTTCAAGCACAGCGTGAGAAGCACAAGCAGCTTGGTACAGATTACCTCTTGTCCCATCTTGAGAAAAAGAGCTCCAGTCCAGG
Source organism: Gallinula chloropus (assembly GCF_964237585.1). Lineage (NCBI taxonomy): Eukaryota > Metazoa > Chordata > Aves > Gruiformes > Rallidae > Gallinula > Gallinula chloropus. The sequence goes on along the minus strand of NC_140109.1, from coordinate 2,494,183 downwards.
CAGAAGTGGGATCTTGAGCACTTCCTATTGATTCTGCTGTCCCCACCCAGCACATCACACTGGGGCTCAGATGGACAGGGTAGCCGGAGGGGTTTCTGAGGCACGGCTGCAGCTGGCAGAAGGGCTCTGTGGCACTCAGCAGGCCAGGGCACTGCTCAGACAGACACAGAGGATGTGTGCAGCTGCACAAGGGGAAGAACCAGACTTCTATACACAGGCTGGCATGGAAAAACGTTGGTGCTGCAGAGCCTCCTGTGGTGGTGTGCTCCAGGCACTGTACCCGTACCCATCAGGTATCTCGCTGCGCAGGAATCCTCCTGTGAGCCTGCGAACAACACGCCTTGGGAAGCGCCCCAGCAGCCACAGACAGAGACAGTGAGGAACAGGAGGAGGACTGAACAAAGCCACAAGCACTGCAAGGGACCAGGACCCGCTCCCCAGCCCAGCGATCTCTTCTCAGCCACGGAGGCATGGAGTTCCTATTTAAAAATGTAGGAGGATGTATGCAATAGTGACTAATATGCTGTATTACTTAGAGCACTTGGGGGTGGTCCACGTGTCTCCATCAGGATATGAAGATTAATTATGGGCCACACCCTGTGATCTCCACTCAGCAAAGCCCTTATTAGCTTCTGAAGGTGAATCCAGCCCTGATGTCAACTTGCCAACCCAAACACAAACAGTCAGGGCTTGCAGGAGGAAAAGGGAGAATTCATCCTCAGCCTTCAGAGCTCATGCTTCGCAAAGGTCACTTCTCTTGCCCCTGGAGAAGCAGAACACTGGCAGGTAACCGATTCAGGATGTCACAGAAAGACTAGGTTGGAAACGACCTTTAAGATCACTAAGTCCAAGATTAAAACCTGAATTGCCCCATTGGCCCTGGTGAGCCTCAAGAGGCAGCCCTTTCCACTTCCCAAGGCTTCTGCAGTTGCAACACGAGGGTGCAGGAAGGGATTGAAAGGGTAGGCATGCTGTTTCCCCTTCAGACAGTGTTATCCTGACAGCGAGCAGCCAGCTTCACACAAGGGCAGCGCATGTGCTCCCACGTTGCTGTGGAAGGTTTCTCAGTCAGTTTGGGCCAGACCTCCCAGCCACAGCAAGGGCTTGACAGAAGGATGCAGCATTCCTGAGCGCGCTGGAGACTGAGGAGGCCCCGCACACACCGGAGACACTCGCTGCTCTTCGTGCCTCGGGCGGTGCACAACTGCAGAGCAGAAGCCAGACGGGTGCAGGACACTGCTGAAGGTCAAGGGAGGAAAGAGCAATCCCAGGCATCGTCTGTAGTTAGCTGGAGCTCTGAGAGACACTGCCCTGATGAGGACAAAGCCACAGGAGGATGCAGTCATTGACCCCAGTGGCACACACAAGGTGACGGTCCCTGCCCAGGGATGGGGCACTATCCCGCTCTGCATTTGCTCTCTGCTATAAGCCACCTTGGTGGGTGGGTCAGGAAGCTTGGGGATGCCAGCTAACACGTGGGAAAGCTTGGGAAAGCTCTCTTGCCCTTTTTAATGGGTGCCCTCTCACCTTGCTGCCCTAGAGAACCGAAATGAGTTGAGGGTCAGACCCTCCTTCTGCACCTTCCTGGGGTCAGCTGGCTCAGAGGGAGCCAGCTCTCATTAAAGCTGTTGCTGCTGTGTTGCTAAGGTCTCTGCAGCCACAGGGCTCTGCCAGAGGAGCTGACAGCCTTTCTCTAGGAACCCCTGGGCGGGGGGGGGGGGGGGGGGGGGGGGGGGCAGGGAGCGGTGCAGGGAGGGATTTATAACTGAGCCACATGGAATGGGAAAGTCCTCGGAGCTCACATGACTCATCTCAGTTTTCCTCCTCTGTCTTTCCCACATATTCAACCAGGAAAATAAAACCATTGGTCAGCTGCCTTCCCATTCTAGTGGCCCCAACTTGGGCCATTTCCAGAGCTCTTGGGCCCTATCTCTGAGCTAACCCCACTGGGAGGGGTAGCTGCCTTCTTCACTGACCGATCACTCAGTTCCTTCATGAAAACATCTCCATACTCCATATTCTGCTTTGAAGCCAGCAGAAAGCAGAGTTGGGTGCTATGTACAGCAAGGGGATATTTCACCCTCTTTTCCTGGGTGCCTCCATCTTCCCCACACCTTGATCCCAACTGTCAGGTAACCCAAGCCATCCCAACCTCTGCAGCCTTCTACCCACACCTTGGCCAATTCATTTGCATTGGAGATCTGTGTGCAGGGAAGGACTAATTGCTAAGCAAGATGCATCTTGGGTCAGTTAGGAGAATTTCCTCACACGAGGAAGGGTTACTCATGAAACAGCAGAATGGCTTGGGGCTCTGCTGCACATTTGCACAGCCCCTCTTCCCCTTCCCTCACAAACACACAATCATTTTCACAAGTCGGTGACACTTTGCTGTAGATACTCAACCTACAACCTAGACCAGTACGTACAGACCTAAGCCACAGACTGCAGAATCTCTTCCAGCCCATAACACACACCAGACTGTAAGCTCCTTAGATGTGTATACAACAAGCTCTCGCGTCAACTGACAGCATGCTGGGACTCATGGCTCTCTGCACTGTGTGCACGCAAGCAGGGACTTCTGTGACACGTCATTCTCTAGGTAACCAAAGCAAATGCTTCCCAACTCCAGGCCAAGACCCGTTGAGAAGCCCCTCCAGGCAAGAGGACGATGGGGGATCCGACAGACAGCATGGCACAAATGGATATTGCAGTGGCAAGGTCCTGCTGAAGATAGCAAGGGATGTCCAGCCTCAGCTACTGCTTGCTGGGGTTCATTGGGTATCACCTCTACAGTTGTAAACATCAGGTTCTCTTCAGCACTCTCCCAAACATCTGGGCTAGGCCACCTCCCAGTACTGTTTGAAGTTGAGCTTTCTGGTCTGACTGAGGCCAATTAGGACTTGGAGAGTCAGAAGACCAGGAGTTGAATCAGAGAGAGGCCCAGCAGGGAGAAGGTGGGCATCATCTGTGGGTAGCTTCACTGATCACCATGGACTTTCTCCCCCCATAGTCACTATTTTTCATCCCCACCCACTCCAACATAACACAACACAGAGATGACTCCTCAGATGGCAAAGCACGGTTCAGCCATCTCCTCCTCTCTCCCCCCGAGGAAGACAGGGCTCAGAAAGCTTTTCCCTTGAAGCAGCCTCAAAGTTGGCTCTCGCCAGCGCTGGCACGAATGAAAGGGATTTCAGTTCCCCCTCCTCCCAAATCCCATCCCTTTCTGTCGCGAAGAAAAGGCAGATGATGACCAAGGGAAGAGAAAAGCAACTCTCCCAGTTGCCTCTCGCCTCCCTCCCACCCGCACAGATGCGCCGGCGGGCGGGAAGGGCGAAGGGCCATTGTAGTCCCCACGCTGCCTCGCCGAGAGCCGCAGGCAAGCCCCTGAGGGGAGCCCCAGAGCAGGTGCAGGGCTGGGAGGGCAAGGCTGGGAGCACAGTGCTCCCGGAGGCATATTTCCCATAACCCAGCCAGCCTTTCCCAGGCAAAGCAGCTCAGCATCCTCCAGCACCCAGCCTGAGGTGGGGGGGGGGGGGGGGGGGGAGGGCAAAGCAATTCCCCAGCACTGCAGCCCCTGGGACCCATTCTGCATCCTTTAAACACACACTGGGAGGGGTAGAAAAATCGCTGCGAGTCTTGCCTGCTTCCTCCCTCTCCCAGCCCGCTGCAGATACACACACACACACACACACAGCCCTGTGCATAAAGGATCTCTGTCCTGCTCAGCTCAGCCATGCAACGCCTGCGAGAGGCAAGAGTTACCTTATTCCCATAGCCTGAATCGCCTTCTCTCTCCATCGTGGCTGGGAAGCTGCTCCCATTCATTCTTTAATCCCTGGGAACAGAGGCACGATTCAAAGCGGCTGCTCACCCACCACAGCAGGCTCCCCCCAGCAACCTCCTCCTCTTCTCCTCCCTTTTTCCTTCGTTTGTTGGGTCCAGATTTCCTCTTCTTTTTTTTTTTTTCCCCTCTTTTTTAGCGTATTCTTTCTTAATCCAGGCAGCAGCCAAGACGCTCCTTCATTGCCTGTCTGCCTCCCCGCTTCACTCGCAAAGAAACAGCATCAGAGAGGAGCTCCTTCTTCCTCCACTGCCTCCGTGGACCTCCGGTTCCCCAGGTCTGCCTTTCTGCAGCGTGGCGTTAAGGGAAAGAAAGAGAGTGAAAGAGGGAGGGAGCGTGCAAACAGGGAGGAGGAGGAGGAGGAGGAGGCCAACGGGGTGTGGGAGGAAGGAGCCAGAGCGTGGCTGGCTGCTTTGTATCCAGAGCAGCGCCGACAGCCCCTTCCCTCCCCCCCACCAGAGGAGGACCTGCGGTGCTAATGGTCTGTACCAATTTATTCCACTTCGGCAGGGGCACTTCTCCTTGCGACAGCGGGAGGAAAAGCTGGGCAAGGCTCTGGGATGGCCCCTTAAGGAATTGGTTCCTGCTCTCCTCACTCCACGGCATCACCCACTGAGTTTGCCTGCTGAGCTGGGGGAGCATCCCCCCTCGTCTGTGGTCAAAAAACAGGAGGTGCGAGGCCAGGGAAGGGCTGGGTGCTGTGCTGGGAAGAAGGCTCAGCACCTCCCAGGGAAGCAGTGACCATATGGGATGTGGAAAGCAGAGTTCCCCTCTCTGCTCCGAGGGGGCAGGCTGAGCTCTGCTCACGCTCTGCACACACACTTTGGGGGAAGCACCCTCCACTCCTCGCCATGGCTCCCCAGCTGAGTCTGCTTGGGCTTTGTGACTGTGAGCAACTCTCAGATCCCACACTCAGATCCCCAAGTCTCTGTCTTCCTGTGGCTCTGCTCAGCCATCCCTACCCGACCATCAAGGTACTCCCACATCCACCCTAGCAGCTGATTAGGGGCCCTGGCACTGGGCAAAGGAGACGAGGAACATGCTTTTCCCAGGGGCTAGGATGTGGCTAGGGCTAGGGACAACTGCACCAACTGGGCAGCCGGGACATGTCTGTGACCTCTGACAACGCAGCTGGACCCTCAGTAGACCCCCTGCCTTCCCATGACCACTTGGAAGATGCAGGGCTTGAAGGGGCTGGGGACTAGAGATCTCATCTCCTGACACTGCCCTTTAATAGTTAACCCAGGCAGGGCTGACTCATGCTCAGCAGCAGATCTCTCTGCGATGGCTGAACACCACAGTACGTACATCTCCAAATGCCACGCTCGCAGTTGGACAGCTTCCCATGAGCTGAAAGTCAGCCCTGAGCTCGGGGGTGAGTTACCTTCTACCTGTCCTGCTGCTGCTGCCTGATCATCTGCTTCCAACCAGATCAGTCCCCTGCACACACCATCATCTCTTCGCAGCTACACGTTCCACACTGGACGTGCACTGATCCACAGCTACTCCCTTGTTACTCCCTCTCTTCCAGACCTGGTAAGGTTACAGTGCCATGGTAACCTGGGAGGTATAGGGAGATTTACTTATGCTTTCCCAAAAAAGGAACAACAAAGGGGAAAAAAAAAAACCCCACAGCCTTCCAGTTACTGCAAAAAGCTTCAGTGCTTGGGGAGCTGAGGTCAATACCGTGGAGCCATCTCAGTGGTCTTCACCACGGGTTCCCACCAGCCTTTTTGTTTCAAACCTTCCACATTCAGCACCCAGTCTGAAGTCATGAATCCCCACTGCTTGGGCAGAAGCTAGTCCTGCTGAAGCTGGCAAGGCTTGCCCTGGACCAACCCGGGAGGCAATGCCTCCAGGCCGGTGCTGATGGTCCATGGAGGGCGATGCTTGAAGGAAGGTGCCTTGTAACAGCCTCTCCCCGCACTTACGCTGTGGATGAACAAGGATGAGCGAGGACTGCCAATCCAGAAGCCTTCCTGCAGAGCTAAAGGGATGGCACAGCAGGGCTAGCTTCTGCTCAGCCACCTCCTCTGCAAAACAAGGCGGCTCCTGCAATCAAAGGGAACGCGGCCTTTTTTTGTCCTTGGTCTCGTTTTCTGCAAGGTACCTAGGGAGAGATCAGCTCCAAAGACTACTTGCCTGGGAATTTAGTGCCAATTCAGCTAGTACTAAGGGTTTCAGTGAACACTACGTCTATTAAAAATGCATCATGTCCACTTCTATCAAAAGGGCGGATTCAGCCCCGGCTGGGAGCTTTTCCAGCCTGTCCCAGGCTACCTGCCGTCATGGCATCCAGGAGATGGATAGGAGGGCACTGTCCCTTGAGGCCTAAGGCAGGAGATGAGAAAGGGCACGCTCGGCAGCTATTTCAGGGCTGGGTGAGGGAGGGGAAAGTGAGGGAGAAGAGACATGAAAAACGCTCCCACTGCAAAGCCCGAGCGCATAAAAACCCAGGGAGGAGGGAAAGGAGCTGTGCTACACCTGAGATTTATAAACATTACGGGGGAGCAGCAACATTTCAGCATCAGCAGTGGCGTCTCTGAAGACTCACAAAGGTGAAAGGCATCAGGAAGAGCATCAAAGCAGCTCAGGAGGGACACACAGATAGGGGCATTGCTGCCCATCCCCCCCCAACCCCTCCTGCTGAAAATTACAGCCTGGCTCACTCCGAGCTCCCTTCTGTGAGCAGCGGTGCCGAGATGCTGCTCTGACATTTTCCAAGGTTGTCCCTTTGACCCTTAGCATATCGACTTGTTTGCATGCTGGGTACAGACTGAGCCAGTCACCCAAGCCAAATTCCAGGGGAGGGCATGTGTGGCAGCAAGCGGGGGTACAGGAGGAGAGGCTCAGGCAGTGCTCCCAAAGGATTTTGGGGTGAAGGGGGAAGGGTGTCACTTGCCTGGAACTCAGAGCACTTCCCAGAGGATGTGAATCTGAAACAGGCAGCATGGCTGTTGACAGCAGTGGATGTAAACAGAGCATTATTTCCCTGCGCCCTCCCCCTGCTTATTATAGCACAAAATACCCCCAGTAAAACCTGTATACACACACACCAACCCACTGCAAAAGGACAACCAAGCCCCAGGTGTGCACAGACAGACACACAGATGCTCTTCTGGAGAGCACAGCGTATATTCAATACCTTAAATGTCATTTCTTAAATATTAATGCTGAGCTCCCGGCTGGGTTTATGTAAGGTTTGTTACCACAGGACCAGAGGCACAAGGAAACCTAAACTAGATGCTCACAGCCTGACACACTCCCACCAGAGGCCCCTGCGCCCTGACCCCACTCCATCTTCCCATCCAGACCCCAACACCGGCACAGAGCTGGGGCAGACACAGTCCCACCAGGCTTGGCTCCCTGGAGGGGGCAGAGCCCCGGCTCCCTTTCCCCCCCCCCTCCCCAAGCTTTGCCATCTGGCACTGTCAGGAGGATCTCCACTTGGAGCCATGCTGCAGCCAGGCACAAACACCAGCGGATGCCTCTCTCCAGCTGAACAATAACCTCATTAGCCCAGGAGGTGCAGGGCAAAGGGAAGAGCATGAGGGCAAATACTCAGCCACCAGCAGGGTCCGTTTCAGCTATGCACAGCACTGGGAGGAAGCAGTGTGCCAGCCAGAGCACCCCAAGGTTGCTGATGTGGTCCATGTTTCCCCATCCCACCTGGATGGCAGCCCCCCCTGCCACCCCCATCACAGCTTCACTCCCTCCAGCAGCACTGTCCTGTTTTGAGGCTGCAGGCAGCTCGATCACAGGAACTTCCTCACCTCTGGCTTTCTGGGAGGTTCCTCAGCCTGTAGGTTGGGCTCAAGATCATCACTGCCTTGTGGTGCCAGGCTGGAGTTACCACTGTCAGCAGTAGTGAGACAGGGAAAGAGCCCAGGCTTTGAAACGACATGCCTGAGCTCTATGGAGCCAGCCTGACATTGGAAAGGTAGACCCTCATTTGATAGTCTGCCTTGACTTGTCACAGATGAGACAGACCCCACGCTCTGGAAGAAAAAAGCCCCAAACCGCAAAGCCTGGCCCCTCGGCCAACCTTAGGCAATTCCCTTTCTTCCCACAGGAGGGCTGAGGAACAGCCACACGTAACCAAAACTCAAGCTCACCCCTCACAATAACTCTCCACACTACAAAACCCCTCCCCACCTATTCATGGTGCTCCCTTTAAGCACCACCATCCATCCCACACTCTGGAATGGATCCTTGCTCCTCCCGTGGTTGTGCATCCTGGGCAAAGAGATCCTCCCGCCAGCACCCACCAGCCCAGTGATTATTCTCCAAGGGCCAAGCAGAGGCCAACAGGTTTTTGAGGGGACCATAAGCTTCTCACAGAGTGGAGCAACATGTTCTGCTGTTTGCACAGACCTTTCCCAGCACATGCTGCTATTGCCCTTGTTGCTGTGCTACAGTGAGCAACTACCAGCCTTTTAGTCTGTTGGGCTTGGGCGGGCGGGGGGGGGGGAACTGGCAGATAATTCAGTGACAAATCTACACTGAAGCCAAGGTTTCTTTTTCTTTTGGTAAAGGTACAGCAACAATAAAAGCTGTCATCCCATCCAAAAGTCTCCTCATGTTCCACTCAAGGAGCCTATCTCATGAGCTTCAGCCACACAAGCTACCAGAGATGCTCTGTCATCACCCAGCTCAATTTGCACACTCAAAAATTCAAGCGAGCCACAGACAGGCACAAACTCAGATGTAAGGCACTAGGCACCAACAATAGGCTTTGGAAGAGGGGCAGGGCACCCACCCACCCAATACAGGGAATAGCCACAAGGACCCTTGGAGGAACACCATTCCCTGAGCACGGCCCATCTTCACTTTGAGACAGGGAGATGCTCTCTTCCCTGGCAACACTGCCAGTCAGGAGCTGTTTTACAGGTAGAGAGCATTTCTACCCCACTCCTGTGGTGCCCTCGGGATGCTCCCCAGACACAGAACACATTGAGGACTTGGAGCAGGGGTTGGAGAGTCCAAAAGAGAAGCCATGGTGATGTATCAGCAGGTGGTGCTCTCCCCTTCAAATCCACCCACCAGCGAGGCCCCAGCCTGGCATTTTGCCACCAGGGTTTCCCCAGTGATGGTCTCTCCCCCTGATGCGGGGCCCCTCTTCTCCACTGCAGGAGAGATGGAGCCTGCATCAGTTCAGAGCCCAGGAATGGGCAGCCCCACTTTGCACAGAGCTCCCCAGGACAGTGCTGCTTCTTCACATCTTGGGGATAAAACCTCTTCACTGGCTCAAGGCGCATCACAGGTAAGCCTAACTCTGGGAACATTTGAAAGAAAATTGTTTAGCAGGTCACTGGGGGTTGGCAGGAGCGATTCAAAAACCCCCTGGACTCCTTGTCCAGCTCCAGCCTTTCTCCAATCGTTACCTTGGCCAGAATCCAAGGCAGAGATTGTTCAGAGACCAGTGCAACCCAGACGGTGCTAAATCACACACATCCAAACCGCTCTCCCAGGGATCTTAATTTATTGGGAAGCACCCTTTTAGCAAACAAACATAAACAGCCATCCAAGCTCTCTCCACATCACTTAGAATTAAGCTCAGCTTCCAAACCCTCCATGCAACCTTCCACACACCCATCACACGGGACAGAAGCTTCCCTCTGCTCTGGATGCTGCAGCTTGAGACTAGGAGAGAGGAGAGGAAGCAAGAGCAGGCACGCACCTCTGGAATTACTGCTGGGTCTCTCAGTGTGTTAAGCGAGACATCCCCCACTGGGGACCTCCAGATGACATTAAGTCACAGGTTCTTTTTGGTTTTAGGGCTCAGGAGTGTTACCAGCAAGTCCAAGCCGAAGCCCTGCATTTCTCTGCCATGACACTTCAGCTGTGCCGTTGACACACATTCCACCCCACTCCCTGCTCTGTTGTCCCCACATTTCCTTCCATGGCTTCGCCAGGCAGCTTTGGGTCTTACTGAGAGAGAACTTCCTTCAAGAGCAGCTTGTGACACGCTGGGATTGCAAGGCACTGAGCTGATAAAGCACATAACTAATCATAACATCTCCCATGTCCCAAGATCACACAAGCAATTTAGACTCCCCCCCTCCCTCCCCCCGCCTGTGTCCCGTTTATAAATATTAACTCCCGAGCTGTTACAAGCCACCAGAGCCTGATGCAGGAGTGCACCAAACCCTCACCTCATCCTGCCAAATATCATGGGCCATCCTGCCCCTCCTGCAGCAGTCCCATCCCTGCCATATGCCAACTCCCTGCTGTTACGTGACAACAGAGGACTCGCATCACCTCATCTGGGTGATGACAGCATCGCTTGGACCTATAAACTGCTGTTGTGTTCCTGCCCAGGATGGAGAAATCAGCATGCAAACAGGGTGATAAATCCTCTGGTGTGCACATTTATGTTTTTATCATGTAGTTAATCAGGACAGAGTATGTTCAGTTCAGATACCGCTCCGCACTTCGCCGCTATAATCCAGCTCCCAGAAGGGCCTTATAAAGCCATAATCTGCAATGCAAAAATCGCAAAGCATATGGGAGTGTCTATAGATTTTCCAAATCACCTGTGCCCTAATTTAATATGAATAACAATTAGTTTACTCTTATCAGTTAATTGTGCCCCTTGTGGATTCAGCAACACTGCATCTCGTCACCAAACGCTTTTGTCTGAGCAAACTTTAATTACTCTGCCTCGCTCGGGCCAGCCCCACTTGCAGCTTTTTTTCTGGCAACAAAGGTGAAATCGCTGCTAAACAAAACACCCACTGCCACCAGAAAGGGAGCCAAGCACACTGCTTTCTGATAGGACTGGAGAACTAAAGAGTGGTCCAGAGTTAATGGCAGGGAGTGCTGCTGCAGCCCCTCCAGCTCAGCAAGAGCAGCCACAGAAGCCTTAAACCTCAGCTGCACCACCACCTTGGCTGCAATGTGTTGCCCTCGAGTAGTAGACGCTACAAACCCTTGGGCAGAGGTGAATGAACAAGCCCACAGTGTGGCAGATAAAGTCTCTGGTGTTAGGAATGTTCCCAACCCACCAGGTTCAGCCCAGAAATTCACACTAAGGATGCTGAGAGCTCCAGCACACTGTCACTTGCACTTTCTCCCTGGAGGACTGGTACCACAGTGGGGATCTGGCACAGATGCTCAATTCCCCTCTGCTGCTCAAGGAAGTCCTGCAGCTTCTCACCTCCTGGCCCTCACAGCAGGTGTGAGGGAAGGCTTCTTCATCATCCACACAGCCTCCTGCTCCTGCACCGCCCCAAAGACACAGGAAAAGGACACTCACCCTGCTCAAGTCAGGGAATCCATCACCTGCTGCATCAAGTATGCTCAGGATCCTTCGATAGCACAACCTCTGCTCCTCTCCAAAATGGCCTATCTCCACCCTTACAAAGCAGTGAGCTGCTGTGAATACTTAATTGCTTTTATTACTCTCCTGTAATTGTTATTATGACCTTTCCATGCAATATTTTGGCGTGCCTCTCACCAGGTCATTATTTCTGAGCCACAGGCTCCAGCAGAACAGAAGCATTAATCTCCTACAGAGAGCAGACGCAGAGCTCACCGTGTTTGATCTCTCCCAGTAAAAAATGATGCCACAAGCTAGACCAGGCTGAGCTCTGCCATTCTGGCAACACCATGAAAGATCTCTGGCTTATCCCAGTGGATCCTCCCACCACCCCTCTCTTTGATCACCTCATTAGCTTAGCAAGCAGTGAAGAAAAAGCAACGACAATTACAAATTTTAAATAAGGCCAAGTGTCACTCACTCGAGCATCTTCAACAAAGTGAGTGGGGAGCCCAAGCTGCAGCAGCCAGGATAATCCTTCAGGCAGCATCAGCGATGTGGACAGCAGAGCGAGTCGCTCCCCAGACTAATTCCCAGCTAAAGAGGGAAGTCAGGCTTTGATTCTCCATGGAGGTTCAAGCCACACCACCTCTGCAGCACTCAGTCCTGCTCTGAGCCATCCCACGCAGCACGCTGCCAAGCACACACAGCACCAGTCAGGACCAGCTGGCAGGCGAGAACACAGCCCGTCTTTCGCCCATCTAACACTTCTCAGGGATGGCAGCACAAGCAGGGCCACTTTGGCTGGAGGAAGGAGCTCGAAACACAAACCAAACAAAGGCTTATTCTGCAGACCTGCCGGGTTTGGCAGCGCCCGTGCAGGTCTGACAGCGTCACCCTGCAAATAAACTGTTTCTCCTGAAAGCAGAGGAGAGATCACATCCATCTCCCATAGTGCAAACCCATGTATGGCACAGAACCCAACTGGCCTTTCTCAGAGACTGTATTTTATTGAGTGCTGTTTGAATAGCTACCAACTCCTCACACAGCCTGCTCAGAAACAGGAATTTAACGGCTGGTCATTATTCACACTCCTTTCCTCATTCCTCCCTTGTCTCCCAGCTACTCATTTCCACCTAGAGAGAGGAATCTAAAGCAATCAGACCACATGGCAGGTGAGGGACTGCCCAAGTCCTTTCAGGAGGAAAACAGCTCAAGCCCTGGCTGAAACCCCAAGGACTAAGGGAGGACCTTATAGCAGCCTCCCAGTACCTAAAAGATGCCTACAGGAAAGCTGTTGAACTGATCCTGTGGGCATGGAGCAGTAGGACAAGGGGTGAAAGTTTTAAACTCAGAGAAGGGAGATTTGGGTTGGATATTAGGAAAAACTTCTTCCCTCTGAGCGTGGTGGGTCACTGGCCCAGGTTACCCAGGGAGGTGGTGGAGGCCCCATCCCTGGAGACATCCAAGGTCAGGGTGGATGGGGCTCTGAGTGACCTGCTCTAGTGAAGATGTCCCTGCTCACTGCAGGGGTGGGACTAGATGGGCTTTAAAGGTCCCTTCTAACCTGTCACATGCTATGACTGCAGTGCTTGCAGGAGCACACAGGCTCAGAGCAATCTTATTCATGGCATATGCCGATGACATACACCCAGGCAGGAACAGGCGCCGTGCTCGGACTCAAGCAGGGACGTGCAGGAACACAGAGCTGAGCTTTGCAAGTGGCCTGTCCCCAGCACACAGGGCATTTATGTCTGTGGACGTGCGTGGTGTTCGTGTCCAGCAGCGTCCTCTGCCAAGGAGCAGAGCCTGTCCTGTCAAAGGAACACGCTATTACAAAACCAACAGGCATCTCACTTCTAAATAACCCCGTTGTTGCTGGATCCCAAGGCCCTCTGGCACAGCTGCTGCAATGCCTGTCTCATAGAGGCACAGAGACAGTAATGGGGCCTGGGCTCTTCCTTGGGCCATGGGGCTCCCCTCACACAGAGGATGCTCTCAAACTGACCCAACATATCCCCAGGACTGAATAAACTTGGCTCTGCAAAGACCCACTTCAGTGCTGACCCAGTTTCTTGTCCTGTCTCCATCCCAGCAAACGCTGCTGTCCGATGCCAGACCCAAAGCAGCAGTGCTCAGAGACTGGGTCAGTCACACTGCTTCACCTCAGCACTGCAAGCTGCTGCGCCACGACACCGCACTACCTTTCTGTTGCTTGTGACAGTTCAGCTCCCCTTTACACTGCAGCCTCTGGTGGGATCCTGATGGGTTCCCACAGGTACCAGCTGATGGAGGAAGCGGGCACTGCCCGTCAGAAAGCATCACGCTCAGCAGCTGCCTCCTGCAGCCAGCTCCATCCTCCCTGCTGCCTCCTCGCTCTGAGCGAGCGCTCTCGACTTCCCCTTCCAAGGGTGCATCTACCCTCGGGCAGTAGTGATGGGTCTCATATTCTAAATGGTATGATTATTATTTTATAGTAAGCTGGATGGATGCTTCTGAAGAAGTGGGCCTGCTTCATGGGTGACCTACTCACTCAAAGGATGCTGCAATAAATCTGTGAGAGGAGGAGAAGATTTGGAAGTATCCAAATGCCTGGGATAAGGCAGCGCTCCTTCTCTCCTCTCCCAGTTCCTCACTCTGCGGAGATAACATTTTTGGCTGTAGAAGAGGGCACTAAACACACTGTTTTGGGGGAAAAAAATACCTTGAATGAATTGCCTAGACCTACCCCTGTGAAGCAAAGTGAGAAGCACAAGCTTTATATCTGCAGCGTGCTTGAGTTCCCAGAGCAGGATGGTAACAAAACACAAGGCTTTTGGTCATCAGGCACTGCTCTAACCCGCTCTCCTGAGGCCTGCACAGCTCTGGACAAGGAGCATACATATATTTCAGGTCAAAACATGTCCCATGCTCCTGTTCTGAAACAAGAGGGGTCAGCTCATCCCTCTCCCAAGCCATACAAGCAGACAGGAGGCTGAGTTTTGGAGATACTGAGTCCTTACTTCGAGCAAGTCACATAATATATGAATAATGGAAAAGTCGGTAGCAGCTCCATGTTTAAGTTTGCACAGACATTTGCACTTAAAGCAGACTAAAATCCCTCTGCTTCACACTTCCCTGATTGAATCCGGCATCCAAACCCAGCACGCTAACTCCAAGGGCAGTGAAACATCCCAGGCAACTCAAGTGAAATACTAACTCACATTTGTAGATGATTTATTTTTAAGTGTCCATGAAAAGCTACTCGCTTGTGCTGCACCTTTCAGCTCTCCCCTGGCTCAAGCACCACTCACGCATGCTCTCCCAGCCCAGGCTGCATCCAAAGTAGCAGAAGTCAGCACAAAAGAAGGGTTTTTTCTCCCCTGTGTTCTTCCTTTCTAAGCTACTATCAGCTCAGAGCACTGCTGAAAGCCTGGAGGCCCAGCTCATCACCTCACACAGAAAGCAGAAGGACCAGTGCTATGCTGTATACCCCTACTTGCCCCAAGACAGCCTCCTCAAGCACCCCAAAGTCCAGCCACTCTTTCACGTGGATTTTTCTCCTCTCCTCCACTGTATTGCCAGTCTGGGGCATCTCTGTTTACAGGACCTGGGTTGTACCCCAGTGTCAGAGCTGTCAGTCGCTGTCAGGCAGCCGTTCTCACTTGGCACAGTCGGGTGAACAGCCCCTTCCAGCACATTTTGCTATTCACATGCTCTGCCTGCTAATTGCTTTCTGAAACAGGGAAGAAACAGATGACGAGCAGAATGCAGCTCCTGACAAATTCCCCAGCACTGTAAATAGGACTCACCTTGCTGTAAACAAGGAAATGCTCAGCAGCGGTGCCAGTCTGTGCTTAAATGGGGAAAAAAGGCAAAGGAAAAGGAAAACACACAGCACAGCAAGAAGAACCTCAAACTCCTGTGTGGCACATGGGCAGGAACCCTGGTCCATTGGGTGTGTTTCACTCTGAAGTCACCTGGGAGCCCCCAGAGAGCCTGTGCCTACACCAACGGGGGTACAAGCCATTTGCCAGTGCCCATTAGTGCTCAGCAACCTCTCCATCATACTGACAATGCCCAGAATCAAGC
This sequence comes from Gallinula chloropus, assembly GCF_964237585.1. NCBI lineage: Eukaryota > Metazoa > Chordata > Aves > Gruiformes > Rallidae > Gallinula > Gallinula chloropus. Next base: position 2,479,007 of record NC_140109.1, on the reverse strand, counting down.
TCCTGCAGGCAGGTTATCTGCCTTCAGAGCTCTCTCCACCAAGGAGTGAGAGCAAGGAAAGGTTTATAGAACAAGGAAAGGCCTTTATGTCATTCAGACTCTGAGCACCCCCTGTATCACTTGTGTCAGGTGAGCAGAGGCATCCGCATTTTACAGGGCGCAGCTCCACTGCAGAAGCAAGGATCTGCCAGCTCTTCACAGGTATTATGTCCCTGCTACTTCAAGGGAAGTATAATTTCCTCTTAAAAATAATGAGATTTAAAATTAACAGGCTTAGGGGGAGCTTGCAGGTTTCTGGGCTGTGAATCTGTAGGCTATGCTTTTAACACGCTTTCAGATTCCTTCTCTGTAGCCACAAGGCCTAGGAGCTTATTTAAACCAAAAGCTCACAGTCCCTGTGCTTCCAGGAACAGAGAAACATCAAATAGACCTGCAGTCACACCACAAAAATCGACAGCACTGGTATGTAAGCACCCAGCACTACCACCTACACTATTGTGTAGAGATGGGGTTCGATGGCACGAGTCGCTCTGCCCCAGCTGCCTTTCAATATGAGATGGGGAAGTGGCCCAAAACCCAGGTGTACGCTCACTGCATCACTCTGAGAAGGTGCTGGAAGCACTGAGATTACAAAAGGCTGCAAACAATGGGAAGCACCAACAGCAACAGCCAAGCAATGTGTGTTCTACTGGTAACTTGCAACCCCTTGTAGAAAGCCTGGAGTAGAAGAAAACTTCCACCTGCCAAAAACCAACTATGGAGCTGCTGGGGGCACAAGGACAGCGGCTCTGATAGGAGATACTGGGGAGAGTCAAGCAGATTAGGGAAAACGACTGCAGAAGTTTTAATTCACGGGATCCTTTTTCTGCAGGCAGATGGTCATTTTGGCTTCCTATTCTCTAATCCCTTGTTCTGCAAAGCAAACAGCCTAAATCCCAGATAAGGGGGTTTTACCATCTCATGCATTTCCCGCAGCATTAAGGCTGGCCCCGGCGATAGGATACATATGCTCAGAACATCTGCACGCCTAAGTGACTTGCAGCCACGGGAATCTCCTACCTGGACTCAGCACAGAGGTGATCGCTGCATCCCAGACTCCAGCCCCAGATACCAGCACAGGTTCCCACTAAAGCACTCGCCTCTTCCAGCAAGGGAATTGCCCCAGTTCTCACCAGGCCAGGGTTAAACTCCCCAGATGGGGTCAAAGGGCTGGGGTAGCAGTACAGCACGGAGCTGTTAATCCAATTAATGCGAGTTCAAGCCCTGAACTGGGCACCAAAAAGAGAACTGTTGCTGTCCCACAGCAGCACCAAAACACCTCTCTCCAACCAGCCCCTTTTATGGGGAGTGATATCAGGTGGTGTGGAAACAGCTCAGGCTGACTCAGCTCACCTGGGCTGGCTGCTCGAGGAGGTGAGTTCTGGCCAGGCTGGAGCCAGGACATTATTAAAGGGAAACTTTTCCTGTCAACAGCCTTTTCCTGGCACAGCCAAGGTTCCTCAACCATGCCTCTAAAGAGGAGGAAGGTTGAGCCTGTTTTTATAAGCTACCATGTTACCAGAACTTGGGAAAAGCCACTGCGTCTAGAGGTGGGTCAGGCAGGGTTAGGCTGTGGTTGGACTCGATGATCTTAAAGGTCTCTTCCAACTTATGTGGTTCTATGACAGGAAGCTTGCACAGTAACTGCCTGGGACTTGGGAGAGACACAAAGACCTCAGACCTGGTTTTTAGTTCAGTAACATTGCAAGGATGAGGTTTTACATGACCTACTTATCCTGCTAACACAAAAACTATGGGGAAAATATCAGGCAGAAAGGGGATGAGAAACTACTCAAAGCAAAAGAATTGGGCCTGGTACTGCTGCAGGGTCAGTGGGTGCCTGGCTGCCAGGCTTTTGCTTCCTATGCCCAGGCAAAGCAGCTAGTTTCTGTGGTTAGAGGGAGGGAAGCAGGAGACTGAAGAAGGCTTAGCACTTGGAATTTCATCACCAGTTTCCTTGCTTCCCTGTTTGTTAGCCCAAATGATTCACGAGGAGCAGCATCACATAGCCTCCCAGTCAGTGCTCACAATTAAACAGATATTGAAATGAATTTCATGAAATTATGCATACTGTTTGTTTCCTAAAGAGCTGTTTAGATCAGACCATGAAAAGACCAGAAATTAGGGATTAGATCAACAGCCACTCTGCATTTACCCTCTAATGAGCGCTGGGTGGATGTGGAACAAAGGGAGAGTCGGCAAGAGCTCTAAAAGAGGCAGAAGCGCCGGACACGCTCCCTGCTGATGTCAGTCCCCACGCTGAGAAACAGCCTGTGGCTGAGGGGCTGCTCTGCCTTCAGCAAGGGGCAAAATGTCAAAAAAATAGTTAAAAAAAAAGTATTTCTGTAACAGAGAAACCATGCCTACACCAGGAATTGCAGAGTCCCAGGTGGGGCTTCAAAACTGCCTGCACAGCCACACTCTATGAGCTCCAGGGACAGAGCACACCTTTGGGGAGCAGCAGAGAAGCCCACGGCTGGGTGTCAGGGTCGCTCCAGCAGCAAGGAGGGGAGTGGTTGGGGGACAAATCCCCCTTTCAGAGACAGGTGCCACCCTGAAGCTTCGCTGGATGCTCTTGCCCCACGGAGGCACGGTGGGATTTGCTGCACAGAAGGCTACGGCACAGAGCTGGACCTGTCCTCCCCGGTGCTCAGGCGCAGCGCGGTGCACCCAGGGATGGCTGCTTCTGCCAGGCTCGCTCATCTCGCACGGCTAATGGCTCATTGTTTGTATTCACGCACAAGGAGTAAATTCTTCATTATTGGAGAGATCTGACATGTACAAACAATCGGAGCAAATTGATTGTGTTTTCCAAACCATCACACAGACTCTAATTCTATCTGCGAGGCGCGCTAATTCGCACTGGAATTACCTCCTAAATTAGGAATTAGAGCTTTCGGCAGAGAGGAGCGGTGGCTGTCCTTGTGCTGCAAGGCTAGCAGGGGGTGGGGAAGGGTGCAGGTCCCTTCCCAGCTCACACCACGGAAGGCCTTTTGTCCAACCTCAGAGCTTACTCAAGTGCAGGGAAGGAGATAGCTGATGAAACGAGGTTGTGGCATTTCTCAGGGAAGCATCTCATCGGTTTGGACACAGGCTTGAGAGGAACAGAGTATTTAGATGTAATTGGTGCATCCCCAGAGCCTACCTTGTCCTCTTGCAGGCCACCAGGACTCCCCTGATCCCTTGAAAGCAGGACAGATAAGGCTCTGCGCATCTTTTTCTGCAGGGAAGATGCTCAGTGGCAGAGCACCACTGAAAGTCAAATCTCAGAACACCCAGAAAGTGCATTTATTCCTGCCAGAAGCGGACAAACGGGGTGCGCTGTGCTCTTCCAGACATGAGGTCATCTGTGCTAATCCCAGAGGGTATGCTGCACCGGCTCATTTAGATGTAAGAGAGACTAAATCATTAAGTTAACTTGAATCATGCACCCACGGAGCATCTCTGTCTCCAGGAAGGGTAGGGACTGGAGCGTGCAGCACTTCCCTGAATGACAGGGATAAGGTGTGTTTCTCGGATGTTGCCTTCCCAGTCTGAAACACAGCGATGTCTACGCTGCTTCCAGTCCTCAGATGCTCCTTTCCTGGGGTAGGGGAAAAGAAGTCATATGATAGATGGTAGTGACATTGCTTAAACAGTGAAAGGAACACCATGCTCACAGAACAGCTTTCCCCGTTTCTTGGGATGTTTGCAATGTCTCCCAGACAGATCCCTGTTTCCAATAGGCCCAGAGAATGCTCACAACTTAAGCTGGACCTGGTGCACAGGAAGAGACAAATAATAGAGATGGAAGGGGGAAGGCAACACCGCCTCTCTCAGATATGCAAAAATATCCTGCTAAACCCCAGGGAGTCACAAAGCTGCTTTGTAAAGGCATGATTAAAGACAAAAACCCACACCAGGAGTTTCTTTCCTTTGCCTTTCAACTCCAGCAATTAGAGAAACTTAACCTGGAGCACACGCTCCTCCTGCAACCAGTTGATCTACAGAACTGTTTATGTTCTTAACGTGAATGGAAAGCTGAGATACACGTGCACTCACGCAGGGCTGGAGGGGAAGCAAGCATGCTTCATGCCTTTTTGCAGTGTTTGATGACAGAGTAGGACACTGGGATGAGGAGAAGCCTCAGAGATGGGAGTGCAGCAAGAGCACAGAGCAGTTTAAGTCAGATGAGATCACGTATGTTCCTTGGGCACCCCAGTGTCCTCTCCTGCACTCCTTGTCAGGATGATTGTCAGGTCTGGCCTTTCTGGAAGGTTGTTGTTGGTGTAGCCACACGTGCAGCATTTAGGGGATGTGTGTAACACTGCCCTAGCACATGTTGCTGGCCTCAAGGTGCCTTCCAGCAGCAGCAGGTCTGTCTGTCTGAAAACCCAGAGGACTGTGGCGATGGAGCTGCTGCACCTGCTCTACTGCTGGGTGATGGTGTGGCAGGACTGAGGGTTTCTCTCTCTGGTGAATAACACAAATTTCATGGGATGAATAACAGAAGCATGGATGCAACACCCAAGGTCAGTCATCTGGGGATGGGGGAAGAGAAAGATGCCCACAGAGATCCCGGGAAAACAGCAAGCAAACAAGCTGCAGGGGTGATGGGGATGAGAACCAGTACCATGGATCACAGCCCAGCCAGCTGGTCCCTGGTGGCTGCGATGTAGCTGGGAACAGGGGAGCGCTCTCAGGTAACATGGAGAAGGAGCACAGAGCCCCCTAACTTTGGTTCAAACAGTTCCAACTCTACAACTCAGCATACAAAGGTGTTACACTCAACCATAAGTACATCCCTAAGCGGGGTGCTTGCACCAGTGCACAGGTGGGGTACTCCCCGGGCTGAGCGTGTCAGCGCCCCGGCCTCAGTGCCTGTTAGCAGTTTGGCTCCGTTAGGATCCCTGCATTCTTCTGATTATGCAGATATAATCTATCACATTGTTCCAGAAACTCGGTTAGAGCTGTGCTCAGAGAGATGGCTGCAGCTGCGGCACGCTCCCAGAGACACACATCATTGCTCTCTTTTATGAGAAGGAAAATTGGCCGTTGCTGCTCCTGCAAAAAGCAGCTGTTATTTGTTGTTTTCGGGGTGGTTGTTGGGTTTGGGTTTCTTATTTTCAGCTATTATGATGAGTTTGCCTTCTCTTCCCACTTAACTGAATTACAGAGTGTTTATGTTTCCAGTCCTCTCGCGGAGACACGCGAAGCTGGCGTGCCTGCGAGGGCCTGATGGGCATGATGCTCTCCTCTCCTCTCCTCCAGCAGAAGCACACCTTGGGCAGGTAGGATGAACCTAAGACTGGAAGCTTCAGCCAAGCCCTCAGCCACTGTGCAGCTTGCTTTCTGGGCAACAGCAAGGACTGCAACTCACCACACTGGGACTGAAAGCATCTGGCCTCACAGATCTTGCAGGAGGAATGAGGGGTGCTGGCTTCATCTCCAGAGAGGAGACCCCTTCATGTGAAACTGCAGAGCATTTGTGTGTATGGACAGAGCCTAAGCTGTCCCCATTGAACCCCTGAAGGCTCAGAGCCCAGCCTCTGCATCTCACAAAAGGGGGAATGCAGATTCCCCTTCTACTGCTGGACAGAAATACAGCCACAGTTTTCCCTTCTAAATGGCTTTTTTAATAAAACCTCCTCATCCATTTCATAAAAGCAACTCATTTACAGTAGCACTACTTTCGCATTAAAAATGTTTCCCCTCCATAAAACACCACTGTTACTCCATTTTTAATATAATAGCAGTTTACACCATCTAGAAATATGCTGTAGCTTATATTTAAAGGGATCTTAGGAATGCTTCCAAGACACACTTGCTATTCAAAGGCTCTCTTCCTCTTTTTCTCCCTGCATGTGGGGTGAAAGAAGCTTTTACAAACCCCACCGAAGCTAACAAAGGATGCTTTCCTTTTAAATCAGTTCTGCTACCCACTCATCAGTCAGGATTATCCAAGTCATCCATGTCCAGCCCACAGAAGATGGAGGCTCAGAGTCCAAGCTACAGGAAGTTTGTGTGTTCCTCATTCAGCTCCCAGCATGTCCACTCAGATTACTGATGGCAATCGATGCTTTCACACACGGTGATGGAAAGCCAACCAGTAAGCCTTCAATTCCGATGCCAGATCCCACACTAGGAAAGCACAGAACCACGGGTCCTGATCCTGCAGTTGGCTTCCTGTGCCCAGAGCCACGCACAAACCTCGGTGGGGTATTATGCTGACAGGCACTGGCAAACACACACACACACATTTGGCTGGAAATCACGCTCTATTCTTTTCTTTCCTAAGAAGCAGGATGTTTCATTAACTAAAAGCAAGTCATTAAGGGAAGGGAGAAAAAAAAAAGATAGAAAAGAAATGGGAAATCCAAAATAATTTTGTTCATTTCTGAATAGTGCTGCAATCACTCAGATGCACTGCAAAACACTGGCACAAAATAAATGTTAAAATAAGAGCCTTACCCTCTGCTGCCAGCTGGCTGCAGACCTCACGTCGGCTGACAGCAGTGTCAGAGGCTGGTGGTATCTCTGCGCTTGGTGATGGTCAATCCACGTGTCCCAGGCAATTCCAGCTCTTGTCGCAGAGCTGCTGCTCCCTGCAAGCCTTAGGCCACGTTGTCATGTGTGTAACTCCTGCAGACTCCTAAGAAATAGTCCCTTCACATCCATCTTGCTCCTACGTGCTTTCTACTCACAACACCTCCTGTGCCTGGGACTAAATCCTCTGCTACTGCCCCCAGCCCATACACTGCTACAGCCACTCCGAGCTCTGACTCTCAGGTCTGCACAGCCCACAGCAAACCTGAAACTGTTGCTGCTAACCCCACCATTAGCCATCCCCCAACACTTTAGCTCAGACTGTTCCCTATGCAAAGCCCATCCTGAGCAAGGAGTGCTTTTCTGGAGCCACCAAGTGCCCAAGGGCCAGAGAACATGCAGAGGTTTGGGACACGGGGAAAGGCAAGCAGCACATGCCATCAGCAGAGCACATTCACTCCATGCCTGTAGAATGGCTGGAAACACACAGCAGCCAGGTAGATCTGGCCAATTCGCATCTCTAATAGCACCAAAACATATCCCAGGGGGGAAAAAGGCACTGTCAGCAAGCTGGCAGCTCTTTCAGCCCTGGATCCTGCCCAGAAGCTCAGTGACCTTGCTCACATCTGTCTTCCTCTTTGGGGGTTTGTGTGGCCAAGTCCCACCCCAAGGCCCGCTTGCTGGGGTCTCTCTCCACCAAAGTGAGGAACCAAGAGTTCGGCTTTCCCTCACCCTGCCACAGGCAAGAGGGCAGACAGGGATCACTGCCACACAACTAAACACCTCACTGCTTCACCTCAGCTCTGTTCTTCTTTTCTGCTTTTAAAAGGAGTGGGGCACAGTGGGATGCCCTGGTGTTTTCCCTACAGGGATAAAATGGAGCAGACAGAGGGGATGGGGTCTGCTGAAGATGGGGGCTCAAGTCAGCAGCGAGATGTGTGTGCGACCCTTGATGGTGTGAGTCTCTTCCCTGGTCTGTAGCATGGTCTTGTCCCAGCATCATCAGTCTTGTGCAGGCTGAATCAACACAGCAGTGAGGAAAGGAAAATATTTAGGGAGAGGGATATAGCATTGGCTATGCAGGGCTTCTGCTTTAACTAGGCAGGGATGTGGAATTTGCCAGTCACAGATAAGCATGTGAGGAGCCAGGGAAGGACTATTCATTAGCTGGCAGTACATATTTCCCATGCAGCAGAACTTTTTTTCCCCCTGATCAGCAAATCGCACCTTCTGCAGCAGGATTAGCCGATGCCTTCAACGATAATGTAAGAAGATTATATTTTCCCTTTCTCTTCACAATTCAAAGCTCTTAAATACAGGGAGCCAGCTTTCTTGAAATATCACTATGGAATTACCACTTTTCTCGCAGAAAAAGCTCGAGAGGCCATCAGAGTGGAGCAGGGGTATTTGCCTTAAACATCCCTGCACAACAGCTCAGCGAGAGAAAATAGCAGCAGCAGCAGATGAACTCTTCAGATCGCATCTCCGCTGAGGGCCTGTCAATTGCCAGATGTCCTGATCCAGGGACAGTGCTCAAGAGATTAGCAGATGCTCTTGGCTTTCCGATGGAGACCTGCGCCACGGCTCCATCCCAACACTGAGCAAGCTGCCCTTTTGGATGCTTCAGGGCTCTGAGCTGTAGCCAGGGTGGAGTAGAATGGCTCCTTGATCATGGGAATCAGCAACTGGGAGAAAACTAGTCTGTGTTACACAAGCTTTGTCCCTTACACAAGCTTTTTTGTCCCTAGCAGCTCCTTCTGAAGGGGTTTGTAGCTGTAAGCTCTGCTATCCAGGGGATTAAAAAATATAGAAAATAATTTGCATATTCTAATAAAGAATTTAATATATATTATATATCTTTAATATAAACATTAAATATTTGTATATTTTATATAAACCAAAATAGTTATCTATTTTTAATATAAATATTAATATATATAAAATATACATGTGTAATATATTACATATAGGTAGCACATGTAATATATAAAATATATATATAGGCCCAGGTAACTCTGTGGTTTGATTGACAGAGCTGAGCAAGTCTGGGTGACCGAGCTGCTGTGGCACCTTTTAACAGCAGGAGGCCTGCCCTTTCAAAGTCTAGATGCAGGGGAGTTGAAAGTAAGCCCAGGTGAGGAGAGAAGAAACCAAAGGTCTCACAAAATATGGGCAAGGGGCTGGAAACCCCCCCTGGAGCTTTCTAGGAATGAAATGATTCAACTCAGCCACTTCAGTCCCATTAAACCTGTGCCAGGCTCTAACCCTGTTACCGAGCAATGGGAAACCACCACGCTTTGGGTACTTTGGGCATCCCCCGATGCCTCATCCCAATCCATCCCCACTCCCAGTCTATCACCTATCTTGCCAGGGAAGGGCTGGTTCAAAGAGCAAGTGCTCTCTTTGGGGATGAAAACCCTTCCTGAATGATGGGAGAAGCTTCTTTCTCAGGAGGAGCCTCAGACACGAAGTGGTGGCAGGACTCTATAGCTCGTGAAACATCCAGCCCTTTCCCTCACAGGGTGATAAGTACATCACAAATAGCAAGGTGACAGCTGCTTATGGGAAACTTAAGAGAGAAAGAGAGGCTATTTTTCTCCACATTTTGAACCTGCTTTTACAATCCCTTATATGAGACATTATTCTCTAGTAAAGTCCAGTGGGTGATTTACAGGTGCAGAAAGGACCCGATCTCTCTAGAACTACATCGTTTCTTGAGTTACTGCTGAAGAACTCTTCTTAATTCTGTTTTGGTTTCCCCCTTCTGACATTCCACAGGCATCTCTCAAGATATCAGTATGGATCTGTGAGGAGGAAAAGCAGCATCTTTTTTAAAAGCGGCAGGACAGAAACAGAGCTGAGTACTGGTACAGTGACTGGGGTCCTTTCCCTGATGAGTAACAGTGATGCTGTTTGCTATGCTGCACGCCAGCTGCTGAGCCTAGGAGAGTCTGATGAGCAGTACTGCTGCTTTTGTATCTGTACCACTCCAAAATTCAGGGTAATCCAGTAAAAGGAACCTGAGGAAAGGCTTTCCTGGGTAGAAAGTACGCAGGCACACTGGAAAATAAAAGGAAGACTGAATATTCTTTGATGCTTACTCTTTGTGTAGTGCCCACAGTGTCTAAAGTACGTTGCAGCCACACACAGAGACACTGCTGCAGTCCTAAGTGGCTGTGGCAAATCGGGATGCAAAGGAAAAGAAGAAAGAGAAAAGAGAAAATAGAAAAGAAAAAAAGAAAAAAGAAAAGAGAAAAAAGAAAAAAAGAAAAAATAATTGTTTCTAACAGAGTATCTGGAATAACCCCAAGCTCAACAAAGAGATATGATTTCTGGAAAGCCAGGCTGGTTTATTTGTCTTCATATCATTCATCTTCCTTGCTGCTGCACCTCCACCCATGTGTTTTCTTCTGCTGCTCCCTGAGCCAATGGAATGAATAGAAATCCCAGGTTGAGCCTTTATTAGCGTGTGTAACGCAAGTCAAGCTGCTCCAAACGTCCTCTTGTTGGGTATTAATGCAGCATGCCATTTGTTACACAAGTATTTTGCTGTGGCAGACAGAAAGTGACATTTATGGGTCTATCATGAGAATGAATTTCACCATCCATTAAAATGATGTACAGGTAAACACTCCATTCATTTTAAACCTGAGCTTTGGTTCTCTCTCTGCTCTGGTCCATCACCAGAGCTGCTATTAGCCAAACTGTGTGCTGGGAACAGTAGTGGGAACTACTGACAAACTGTACAGGCCTGTAATGAAAGGAATTGTAGCTTGACAGGAGGGTACAGGAAGTGAAGTTATTAGTGAACTCTGCTCCTGTAGATCTGTGTGCACGCAGCAGCTGTGATACAGCTCCAGTTCAGTCCTGATAAAACACTGCTCCTGGCTCCATCACCTGCTGGAACCAAACCCAGGACCAGGAGATGTACAAAAGTCACCGTGTCCCGCCCAGGAGGCGTCCACAGCTGAAGGGTAAGTCCTAGTACTGCGTGTCATGATGCTTGAGAGTCCTCTGCTCAGGAGGGCTGACATTATGTGAGTTTACTAGAGAATTGCTGTGAGAAATGTGCAAGGTAGAAAGAAAATGTGCTATAAATGTAAGCCACATCACTGGGAAAATGAAGTACAGTTGTTTATCCACTGTAATTGTAGAAATTAAGGTAATAACAATTACAATTAAGTGACTCATATGTACCACTGTGCAATTAATTTAGGCTTAGAGGCAATGTTATTGTGTATTAAATAAAAGCCAAATGATGATATATCAAGTTGTCTCCGTGATTCAGCCGGTTGCATTGCTCATCTGGACCCAGAGCTGGGCCATCTGCAGTGCAACGTGATGCTCAAGGAAGCCATATGTATGGGAGAGGTCACAGCTTCCTCTGATGCCCTGTTAAACTGTGTCTCTGATGCTGTTCACACGGCTCTCTTGGGCAAATGCCAGCCTGAAAGAGCTGGATGTGACCTGTCTGAGCTGTGCTCACACTCGTTTGCTGTTCCTAATCTTGGCTTTTACTGGTTCAAGCCACATCTCTTTTTTTGCATTGAACCTGCTACATTTCCACAGTCTTAAGTATTTCTGGCTTGAGTTTCTGATTTATCACCTGTGGTCTCCTACTCATCCACTAAGTAGCAGAGAATTTATAAGTTATGGCAGGAAAACTTTTAAGAAAGAAATGTATTTCTTTTCATGATAATATTCTTGAAATAAGTGGGGAAAAAAAAGAGTACAGAAAAATCAGTGCCAAAAAAAATAACTTCTAAGTAGGTTGTGTTATAAAATACTCCTAGAGGCATCAGCAGGTCTGGTATCCCCATAAATACGTTTTCCATAATCAGGCAGTATTTAATTAACAGCCAGAAACTGCCTGACAGAATCTAAATGGAATCTTTAAGACACTTAATTTAGAAAGTGTGGCTGAAGTGTATTGGAAGTGTTCTCCTGGCCTGGCCATCCAGTTGTTTCTCTCCCACAGATGCAAAAGCTTTATCTCGTGGACAGCTTGTACGGGTTTGGGAAACCCGAGAGGCTACAATTCACTTTCAAAGTGGATCTATTTAATTCATTCTCCTCCTTCTTTCAATTACAGCCCCTTCCCTGAGGAAATGAAACCGAGGAGAACGTGTTAGCTGTGGCTGAAGCAAGGAATCCGAGAGCAAGTAGGTAAAAATAGGGTATTTCCTCCCCAAAACTGCTTGAGGAATAATTAATAAAACTGCCTGGCTCTCTACATCAGGCATATGAATTATTTTCAGAGTAGTCCTCACTTGCCTTGCTGATCTCAGTTCATGTTCTTTCATAACGTGTGTCTTCAACTGCCTTTGTGTCAGCTAAGCTTTCTCTTTGATCTCCCCAGTGGCAGGGGGGGGCTTGGAAATGTATTTTTATTTAAAAAAGCACCTCCTGGAGAATGGCACCCCTCTCCCCAGCACAGCCTCACAGCGTGTCCAGGAGCTCTGATTCACTGCTGGCATCCGTGTCTTTCACAGGCCAGGAAGGGTTTCCTTCTCTTTAATTCCCCCCTCTATCAATCTGTGCAGCACATCCCTGTGTTTTATCATTTTCAAGCAGGTAAAACACACAGCTCCTGCTTGCACCCAGAGGGCTCCCGTGCTGGGACAGGCTGCCCAGAGAGGTCAGGGAGTCTCCTCCTCAGGACATCCAAACCTGCCTGGAGTGTACCTGTGGGATTTAGTCTGGGTGACCCTGCTCTGGCAGGGAGTTGGACTAGATGAGCTTTCGAGGTCCCTTCCGACCCCTAACCCTCTGTGATCCTGACACACTGACACGGTGCAGCTGCAGTTACCCTTCCTGGAGCGATGTGTGTGCTCCAGCACAGGGCCTGGTACAGCTCAGAAGACAGTCAGGGCCAGCTTCTTCCAAGCCCCATTTTTCTCACCCATTTTACCCCCATGCTAGTGTATGTTCACGGTGCTGGAAGAAAAACCCTGCTCTGGCGGGCATCTGGAATTCCAGGTGCTTTTCCTATTGAAACTTTGGCTCTTTGGCTGATTTCCCATCTCATCTTCAATTCCCACTGCACACAACCTGGGTATTAAAGTGCCTCCGCAGCATCAAAACAAATAAGCTTACCAAGACCACCTCAAACACAGCAACGTGGCCACAACACATCTCCACAACACATTTAACTCTGGTAAAGCTCCAGAGCGGCTCCTAGAAGGTGCCCAGGCTGTAGAATACCAGAGGGTATTCTCCTTGCAGGAAATGGGATGCTCTGCCACTGTACCTTCCCAGACAGAAAAGCAGGCATCGCAAGAGCTGCAGCTGTTCACTGGTGGCTGAGCTGTTTCCAGGCAGCTGTGTGCAGCCTATTGTTCCTGCTGCAGACAAGGGATGTTTGCAAATGCGTTCCAATTTCCCCAGCTACAGAGGATGTGTCTATGCCAGGTTTTTAGCTGACTGCGATGGGCACAAGGTAATTCACACATCATAAAGGTTGGTCTGCAGAGCAAAGCGATTGCTCTTGGCCTTTGGGAAGTGCTGTTGCTTTTGTGAAAGAGCCATTCGATCCCGTTCACAAAAGTGGCCACGGGTAAGAAGAAGCTGAGGGGAGATGATCTCAGGGAAACGCACTGGCCACTTGTGCTACTTTGCTCTTTTGGCGGCAGGATAGGAGAGATGCTCAGAGCATCTCCTGCCACTGGAAGCGGAGTCGGGCCTGACCTCAGGCTGTGGGCTCTGTTTGCTTGCAGGCATTGCTAAGGTACTTGGTGAAGCATAACGCTGCACAGGCTAAAGGCCCAAACCCAGCTGTTTGCAAGGAAGCTCCTGTACTTAGGGATGGAAGGGGAAAGCACTCACACACCAGTGTTCAGGCTAAGGATCCACAGGGGACATGGCAATTCCCAATGCTGGGCATTTGCTGTTACTTTGGGAGCATGGCCTTCAGCTCTTTCCAGCCCGCTTTCTCAGCAGTCCCACGTCACTTGAACGGGTGGGGACGTTAGCAGAAACCATGCTCTCACTGCAGCCTAGCCATTCACAGACAGAAGGCATTTCTGGACAGTGAAAGAACCCAAAAGAGGGGCTCAGAGAGAGTCCCCAGAACGATTCTGCAAGACCTCGGTCAGTAAACTTACGGTGAGATGAAAACACAGAGTGCCCAAGGCCATGAAAGAGGGTCAGCCAGCTCCTGCGTCACTCAGGGGTGAAGGCACCCAGCATCTGTCAGGGCAGCATCCAGATGCCCTGTTTAAAGGACAAACAAAAAGCTGTAGTCCCAAAGGTGCCGAGATCAGACTTGTACGACAAGAAAATGCAACTTCATCATTAATTAATTCAGTTCCGCTGAGCACTCCAAGAGCCTCGTGTAAAAGGTGCCGAATAAATCCAAAGCATTATTAACAAAATGTTCGGCCTTTTCACAAATTAATTAACGTGCAGTATTTCCTTAATGAGAAATATTATCTAATGAAGCTAACAAACTACATCAAACAGCCGCGTCCTATTCAACAGCTAATCCAACAAGAGAGAGTGATAGGGAAATGTCTTTAGGGTCTAACAGGGGAATAACAAACAAACAGGCAATCGCATATGTCTCATTTCGTTTAATATCTGGTATCTGCGTGTGAATAAACATTCCATATCGCACCTTTTGAAGGCTGCCACAACAGTATTTCAAAGAGATAGCTCCTTCTTCACAAGAAAGTGGGAGCTGCTCTTCTGTGAGGGGAGACAGATGAAAGGCAGCTTTGCAATGGAGTTCCTGCTCAGCCCCGGACCTTTCGAACCCCTAGGATTTATATGGCATTAAATAATTAACTCAACGATGCATAAGAGAAAGTAATGTGGCTCTCTGTAAAAGACCTCAATTAATTGCTTTCATTTCAGCAGACACGGAGTCCTCATGATGAGATATAAGTGAGGTGAACTTTATTTCAGAGACTGTCTTGATAAATGCAGTCATAAAAAAAGGTGAAAAATGGCTTGTTCAGATAAGGCTTTTGTTTGCTGCAGTGGGGGTTTTGTGTTGCAGTGTCTTCAGCTTAAATTAACCGACACATTCAGATGCCAAAAAGATTGCTGGGAGCCTTGCCCTCGTCTGCTCCATTTGCTTTGTACTGCTTGCTCTCCTCATGAATTCCAGGGACAGGAAGAGACACACCAAGGCACGGCTGAACCGTGGGTTTTTAATTAATTTATCTGCTGCCTTTTATCCTGCAGCACTCGCAAGCTGCTACAAGCAATTTGGTTTAAACTGTCTGCTGCATTCCACCACCTCTCTTGGGATTATCCTGTAGTCTAATGGGATATAATTCCTGAGAGCATAAACCTCTCCTCTGTGCTTTACTTAATCCCACTAGCTTTCCTCAGGCGTTACTGCATCGCCCTTAAGCCCCTTCCCATCTTGGTGCCCACTGCCTCTCACAGGCTGGGCCTGCAGGGACTGGAAGAAGGAGCCGGGCAGCTGAAGTTCAGACTCAATCCTTGGGAGCATCCCACTATAGCCAGTGAAGCAGTGGGACAAGGCATTGGGCAGAGAGAGAGGAAAGTCCACAGCTGGTGCCCTTACAAGCCTAGGGCAGCTCTGAGGTGGGGCAAATGTGCTTTCAGCTAAATTGACCTTGAGTGAGGAGAGAACTGCTAATGGTAAAACAAGGCAGCAGTGGAACACCCACTGGTTTAGGAGCTGGAGGCACTTCCCATCCCACATTCACCGTGGGTGGAAATGAAGGCACCCTGGAATCAATTTCCAGCCACGCAATTTGTGTGCCAGTGACTGTGCTTTTACCCCATCCCATGGTGAGACATCCTGCACCTAACCCCAAGGAAGATTAGGATTATATGATCTAGAACAGGGTTATTTTAGACAGGTTGCTGCTTTGTTATTTAAAAGGTTTCACCACAAAAAGAAAGGGGAGAAAAAGGGAATGAAAAAAAAAGGGCTAATCTGGTGCCATCTGCTCAGGATGAGGTGAGAGGAATTGTACCAGCATCTTATGTTCACCCCTGTCCACTGGGTTCACACGGGTATCCATTCCCACTAATTACACACTGTCACATTTACTGCTGTTGCCTCTGAACTGGCACCCGAAGGCAGGAGAGCGGCTGGAGAGAAATGCTCCTCTCTCTTCAGCAGATGGCAAAGCTTTGGCCAGTGGGAGAGGAGTTGTGGTGGGGAACGGATGGGCTCTGCCCCATTTCCAGCAGTTCCCTGCTGAGAGGATCGGGCTGCCTGAGGTTCTGGAGCTCTCACCGCTGGGCAGACCATCCTGCAGTATGATCTCAAAACAAACAGCTTCCCAGTTCATGTGAGGAAGCACAGAAGGTCACTGCCAGGTCTGCAGTGTTCCTGCCAGGGATGGTACAGCAGGAAGAGAGGCAGAGAACAGCTGATCCTGCAAAATTCTTTGGACGGAGAAGACACATGGCTCAGACCAGAATGACAATTTCAGAGGTGGATATCGCCCCGTGGTGACACCTCACTCACCTGAGGTGGGAGGATACACAGGGGGAGGATACACGTGGCAACATGAAAAGGCAAACACTCTGCTCCTCGGAGCTCTGGTTTTTCATCTGTCCCCAACTCCTCAGAAGGAGGCAGGTCCTGACCTGCTGGGAGCCAGGTATTGCCGGGCACAGCTTATTCTCTCACCTTGGCCACTTCAGACCTGTCCTGCTGGTCGGCAGCACTGCCTGGTCAGGGGTAATAAAGTCGTACTGTGACTACTAGGTAGTCATTGCTCACTTCCCGGAGTCTCAGTCTCTGTGGTAGAACTAGCTGCTTACAGAAACAAAAATCACCTTGATCGTGACAGTGAAGAAAAAGGTGCACCTAATGGGCTCCTAATTGGGTGGGATTGACAGGCCGTTGAGGTTCTCCCTGCTTGAGGCATTGGAAACCGAAAGGAACAGACTGTCCATGCAGCCAGTGACATCAGCCGCGGTCTTCACGTGGGCTGCCTGGAATGAGCTTCATTAATGTTTTCCTTGGTATAATCCATCATCCCTTCAACAATGCATTTCTGACAGTTAATTAGACTCCACGGAGTGGAATAAGTAGTGTCGTGTTTGGAATTACAATCCATTACTACTGAAAACCAGATCGTACGAGGCATGTCACCAGTCGGAGCTCTTGGACATCTTAAGTAGTTTTTATTCCAAGAG
Organism: Gallinula chloropus; assembly: GCF_964237585.1. Classification (NCBI taxonomy): domain Eukaryota; kingdom Metazoa; phylum Chordata; class Aves; order Gruiformes; family Rallidae; genus Gallinula; species Gallinula chloropus. The sequence goes on along the minus strand of NC_140109.1, from coordinate 2,462,312 downwards.
CCCAGCAAACTGTGTTTAATAAACAGTTCTGCAGCCTATTTGCAAACAGCTTCATTACACAGAGGAGTCGGAGGCCACCTGTTCATTAGCAAAACCCCAAGTATCCAAACAAACAGGTAAGTGCATTCAGCCCCTCCAAAGGCAGGTGGAACCCAAGCTGCAATAGCTGCCCTGGATCACGCTCAGGACATTAGAGATGAAGTCCTTGTCCAGCTAATGCCTGGGGTAAAGTTCCTGCTGACTGCCACAGGGCCAGGACTTGACATGAGAAGTCAGATGCGTGGACTTGGGGCTGCAAGAATGATGCCAATCCCTGCTCTGGCCACCTGCTTCACCCGGGGTTACCGGGGCCTTCTGGCCTTTGGGAAAGGGGCTGGTTTTTACTGGGTATGCAGAAGGAAACCAGGACTTTGGGAGTGGCTGCTGAGCACAAGGGTGATCACGCTGAATAACGCTACTAATGAGATCAGATTCATAATATTAGTGACTTGGCTAGGGGCAGGAAAAGCCGAGCCAGGAGAGCTCCTGTGGGTGCAGAGCAAGGAGAGTAACCTGAAAGGGGAGGGTAGGACTGGCTCCCTGATGAATGGTACGAGGCAGGAGAGATGTTCCTCGAGCAGAAATCTGCCTGCGAGTGCTCAGGTGTCCGCTTGCTTCAGACGTGCAACAGTGCTGCTACCTTGAGGCCCCTGGGCACAAGCACACTGTTCTTACAGCTGGCAATGGTGTGGAGTGTGACAGGCAGAGTATCGAGTTTAAACAGACCTCGACCGCCGCTTTCCACAGCTGGCATCGTTTCCCTCTGTCTTCTCATTCTTAACCAGTTTTTAATTTACTGCTTATCTAGGCAGCATTTGAAAGATGTCCCAGACCTCTCTGGATGCAAATAATCGGTTGAACATGACCGTGAATTTTCTATTTGGAACGCTCATACAGCCATCTGGAAGCTTCCTCATCTCCAGATGTTGAAAGCAGAGCCAGTGCCTTCACCTTGCTACCCAGCCGGTCTCCCACAGCTGTGCCCACACACAACTGGTGCTGAATGGGAGACCCCAGGGGGGGCTGCCTCGGGAGCACAGTGCCAGGGCTACTGCTTGGCACCTGTGGTTATACCGAACTGCAGGGATGGCTCTGCCTGGGAGCTACGACAGCTCCCACCTCCAGTGTTGAACTTAAGTTGCCACAAGACTTCAGGGGAGTCAATCAGAAGAACAGGGGCCCCCCAAAGAACTGTTGTGTGGGAGGGATCCCTATGCCTTTGTGGGCCAAGCTTTAAAATGACTTCAAACCATGGTCATCGTCGCCTTCGTCAATGAGACCTGTTCCCTGAGGCAGAGATGCTTCACCTGCAAATGCAGCCCATCTATCACAGAGAGACAATTTTCTGGGCAAAAAGCCTGCTTCTGATGTCCCTCTTCCTAAATAGTCCCCCAGGTAGATGTCAGAGCAAATGAACCGTCATGGTGAACCACAATCTCCCCTCCTGCCACATGATGTTCAGATGAACAGGGCCCAGCAGCCACCCCCAGCAGCCCTTTCTGATATTTTTAAATTCTTTTTTCTTTTGCAAAATGCTCCTTGAATCCAAACAGGGAGCAGGATGAGGCGTTCTGACTGCACACAGATAGTTTTGCTGATCTGCAACCACACAGAATACCTGGCACCACTGGTGTACATCAAATCTCTGTGTGCACAGGGCACGTATATTGCTCACACAGCTACAGAGAGCTTTGGTGTACGTTCCCCTCCCGCTGCCAAAAGATGATCTGAGAGCTGACCGGCATCACCCACTGAGCAACTCACTGAGAAACTGTGGAGCACTGACAGAAGGCTAAAGCACACAGCTCGTTACAGGACAACTAACAGAGCAAAAGAGGGCACGTTTTAATTGGGGGGGTTTGTTTACTGCAACAGGGTCACGTTTGTCCTTAATCTGAATCAGCATCACCAGAAAGTCATGAAGAACCTGGGTTCTGGGTTTACACTTGTCTTTTTACGTATTAAAAAAAATTATTACAAAATCTTTCTGTATGAAATACAGCCACAGAAGCTGACACCAAGCACCTGCATACGCTGAGCTGCCCTCAAATGAGGCCACACCTTTCACTTCAAATCGGATTCTTGTTCCCTTTTGCTATGCTCAACTTCTAGACATTTTTACAGCAACGCAAGCTGTGGTGCAAGAGGTAGAGAGAAAAAAGCAAAGGGAATTGGAGCAGAAGATCAGATACCCAGCTCTCGATGCTCCTGACGGTTATTCATTGATTATTTTGGGTGTAAACTGTATTTATCATGGTAATGAGAAAACCAAGTGACAAGCCCAGCAATAGGGATGCTCTCCCAGGCCACTGTTTGTAAGCTTGAACACTATTTGTAAAGCACTGGTGGAATCCATGCTGTGCTGAAGTGATGCGGTCTCCATCCCTGAGCATCTCAGTACATCTGGACCACAAACAGGAGGGTTTAACCGGACAGAGCTGCGACTTTCACACATGGAGAAAGAGAGGCTGAGGAAGACCTGCTCTGTCCAGGAACACACACTAAAGATGTCTCTGGCAGCACCAAAACTGAGCTCAGATTTTACAACAGATCTTACAAACTGAACTCAGATTTTACAAGTCCCTTGCCAAGGCCTGTTACAAAAAGAGCATCTTTCATCAGCACTGAAAGTCTCCAATCGCGTTGTTTTCGTGCTGGGGGAAACCAATTTTCCAGTGTAACCTTTGTCAACGGTGAATTGATGAGGGGCTGATCTAGGGAAAGGTATGAACCTCTTCCTTTGCCAGTCTCTACTGTGACTCCTGGGAAAATAGGTCAGCTATTTTTCATAGGGATGCTCTGAGGACAGATACATGAAAGATGATAAGATGCTCAGATACAACCGAGGAAGAGAGCAAATGAAAGCCAAAGCGTAACTGTAATTCCTCAGCAAATATTACCAGTATTGTGTTTCTTGTGTATTTTTCTGCTGAAGCCAAAGATACCTGATACTCCTCTTGAAGCCCTGGCTCTTTCAGCTTTCAACTCCCAACCACCAGCGTATTAGAAAGAAAGGGGCTCAGCGTCTGCTATCATGTTTTAAGCACGAGAGAAGGAGGACCTGCAGCTTTGCCTTTACAAACCTGGTAAATACTTTGTGTCTGTTTTACTTACCAGAAGGTTACACAACATTAGTGCAGAATGAAAATGTCACGCCAGGCAGAGACACAACTGGGGCTCCTGTACAAATTCTCTCCACACTACAAATACAGATCTTCCCCTGTTAATGCAGCACAATCTCGATCTGCCTGTGGTGGTAAAGCAACGACAGCAACAACAAAAAAAAAGGAAAGAATGAAAAAAGCAGCTGTTTAATTTAATTAGAGTCCATCTGAAAACCTAGTAGCACGAAATAATTTGATATACAGAAACAACCCTCACCAGCTACATACACCATCTTGTTGTGTCTTATCTTGGTCTAACAGTAACACTTATATTTCAGACCTTAAACTGTATAAACAGCGTGACTAGAGATAGCCCTAAGAACATTTAAAGTGGCGTGAGAATATTATCACTTACTCAGCTCCCCGTGCTCTGTCAGGCAAAGATGCTAAAACCTCTGCTAGAGTAACATTCACCCTTGAGGAGACGTATCACTAATTCACGTCCATTCACACAGGAGCAGTTATCATCCCCTCCCAACATCAGCATCTCCCACCATGGTAAGACCATGGCTGGGACAAGGGGACTGTGCGACATGAGGAATGCCTTGGAATTATTTATGAGGTATGATGTTAAAGACAGTTTTTCCTGATTTCTGGATATGACCTCATCTGCAGGGGCATTAGGACCGACCATGCAATTTGGAGCCCTGTGTGGCAGGTGTGCATCGGTGAGCATGCTGGCGAGGGGCTGAAGCTCCCCTTTTGCCAAGGCTCCCTACACCACTTATCATCTGAGGCCTTTCCAAATGCACTCTGAACACCCAGAGGGAACTCTTTCCCCCAGCCAGCCAGCCTTCCCACCGCCCTCCACATGCTACCCATGGGGAATAAAAAGGGGCACAACATTGCTGAGCTGAACATCTGCACCAAGCCTGAACAAAAGACTGCAAATGCTGTTTATGGAATGCTGAGCCATCTCCTGCCACTGCCTGCCAACATGCATGGCACTGAGCAAGGGAGAGTTGCAGATAGCTACCCAGACATCATTATTAATGATTAGTATTTACACTGTGATTAGCATCCGGCAGCCTTAGCCAGGGAACAGAGGTGCCTCCATGCCATCTCCTGCTACAGGTGTTTTTGTACCACTCGCAAACCTGGGGTAGGGCTCTGAAAAGCTAAAGCTTAACTGTCCTGCTGGGCACCGCTGATTCCTGGTTTAAGGAGGAAAAACAAGACAAAACTAAACAAAAAGAGCCATTGGATTCACACACTAGCTCCCCGTGGGGAAAGAAAAACAGAAATATCACCAAAAGCACATCAGAAGCTGTATCAGCATCTGGGAGTGACAGTTCTTTTTCTGCTCTTGATCTGCAGTGATTCCAACCCTCTCCCAAGGAGATGGTTCAGAAGAAGGCTCAGGCCAGCACCTGGATGAGGATGTAGCACAGAGCAGGATGGTGATACTTATTTCTGTTTTGGAAAGGCTCAGAGGCCATCACTGGCATCAACACAATCAGAACATGACCCGTGAGAGTGGAGACGCTTCCCAGCCGTGACGCAGCAATGCTGGTGTCAGCAGTGGCACACCAGGTCTGGCTGACCAGCAGCACTGATCCTACCTCTGCCCTCTCCCTTCCCAGACTCCTCAGTCAGCTTCCCTGACCCTTGGGACCACAGGCTCTAGCAGAACTGCAACACCCACACTCACAGCCTGCAAACGTGGCTTCTCCCTCCCCGCCTCCTGTCGAGCTGCATCTCCACAAACCTGCATTTGTCTCTGACAATAGCCTGGGTTTCTCTCTTTATTTATCTACCTGTCGACTCATTTTACAGTCTCTCTCTGGACAGCCACGGAGCAAGAGACAGAACCACATGGTCGGGCATGCACTGAATGCCAACTAGCCCGGTGGAGTGTGCCATCGTCCTCATGCAGCGGAAAGGTCCTTTTGTAAACATGCCTTGTGATCAAAGGGCTGATGCTTGCTGATATTTTCAATATTAATCATCTCCCAGCTGCCTCACTCCCTTCTCTGGCTCCCTATTTACCTGTTCTTCATACTTCACAGAGAGGCAAAGCTTAAAACAATATGCTGGTTGAGGGAAAGGCAGGTTGTTTGAAAGAGGAACTCATCCGAAGGATGAACCACGGTGGTGTGGCACAGAAATGCATCCAACAGGTACAAGAAAAAAATCATTGTACACTGCACCTGGCACAGACTGAGGCACATCTGAAGGCATGTACACACATGCACACAAAAATAATGTATAATCACATCCACACTCCCACAAAAATCCATGTACTGCATCTGTTCATGTGTCAACACCTCCTTTGCTACCCACTAGGCACATATATATATATTTAATCAGAGAATCAAAACACGAGTGTGTTTCATCACTCAAAGTGTAAGATTGCTGCCAAAACGAAATGCCCATGCAAGCTACACCCAGCAGATGCCATGCAGTTGGCTATTTTTGGGGGATGACTTGTAGGTTTGCAAGAGAGCAGCATGAAAGGCTGAGGGAGCTGAGATAGAAGCTCTGCAGATGCAGAATCAGCAGCAGAGCTCTGAAAGACAGCGAAGGGAGAATATTTGGGCCAAGTGCTGGCTGACTCCAGAAGATGCAAGGAAAGGCTATTTTCTGTTGCCTGACTCCTGCTGTGCTCTGTGAAGCGGGACATGGTACATTCTTAGTCAATCGACAGGACGGCATCGACGATCCCCAATTCTGTTGCCAGGCTCTCCTCCTAATAGGTGTCCTTTTGCTCAAGGAGAAAGCTTCAATAAAAGCTGGTTATAAAACTATGCATGCACTAGGAAAATGTCATCTGTCACTGAAACACAGCCAGCACCAGCATGGCAAGCGGCAGACCTCACGGCAGTGCTCAGCCAGGCAGCCAAGCAGCTCGGCAGAGACAGTAAAAACATATACCACATCTGTCTGAAACCACAGGAGTGATTTGAAGTGAGCGGAAGGAATCCAGCCAGGCGACAGCGATTGCAATGAGGTGAGCCACGTCTCATCCCAGACTCTGCTGGGCCGTGGAGGCCAACAGCATCTCCTACCATCAGCCGCTCCAGCCAGACCTGCAGCCAGGCTTTTCCAGTGCCATGTGGTCTATTTACACGTGGTCTAATTTAGGATGCTAATTTGGGGCAGGTTTGCAACAGTACCATCTTTTGAGTCTGCTGTTTCCACCCCCTTGAAAGGTCTGAAGTGCCTGAGCAAAACATGCAGCATCTATATAAAGTTTTAGATCGTTTTATTGCATTCTGGAGACAAAAAGTGGCCTGCTGCACAGGGACCTGCTTGGGGAATCAAAGCTATTGGAAACAAGGTCCACTTTTGATCCATTAGAGCCTGAGAATGTCACAAAAATAGGAATCATACAGGCTTGCCAGCAAGGGTGAAAATTTGTCACTACAAATATTTTGCTTTCTTTCTTTCTGGTACTTAAGGGCTTTCTAAACTCAGAGGTCAGGGAGAAACTGCTGAGAGGAATCGCTATCGGAGAAAGTGTTTCCAAAGGAGGGGAAATCTGTCTGCAGGAAACACATGCCCAGACTGACAAGAAACCAGGCCTGGGGCTTTGCATCGCCCCAGGACCGTGCTATATGCTAGCTGGAAAAAATGGGATTCTGTTTTCAGATCCCATTTTAGTATTTGCATTCCACTGAGAATTTCAGGCTCTCTAAATGCCTGGTTTATCACCACACCCCTGACATGTGCAAAGCATGGTGACTTCATCCTTTGCTGGAATATTGCAGTGTATCACTAGAGCTGTGCTTTAGAAGCTGCTCACACAGGTTAGGATTTCACTTCCTCCCTTCCCTGCACACACCTCAGCATTTAAGTGAAGTAGGTGTTATGCAAGGACATCAGGACCAGGATCTTAATTCCTGGCAGGTGAGGATGTGGGAATTTCAGAAGGGAAACCAGAAAGCTTCTTTGGAATTGTCTTGCCCAAGTGAGAAATCCCAGGAACAGCAGCCCCCCAGCATCTTGCCCTCAGCAAGAACACACATCCATCAGCTGCCCTGCTGTCCCCAAGGACCCCTTTCTCTGGCTTAGCAGAGGCTGTTCATTAAGAAGCCCCATTGCCCTTATTGGTGGAAAACCTTCTTCCAGGACTGGCAGATGGGCAGGGAGGAGAGGTGCAGTGTGAAATCCAAACATCTGATCGCTGTTCTTCTTCGCCCGTGCTGTGCTCACAAGGCAGACCCCAGAGAGGGAGGGAAGGGGAGGATGCTGTTAGCAGCAGTTCACTCCAACATGGTTAGAGCAAGGAAAAGCAAAGGAGCTTGTTTGGGAATGAGTGTGGTGGGATTTTTTACCTTTGGAAGAGTTTAGTCCTGGTGAATGGCCTCCAACTGTCGGCCCAGGGTCCAAAATGCGATCAAGCCGCAGAACTGTACCGAGGAGGCAGAGCTCACATCTCCCCAACCCTCACCCAGCTGCCTCCACAGGCAGAAGAGGAGCCAAGCTCTTGCTGCACCACATTTCTCACACATGGACAACGTCACACAAAACCCCAGCGAGTGAGGGGACAGGAGGAAGACAGGGACGCTGCCGCCCCGCGCGTGCTCATCTCCCATCACGGTGTGCGCTCGCTGTGCCGTACGCAGCAGGCAGCACAGAGATCCCTGCTCACACACCCTCCTCTTGTGATGAAGATGTGAGAACTTGTGAATGCATAAAGTAAAGCTCAGGGGGAGGGGAGTGAGGAAAGGGCATCGCATTTCTGAGGAATGCAGGTAAATTGCTTCTTCCAAACCTATAATTAAGCTGCGGAATTCACCGCCAGATAAAACGGAGACCGAGGGGATTTTAAAAAGAACAAAAATAAACACTGAGCTTGGCCTCAGCTGCTATAAAAGATAAAGAGAAGCATTAGAGGGACGGTCCCTCTTTGCAGCCGAGTGTGTGCCAGCCGTTTAGGCAGGACAGAGGATGAGCTAGAGAGACCCTTCCAATGGACACGGGGAACACTCCTTATGCTTCTCTTCGGCCCTGTGCCCACTCCTTCCTTGGTGCCTTTGGTGGGTGATGCTAAGAAGGAACCTGATTTGTATTCAAGGACCGGTTGTGCCAATTAGGCCCTGGACCGGGGCTGGGTCCAAGAGCTCATGCTGCTTCTCTGGATGCCAAGTGCCTCATGGCCAGGGAGCACAGCCACAGTGTCACCTTGCATTATGAGGGGAAGAGGATGGGCTCTGGCAGCCAGCTAGGGCAGCAAGCCGGTGTAGAAGGGCTGGGGGACATTTGGTAACAGGTTGGAATCCCTGGCAAGCTCTCGGGGCTAGACCCGTGCACATCAGAGCATGACTGGCCTCTGATGAGGCACCATGCCCAGTCTTCAAAGACCAGAAGCAGTGCTGGTAGATGCATCTGTGCTGCTCTATGGGCCTCTGGATGCTGCCAAGTCCTGGCCAGGCTCCGAGGGGCATAGCCCCATGGGAAGACAAAATCCCTTTGCAGTTTGCAGAGCAGGAGCATAGCAGGAGTGAGAAAGGCAGCCTGGTAACTGCATTTCCTGGCCTGCTGGAGTGCTCGTGGCAGAGGCATAGACCTGACAAAGAAGCAGCCACCTCTGCTTAGGACCTGGACAGAACCACGATCCCTGTGGCCAGCCAGAGATTAAAGTCTTCCTGGCTTGCCAGATCGAGCTGGTGGGACCAGGGCATAAAAGGAGGGGGGACAGAAGATAGAAAGTTCTCCAAATCAGCTGTAAGTTACAGCAGACACAGACCTTTGGCAATACAGTCATCCGCCAAAGCAGCAGAGGAGGTCTCTGACAGAACAGAAACAGCATGAACAACAGGCACTCACCCCTGATGCTTCATTCGGACTGCAGAAAAGGAGGGGAAAAGAATGTGTACTGTGATCATTAGCTTATTTTTCTTTTCAAATCTCCTTTCAGCCAGTAAGCAAACCATTAGGCTTCTGCAAGAACGAGTATCAGAAAATGATATATCCCTGTCCTGCTTGGGTGAATAAAATATGTCCTGAAACAGCTACAGTCTCGTAGCTATGGCTCACAGCTATCAAGAATGCCGGTCAGGGTTAAATCTCTCTTTCTTTTCAATTATTTTTTCATAAATTAAAACCCAAATGACAATAAATCATGCCATAAAAATTAAAATGTCATTTTCTTTTATCAGGACTAAAATGAAGCCATACACATGCACTGGAGATGTAACAAAGGAGGAGAGGGAACGAGCAGGAAAAGGATGGTAACTGGTTTTTCTTATATTTTGGTGCATTTGAGATACACCAACTGGACCACTTAAGCCTATGTTTTGAAACCTAAAAGAAGGTCTGGGGTTTAGGCCAGGGCTACAGCATGACAACAGCAGCAAGCCTGACATGGCAGGTTTTCTCCTGGCAGGGTAACTACTGAACGATGCTCCTTTCCAAGAGCACAGAAGACCACAGCGCTGGCCGACATTAAGCAAGATTTAGGCTGGTCAGTGCTTCAATTGCTTTATTCAATACTCTTGCCTCCTCCCACACTCTGAAATCTACAGGAGGGCAAGCTATTTCAACTTTAAAGGGGGCATGAAGTGGTATTTACATTTCCACAAGGCATTAACCTTGGACCATGGGCAGGATGTCCCGCTGCCTGAAGATGGTGGTGTATTCAGTGAGAGGAAAGAAGGAACACAAACCACATCAGCTTGCTCAAAGGCCAAAAGTGGCCAGAGATATGGCAGCTTGTTAACTCCAGCAAAAATAGACCTGGGCTGCTTGAATTGTCTGCCCAGTTCTGCTTTGTACAGTAATACTGGGAGAAAGAATTACAGAAATATAATGGGAAAGCAATGGAATAGGACCAAAGCCTGGAAATGATGAAATATAATTACTTGTAATGAAGAGGAGACAGAGAAAAAGAAAAAAAACCCTAAATTCTGGTGAAACAAAAATAAGAGAGGGAAGGAAGGGGGGACTGAAGGAGAAGAGAAAGGAAGCAGCAGCTGGAAATGACTTCGAACTTTTCCACTTAGAGTTTTAAAACCAAAAAGCAATTACTGCCAGGCTGGCATTGCTTTTCTGCACATTAATTCCCTATTATGAATAAAATTAATGAGTTTACCAGCTCCTCATCCTTGTAAAGTTGTGCTCTTCATTACTGGTGTTAATAATCCACTGGGGACTCTGACTCCAAAGCTCAGTACCACGTCCTGATTTTTTACTATAAAAAAAGAAAACAGAGACAAGGTGGGGAAGAGGATTCCAAGAAATGGAAAGTGATAACGAGACGTGACCCAGGCAGACACACTGTACTGGGAACGTCAGTACTGAGTGGCCAGTGCAGTGAAATGTCAGTCTGACCCAAAGTAGGGGGTGGAAACCCTGCAAAAACCATGCCTGAACCCCTCCAAATGTTACCTGCCAGATATAGAGTGCTTGTAAGGTAGGCAGAGCAGCAGTATCCTGCTGTCTCATCTCTGCCTTTCATTTGGAAACCAGGATATCAGGGAGGGGACACATCCATAATTTAAATGGCATACAGGTGGTGGTGGAGAGAAACCTCCTCCAGCTACAGGAAAGCCCAGGAGGCCTCGCACAGTGGCAGATGGTGCCGACTGCTCACTATTGCCACGTGGGATCTCCGACTTGCAGTAAAAGATACAGAGCTGCCTGATTCTACTGCCTGAGAATGAGGTTGCTGAGGATGCTGAACCAGGGCTGTGCAGCTGTAAAGCTGTAGAATCTCTTCCCAAAAGGCCCAGATAGCCTGATTATGGAAATGTCAGCAGTGGGGAGTGAGAAGTCCTGTTTACCTGAATTAGCAGGGAAAAGCTGCCTGAGATGGGTGGCAGCAACTCACAGAACAAGACCCACAAATCTTGCTGTCAGATTTACACCGGTACCACCCTGGGAACCTGATCTAGTCAGCTGGCATCCATGCCAGAACGCCTCTTCCCAAAGATGGCCCTTCTGCAGACCAGCTGGAGAACTTCTAAGCCGTGGTCTCCCTCCCTTGCAGCACCATCAATCGCCCTCCTGTCAGAAGCTACCATCCCTGCAGCCCAGCAGACAGATTGCTTCTCAAGAGCCTTCCTTGATCCACTTCAGTCATAATCGGCCAGCTTAGCTCGAATGCCACAGATGATATGTTTGTGCTAACTGGGCTGAGTGTGATGGAAGCAGCTCACAGGGCACTCATGTGAAATGTTCCTCCCACAGCCAGGCAGGCTGCAGCCCTGGGGAGAGACACACGTCACACACACAGCTGGAGCAGGGCTGCAGCCTTCCAACCTACACAGCTCTGCACAATCAACGTGCCCACAGCTTTACTGGCATGAGGCCCTTTGGGCCAGACATGGAGAAACAGCTAATGACTGCAGGGTCCTACGAGACACTTTTAACTTGAGGGCATCTGTCTGAAACTTGGGTGGGATAGATAATCACGTAGGTTAGCAGAGACCTTTAAGATGATTGAGTCCAACCCACAGCCTAAACCTGCCCAGCCCACCTCTAGACTATATCCTCAAGCACAACATCTACACACCTTTTAAACCCCTCCAGGGATGGTGACTTCACCACTTCTGTGGGCAGCCTGTTCCAGCGCCTGACAGCCCTTTCAGTAAAGAAATTCTTCCTGATATCCGACCTAAATCTCACCTGGTGCAGTTTGAAACCACTTCCTGTTGTCCTATCTCGTCACCTGAAAGTAGAGACCGATCCCCACCTCTCTACACCCTCCTCACAGGCAGTAGCAGGGAGCGATGAGGTCTCCCCTCAGTCTCCTCAAGGCTATAAAGTCCCAGCTCCGTCGGCTGCTACTCACAGGACCTGTGTTCCAGACCCTTCTCCAGCTTCATCACCCTCCTCTGGACATGCTCCAGCACCTCAACTTCCTGTAGTGAGGGGCTAAAACTGAACACAGCACTCAGATCTGAGCAGCACAAGCTGGTGTAGCTGCGTACACTGAATATGGACTGGGCTGTATAAACATCCTCAGCCAAATTTACAAGAGTTTTAAGCCAGTTGTAACGTTACCAGCATGGCATTGTCCTTAAATTTTCTGTCCTCCACACATAGGTGTTTACTTCTGTGACGTGAACAAACATAGCACAGATCCTTCACGGATCAGAGCACAGAAACACATTTGCTTTTCAAAGCCTCCTGGGCAGAGGACTCCTAATATAAAAAGCCAGAGTTCACCAGGCAGTGGCAGGTTTAAGCCACCTACTTTGTCCTCTCTGCACATTAGAATTTAAAACCTACAATAAAAAGGCTGAGAGGGGAACCTTAATAAAAACATTTTTGAATCTGTTTGAGATTTCAATTGATTCAGCCTCCTGCACAGCAGCTAATGTTTAGAGTGCACCTTCTGCACAGATTTAAGCACCATCAGTGCCCTCACACGCTTCTTTTTTTTAAACTTTGGATAAATTATCTTCCTCCCTCAACTCTGTTATTTCCTAATGGTATGAAAATTTCACACCTCTCTCTCTTCCCTCAATGACCAGGGCAGGACTCAGGTCTCCTGAAGCCACCGGGCTTTGCCAGAGGGTGAGAGTAAAAGAGAGGAGAATTAAACTCAGAAACCAGACTCCCAACTGTCACCTGCTCCACGCTAGAGAGAACCAGGTCCCAACCCCACGTACATCCAGGCTGGCTCTGACTGGTGGCAGTTGGGTAAGCACAAACTGAGCTCGGTAAGACATGACCCCACAGATAATCATACCAAGACATCTTCACTTCAGGTGACATTTACTCCACTCTACTGGTTTCTGCTGACCAGAAATGGGAGCTGGGGCCAGAGGGGGAGGTTGGAGGCAGCACGATGGTACAGGGCTCATTTTGTTCCCCTCCTGCAGAGGATCCCATCCACTACAACCGCCGCACTGGCAGCTCTCATCAGCTCTGATCTACTTATGAAAGCACTTCAAGCCCACAAAGACCAAATTTCCATTCAGGGCAGACATCTCTCTGCTAAAAAATGTCCTTTCCCTCTTGGGTAAGGAGAGAGCTCAAGGAGCCGTCAAGCAAGCAGCAAGATGAGAGCTGGGGCTCAGTCACAGAGCATCAAAATCCAGTGACCAGGGATGTGGTACCATACACAGGCAAAGACATTGGAGGTAAAGGGTCAGCTGGTGCAGCAGGAGTCTTAGTGGTTAGAGCAGCCTGCTGTGCTCCTTGTTCTCATATAGAGCCCCTTCTCCACAGGTAACAGAGAGGCAGCAAGTGTTACTGACCAAAACACACCAGGTATCCATTTAGAGGCTTGGCTAACACAGGAGAGGGAACTCAAACATGTTGTAATCCCACAAGCAAAGCATGCATGAAGAGGAGTAAGCAAGCCCCACAGAGCCACAGTCCTCACAGCTTTCCCACTCACAAATTTCCTTGGAGGCCTGATTCTCTTTTGCCCTGTAGCTTCTTCACGCTGAAGGGGGCTGAGATTTGATCTAACTGTGATTTACTGCAATTTTAGACCCTATTACCCCCTCAATGTGGTGCTGTATAAATGCAACACAGGGCCTTCAATTTTCTAGACAAAGGTATTATTTGAGTTCTTTTCACAGCCTAATTATTACTTAGCAAATACCATGTTGTGGGGAGTATTTATGGATAATTCTCAGATAATACCTAATTACATGGTTAATACTTATAATGATGGGAAAACCTGAAATATCCAGAGTCCAGATATTTCAGACTATCCCAGAACCCCAGATATTTCCAAGCACTTTTAAACAGAGCTGTGGTTTAGGGGGAGCTTTTCCTATTTCTAGCATGTAGAGCATGCTCGCGCTGCAGCATCTCTGAGCCCTCACAGGAATTTGGATTCACGTGTAGGTATGCACCACTTTGAACCTCTGGCTGACCCGACACAGCTCCAAACCTGATTAACTCCCTGAGCTAGCCTGAGTCTGTGGATAATTTCAATGATTGACCAGGCAGCCCTTGCAGGGAACGCTCTCTCTGGGGAAAACGGCCTGCGCTAAATGAAGAGAAAGGTTTCAAGTGAAATTTCTAATTTCTTTAAAAAACACAATGGAACAGTGGGGGCACAGGGAAGATAAGGGGCTGCAGGGTTGGCTCTGTTTCCCTCAGGCCCTGTGAATTGGCTAACTGCTCCCTGCTGGAAGCGCTTCCCCACGCTACTGTGAGCCGAAGGGCCGCACGCCGGGCAGGCCCCATCAGGCACACAGGGCCGGGTTTCCCAGGCAGAGCTTTGAGCTCCGACCTCCACAGTTCACCAAGTTAGTTCATTAAACCACCCGTGACATCCTGGGCGGCCCCAGATGAAGTCTACCCTTATCAGGTAACGAACAAGCTCTTGGCCTCCTGGACTCAAATGTAGGAGTCGATACCTCTCCCAGCTGAGACTGGAGACATAATGATTAATCGCTGCTGGCTGCCTGGGCAAACGGCTACGTAAATACAGGAGGAGCGGTGCCCAGACAGACAGATACCGCAACCTGGGGAGACACAGACACGTGGATACACACAGAGGGTGGGGACTGACAGGTATAAGGCTGTGAGAACCATTTTGAAGGGGTGACAGCTAGATGACAGCCCTGACAACGACCAGCAGTGGATGGTTAAGGAAGAACAGAGTACGTTCAGCGCGGGCCCCTACCTCCCTTCACGTCCTGGCACTCACAGGCAGACTGTGACTCGATAGTTACATTCCATCATTCTTCATGGACCTGTATTCTGTGAACCATCTTGTGAAGACAAAGAAACAGATGAGGCCAAAGCTTTGGCCACTGTTTTTTATCACCCTTTGGTGATAACAGCCTTGTGTGTCAGATCAGGGAGGGGGGAAAGTGTGCCATCATCCAGCTGGGGTATTGCTGGAAAGGTGGGACAGCTTGAAGACCTCACTTTGGGGTGGTTGCAGCACACACTTTGTAGCTGGGAAGCCTGGGTGCTACTGGCAGCACCACCTCCAACTCGAGCAAGCCGCTTCCTATCTCTTAGCCTTGCTTTACCCCCGTAAAATGAGTTTAACAGACTACTTCATGAAGTAGTCTCAATTAATTAGCATTTGTAAAACTGCTCTGAGATTCCCAGATGAAAGGCTGGCCTGGAATGGCAAATTGCTAATGATAATTAATAGTTATTCATGATCTCTTTACAGAATTCCAAATTATTTTCTGAGGGGAAGAAAGTGAGGATAGAGGCTCCCAAGACAGAGATGACTAAAAAACCCCACGACAGCTGTACCTCCCTGCCTGACTCGCCTCCTTCCCTGGCATTAATAGGAAGGACTGACACCTCTTACAAGCAGAGGAACTGGAAGGTAATAAAGGCCCCAGGTGCTCTGGTATTCACCACACGTTCTTCCTCCGGCATGCAACGTGGCTGGGGAAGGGTGTAAAGGGGGAGCAAGACAGCAGGAGCGGATGAACAGGGGTGTTACATTTCTCTCTCAAATGGATGCAAAGGCAGCCCTAATTAAACAGATGTTCTTAATAATACTCTGACAACTGTCCCTGCTTTAATTTGCTTCAGAGTAAAGATTAATGTAACAACGCGACAATTCTTTACAAGGGGAGAAAGGGGAGCTGAGCTAATAAAAGGCAGTAGCTTACACGGTATATTATTGCTTTGCTTTCTGCTTGTCTAGCCAATATTTACCTCCTCTGGGAGCAGTTTTCATATTTATTTGATCGTTCCTCCAAGCTAAAGCTGGCTTCGTGGTACACGGTGAAAGGATTAATGCCAGGGCCAAGAGGTGTGCTGGGTGCACAGACACATCCGGGGTCTCCATGGTGATTCCCTGGACGGAGGAAAGATTCCTGTGGCACTGAAGTCAGCAGTGCTATGAGCCACGACTCGTGGCACTACAGGATGAATTCCAGGCTCATGCAACAGGGAGCTGCTGAAGCAGGAGAGCCACAGAAGACAGGAGATTGCTTTCAGGTCGATCCTCAGACAAAAGGAGTTTCTCTATTCTGCATGGAGGGTTGTAAGGCTGAAAAGAGCAGGGACAGAGAGCCAGGGCAAGCAGACCATGAGAAGCTGGTCCCTGAACTCTTGGGAAGGAGTCAGTGCCTCTGTCATCTCACGATCCACAGTGGATCATCTTCATGTGGGAACGGCTGAAATTTTGTGCTTGATGCAAGATGCCAGTGGCCATGAGATAAGACCATCACATCACCTCTTCCCATCATCCTGGACATGAACCCCTACCCCAGTGAGTATGGAGAAACCAAATCTTCATCTTAGCCTTAAGATGTGGTATGACATCATCCCAGAGCAGGGTATTAAACATACGCTCCCCAGTTGCTCTTCACTCGGATGATAACTCTGGGTAGGTTTAAGAACAAACCAATCTGTGAATGAGCAGTTTTCACTTTTGCCCAGTCTGAATTTCCCAGCAAGAAGGAACCAAGCTCTCTTAGGTGGGAGAGCTGCCTCTGGTACCCAGGGGTGAGCCTGTATCTGTTTCTGGTACTCAAAAAGGGAACTTCCCACAAACAGGAACAAACCTTTTGAAGACAAATTCATTCCTGAATATGATGTTGCACATCTAACAACACAACATCTTCTGATACTGTGTGTGGGCCAACAGACTGGCCCTAAGGCAAGAGAAGGACAGCACCCTGGATAAATCACCACCCATAATCCAGGCACCCCTCAGCACAGTATCTGCTGTGAGGGAGTGTGGTTTCACTACCCTGTGCCTGAGCTGCCATAGCCTGCAGAAACGAGCTGGCATCGCTGCAAGTGATGCCTGTCACAGCTGAGCGTGCTCTTGGACGTCAGCTGCTCTCCCAAGCTGCTTTCCCCCCGGCTGAAAGGCACCCTGCCTCATGGAGCAATTCCTGGCAGCTTCATGCAGGGCATCGCCTGGGGGGGGGGGGGCTTAGCTTGAGCTTCCCTCTGCATCTCCCAGATCACACATGAGCAGAAGCATGTGGGAAGTCCATGGGTGCCACAGAGCTGTGTCCCTCCACGTGCCAAGTGGCAGTACCAACGATCTCATTCCAGCAAGAAGCAAATGCAAATGGCAAACAGCTGCCTTACAGATCACCTCATTTGTGTTCTCCAACCCAAATCTCTTCCTTCCTGGCAGCTAGGAGAATACCTGGAGAGACTGGGAACCCACGTGCTGGCTGGGAGAGCGGGAAGCTGAGGGAAGAGAGAGATGGAGAGGTGCAGAAGCAGAAGGAAGATTTCAAGGGAGCAGAGACACAAGGTGCTGGGGGAGAAAGAGAAGAGGTGGGATTGTGGCAATGGAAAGGGAGAAAAAAAACACTCACTCTGTGGAATAGGAGTTACCTACCATTTGACTATTCCTTAAATATTTTAAAGCTCTATTTGCTATGCAATTTGTGAAGCTGTTTACAGTAATGAAGCCCTTAGACAATAAGGGGGAAAGGCAAAGAAAAGAGCAGAAGCTGGCAGCCACGTACATTGCCCTTTGTTGGAATTAATGAGGCTTGTTTACTTTCTGGCTTTTTACAGCTTTATGAAATGTCAGATGCCACCCAGACTGTCTTGGCAAAAGCACGTCACCAGCCCCCCCCCCCCCCATCAACCCCTATACCTGGGCATCTTCACCCCTCCCCTGATGTTTCACTCCAGCACCCTATCTGCTGATGGACCCCTGGATGTAGTCCCAAGGCTGGGGACTGCTGTTCTCATGGGAGGACTCGTTAAGGGTAACACATCCTTATGGCTTGTTACACTGACTGGAGTTATCAGCCCACAATCACCACAGCTGAAATTACTGTGTCTGGGAGAAAGCCCTTCAGACCTCTGCAGCTTAGAGGCTCCCTTGGTCTCTGCTCTGTAGCAGGGACAGAGATGTGCATGTCTGCTGGAATTACCACGGCTAAATTGATGGATGCTCCAGGGTTGGGCTGACCTCATCTTGTTCTTGGCAATTATCTTGCATTGCTCTGGGCTCCCCCATTCATCCCAAAATTATTCCCAATCCTCCCTGCTGCCAGCTCCATCTTTCTGCTGCTGTTCCAGTTGCCCCTTTCGTTTGTACCCTTCAGTCTCAGCTCTACTGTGCCATGTGCGGTGAGGAAGAGGAGCTTGTCAAGCAACCATGGTAAGCCCACATGCCCCAGGCAAACCTCAGCTCTGGTGACAGAACACGAATTAATGCAGCATTGCAGGGGCAGGCTGAATTATTTAGTTGCCCCATAAATCAGTTGGTTGGAGTGGTCTCTGCACAACACCACCACTGGCCACTGCTCATTATTCTTCTCCTGGCTAGGGCTGTCTCAAAGGTTAACGACAGAAAGTCAATGCCCCTTCCCATTCACAGATGCTTTGTTTTCTGCCTCCAGTTATCCCTTTCTCCTGCTGGAGCTGGACCGATTCAGTGCTTGCAGAAACACAGGTCCTGGGGGTGGCTGAATCACAGCCTCCCAGCCAGCTCTGGCAGCAGATCCCTGCTCCCTACTCCAGGCCCAGCCTTTCAGCCCTGTGTGCTTCCCACAGTCCCAAGGAACTGGCTCCTCATCCCCCCCTTTTTTAGTTGGTTTTTTTTAAACAAACATTTTGACACAGATAGTTGTCATTTCTCTAGACAGGCTGACTCATTTAAGACACCTTCTCCTGCCTGTGTCCTGTCAGAGGTATGATGACCCTCAATATGAATTCACTCAGCTCCACAGGGACTCCATCCTACCAGCCTTCCTTGTCCTGTGAGCAGGGATGCTCAGAGTGCCGCTGCAACATCCCTATTGTGTGTAATGAGGTCTCATGTTAACAACCTGGGATAGCATTCTGGCAGAGGAAACATCATGCACAGCCCTCCACTGTGTCCCTCCATTTTCAGGGCACAGGAGAGCCTCATCAACTAATGAAAAACCCTGAAGATACACAGCCATGGTCCTTTAACTCAACAAAAAGGTCTCCTCTGCTCTATGGCAGCTCTGTCCCCAACTGCAACTGTTGACTGGCAATGAGTGGCCGTGTCTCTGGGCTGTTCTATGGGCTCACAGAGTTCTACAGGGATAAACACATCCAGTTCTTTTAATTCCAGGAAGACACACGCTGCCACACCAGGCTGTTTCTCTTACATTGCCACATGCAACTCCCTTCCAGCACCTCCAGGTGAGGGATATAACAAAGAATGCAAAATTCTCTCGGTGTCTTTAAATTACACTGAGTGACAGCAGGGTCTGACAGAGTCCTGCACAGCACTGGTTCTAACACAGCATCATTCAATTAGTCCAGTTTGCTGATTACCATCTGGGTCACTGTTGTCAGGGTTACAGCCAGCTCAGCATCCACCCACAGATCATATTTGAAAATACACCTTGGGGACACAGGGATATTAAAAAGTAACAGGCCTCCAATCTAACACCATTTCAACACATTCCCACAGCTGCTTTGCTGATCTGAGGGTGAAGTTCAGTTCATTAGCTTTGTACATCTCAAGTAGAGATGAAAATGTATCTTGCCTCACACTCTGCACTGACAGCAGATGCATGTAGAGAAGGGTGGTTGAGATAAGCTTCCCTGCTGTGTGGGATACGCTGGTGTTCCCATGAATGACTCCAAGGGACTGTGCCTGTCTGTGCAAGACAATGTCAGAGGGACTTTTGGGTCTGGAAATAGGAGATCCAGAGCTAAAAAAAACCCCACGTCTCTGATGTGCCCATATTGCCTTTTCCCATCCCCTGTCAGGAGCTCACCAGCAAACAGCTCAGCAGAAACTCTATTAAAAAACACACAAAAAGATTTTCTCCTCTATAGGAAGATTTAATGCAGAGCTGGTTTAAGCTCCTTCCCACATCAGGCTTACATGACTTGTTGCTTGAAATCGCTCCCATAGAAGGCTGCCTATGGAAAGGCAAACTGTGCTGCCCGGTCCAACTCCTGTGCCACCCCCCTCCCCCAACTAATACATCAACTCCCCTCAGCATTCCAGCATCTTTTCAATGGTTCCAATAGGTGGCAAAGATTTACACAGAGGTGCTTCATGGTCAAATATCAACAAGCAATTTACAAGCAACGTTTCAAAGAGATCTCAGTTTACAGCAGGAGTGTTTGATTGCTGCCCTCTCAACACAGCCCCTTCAAACCAAAAGACAATTACCAGGCATTGAACAGAAAGCTGAACAGGTTGAGTGGCTGGAATCAGCAAAAATCTGTACTAATTGGAGAAGTAATCCCTTGCTCTGTGCACAAACATCCGAAGAGGGGGGCACCTAAAGCATTTATCTTGGGTTTTTCACTACTGCTGCCAAAGCCTCTTCACTCACTCGCTGTTCTGACCATGTATGACTAACATACAGCATCTCTGGGAGCCTTCAGGACTCTCTTCATCAAGTCCCTGTACTAACATGCTCTATCTGACCGCCAAATTTAATGAAACTGGCTGGAACAAAATATTTTTTGAGACCAGCATTCTACAGGCCAACATTGCCTGGGTAATGATAAAAGAAATCATGTACATATTGGGTTTTCTCCTCTCCTTTGAAATGTAATCCTGGGGCTGTGTGTAAAGAAGTAATTGTATTTGAAAAAGAGAAATGGGACCGTGTAAAGTCAAGCTTCCAGGAGCTCTCAGCACAGGCAGAGATGATTTGAAGTCTGAGGCACAGAAGATTGACAGTGAGAAACAGAAGGCAAACCAGAGAAAGTCGCCTTGGTCACAGAACAGCATCGTGGATAGAGGGAGGAAGGGACAGAGCAATAGATAAGAACGTATTAGAGCAATGCGTGCATTCATCTATGTGTGCATATATATACTTCCACATACTTACCTATCCCACTGTGCCTTGGCTTTATCTACCCATCTGTCTCTATGACCAAACCACTCCTTTATTCTATCCTCCTGCCTCTTTCCCTCTACACCTTCTGCTCTTCCTAACCTTGCTGTTCCAGTGCATCTCTGCCTCCACTGAGAAGTGTCTCCCCCCACCCATTCAATCCATCACAAGCAACATTCATAGCTCTCTGGACACAACAACATTCCAGTTCCTGGGTGCACAAACAGCCTGTTCTTTCCACATAATCTCAGGATTATTCATATCAAAGGGAGAGAAGTATATTTATGGAATTGTTATAAATGCTGGTATTTTAGAAATAAATGAATGGGGTGCACCAGGACTTTATTAAAATACAAAGAGATTAGCAAGGTCTCATTCCCTTCAATTATTAACAGTGTACTTACTCTCCAGAAAAGTACCCATGAAAATTTAAAACAGATGAAAATGGTTGTTCTCTTAAAACTGCTCAGTTAATCTGTGAGAAATGTTTTATTCAAAGGCATTAAATGAGTACTGCAAGGTTTGATATGCTGTAATCCATCATTCATGTGGCACAAACATGGAGATCGATAAAATATTGTGTCAAGAGGAGAGGTGAACATGGCATCTTTGGAGGATTTCTGTACAAGAGGCTTGTTTCAATTCATGGGATGTCCAAAATCAATATGAAGTCATAGATTTTACAACCCGGATGCTGTTTTGTTTTTCCCATTTACAACTCCACAGTCTCAGCTCCCATTTGGAGGCTGAAATGGCAGGAGTTCATGGAATCATGGAACACTCAGGCTGGAAAGGACCTTAAAGACCATCAGTTTCCAACCCCTTGTGCCATGGGCAAGGACAACTCAGGAAAAAGAGAGAAAAAGGAGAAAATCCTGTTTCAAAACCTTGGGCTTATTGCTTTCATTGTTTGCATTAGAATAGGGTCAAAAGCACCAGGCACCTGGCAAGAGGCCATCAGAGCATGTAGATGTTGCCTCTGTTCAGAGAAGGAAAAAAACCCAAATGGCATCCAAAACGGGGGAAAAAGGAAATTTGGTATAAAATGAAAGATTTTTGCACATGGTGCCCTTAGTACCAGTTAAACTTTGAGAACAGGGGGTCCTTTTGCCCAGCATAATTTGTCCTTAAGCCATGCATAAGCTTTTTTGCTTATTTGAACAAAAGAACTCTTGGGGCAGAAAACGTTTCCCAGTGATGCACTGTGTAAACACACACTACTCAGAGAAGATGTGGCCAGGAACCAGGGCGAGCCCACAGGCTCTGTGGGCAGGAGGGGAGGGATACCTTCCCCAGTTTCTCACCTCTTACTCTTTACTTCCCATGTTTCTGCAATTACTGCACTTTCCAAAGCAAGATTAGGCAAGAAAGACGCTGCTGATCTAAGCACACAGATTAGTTTTATCTCTTAGGGATAAGGCTGCTCATGATAGTCTGTTATCTGTACCCATAATGAGCAGAGGAGTAAGGAGAGCCACCAGTCTGCAGTGAGCAGGCAGAGTGAATTGTAAGCTCTCTCCAGAGCTTGGCCTGTGGTCTGGGGGTACCAAGGAACTCCCAGGGCAGCAAGGACACAAGGCTGTGCTCCAGCTGCTGCAGCCAGAGACAGGCACAGCTGGCTCAGGCAGTCTGAGCCCAGGGAAGGAGCAGGGAAGTGCTGAGGACACAGACATGTAAGTAACAAAACAAGGAGCGAAGAGCCCTGAGACACAGATCATCTACCACAAGGAAAGACAGAAGAGACCATGTCTGTTCGTATCTTTACAGAGCTAAAAGCAGCAGCAGTAACTGGTGTCAGACTGGCTTGAAGGTGGAGAGAACCAAGGAAGATGAGGAAAGTCATTTTCTTCCTGCATTAGCATGAACAGACCCACACTGTAGCATTTTCTGGGTGAAACAGGGGGTCTTGATAACCTGACTGTCAACATCCTGCTTAAACATCACACAGCACTGTGTACCTCAGACAACAGAACAGCTCCTTCCTGGGGCACAGCAGCCCTGATGCACTGTTTAACTGCAAAAGCTGGGACATTGTCTGCAGGGAAGCAGCAGATCCTCCTGCTGTTTCTTTGCTCTGGTACCAGAACCACTACTGTGGCTCAAAACCACTCTATGCAGGCACACAGAGACAGGGAACTGCCTGCTCTCCTACCCATCTGGGCAGCACAGCAGTATGGGGAAGGGAACAGCTAGAGGTGCAAAGGGCTTTCAAGTGCAACAGCATCTTTGGTTGATTACAGAAGCGTTCATGGCAATCATGTCTTGCACTTAATGAACTAGCACAAATTGCATCAAGCAGTGACTCTTATGCACTGTGCTTACCCACGACACAAACCTTTGAGAGAAAAGCCATGCAAAAATGACCCTCTGAGTCACCCCCTTCCTCCACTTCAGTGGGAGATGGAAGGTTAAAATTCACACAGCATTTCAAAGCCCCCAGTGAAATACCACCGAGCAGCACACACCCCCTTGTGACGAGGGGAGAGACACAAATGGATGGACCAGGAAACAGGAGAAAAGCAGAGATGAGAACAGCGTAAGCAATGTAAGAATGCCTATTTTTATCAGCTTTTCTTCATACACACAGTGAATCCTAGCTCTAGTGAGTGCCTTGCTTTGTAAAGAGGCAGCTTCATCTAACCAGGGAGTCCTGGGCTTCGTCCTGACCTTTCCTTGTTTCTCCTATGCTCACTGCCAGTCTATTCCCGGCTGTTTCTGACACACCGCATGAATTTGGAGACTGTTATTTCATTTTCTCCATGCCTCAGCTTCCTTTTTGTAACGTTGAACCAGATGAAATTACTGATACACGTGGAGTACTTTGAAATTCCTGGATAAAAGAGACCTGTTTCTGCTATAAAAGGTGACCAAACTTGTGAATGAATAAGCCTAGCATTAGGCAACATAGTGGGAATAAAAAAATGTGTAAGGCACAATAGAGCATTTCTTTAGAAAGCCATCAGAAGGCCAGACATGGATCTTCTTGGAAATGGAAGCCACAGTCCATTCCTTTGGGCTGACACTTTGTTGAAAGCAGAAAAGGTTTCCATATTCCCCATTTCTCCAGGCCACAGGCTTCTGTTTCTCTATCTAGACTTTTTTCCCCAGTGATAGATACAGTTCTGTAACCTAGCCTGTGTTCTTCAGCTAAAGAACCAGATCCTGAAAAGATCAGGCAGAACATCTTGTGCTTCTTGCTGCCTTTACACAGACTTTTCATGTTGATGGACGCTGGTGGCACACCAGGTTTTTGCTTGTTTGCTTTTCCTGTGGCAAGGAGCCATCTAGTTTTCTGCAATTGAACCACCAGTCCCCTTTTAAAGCCAGTTCAGCAAAACATTAAGGATCTGTGACCTGCAAGGTCTGCCCAGTTGACCATATTATCCTAAATGATTGCTCAGTGTCAAGAGTAGCTAAGAGTCCTTCTTGCTCAGTATGCTGCTGTGGATCTGCCTACAGGCAACTGTAAAGGACACTGTGGCTCTCACACCTGCCTCCAGATCAAAAGAATCCCATGGGCAAGGACTATCAATACACACTGAGCTGTGGTGCTCCATTCTCTATCTCTTTACCCATTTTCACTGATGAAATTGCATTGGTAAGCAGTGCTAAGCCCATCAAACAATTTGACACTCCATTATCCCCCATACCTTCTCCTCCTAGGGATGTGACAAGCAGCAGGACACTATGAGAATTTGCTGCTCTCCTCAGACTATATCACTAGCTGTTTGGAAGCACTGGATGGCTTGGAGGAAGATGGGCAAGCACACTGCCTTGTAGAACATTTTCCTTGCAGCTCATGCCTTTGTATTTGCTCAGTGATGGAGCACCATCCTGAACTCACAGCTGCACGACAGCCCTGCTGCATCACTTTGGTGACATCAGTGATGTGAAAACTCATGGAGCTGTGGATTTGATCTAGGGCCTCAAAGCCCCCAGGGAGGAGATCTGACCTGAGTACTGAAGCATCCAGCCAAAGCATCCATCCTTCGTGGTCAAAAGACCTCAACTGCCAAGTCAAAGTGGAGAGGGGGGAATATGAGCATGTCTGTACTGCTCAGGGTAGAGCTGAAAGCACATTCAGGACTGAGCTACATGGTCAGGAAGATGCATGAATCCTTTCAGAGGGCAATGGAGGAGGCACTCACAAGGAGCTCACTCCTGTAGCTGTTGCAGTTTTGCTGAACTCATAATTTTTCCAGGCACTTCTGCTGCAGTGCAGCTATTTCAGTCTGGCCAAGAGCTGAAAAAACCCAGCCTGATGGCAACATACCGAGGTCCCTTTGTTTCAGTGAGGATTTTTCCCTCCTTACATTCCTATTGAAAAAGAATGATACTGCACAATATTCCTAGATTTAGGGAATCTGTCTGCCAATTCAGCTCAGCCTAAACCAATCCAATCTACCCATCCATATGCAGAGATATTCAGGAACCTACTGGAGAGCTGGGAAGTGAGAAAGTAATCATTTTCTGACCCACAACATGCTGCTATGAACGAGGTTAACTGAAAGAATTCATCTTCACTGAGCAACGTTTTGCTCACAGGGTTTTCAAGGCTGGGGACCAGGTTGCCTGGACACTGTATCATTTTTATCATGGCACTTCTTCATTCCCCGTTTTACTGTCAGCACTCGCCTCTTCCCCCTCCCTCTCTCTTAATTTTCAACCTTTTTGTAAATGGTGCTGATTTATTTGGCCTCTCCACACCTCTCTCCCTCCCTTCCCCTCCATTTCACTCTCCACAGGAAGAGCGAATTTAAAGTAGTGAAGCTGCTTCTACCCTGGACAGGAGGGTTGTGCAGTCAAAATTGGTTAGTGATTCGGAAGAGCTCAGGTGCTATGGTAACAGAGGCCACAGAGGCATTCAGACAGATATGATAACTGTCATTTTCCTTTCGCTCCCCATTCCATACTCCTCCTTTGGCAAGGGCTGCCTTTGCATTTCCATCTCAGGAAACCCCAATTTTAAGTGTATATGTTTTCATATTGCTGGGGGTGAGCGGCCACGTCTCCGTTGCTGTAAGACTGTGTCCACATCACCGAGCAATGCAAAGAGCATAAGGTTTAGTTTTCTTCTAAACAAGCCAGAAGGACAACCTGATACATTTGGGTGATTTCCATACAGAACAGATGCTCTTCAGAATGAAACTTAATGGGTAAATTCCACAGAGCCTGGGATTCCCCCAGGACCTCACTGCACAGCGACTGTGCACAAACACCTCCCATCCTCTGTGGAAAACACCCACAGACCTTAAACCCTCTTGCTGCTGAGGATAGTCAGTGTGACTGTAAGACACTAAAACTTGACTCAAAAAAGGAGAGCAGCTCATCCACCAAACTCTTTGTTCTGAACCCTTGGCCAATAAGGAAGTCTGAACATTTAACCCCTTCCAGGTGCACCACTTCCTCAACCAAAGAGAGATTCTCTGTTGAGGGATGCGATGACTTAGAGCCCTGCCAGTGCCATTTCCTACACCCAGTCCTTACTGGGTCCATCAAAGCATTGGTTGTCCATCTGCTCCCAGTGCTCAAAGAGCATTCTGTGCAGCTGTCTAAGAGTTTCTGAAGTTCAATTCAATTTCAAAGAGGTCTGCAAGCAGAACAGCTTTTTAAAAAGAAATAACTTGCCTCAAATTTCTCATCAACAAACAAATTAAACTGCCCACTCTTCAAATTTGCTGGTGACCTTCCCTTGATTTCCCTCAGCCTTTACCTTTGCAAATCCTTCGTGTCAGCATTGACCATGCTCTCATCCTAGCTGTTACCTGAATCCCTCTGGAAGTTGGATAGCTTCACAAGCTCAATAGCACCTGAGTTAAGGTCAAATCAGTCTCAAAATTCCCCCCAGACTCTGCAACAGATTAACCAAGCCCAGTATAAATGCCCAACACCCTGTGCTAAGCCTTCTCCTATGTATTTTGGACAAGAGCAAGTTAAAAAAACCAGAACTGAAGTTCCAGCCTCGCGTGTCTGCCACTGGGGCAGAATCACTGCTCGGGATAATTCCTCCAAACTGAACATAACCCAGGGATGAACCTAGCCTACAAGCCACAGGATGCTATGCACTGTAAATCCCCCTTCTCATTTCTTGCTCTGGCTCCATAATATTTATTGTCTGGGTTAGTGAAGCAGGGAGCAGCATCACATGCTCACGACACAAATATGCTGTCAGGAAGCCTTACATCTGATGGCCCAGTTGTCTAGAATAGGGACTCAAATATTAGCAGCTTTTCTCTAGAAGGGGAGGGGGGGAAGCTCCATTTCCAGAAGATAAAGCAGCATGATATTGAAATGATCCATCACAGCTGATGCACCCAGATGGCTTTATGAATGAGAGACATGGGAAATGGATTGCCCACTTCAACAAATTTAAAGTGACAAAGCTGAGAAGTAAATCCTTATGCTATTGGATCCCATTCCATGAATGGGAGATTCACCATTTCCACTGCTTGGAAACAATGAAGTTAAATAAAGGAATCTTCAATGCCAGAACTGGAACAGAAACCAAACCAACCTGAGCAGAGAGCAGCACCAATCCAGCACGCTGCTACCCAGCTTACATTTGACCACACTCATTTTCTCCAAGTGAATCAAGACAGCTGACAAAATGGTTTGGGATCCCTTGAGGCAAAAGGTGCTACAGAACCCTGCCAAAGTTAACATTGCTGCCTTGTTGTGCTTTATGTGATTTTTAAGGTAGTTTCATGGAAAGACTCCAGTACTACACAAAATGACACTAAGCACCACTGCAGGTCACTATGTATTTAATTCTTCACATGCAAGCTCCTCATCTGCCATGCCTGTTGATTGGTTTGCCTAATTAGTTACAGTGACTGTATGAATTGGGATGCTGTTGTCTGTCAGGGTGACAAATTAGCATATCCATAATGCAAATAACCTCTTGCCTTTTAGGACACCCATCACATCAATGTTAAGTGAGAGACCCTGTAATTATGTGGCAATTGGTGTCTCCCTACTCCTGGGTTCCCGCTCTACATCCTTCTGGGTCTGAACTGTGTCAAAGCCGCATCTACAAATTGATTTCAGTTTTAAATCCACTCTGGCTGATGTAACAGGAGATTTTCAACTCCTGATCAGATTTCATTAAAGTTCAGCACGTCGCAGGTCACAGCGAGGTTACGGATGTGGGCACTGCCATACCAACTAGAGCACGCCTATCTACCTCAAATCATCTTGCTGCCAACAGCCAGGATTCAGGAGGAAACACAAGAATACCGACAGGAAATTACTGAATCATCGAACTGTAGGATAAGCATCTTCCTCAGCGCTGCCATTTGGATGCTGGCTGATAACCTGGGGCGCGGTACTGAGACGGTGACAATACACTCTGGAAGGAGTCCTGTTCTCTCTGCAGGGAGCAGTGAGCCGTGTGCCAGGGCGCCGGTGCGATACGGCTGCAACCCCAGGCGATGTCGATAATATCTGAAAATCGCTATTGACTAACTCTCAGAAAGAGATGCTCTTCAGTGTAACTGGGGATTGTTAAGCCTGGTGTTATTGTCAGCATTTATCCAGCAAGGGAAAAAGAATCACTGGGTCGTATGAGGGAGGCCTACCACAGCATTCCCTTCTGGCGTTAAATCACACAGTAATAGCTACGCCTCCTTTTGGTTTGGCACCTCATGGATGGGGCTTCAGACAGCGAGGTGGGAATCTTAAGAGAACCATGCTTTACCCCCATGTATCTGAGTGAAAACGAGGGCAACACATCTCAGTCACAGGATGTCAATGAGCATCTATTTGGTTCAGTAATTAGGTCTAGGCCTTTTCCTCTTGTAGCAGAGCTCAGCAAGCAAGTCTCAGGTTATCTTCATCACTCGATATCATAAGCACCGCAGGATGAGCCTTAATGTACTACGTGTGTATGGACAAGAGTTAGGATGCCAACAGCCTGCCCCGTACTCAGCTCTGACGCCAAGCAGTCCCAGGTCTCTACGTGCACTGCCCACAAACCACCCTACTCCTTTACCCAGCAAGGACCCATACAACACATTTTTTTCTCCTGCATTTGGCTCCAATCCCCCCCATTCCTACTCGCTTGGCAAGCCCTCCTGGCTGGCTGCTCCCTTGGCCTTCTCTGCAAGGGAGGGAGAGCAAGCATCGAAGCAAAGAGAGGTCTGCAAACCTCCCATGTTTCCTGCCTTGCCTGAACTCCCCCAGCACACAGGCATAGCATGCACAATGCCTGTTTCCCCAGTGTTCCTGTCAGTGACTGCACTCAGCATTTTTCTAGCACAGAGCCAAGGATTATTCCAGTGGAGTTAGAGGAGGCGAGGAAACTCAGTCTCCGCAGAGAAAACAATTTCACAGAAGACTACGCCAAGTTAGGATGGGAAGCAAGGACACAAAGGCAGTGAAAGAGAAGCTGATCTCTCCCTGGCTTGCCAGAATGAAAAGCCAATTAGGGTAAACTGGCATCCAGAGTATTTTTTCTTAAAGGACAGAAAGGCATGGAAGCATGAGGTGATTTGATTCCACAAAACTTGCTCTGCCAGCTTAATTACCATTGTATCTCCATCCATCCCCTTCCTGGGCACTTTATTCTTAGTGATGCTTTTCACCGGTCCCACAGAAAGCTTTTGCTGCTCAGATGCTGAAGGAATGGGATGCAACTCAAGGAGCATGGTACAGAGGTTCCCTGGGGAAGCAGGAACTGGGAGGCCCGTGCAACTTAGCTACAGATTCCACCACTGGTTTTGGACAATACACATACTCTTTGCACTTAAGCAGCCTAATGACAGAAAGGATGGGTTTCACTGTGATTTTGCAGAATTGAA
This sequence comes from Gallinula chloropus, assembly GCF_964237585.1. Taxonomy (NCBI): domain Eukaryota; kingdom Metazoa; phylum Chordata; class Aves; order Gruiformes; family Rallidae; genus Gallinula; species Gallinula chloropus. The sequence continues at coordinate 2,432,663 of NC_140109.1, read as the reverse complement.
CTCCATGTAACCAGGTCAGATCAGCCTGACCAGGGACCGTTGCAGACCACAGCCTGGCAATGCTGCCAATGGTAAATATGCTCTTCACAGCTCTCAACCTCCTTAAACCTGACAAGGAACCACACTTCAAACAGCTATGTCCTCAGCCTGATTTCTTTGAGTAGTAATGCAGACAACTAGAAACACTCAGAGATTCAATTCTCAGCATCTATGAATGGCTTAAAGAAGCCATAAGTGTATAAACACCTTCAGTGCTGGAATGGAAAACAGTGATTTTACAGGGGGTAAGATGGGCAGACACCCTGTTCCCCATCTTCCTCACAGACATTGGGGGTGTGATTTATAAGCATACAGTTTTTGCCTGAATGGGTAGAAAACTAGACCCAGGAGACTAAACTTTACCTTTACCTGTAAACTAGGAACAGGTCAAGTGAAAGAAGTGTGAACCACACATACAAAACAAATCAGTGATATTGGAAGAAGCACCTTGCTTCTCTGGAGTTCCCACTGCAAAGATGTGGGGCTGGACCACATCACTGATGTGCATAAGCAAAGTGCAAAATAAAGCTTTGAGACAGGAAGCCACAGGACAGCTGATGACCCACAGCAGGGAATAGCTCAGGAAATGGCAAAGATGAAGGGACTTTTGGGAATTCTCTTTTCTTTGTGTTTCTTGTACAGTACTCTGCCCAACGTGCACCCTGATCTCAGACACACCCTCCTGTAAAGGGAGGCAAAGCAACCCTGGGGACAGAGTGCCATTCTACACCTTAAGAAAACAGAGCTCTGATCTCCATCAGTGGCTCACTTGCCTTGTGCAAGTTAAGTCTTCCTCAGTTTCTCCACTTGGAACGCAAAGCTACTGATCCCTACCTTTCTAAAGGTGTTACCAGTAGGTGGACAGAACACAGCCTAAGAGCTTGGTAGTGTTGCTGCAATACAAACAACAGATGTAACAACAAGACACTTTGTTTTCCTCCCTTCCTGACCTTCCTCCCACACACTGTCCACACCAGACTCTGTGCTCCCAGCTCCTGCAGCTTATCAGTTTCCACCCAGAGCATACAGACAACAGAAATACAGCATTTTAACACACATGATCTCTCTCTCCTCTCCCCTCCCACCATCCCTTCACCTCAGGAGAGGATGATCAATACTTGAGGCACACATCCCCACCGCTCCTTCTCCAAGCTGCACTGCTTGCTAGCCAAGGCAGGGCAGTGATGAGGCTCTGGCACCATTGCTCACCAATGTGATTGATGATGAGAGACTGGGAGAAGATTGGTTTTGGGGGCTGATTGATAAAGTCTATCATGCAGCATGAAGTAGTTGGGAAGAAAAATAATGGGTCGTCTGATTCGCTCCAACAGTGACTATTTAGCAAGGAAAAGCTCGCTGAGGCTTTTCTGATTAAGTTGCAATTATAGAAACTTCCTTTTAGGTGTGTATATTGCCAGGTCCTTCCCTTCGCTAAGCAAGATGGTCTGACCAGTTAATTAAGGCAAAGGGGTAGCAGTGGATGCCACCAGGAGCCACACTGCACAGGCAGCACTGCTCAGCACAGGGGAGGCCCAGACAAAGAAGCCAGGGAAGGAGCTCACTTCCCCTGGTAGCAAAGGGCCATGAATTAATGATCAGGTGGGTGACAGGTAGCACTGCCATTGAGGTTTCAGTGTGTTTTCATGTATATTTCATAGATCTGTTTGCTTTTTGATGTTTACAGCTCTTTGATTATCCCTACTGTTCTTTTGCCAGGTCTCCTCAAGTGCCAGGTGCCAGTTTCACCTCCCAGGCTGGAGCAGGTGAGCTGCTCCTCCACAGCTGACTGGGGACAACAGCTTGTTTAAATCTGTGACAGCAGGACCCAGGGCACTCTGGTTTGACACTGGGTTCCACCTGAGGAGTTGCTACCATTGGGTAGCTGAGAAACAGAAACCATCACAGAGCAAAACCACAAAACTTTGCCACTTACAAGTTCACATTCCCAAGGTAAAACTCCACAGAACCATCCTGACTGTACACACACACCATTAGTATTCCCTGCGTAGCAGTACAAGGGATTGCTCCCCTAACCATGCCACCTAATGATTGCCTTACTAACACCCAGCTCACAGGAGCTGCTCACCACTCAGACATGAACTTGGTGATTACAAACAGAAACAGGATTTCCATTTTGCCCCTGGGCAGGTCGAACTCTGAGCAAATAGGACCTCGGTAGCTGCACTCAGACTCAGAGATGCAAAAGCCCAAAGAATTACCAAAATCAACAAGAGAAAATAATCCCTTTAATCCTGGAAATATTTTAAACAACTTTGAATAATTGATACACCATCAGAAGCAGCCTGAATCTGTGGAGGGGAGATTAATATTAAATGAGAATGCCATCCTTTCCCATACAGAGGGGGAGAAGCAGAGTCACAAAACAAGCCCTTTGCACACTAGAGCTGGCAAGCAGTTCGGTAAAACACCAGTGAGACCACTGCAGTTGCTTCTTCACCCCAAATTTCATGCACAAACTAACCAATGCTGCAGCCAGGAGAGAGAAGAGCCTGCCCACCTCTGCAAACTCTGCTTTTCATGGGTAGGAATCAGGAAATAATGGAAATGAGGAAAGAAACTGTCTTAATCTCTATTAATACGTCTCCCTCTGAGACCCTGAGTTTTACAGGTATTAAGGCTTGGCAGAATCCTGCCTGCCCTCTCCCCTGCACTGCCCCTGCTTCCAGCTGACAATTTTTTGGCTTCCCTTCTCTCTTCAGCCTTTTGCCATGCGTTGGGCTGGAGAAGCAACTGAGACACCAGCCACACTGGCATCACCGTGTTGCAAATCTGTTGATGATGGCATCTGGCCAGCCACTGAGAGACAATCAAATCCGATGGCTCCAGATTGCCTTGCCATTGTTTCCCAGCGATGAACCTTCAACAAGTTATGGTGGGGCTCTCTGAAGCCAGGCAGATCACAAGAAATTCATTAACCTTGCCTGGGGCAAGGCTGGCAACACACACAACCCATAATACCAAATGGCAGTTACAGCGACAAGCAGACACACAGCCACTGACAGAACATGTTCCACTGTGCTAACACTTCACTTCTCCAGTCATGTTAATTCAGATTAAATAAGGCATTTGTGTCCCTACCTACAAGGGGATGCTCAGTTGCTGCTGAATCCACCATGACTTTGTCACCTTTGTGAGTCTGGGTCTCAAGCTTTAATCCCACAACATGATGCCTGAGAAGGTCAGCTCTGAAATCAGGGGTGCTGCTTTCCTCACGCTCTTACCTGTTGTGGCTCCACTCTGTCTTCACATACAGTCCTCATCATGGCATCTGAAGCTTTTCCCGACAGCTCAAAGCCAGCATCTTGCTTGGTCTCACTCTTCTCTCCCATTCAGAACCAGGATCCTGATCTTCAATAACCCTACAAAAATAAGAACTGTCAGATGATGCAGGGGTGAGAAAAAGTAGCCTCTTTCTGCAATAGGTAGCAACACCAGATCAGCACAGCTGTTACAAAACACAGCAGGAGAAAACAGAAAGGAAACATATCTCACTGCAGAACACCAGCCTGATGCTCAGGGCTATGGGGAAGCAACAACAGTTGCCCAAAGATGTACAGCTTACAGCTGATGGGTGGACAAGAGAGAGCCCAAGTGCCTGTGCTCAAAGTCTAATGCCTGCTGGAGGCAGTTCTGTTCATTCACTTAACAGGGGCCACCAGCTTTAACCTGTGATTCCTAGATCAAGTGCACTAATTGTGCTTTCTTCAGTGCTGGTCTCCTCAATATCTATAGATGAATTAGGGTGCAGAAGCAGCCTTGCATTAGGTCAGATGGTTGTGAACAATCACTCTGAAAAGCATCCCTCAAAATGGGATTTCTCTTGTTGGGAGGCAATATCATACATTGCCCCAAAGGCCAGGAAAGGCACACAGCTTGGACAACACAACCACATCAGCACAGAGCAGAGCTGTTAACGAGGGATCCAGCAAGCTGTAACGATATCTGCCAGCAAATTACAAGCACAGAGAGCTGCTCTGGTGCATTTAAGGTAACACTGATGCTGGTGACTGTCAGCAGGGTTCTCAGTGCTTACAGATGTACAGTCTCTGGCACTAGCCAGTGCTTTCCCTAAAAAGCCAGAGCTCCCAGAGTCATTAGATCCCCTACAGTTCAGCTTTCACCCCTAACAGCTTGTGGGCACAACTCCGGAGACTTAAACACTTCTGCAGCTGAACACCAAAGCCCTAGCTGTTTCTCATGCATTTATTTACTTATTCTTAATTCTCAGCTTTGTGGGAGCAGGTAAAAAGCCTGCCTCATGATTTTTCAGTGCTTCAGGTGAGGGGCTGCAAAGGCCCATCCCAGAGACCAGCACATCCTTGTTAAACACATCGATTCATCACAGCTCATGGGTGTCACACAGGAAGAGACACAGGCTCTGGGGCACCCACAGTTCTACTCATCCCCAGCCAAAGCCAGATGCCTGGCTGTCCTGGAGCAGCACTGAAGTCACGCACACTGCAAACCCTGCCACTCTGGTTGGGGAATAATTGCCTGCTCTCTCAGTACTAATATAGGTTTGGTTTCTGGTTGGCTGCATTTGCATCTGGCTTCGCAGGCTGCCTTCCCCTCAAGTGTCTTCATCGGATTTGCTCAGCCTCATGACTTCCCACATTTCTAAAGCAAAGTTCTAAAGGGCTAAAATAAGCTCCAGGATGGAGCAAAGCAAGACCCAGGCAGCCCAGGTGTGACAGAAGAGACATGGAGCTCACTCCAGGCTGAAGGATGTGTCACAGGACGCGTTGGAGCTGCTCTTCCCTTGCCCAGCAGCAGCACAGCCTTGAGCACAACCAAAGCCCACAGCACAAGCACTATAAATAACATTAATGGGGCCACCACCGGTGACAGAGTAAAAATTAGCGAGACTGGCAACTGCAAAGCAGCAGCAAACTGAAATATTTCACCGAGATTGCCCTCTGAAATAGTCTTCATCTCAGGCACAGAGTCAGAGGTAAGGTAAGGGAGCAGGTGACTCACCCCACAGCCTGCGAGTGTGGGACTGTCACTTCTGTCTCTCCACAGGACAGGAGGGATTTCTGGGAGCCTTTCCCGATCCCACATCTCGGACTGTAGGCACTGCAATGCTGCCACCAGAGCCCCATTTCCCACAGCATCTCCTGGAAAGCTACCACCCTCATCATTGCTTGTGATGCTCCAAAATTAGGACACTACCCTGCATCTTCTTGTGTCAAGCAGAGCCAGAGTAGCCTGCTCGGGGCTCCTCTCCCTTTCTTACCAAAAGCCTCCAAACAAAACCTTGGTAGCAAAACTGTTTTACTGCCCAGGTGTCATTCTGCTGGGATTAAAACTGCTGCTAGCCTTTGGATGAGTCCTCCTGACTAATAAAGCATCTGTAATAAAACAGTCTGTTAGTTTTACAGCTGGACTGTAAGTATGAATTGTGTAAGAAAGCTCCTGGAAGAAAACCAGATTTCACTGAAGTGGCCATGAGTGCCTTCAACATCACCATCAAATAGCCAGGAAGGAAAGAAAGCAGAAACTGGGCAAGGAATGCCTGAATGTACAGTGTGCTCCAGCACTGCCACAAGTCGACAGGGATACAGGCTTGCTTGATCCAGGTAGATGGATGAGCACAGGAGCTAAGGGCATCAGCTCTTCCTCTAGCAGCTAATTTTCCAGGGTCTCAGGCAGGTTCATGCTGACTGTACTGAGGACTCTGCTGCTACAGTTTTGATTTTTTTTGGTGCCCAAGCTCTCCAGCATAAATATAGCTTGAGTACATCCAGATGTGCCACATACACAAACCCCAGCTGCAATATCAGCACAGCTTTTAATAGCCCTCTGTGGAAGACAGAAGTGCTGACATGTAACTCCCTCATCCAAGCTCCTCTGGGTGAGAACTGCTCACACCTCCAGAGCCTGATACCGGTCCCCACACAGTCTGAACAGCACTACTCCCAGTTGTACCACGCTAGGGTCAGCCACACAAACATTCTGTTCTGCATTGGCACAGCAAAGGAAGATGGTGAAACTGCTTGTTACCAGGATGCCCAAAAAGGAGAGAGTGCCTGGCCTGGGGAAGTGACAGTCAAGTTCCCAAGAAGGTGGGAGAAGCCACATTACTGCCCCTGGTCCCCAGCAAAGCTGCTGTGTGATGCCTGCAAAACAAACAGGAAAGGAAACAGGAATCCTGCAGATTGCTGGTGCTGACAGCCAAGCAAACCCCAAAGCACTTGGTTAAAACAAATGACAATGGGATAACAAGCGACCTGGCCATCCATCCTTTGTCTGGAAAGAGCTCTCATAGCTTTGAGACAGCCTGAGCCTCTCACTAAGCCTGGCCGCAGCTCCAACCTCTTTGTCAGGCAACCTGACATGATCCCCACTGCTTGTTCCTGACTCTGGCCCCTTCTCTTTCGCTACCCACTGCTCAGCCAAACCTCAGCAGCGCAGCAGAGGAAACATTCATCAGTGGCAAAGGAGGGCTGGCTCTGCCCTTTCCTCTCGGCTGTTTACAACAGCTGTCGAGCTGTTTGTTGAAGTCCCTGACAAGGCGTCTTGCCCTTTTCCACAGCCTGAGACTGGGTCATGGGGGATGAAGCTCCTGTCTACAGACAAAAGCTTGTTATATGATGTTCAGAGACAGAAGGTGACAGCACACAGCGCGACAGAGCCCGATACGCTCCCCAGTGAAGGGCCATGCAGTGTCAGGGTGTGCCTGATGGCAAAGAAACCAAGGGCCAAGACTTCATAGCACTGAGGTATCACAGAAAGATGACAAGGAGGGAGAGCTGTGAGGTTAGTATGTTAGCAGCAATGAACTAGGGAGCACCAATTAGAAGTTATCAGCTTGCCAACTTATGTCTTCAATATACTGCCTGGTACATTGGCTTTAGTACTCATCCTGTGCCAGGGACTCTGCTTTGGGAGTTGCTCCAGCCTACAATCCCTGCCTTAGGAAAACTCCCATCCCATAATTCTAGGTAGGTAACACTGGAAAAGGAGGGAGAGGCACAGAAAAGGGGTCTTTCCACCAGGTAAAGTATAAAAAGCTTCTTGCCCATCCCCTAAGTCACCTCTGTCTTCACACTGACTCAGGCCACCCACAAGAACAAAGGGTTATGCTTCTGTCAGATGGATTCCAATTTCTTTTTTTCACCTTAAAGGATAAAACACAATAACCCTCATTTCTAGGCAAGTTCACACATGGATTCAGATCCAAGTGTTACCCTACCAACTCCAGTGGGCCAGTTTATGTCTCACAATAGATTACACAGGCTCTGCAACAAGTACAAGACTCCTGCTCAAGTTAAACAGACTTGTTTCTTCCTTTTCCCCTATAGTTTTATCTGCCTGCTGCTGTCCTTAATACAGGATTAATGGATGCAGTGCTTTGTGGTCGGTTTATGTAAATTGCTGGCAGCAAACAACAGTTATAATACACTTTGTTGCAATGAAATGCAGTTTGTAGCAAAATCTATTATAGTCCAAATATAAATTAATTATAATCCCTTCTGCTGTAGTGAACCTTCATGTATAATTAACATTTACTGTAGGGGGAAGAAGGGAAGGAAAAATCCCCATCCAAATGTTTCGGCATCAGTAATAATTTCCACTTCCCCAAAGTCTCTCACAGGAAGGCACGTTACAGTTTACCTGTCCCCCTACACAGCACAACTCACAGCTGTCTTCAGCTGGAGCCAAAACTGCTGCTGTGGCACAAAGAGAACATGAGCCATTTCAAACCACAGTGTTCTGGCCTCCAGGACACACAGACAGCAGCTCTCTGTCCAGAGCAGGACTTGGGAGGAAAGAATGGTGAGAAGAGGCAGCCTCATGGCTATCAGCAACTATACCCCTGGAGATATGTATATAAAGATGCTAAGAGTCAGGAAGTAGCTTCCAGATCCAAGCAGCCAGAGTCCCTGTGGCACAAAGGCTGACCTTGCCTGTGTCCCACAGGCACAACTGTGCTCTTAATACTCTTCAATGAAATATTTCTATTGGAGCTGCACGTGCTCACCATGGCAAAACTCAGCTGCAGTTTGGGGGCACTCGGCTCATCAGCTTGGATCCTGTGCTTCTGAGAACTGGTTATGACTGCTCAAGGGCATCTAAATCCAGACTGGGGGAAGGGGAAATCAGGTCTTGTGAGAGCAGGAAAGAAATGTTGGTGGCTCAGTGTCTGAGCATGTTCAGGGCACAAGTCAGCACAAGTGCTGGGAAACTAAGGCTGATAAAAGAAAGTTTGGAGGATCCTTCCCCTCCTGATGAAGCCCCCTGCTCCCAATCTCTAATGAGAGCCAATTGCTGCTGATAAATTTTACATAATAGCTTTTTTCTTGTTCTGCAAATTAAGCAGAAAAATTGCCTATTATGAGGAAAACTGGGGCAATTCTTAAGACTTGGTGTAACCTATTTAGCTGCTTAGGTCAGATGCAGGGCAGAATCCAAAGCCTCCTTATTAGTTTTCTGCAGGGAGCAGCAGTTTGCACTGCTGAAGAGAAGTCTTGCTTCAGAGACTCATTTTGAAACCACATTAAAACCACTTGGTACCAGAGGGGTTCGATTAGCTCCTCTGCTGATGCTCTGATGATCCACCTGTCTCTAACCATTTTTCTGCTGGTTGACTGGTTCGCCACACAAGATCTATTTGTTTCAACCAGCAACAGAGACACCAAGCTTGAGCCTCAGAGTCCCTTTTTAGCCAGGACCAATCTCAGCAGCTCTCTGCTTCCTGGTGCCATCCTGACCCACTCTCACCCTTCAGCAGTTGTTTCCATTGTGACACAGAGCATCAGACTTATTTAACCCTGAAGCTGGTACCCACAACACCTAGCAGAACTCTTCTCAGGGATGTGAGCACCACCTCCTCACTCATTTCCCCTCGGGGCACAGGATGGCATCAACTTCTACCTCCTGTGGGCACAGTCCCACCACACATGGCTATTCAGGCCTTGTCAGAACACCCACCCAAAGCTCTCTTACAAATCACAGCTATGTATTCACTTTCCATATCCTCTCCCTGGATGTTTATCTTCATTCTCCTGATGCTGACCCTGCACAAATGCCCCTGCCACAGGAAGAAGGGGCAAGGGAAATTATCAGTAAAGGTTGTTACATCTGCCCTTGGCCTGCTTCAAAAGCTACTTGTCCTTCAAAAGCAGCATCCAGAAAGCACAAGAAAAAAGAATAAGCAGTACCTGGACCTGCATACCAACATAGCAGAGTCCCCTTCAGCATTAATAACACCACAGCCATCCTCAGCTCTGGCCAAAAGAGGTCTCACAGGGATAAACACAGCAGGGACAGACATTGTTTATGTTTCTTGATACCAGCCCAGTCTGCACCAGCACTCAAACCTCAGAGCTGCTCTGCCTCGCCTACACACAGAAATTAACTAAACAAACCTCTGCCGGCACTAAATAACCACTGCCCCTCGGAGACAATGCTCTTAATTGACAAGGAGAGATGGTTCTAGTAACAGCTTTATTGACAGACAGATGCAGAGGGACTCACACGTGACACAAATGTAGAAATTCTTCCAACCCAAGGAAAGAAATCAGAAAAACCCAACCATGTTTGCAGCATTCCCAGCTTCAAGCCAGCCCTTTCTTCCCCCTCCTCAGCAAGATCTTTTATTTTTAGAAATACACCAAATTGTACTGGGACAGATAACCCTCCTCCCCCTTCCTCCAGAGCAAATCAATGTTTCATTCAACCTGAAACACTATTTCCTTCTTCCTTTTCCCCTCACAGTCCCCAGGAAAGTGGCAAACAATCCCCACCCCCACCCCCCAAAGCATGCTCGCTGCGTCCCGGCATGCTGCTGGCTATGAACACCCATCACCAGCACAGGTCTGGTTATTACTTCCCCCCCACCCCAGGAAACCAATGCAGAGTGTTTCTGCCTGCAGCCAAGCAGAGAAGGCAGGTTCACTCACAGTCATTCCCCTCCTGCCACACGCCTCAGTTTTTCTAGCTCCTGAGCTACACCAGTCCACCAGTGCTCCTCCTGAACCTACAGCAGAGCTCTGGCAAAGGCTCTCCTAACCCTCTCCAAGCTCCCTGCAACCAGAACCCCCAATTCATTCCATATTTACAGGTACCCCACATATTCACACTCACAAGTGACAACAGCAACATCATTCCCAGCAGCCAGTTCTGCTGATGACATAAAGACATTGCCAAAGCAGCCTCATATCTGTATCACTCTCAATTAACTATCTGCATCAGGTCCACAGGCACAGAACATCGATGTGAAGCGAGCAGAAGAGCTTTGGAACCGTCTATGAGGAGGAGATAACCACTTCACCCTGAGTTTTAATTAAAATGGGCTTAGCCACTGCATTTTATTTATTTTTTGACAGCCATCTTCCATTTTCTTCCTAAATACCATCCACTCCCATTTCTCAGTGCCAGCCCAGGGTTAGCAACCAAAGGCCAGAAATAAGAGCACCACGTGAGCGAATTACTGCGTTTTCCAAACACTTAGTGTTTATTGCTGGTAGCTAACTGCCTTCAGAGAACATCTGCTTTCAGCTTGCAGTGCAATCTCCATCTCAAACTGCAGCTATAACCACTCCTAAGGAGCCCAAAGAGACAGGCCATAGTGCTAAAAACTGACCTACTTCCACTGAAGAAGTGTTATCACCTCTTTTTCCTGTTCTCCCTTTCCATTCCCTTTGCTGCTTGCAGCCTTCCCTCCCCAAACGGGTTTCTGGTCCCAAAAAAAGCAAACACCACACAGATCCATGCTTCCTTGTGCCCAAAGGAGGGCAAACTGGAGGCAAAGGGAAGGGTACACCTGTGGTAACCTCACACCATGAAGCCCCAAGTTTAAATCTACACACCCAAGCTCACCAAAGCAGACAGCAGGTCTCCTTTGTGGTTTCAGAGAAGCCCTTAGGAACAGAGGGCTAATTCTCTTCCCATCTTCACATTGCAGATAGACCCCCAAAATCCTCATGGATTTCACCAGTGGAAAACACTGCCCAACATTTCTCAGTGTCTTCAGCCAAAGCTGTGGCTGGCATCATTTTCTGAATGGCCTGGATAGCTGCATGATGAAAGCAATATCTCTCCCTGTGCTGGAACAGCATTCCAGCTATTCCCTATTTGCATTCCACATTATAAACCCAAATGCTAACCTGCCAACTGGCAGCCACCTTCAGTGAACAGCAGAGCCCTTGCTTTGCTTAAAGGTTGGGAATGCAGAAAGCAGGAGATGGTGTACCCAGACAACAGATCCATGTTCCAGGCAGGAATCTCAACTTAATGAGAGCTGGCAGTAAGTAAAAGACAAGATGAGAATCAGTAGCTTGTGAAAGGGAAAAGAAACATGAAAGGAAACGCAAGAACAGAGAGGAACAAGGTAAGAAGCCTCACTTTTTTCCCCACAAACTACATTTGTAGGGACCCAGGCTTCATCCAAGGCTGAAAGAAGCTGCAGCACAGCTGTCGCTGGCTTCACCACCCTTTGCATTAGGTCAGCTGCTGTGTGGGTCTGTTGTTGGGTGTTCTACTCTAATTCCAACTCCCCAGCCATACTCAAAACAACATCATGAGGCCTTTGGGAAGGGACAACAGCAAATCCCCCTTTCCTCCTGAGGTATCAGCGTAGCTAAAAACCCCAGGGCTGACCAGGCTCATCTGCACCTCCCTAGAGCAGCAGCTCACCCCTCTCAGCTCCGGGTTCTCTCCCGACGGAGACGACCTGTGGCATGCAGCAGGGTCCCTTCTGCACAGCTCAGTGGTAACTGCAATTAAAGGGAAGGTTTGCAACGAAAGCAAACACGGTAATGGAGTTAATTTTAGCAAGCCACTAATGAGCAATGCACCAGCCTCCTTTTTTACCCTTATGGCCAACCTCCTAATGTGCCTTCTCTTGCTTTATTGAAATCATTAACAACTAACCCGCTGTCCTCCTTTTGGAAAACACATTTCTTCCAGATTCTGCTCCACAGGGATCTGAAAGAGCTTTTCCAATCAACAATTCATTGAATGAAGTCTCCAGAAGTCTGCTGTTGTCCTTTCCATCCCAAGCTGACCTTGAGCTATTTAAACCTAGATGGATTTCAATTCCATAGTCCCACCAGCCTACAGATCCTCCTCCCCACCCTCCACCTGGGATGAGAGAGGCTTTTCAGAACGTGTTAGAAGAGGTCTGCTAAATGATGCATTGAAAAGAGCTGGAGGGAAAAAACAACTTTATCATCTTGTGGCTTGAGCAGAAGGGGATAGGGCTCCTCAGTGCTTGAAAAGATAATGAAAAAATAAAAAAAAAACAGGCAGGGAGCGATGCAAGAGGGAGAATTAATACTTTTTGATGGATGAATAAAAATGGGTTCTGGGTTCAACAGAGAGCAAGGTCCCAGGAGAGTCCTGGGCATCATGTGTTCAGATTAATGCAAATTCCATTCTAGCATAAGTTTCCCTTGGAAGACAAAAGGGTAAACGGGTTCAGGAGAAAAATCTGTGTCCAGCTGCTGAGGGGACACATGCTGTAGAGGAGCATGGGAACAAGGCACCAGAGAAGTTACTGTTCAGTATTAAGATTTAGCCAGTTAAACAGCCAAAGTTCTTGTGACAGTCAAGGCCGTGGTGCATTCAGGGGTCCCTGAAGTCGAATTTAGTGTTTCTGATTTAGATTCTGGTGCAGATGTTTGCAGCAGAGTCATGAGGAAACAAATGCAGTAGCATGTCAATGCAATATATATATATGCTCACAGCTGCACACAGTTTCCAAGCAGCAGCAGGAACTTCAGCAGTGGGTCTGGGTACCCCAGCAGAGCTCCAAGGGAAGGGGCTATGTACACCCTCATCATTTGGCCTGAGTTCCATCACAAGCACCATCGTACTCCCCCAAAACTACTGGCTCTGCCAAAGCACTGCTAGAGGAGTGATCTATCTACAAACCATCGACACCAAAAGAGTTGCCAAAAGCCCCGCACAAGGTCCCAGTGCCACTGGACTCTATTCCTGGGACACAAGAGAGCAGAAACCAGAAAAGCTTCCATTAAGGATTGTGATTTGCCTAACCCTGTGTGATAGATCACAGGAGCAGATGCAAATAAAAAGAAAAAATAGGGGTAAAAACAGGACAAGCCTTCCCAGCAGCATCCTCCTGCCCCGCTGAGCAGTTATCCCCTGTGCCCTTGGAAATGTGGAGCTACCTTAAAGAGTCAGGTCAGCATCTCTGAGGGGGCAAACATCCATCGTTCTGGCATTTCTCAGGCACTCATTTATCCAGTTCTCTGCCCTACTGGAACAACAACCAGTAGAACAGATTCTGGTCCTGTACCACGCCGAGTCTGGAGCTATTCAGTTGCTTTAGAAGCCCTGGGAAATAATTGCAGATATTCAAGGAAATCCCAAGATAACATGGCACCCTACCTCCAGCCCTCCTCCAGGAAATGCTGATTTCCATTGTTCTGAGTCTACATGCTTTTTTTATTTGATGAATATTTATAAAATAACATACTAACAGCCAGACTACCAGCAGCAATGGAAGCACAGTGCTGGGTACAGTAAGCCGAGCCAGCAATGTCACAACACACCCCTCCTTCCTTCTTCCCTTCCTAAAAACCAAGCATTTTAAATCTTTCTTCATGAAAATGAAGGAGCAAATTTCCAGAGCTTGCACAGGCAGGAGCAGAGCAAACTCCTATCATATAACTCAACATGTTTATAGTTCAGTACTGTGGAAGGTTATCAAACCCTGTACAGCTGTGCCAGTGCCTCTGAATCACACCCTGCCACAGCAAAAGTTACTCACAAAGCTTTGCCCACGTACTACAATTTTTTTTGCCTTCTCCTGACTTGGAGCACCTCTCCCCTGCTAGGCTGCACCACTAGGGTGCCCAGAAAGCAGTGGGGAAGCAAAGGTGCTGTGGGGATGCCCCACAGGCATAGTATGCCAGAAGCAGGGATGGATGGAGCCATCAATCATGGTGCTATTTCTAATCAGCTGCACCCCGGCTGGTGAACAAATGGCATCTCATTTGCAAAGCTTTTGCTCTGTTCTCTTATTAGCATAAGTATTGTTTTCCATTATCCGTGGTGATTCACACTAAACTAATGCAAATTCATCTGTCATCCGAATATATCCGAGTAAAGGGCAACTGTGAATTCAATTAGAGTCTATTTGCCCCATCCTACTCAGCAGCCAGAGGTGCAGCTTCCTGGGGAACTTGCTTCTTGGCATAGTGTGAATCCCACCTGACCTTACTGCACCTTACTTCTGTCTGCTACACCAGAGTTAAACTTGTAGCTATCAATGCCAATAGCATTACTAATTCCTGCTTCCAAGGTGACCTGGGCTTTTGCTGTGACTCCTCAGCTCATGATAAATGGTGCCTTTTATCCTTATCCCACTTTGATCATTTTAAGAAGCCACAGTTTGCCTGGTACCTTGAAATTCATTACTATTTATGGTTAGCTTGGATGATTAGAAGTGGTGGCATTAGTCCTAGGTCTTCTCCTCAGACTGCATCAAACACAAGAACTGACCTGGGCTCTCTGTCACAGGCTGCACAGATGCCCAGCTTCATGTAATGTTTTTGTAACTGCAGGAATCTACTTCTGGAAAAGACCTTCCTGTTGGGGTCATGCTATTGCACAAGAGTCCCTTCAGTTTCACACTATAATCTTTTGTGCTTTATCCAGGGCAGTTACCTTTGCAGGTAAGTTGTTACTGTGGTCCTCTCTGTAGTGCTGGCCTGCCAGTGTCACAGAACTGAGCCCCTTTCCAGAGAAATTTAAAGGCTGTCCTTCACTGACTACTAAGGAATAGCCCTGGACAATAATTGCTACAGAAATGCCTTATCAGGTCACACCACACCACAGAGAGAAGGTGATGACAGTGGAGTTGCTGATACTTCCCCTTCAGGATGTTCTGAATTGGATGGGGTGGGAGCTGTGAGGATAAACAGAGTCCATGGACTGCTCTCCTTCGCCACAGCCACCCAGGCTATAATTCTCCAGGGTGCATACTCCGTAAATTCCCCTTCACTGCCGGCATGTTAATGGCACTTGGGGAGATGTCACTTCAAAACTAAAATGAGCAATGACACACCGAGCAGCAGAAGGTAAATGGCTTTTAACTGGATAACGTGTCAGTTAAAGGCTAAATTATTTCCCTGCTGTCACTTCCCTTTACTTTGCTGGCTGGTGTTACCGGCCGGTACTGACAACAGTTGAGAGAAGTGATGCCCTTGGCCCTGGGACATGCTGATTACCTTTGGAGCAATTGGTTTCTGGTGGAATAGCAGGCAGATGGAGCTGAAATCAGCTTCCATTCTCTTCTCTAGGATACGTAGAAGTGATATGCACCACTAGATATTCACTTACACAGCAGCATCTTTCACCAGCAATCATATGCTTGCAGAACCTCTCCCAGACAGATTCACCAGGAAATGAAACCTTCCCATGTGTGACAGGCATTTCTGGCCCAGGGTCATTGTTTGGGCCCTCTAGCCCAAGAAACAACATGTATGTCTACGTAGATACCTGCATAGCTCAACTGCCCTGGAGGGACTAGCACTTTAAGGCCAAGACATACCCTCAGATACTCTTGTAGGACATCAGAACAGGGAAGAGACCCTCAACTTCTTGAGGCTAGATGTTAGGGCTTACAGACAATGATAACTGGAATCTGTTGTGCTAGTTAAGTAACATCAAAGGTCTTGTGATAAGGTAAATACTGCTGCTTTAGAACTTTACTGGGAGGCTGAGGGGAAATTTATGTGTGTGAGGCTCGATGAATCACATGGGTGAGCCATTACATGAAGGGAAGCGGTAAAAGCAGCATTAGGTGCTATAAAACTGATCGAAACCAGAATATTAAAGAAATTCAGAAAACTAATATATTATTTATACAGTGGACTCAGTATTGAAAAAGCCATACTTCCCCAGCAGGCTAATTGCTGTTAAGTGCCAGCAGAGCAGAAGAATTGATCCCGGGGTCACAAAGCAGTAAAGCCAGAACTTTCTTACTCTTACTGCACAGGCTGGTTTGGAAGCTGCCCCACAGGAACAGCCCAGTGGCTCTGCTCCCCTCAGGGATACCAGCTGGACACAGTTTATAGGGGATTATTTTCTTCCTTCCATGTGTTTTAAGTTCTTCAAATCAAGCCAGGCCTTTCCTGCATCATCACCCTCAGCTGGAAAGTTTCTGCAAGGCAAATTCAGGGCTTGCAAAGTTTTGTTGAGGTTTAGGGGGTTACCTTCCCCTGTTTGGGCAAACTCTGAAGCGGCAGCAAGTTAAAGATGCCGCAACCGGTTGGGATGTCCTGCAAGCTTTACCGGATCCTGTTTGGAGTTGGAGGAGGTGAGGATGGCTCTGTTTAAGCACCCGAGCATCCTTTCTTCCCGGGAGCAGCGAGGAGAAGCCTAGGGAGGGGGCGTCGCGTCTAGAAAACCCTCTTAAACCGCTCGGAGCGTTTCGTGCGCCCACCGAGAGTCAACGACCCCGAGCATGGGAGCCCCGCTCGGGAGCCCGAATCCAACAGGAAGCACGCGGAGTTGGTTAGAACCTTCGGGAAGGGGCGCAAGTCTCACGGGTGCTGCGGCTCAGCACCACAAAGCCCCCGCTCAGCATCCCCCCAGCCCCGGCAGGATGCGGAGGGGAAGCGGGAAAGGCGAACCGCAGGATGGGGAAGGGCAGCTCAGGGAAGCAGCACCACGCACACACCGTAGGAACGCAAAGCACGTTACCTTCCCGACGACCGAGGCTCATCCTACCCCCAGACCATCCCAAAGCCGCAGGGAGCCACCCCTTCTCCCCCCAGCCCCTTTTATAGGTAGTGTGATGTCACGGGGTGGGGAAACACCTCTGGCCGGCTCAGCTCACCTGTGCTGGTTCCTTGGGGGAATTAACTCTGTCCTAGCCAAAGCCGGGACACAACTTCACCAGGAAACACTTGCAAAGCCAGGTGGTTTCTTTGCAGCAGAGCCCTGAACGTCACAGGAACAGAGAGGATGTTGTTCCCCCCCACACACACCCCCTTTTAGCTGGAGGAAAGAATCTTAAAAGTGCCTTGCCTGTGTGCTAAATAAATAAATGCAAAAATGAACCTTCTGGCCAATCACAGTTTAGCTACCCTGCAATTAAACAAATCCACAAACTGGCAGCGCATTTACATCTCATTAAGGGGAGGCAAATGCAGCAACTGCATGAAAATTTAGAAATTAGACACAATTACCATGTTGGCTGGAGGCAGGAGGGGGGAACGTTACTGAGGGAGGTTTTTAAGAGAAGTTTGATGGCTCCTTAATTGGCTGCCGCCTCCCCAGTCCCACCCAGCTCTGCTGTTTAAATGAATTTTCCGGAAAAGGACCACTGATGCTCTGCCTGTCTCTGCAGTGCAGCAGCCCTGAGGAGTTAATGAAGCAAGACCTGCAGAGGTCTGCCAGGGAGCTGCTAAACCTCTGGGGCACTCCCCTGGCACAGCGTCCTGCCCCCAGGGACAAGATCCACTGGCACTTTTCCCAGGCCTTGCGGAGACGGGGGAGGGGGGCTCAGGCACCCTGACCCTTGTGCTCCTGCTGTGCTCTGCAGCTGCATCCACCCACATAATCGGCTGTTGGAATTGTAGTGCAGTGCTCACCACACACAGAGGGTGCCTTTTCCATCCGTTCTGGCGGCTGGGATATTTGGCCTATGCTCAGTGGTGATGCCTGCTGGTGCAGAGGTGTTTATTGTCATCATACAGCATCCTTCCTCTTCTCCAGCAGCTGCCCAGTTCTGCTCTATATTTCTCAAGAGATGCCAAGCTCCATCCTCCTGAGGGGACTGTATTCCTTAGGAACTGATATACTGTGTGTGCAGGGGGATGTGCGTGTGTGTTCTTGAATAGGGGTGACTATTAATGACATAAATAATAAAGGCTAAGTTGTAATTATGCACAGTAACTGGGGATCAGGGTCATCAGGCATCGCTTCTGGGGTTTCCTGGGGAGTGTCTAGACCCCCAGATTCAGGAGCCTTTCCACAGTAGTACTAATCAGCTGTACAACCAGTGATGGGAGTGCCCATGGGAAGATAGAAACTCTTTACAAAATCAATCAGAAAAGACTTTCAAAAGCAGCAGTGAGAGAGAGAAGGAGTTCTTTTGGGGTGAGCCTTTATTTTTGGGTTTGGTTTGGTTTGTACCTTGCACTGAGGCAGAGCCGGGTCCGTCCATAGGTGCTACGCCACCCCACAGAACTCCAAAACCAGGGGCAGTATTGCTCCTGCTCAGCCTAAAAGGAAAGAAAGGTTGTTGTAAATCGGTTCAGGGCGCCCAAGGGAATCAGTCACAGAGGGGTGAAGAATGAAAGAGTCTGTTTCTGCCAATCTCCAAGTCCTCTGTGTGTTTAACAGGCTGCTTCCAAAACACAGCTGTTGTCTTGAAGCTACAGGTAAATGCTCCATCGCTGTTTCCTTGTGGTTTTGGAAGATGTGAGGTCCTACACCTTTCCTTCCTGAAGCATACAGTCCCTTAGCACAGTCTTTCCTGTGGCTTTGGCAGCAGAATCCATGTTGGCACCACTCAGGCTGCCTCTTACCCTGCATACCAAGTGATGCCGTTTGCCTGGTGCAGGAAAAGGCAGAGAGAGACAAGAGGTGTTTCCACACATCCTCAGCTGATCCCTTGAAAGAACAGAAGCAGGGCAAACATAAAAGTCACAACGAAAAAGAGAAAGCTTAGTAACTTTGTTTAAACAGGAAACTTCTAAAAAGCATGGCCTTTGAGGTTCAATGGACTTTAGGCAGCTTAAAGTTCATGTTATCAACATTAATATGCAAACTGCACTGTGCTTGGGGGTTTTTTCCCCCTCTCAGTATTTCTCCAGATGTCTTGTTGTTTGCTGGTGGGGTTGTGGGGTTTTTTTTTTCCCTTGGAAGTACTTTGAAATGCTCAAGCCCTGGGGTAGCTCAGGTATCTCTGATCCATTAGATCTGTCACTTTGCCGGGCACTGTGACACTGAGGAGAGACTTTGTCATTAGCATAAGAATTGATGAACGGTTTTGAACTGGTGAATTGATAAGGAATTAATGACATCGTGTCAACAGACTACTGATGAAGGCTGTCAGGTCTATGGGGAATTTGCGTGTTCTGCTGTAGATGAGAGGCTGTGTTGTCAGTAACTCAGGGGACTCTCTGTGTGCAGCAGTGAACGAGTTCAGAGTTGAAAACACTTCCCATGGCATTAATCATCATGCTGTCATTGAGTTCAGTAGTATTTTTCCCCTGAAGTATGCACGGCCTTGATACGAATAACTAATGTCAGCGAGGTGAGTGGTTCAAACTGGGCTTTGGCTGAAATGTGGGTGACATTTAGGGGGCCCCAAAAACTCTCCACAACCTGCCTTTTATTCTCCCTGCCATGCTATAGCTCTTTTCCATAGGGAGCAGAGGAAAGGCATACCACAGAGCAGAAATCCAGCCTGGCCTGATGCCACTGCAGCCTGTACCCCAGCCAGCCGCCCTCCTGTTGCTCCCAAAACCAGGACATGGCTTATTCAGGAGGTAGCTCTCTAGGAAGGGTTAGTAGAGGTGATAACTCAGAGTGTGGCTTCTGCTTTTGTCTGATGATGGGGTTTGTTTTATTTTATTTTTTATTATGAAGATGACTTCCTTAGGCAATGAGAAGCAAGCTGTGGCTGTTCCTATCTTGCCAATCCATACCCCTCTTCCCTGCACATGGATCACAAGGATCTCAGGAATAATTCACACAAATGTCTCTCAGCTTAGCCAAGAGAAGCAATTTCAGCTGGAACAGAATATAATCCATTTTGCCCTGGCATTGAATAAAGGGAATGGTACCTGCTATTACTCTGAGGTTTTTGGAGTGGGTTTTCTTTGCAAATACTCAGATGCTATGGTGATATGTGGAAAGATGAAATCTGAAGATAGATATGAAGGATGCAAATCAAAGCCTCAGGTGTAGTCACGTGCTGACGCCGGTGAAGCTGTGCTTGCAGCCTTCCTTCCCTAACAGGGCAGACCAAGAGTTTCAGATAAGCAAATCTGAGCAAACATAAGAATGGGATCAGGTTTGAATCTTTTATTATGGATGTTGTAGTGCAACTGGATTATAACCCCCAAACTCTTGCTTCTGGCAGCGATGGGTGTTGCTGAAGATGATGTGTATCTAAATGGGCTGAATTGGGAGAGTTTCCTTGGTCCTTTCTGAGTGTGGCACTGCCTTGCTCTTTAGGCAGAGAGCAGCAATTGTCTCCTTGCCATTTCTGTGTAGTGAAACGTGTTACAAAGCAGATTCAAGTAGGTGGGATTCTTGTGTGGGTTCCGTCTTGTCCTTATCTGCAATGATTGCCTGACTATGCCAGCATCAGCTCTGGAAAGCCCCAGTTAACACAAGTTCCTGCCGTGCCAGGCGTGGTTTTACTGAGAGTGGGGGAGGAATTGTGAGAGCAACGAATTAAAACTAATCTCATCTCCTAAAATATTTGATTACACCAACTCGATTCATTATGCAGAGCTGCCCTCCTAGAACACGTGCAAGCTGCTAAGGCAAGCGGGGTGGTACTAAAAGGAGAGGAATAAAAGAGAACACCACAACAGCCCCGGATTTGTTCTAGAAGAAAGGAACCACCTCCTGCCACTTGCTGCAGGACCGCTCGGAAGATGCCCTGTCCTTGCTGCCGGTTGGTGTGCTTGGCACACCAAGGGGGGAAAAGATCCTTTTCCACGTTGCGGTGTGCTCTGTGGTGCCTTGAAACCCAGGAATCCCTGAGCTTATGCCTCTCCATACCTCAGACGGAGTGGCAAGCTGCCAAGAGTGTTTGGAGTGGAGTTGAGATGCCTTTGCACAGGGAGTAACGAAGAGCCCGTGGTTCTGGAGTGGATGAGTTTCTCTTCCGCTTGTTTGCGCAGTCTCCTCGGTAGGGTGGAAGGAACACAGCTACTTTGTGTACATCGTGTTTATCTGCTGCCTGTTCCTCCAAACCCCTGATTCACGTGTTTCAGGCTGAGCGAGCTATTTTGAAGTGTTGCTCTTGTAAAACTACTCATCACCATATGCCTGGTTGTTCTAATTGATCTTGAAGCTTTGCTGCCTTGGGTAACCCAAGGAAACCAAAGATGTGCAAAAGGAGACGGCGATGCCTTTCCCTCCCAACCGCTGCTTTATTCTGTGGGGAAAGGAGGTCTCTCTGAAGAGGGTTTCCAATGAGCAGAGGTTATTTATGCTTCCTTTTATCTCCCTCCCTGCTGGAGCAGAGGTGAGAGGTTCTGTTCAGTTAAGCGGTCTGGGAGCTGCCGTGGAACAATGGGGAAATAAATCCCATGCTGGAATCCAGCAGCCCCTCCAATCAATGTGCTTCCCAATTAATTTCTCTCTATAAGCAGGACTCCTGAAAGCAGTGTGCTGGTGCTGCTAGCGCTGGCGTTAATTTATTTTGAAAAATGCGTAATTATCAAGCTGTGAGCAAATTGCCATTCCTTTCACCTGGCTCCTTTCAGAACTCATTCGCATTCAGAGGAGCCATTGATTAATGAACAGAGGACAGGGATGATCCAGCGCAGCCACAGGCTATGAGCCGCATGCATTATACACCGTGCTGTAAATCGCCAAAGGAGGCAGTGCAGTAACCCTCGTTGCAGTAAAGACAAGAATCAGGGCTTCAGAGATGAACTTCTTTCCCATTCCCACTCTCAGGCACTGAATCAGCAAAAGTGAGGGCTGCTTCTTCGGACATTGCCCCCACTATGATGTGTTGGTGTAGGCAGGGGTCCTAGTGCACCACCTGATGCAGATAACAAGCCCATGGAGAAAAATGTTAGAACCCAACAGTTCTCCTGGGGCAAGGGCATCCTGTGCAGTACAGCAAGGAATGGGATAGTTGTCGCTTCTGCATTCAGAAGGACCACAGGTTTCTCCCTCAGGTGGGCTGCTTTGGAGCCCCTCTTGGTGTCCCTTTTTCCCTTGGCTGTGCCTTTTCCATGCTTGTGGGACAAGGAGGAGGTGGCAGGTGGCCTGCTACGTTGTTATGTATAGTGATGGTCTGTGCCTTTCTGGGGGACATGCGGGTACCCATGAAGCTCATTCTGTATCCCCACTTCTAGAGGTTTGTATATGGCAGTTGTGCAACTCCCTTTGATCTCTTAAAGGTAGACTCGGAGGCAGCTGTGTCCAGGACCCTGAGCTGATGGGTTTTGCTCCTCTTCAGTATGAAAATTATGTGTTTCACTTCCATGAAGTTCTCCGTGACTTTCAGTGCCTCCCTCCAGCTTCCATCCCTGGCCTCATTCAAATGACGATCAGAACGCTGGGGGTGCCGCCTGCACACCAGCTAGTGGATGTGAATTTGCAGGAGCTGAGCAGAAGTGTTTCTTCTGGAGCGCAGGTGAGCGTCACTCACACACTGAGACATGGTACTGATTGAGTACAAGCAATGGCAGCAGTGTTGTTGTGTCCTCCTGCCTTGTCCTCTTCACCCTTGATTGTCTCGGATGTCACTCACTGTAGGTTTGCACAGGCCCTTTTCTAGCAAGCAGAAGTTCGGGTCTCTCTGTTACTTGCTGCCAGGTAAGAAGTGTGTAATTGTAATCAGGTTCTAACTTAACAGCTCTCCAGGCTGAGCCATGAGAAGTAGGCTATCAGCTCTAAAAAGGGGAGGAATACTTTATTCTATTGAATCTGAAATGAAGGAGAGGAAAGAAAAGCCCAGCATCTGAGACCAGCAGCTCCTTAGGACCCTGCTACAATCCATTTAACAAATTGTTTCTCCCCTATCTTCACCCTAGTTGTTCTTATTATTATGCCTGTTATCTGATGGTTATTTAATCTATATTTTGTAATTACTTCCCTTCTGTCTCTCACTCCAGCATACATTCATTTTCTCATTGCAGTAACGCAGTGACCTACATTATCCAAGCTGTAAAAGTCAATTATGCTGCCTGTGATTTTTCAAGTGGCGTTTAGTAAATGGGTTTGTGTATTATCCACCCGTTACCTGGTTCCTGTCAGGAGATGGGTTTTCTCTTAAAAGCACCCCTGGAAAGACAGCTGCTCTTCCAGATCTGGATGCGAATTGCACTGCTAGAGTGCTGGGAAGGAGCATGGAGCATCCTGCCGGCTCAGTAACGAACACACTTTATCCTTTGGAAATGAAGCATCATGTCAGTTGTGTGTATTTCACTGTCATCTGGGAATATACTGCTCCAACCTACTGCATCACATTCTGTGCAGGTTTCACGCTGTACCCGAGCGTGTGGATTTTGCATCTCTGACATTTAATATAAGGCTTGAACTTAAAACTCGGCTTTGCCTGGAATTTGATAGGCAAGAGGTATCGCTGTTCCCAAACGGGTTGCAGCATCATCCATACCCAACAGATGAACAGCTCCTGGGGGGCGGGTGGGTGGGAAGGGCTGTTTGTTTTTTAATCATGCCTCGCTCGTTAATGCCTGGCGCTTCTCTGCATATAGATCTTCAACCTCCATGCCTTTCCCTGGCTTCCTGCTACAATATTGAGATGTGAGCACATTACAGATGAAGTTTGGAGCCCATGCTAATAAGCTCTCCAGGCCCGTGCTAATTTTGTAGTAGAAGAAAAGGAGGTATCAGAGGGAATTTGTTAGATAGGAGCTGTAGAATGATTGCACCTCTGGCTCTTCCCTAGTACGAAGGCTGATTGCTTTATTACTTCCAATCACGAGGCAGCTTACAGCAGTAGCCCTGCAGCATCGCTTCTCAAAAGACCCACCAGCCATTTGACACCTTCGTGCACACACAGATATCCCGACTGAGAGAGGCAGGTGATGGGTATGCCTGTCACATGGGAGCTCAGACATGCACTTCTACACTAGTGTCTTCACCAGGGCAAGACAGGCAAAGATAAGGATTTCAACTTGTGCCCAAATACTTACTCGAGTGTGTATGTTGTACTTTAAAACAAATACAGCAGACAAACGTTGATGTACATCTTCATTGACTGACAGCGGCGAGAGATGTGGGCTGTCTCCAACCACTTGCTGACAGCTGGCATGCACATGTGTAGTCCTGCAGAAGGTCTCTAAACCCTGACATCCACTTGTGCACAGCCTTGCCAGTACTCACCAGATCAAAGCTGGCACTTAGCAAGTGGCTTTGAGGTTGATTGCAGGAAGGTGGGCATCACTGGTTGCTATCGCTGCCCTGTGACATTGGTGTTTCATCTCAGCTGGACTGCCATGGATTACCTCCAGGACACAGGGCTGTCTGTGCCTGTATTCTCCTGTCATTAGACTTTCAGATTCTTCCTGATGGCGGTCATCATCTTGAGATGATGCTTATGAGGGATCCCATTTTTATAATGAAATGCAGACGATTTCTCAGAATTTGTCCTTCTCCCATTGTTTTAATTCCTCCCCCTCCCCCCCACCCCCAACTCCTTATGCATTATCTGTCTGTGGTCTATAAAAAAAAGTTACAATCGAAGTACTCATAGTGAGGTTTTCCTCTTTTAAATGTGGGAAATATGCAGCCTCTTTTTCCTCAGGCATTTGGCTAGGAGCTGGTTGTCAAGTGTGCCACCATAATTTCCAACACTGTGTTTGAGCCCAGCCTAAGTACCAACTGATTTAGCTTCCCTTTTCCCCTCCCTCACAAGTCCTTCTGTTAAAAGCAGCTGTTACTCCTTCATTTAAGATAGAGAATTAAGGCTGAGAAAAAATGAAATGACTTGCCTGAGGTCACTAGCAGAACTAAGAGCAGAATGGAGGTCTTGCAAGTCTGAGCTCAGTGCTTTAATTGCAAGCTCAGATGTAAAGGTTAACATTTGCGTGTGGCTGGGTGTGAGTGTGGGGAAGGGAGGTCTGAGCTAAGGCATCTGAGGGAGCATTTCAGGAGGGGGACTGTGACCTGCTCACATCCGATCATGTTTTGATACCCAGGCACTTCATTTCATACAGCATTTTGTAGAGTGGTCTGGAAACATGAATATTTCAGGAAGTTACAAGTTAATATAAAAATAAGCAGAAGGCCCCCATGAAGTCCTGAGTGCAGCTGGGGAGTAAAAATAAACAGGTATGGTTCAGCATCCTTTTTGAGCTCGTGTCCTCCCTTGTAACCCTGTCAGTGCATGGATGCCTGCCTGGGGCTGGTGAGGTTTAATAGCTCCACTATGAAATGTGAGAGCGCCTTGTCACTGGGTTTCCATGGATTGTTTGGGATGGCTGTAAATGTCTGAATTCTAATACGTGCTCATTGGGAGGTGTTTAGCGATCGGTGTCCTCAGTGCTATAATCCCAGCTGGGAAGACAGACTGGTACAGGAGCTAATGCTATGGAAAGAAAAGATCTCTATTTCAAGAGCCATAACAGCAAATTTGATTTCCACCAGCCTGGTGTTTATAGACTGGTATTCTCTCCTCTACAGGAAGCCAATCTGAGCTTTCACAGGGCTCCTGCTGGAAGAAATCAAATAGCAAATTCATGCAAGGTTTGCAGTAGCGAAAGGGCAGGTAAGGATGTAACTGGTTGTGCTAGTGGGAGGTGAGAGAAATAAGAGAGGTGGGAGAATGGCTCGGCAGGGAAGGAGGCACAAGTTGCTTTCAGCCTCACTGCACTTTTAAGATGTCGTGGAAAATGCTGTGGTCTGCTCTGAGTCACCTTACCTAAACCAGGGGGGCTTTGTTCGGTGGAGAGTGGGCCTTCTGTCTGCTGCCTGGAGAAGGCAAGGGAAAGACAATGCCAGGAGTTACTTCCATGAAATCATTGTCTCAGCACTCGCCAGTAGAGACAAGCTAATTCTACCCAAAGTGAAAGGTTTTACCAAAACAGTTTCATGCATATTTTGGTTTGACCTGTCCTGAGACTGGGGCAGACGCCTGACTACAAGACCACGTTCTTTATGGAGCCTTTTATTAACACAGCGTGTTATTGTTGCATTATTCATCTCTTCCCTGAGCAAGCTGTAAACTACACGCTCCACCTTCCCTCCTCCCAGAGACCGGTGGCCCCTGTTTTCTCATGCATTAGCCTTACCAACACGAAAAGCAGCATCTTTGGCTGGCACTGGAAAGCCTCGTGGCATCCTGCAGCGTTCTGTGGATTTCAATGGGGTTTTGTCTTTCTATTGCTGGAAAATTTAACCAGAATTCCTTAACGCAGCATTCACGAGCTGCTGAGACGACGCAGTGGAGCAAGAGAGCTGCTTTCAGCAAGGTCTTCTTTGGAAGGAGTAATGAGTAAAAAAGACCTAGGAACAAGCTGTTACAAGACACTGGATCGTCTTCCTAACGAGTTCCTCCATCTGCACAAAGAGAGAGCTGAAAAGGAACTTCCAAAATTAGTATTAATGCTACTCCTAGGCTTTCTGGAGGTAAAGATTGCCCCTCCACTCCCACCCCGAGCATTCCCTGCCCTCTTTCATAAGCAGCCACTCTTGTACAAAGTGTCACAAGTCTGGATGGTCAGTGAACTTGATGTCAGACATGATAGATTTGGCTCTTAATTCCACGTAATGTTCAGAAGTACCCTGCAGATCCTCTGCCCTGGATGGGGAAGGAGTTTGGGGTTGCTGAAGGGGTGTTGCTCCTGTGTAGCCGGGAATAAAGCAGCCTCACTTCTCATCATCGGGGTTCTGCTGGGCACGAGTGAGTATGATACACAAAAGGTGCCACCGAGACATCGTTACCACTCAAAATCAATAGAGTTTGGGGCTTGTGTTTTTAGTGATATAATAATAATAAAAAAGAATAATTATGTGGACCTTTGTGTGTTTTTTTTAAAAAGCAGAAACTTCCATTACAAAAGCTAAATGAGATAAATAACCCCTGACAGAGCAAGAAGGCGATCTCACTAAATTGAATCCAGTGGGTTTCAACATTCACGGCGCTGGAGGCAATTTCAGACACAGTGTAAACGTAATGGAAAAAACATATTCCTGGAGCTGACTTACAGAACTCTGTATTCGGGCCCTTAATGATGATAAATCAATGATCTAGAAAATAAAATCCCTTTCCTATTAACCAGATGGGCACACAAATTCTTCTCTGACTTTGAGACGTAAGCAGCCAAAATTTTCAATTAGCGTTTCACATCCCACTACCTCATAATTATAAGTAATTAAATTGGAACGTAGTGCAAGCACACATATATAAACTGTCTTTCTCTTGCTGTCTCTCTCTATAAAATAATGTCTGTCTGCTGATTGATACAATTCTTCAACTCAGCTGAGAGATTCTCTGCTAACATCATAAGAGATGCACTGAAGCAGAACTCCGAAATTGAATTACAACCTTTGTACTGAGTCAGAGAGCAAAGTTGTGATTATGAGGTCCTGCCTCTGCTATTTCTTCCCTCTGAGCCTAACTTTCCCAGGCTTTTTTTGTGTCCTGATGAGGCTTCTTATCTCCGGTACCATCAGGAACAAGTACCCTGCCCGCTGCCTGGCACACTCTGCCCTCATTTCCAGCTCTGTAGTGCATTTAAGCTTCCACATGTTCGATTATGTGATGATTAAAGTAGGGTGTAAAGCCACTTTTTATAATACTGACTGTCGTAATCGTATGGTTTCCTGAGTGCAATGACAGTGGAATTACGTTCCAGTTTTGTTTCCAAATACGTAAATAACTCTTATCCTTACGACTAGAAGGTTAACTTCATGACAACATAACAGCCTTGGATATTATTCTTAATGAAGTGCTATTAAACTCCAGATATTTAACTACATCATATTTATGTTGTAATTACTCCTACTTGCTTGGTGCATTCCCAGTTACATAAATTAGTGGCAATTTCAAAAAGGCTTCAACAAATGCATTGTGTACTGTAATTGTTGGGCAATTACAAGGGTAATTGTAGGGTTGTGAAATATGGTCCAGTATAACTTTTCTCTTGCTTTGGCTTCCCCATCCCCATGGGGTTCCTGGCCAGACTTCATGACCACGCCTCACACCTAAAGGCAGAGGGCCTTCGAATATCCAAAGTGTGGATTCCTGGCTTGCTATGGTTTAGTTATCATGACTGACTTCAGCACCCAAGAGATCACAGGCATGATGAAAGCTTTTCTGGGCCGGGGGCTCTGGTGGGCTTTGCTTTCTAACAAAATGCTGTCATCTCCCTCCTGTCAGGACACCTGCTGCATGCCTTCACTTACATTTGCCAGTTCACTATGATTCTACAGGGATTTTTGTTTCCTGTGTCTTCTGCCACGTTTGTTTAAGTCACCATGAATTTATTTGGAGGCTCAGAGATGCAGACTAAGGCATAAAACTGCAGTAAAAGCTTAAGTGTTGTTTTCATGGGAAACGGGGCTAAAAAAAAATCTGTGTATCTTCACTCAAGCCGTAGGCAGGAGAGCCCACTTCTGCTGATTTTTATTACCTGACCTAAAACTTGATTTTAATGCAGTGCCAGGGAAAAAAAAAATGTTCTAGCCTGACTCTGTACCAATTAGGGTAATGGAATTACTAATGAAGTCAAAATATTTGCTCTAGTCCATGTGCCAAGAGGCATGTCCACAGGTATATGCTCCTTCCCTGTCTTTAAACCAGGATCTGTAGCTGCTTAGCAGGATTTCAATGCAAAATACTTTGTCTCCCCCAGTTATCACCTACCATAAAACAATGCCCTCTAAAACCTTTGCAATGTCTCCTTTAACAGCCCTTCTCTTCCTTCTGTTCATCGTGGGACAGGATGTTCCCTTCCGAGCTCCTGCAGTGCTCAGAACCTGCTGGAAAACTATTTCTGTGCATCCTGCAGAATGTCACCGCTGTGAATATGGGAGGAACTCCCTGCATGCCTCCCAGATGTCTCAACTAAATGGACAGGCCTCCCTTTAGCCTGAAAGTCTGTCCTTGGTAGGCATGGGGGCTGTGTTTGTCCTGGTGTTTAGGTCCAGAAGATCACATCGGGCACATGCAGCAGTGGGAGGGACAAGTCTCCAAGATGGTCCAATACATGTTACCACGGCTTAACTATGAAAACAAGCCTGCAGCATCTTCGTGCTCCAATTGATGCATTATATGGTTAATCATGAGAACTTGCTAGTAAAATTAGGGTAGTTTTCCACAGTCACGTTTTTAGAGGGCTGTCAGTCCAAGTTTTGATGCTCTAATTCTGCACATGCAGAATCCTGCGGGGGAAAAAAAATAAAATTACTATTTTGGAGGCAGCCAGGCATGAAAAGCAAAAGGTTGTTGTATCTGAGCTAGTAGAAGAGACCTAACACAGAAAGCTGATAGTTCAGGGTGTTAACTTCTGATAGCACACGCAGAAACACAGCCCCAATTTCTATGCCCCAATATGTTTTCACATATGGCTGTTATTTACACGACATTTTTGAAAATGCCTTCTAAGCTGGTTCCTCAGGTTTCTTCAGATTGCTGCTTTGCTGTTCTCTGACAGGCAGGCATCGAGATGTTTCTTCTGCTCACCAACCTGTCTCTCACAGGAGGGCGCAGGAAACTGCCTCTGGGGCCATGGGAGCTCTGGCTGCTGTATCGCAGCAACAGGCTGCTCTGGGTTGCAAACTTCTTCCCTTCCTACAGCTGTAAAGCTCTCGAGCAAGAGCCTCACTGGTTGTAATGGCAGCTGAAATTTTCTCTCTTTTTTAACATTTCTTCTGGAAATCTCAGCTTTCCCAGATCTGAACGGGAGTGGCTAGAGTTGGGTTTTGGGGTTTTCCCTCCCCCCCATGCATTTTTTTATGGAGAAAATTGTCAGAGGCCTTATTGTCTAGGTTTCTAAACACCAGGCACACTTGGGAATGGGCAGGATAATAAAATAATCCTGTTCTCTATTGATTGAGCCACAGCTCCTCTGTCACTCTCTCTGGCTGGAGTGAATCCAACAGAAACATTTCCCTCAAAGCCTTATTAATTACTTATTCTTCCTATGTTACCAGGCACAAATAAATTAATAAATCACCTCGTTCTGATGACCAGCTGACTGTAGCTTTTTAGTGATGATGACGTGGAGACTGACTTGATTTCCAGGTCTTCTCCATGATGCTGCTGCAATCACCACAGCAGTCAGCTGCTTCGACTCCCTGCACCTTGGCTTTGATGCCATCTGGCCTGGCTGCTGGAGAGAAGGGCCATGGGCTGACGACTTGAGGAACAAGGTGGTCACACTGCAGGGACTTACTGGTGTTTGACCTGGTCCATACCAAGCATGGGGTTAGGCCCAGTAAAGGTTTTCCCCAGTACATGCTGGCAGGACAGTACTGGGTTGGTGGAGAAAGGTCTCTGGTGAGGGACCTTCTCTTAGATGAGTGTTCCCTGATTGCCTGGGGGTGCCATAGTGTGATGCATCTTGATGCTGCCATACCTGTACAAGTGGGCAGAGCCATCTAAAGCATGCTTGTGGTACTTTAATCCAGAAATCAAGGAAAATAGCAAGAGGCATGTGAGCACAGCAGATACTGGGGCACAGCTAGGAAACCAGCCCCAGCGTGCTGCTCCTCAAGCTACAGCATTGCCATTAGACAGCTCTTCCCAGTCTTATGTACAAGCTGCACACCCACCAGACTCCTACACCAGAAAACAACACCCCAACCACAGTGCAGTGTAGATGCCTATTCACAGTAGGAGGGTTTTGTGTATTAAGGCTGGGAACACGTGTAGCTCAGCGGTGCTTTAGCCCCAGACAGTCTCCAGTCAGCTGCAAATGATGAAATGCAAAGTGAAAAGCACAGGGACCTTCCTGGGACAGCTCCTGCAGCAATAAGCTGACCCCTTCCAGCAGACAGCTAAAGCCTGTGTGGTACAAACAGGAAAAAGCCTTTCTATGGACATGATCTGATCCTGAATTTCTGTTCCTGCAACTTTGGTGACATAAGAGAAAAGCAGAAGCCTCAAAGCTAATTTCAGCAAAGGCAAGAAAAATTCCACTCCATCTGTAATTCCAAACCTGCCTGCTGAAACAGCAATTAGAGACGTTTTTTTCCCCCAATAAAAATACCCCATCATGTGGATGTCCAGATGGGCATGCTTTCTCTCCTCATGCTTGATGCAAATTAGAGTGGGGAACTGGTAGGCAAAGCTCTTGGGCTCCATTTCTGACTTTACAACTTATTCCCTGTGTGACCTATGAGTAACAGCTATTTGAGCTTATGCTTTGTTTGGAAAATTGAGATGATTATGTTTTTCCTCAGGGAGGAGCGGTACTGAGGAGTGAATCAGCTGCAAAAAGGGTAGGAGAAGCTTCCCAAAACTCCGAGTGCTACTTTGGCTCCCCCAGCTATTTCTAATGCTTTGAACACATGGCTGCTCAAAACCAGTAAACCGTGCAAGTTTATAATCTAAAGGCTTAAAAATGCAAAGACTTAGGTATTAAACAGGGAAACACATAGTTAATGCTTTTGCAGGGTGGAGTGCTAAAAAGCACAGAGGGCAAGAACTGTTTAGTAAAACGTTTGGCTAGAGGAACAAGGGGCTTGTGTCTGGCCAGTTTCACTTGACCATGCTTTGTTGATGCAACACAGTTTGAGAGGTTACAACTAAAAATGCTACTGTCTAAATTTATCCACTGCTGCAATACAGTGGAGCACATGGGGTAGGACTCTGGTGCCTTAAGCTTTCTCTGAACTTAGTGGAAAGAGACAGAGATGTGCAGAGAATGGGGGTCAGACCAGATGATCTTTTGAGGTCCCTTCCAACCCCTAACATTCCGTGAATTCATCCCATATGAAGTTTCTCCTTTGGTTATGGAAGGAGCCGGGAGTAATTAAGATGCTAATGTGGTCACCTCAGGGAACTGCTGAAACCACAGAGCGATATCTATGAAATAACATACTTTTGCCTTTTTCTTCTTAATCACTTTGAGAAAGGCAAGCAACTGTTACAAGCAAATGCAAAATGCCAAGAGAAAGTATGTGCAGGAGGTGGGAACTGGCACAGGCTGTTAACAAAAGGGTCATTTGTGTTGTATTCAGAGACACAGGCTGCCATTCCCGTATGCATCACAAGGAGAAAGGATTGGAGCAAGGTTTTCAGTGGCATGAGGACAACTGAGTGCAGCCTGTAGCTGTGTCAGCTAGCCCATCACTGGGCTTCTGAAAGCCCCCTTTGGTCCAATGCCAAAACCCACTCCTGACGGATATGTTCCTATGTGCACACACACACACACACACACACTCCTTGCACCAGCACTGAAGGGAGTTCTTCACAACTGTTAAGGAGTCTTTGCAAGTGTGCCCACGCTTCTTGATTTCCTCGGCCTCGTAAGGGTAGAAGACAAGAGAGATACTTCATCATTCCCGCAGCATGAATAAATCAGCTGTGGAAGTGGAATTCTTCCCCAAAAAAGCATTTGATTAATACTGTTCTGCACGTACACTGAGCTGGACAGACTGTGAAACGGGGAAGTTGCCAGTACAGCCGCAGCACAGGGTTGCTGCAACGGTCTGTGATACAGCCCCCAGCTGCAATTCACCCCTACCTGATAGACGTTCTTTTCAGAGAAAGCAAAGCTCTGGGAATCCCTTCCCACAAGTCTCACCTGCTGTGCTCCAGCTTTCATCGAGCTGCACAATAGATTGCAGGGCGGTCCCTCATGAGCTTTCTCCTCACTGATCACTTGCACGCAGTGGGCGGGTTCTGCCCTCTAAGGAAACTGCTATTCCCACACAGCCCATAGCAGGGCTGGCTTCCCCGAGCCCCCTCCCATCTCTCATCTTTTAAATTTGACAAATTCAGCCACACTCTGTGTATTTATACAGTCGGTGTGTAAACACACCTTGACTTCCATCCAGCCTCTCTCTATCTCCAGGGATCTGGGACCCTTAAAGAAAACATTATTCTTTGCAAGCAGCAGATAATCATCAATTTACAGAGTTTTTCATAAAGAAAGCCTTCCCAAGTGCTGCATTATTGGTTTAGTCCTGACCTAGCACAGCACCAGCGTCACGATCAGAAAAGGCTACTCTCAAATTGGGAGGTTCTGGCTTTCTTTAACTTCGTTAGCAAAACAGCCGCTCTTCCCAAGGTCTGTAATCCAGCAGCCTGCCTCTGCCAGAGATAAATTTTGCTTATCATCTGAGTTGTGCCTCTGATAATTGAGACCCAAACGCCAGAAAGTCATGAAAAGTTCCCGGCGGTCATGAAGTTCCTCCCAGTTTGCTTTCCTTGCGCTAATAATCTGCCTTTTCCCACATTTTTTTCTCCCTATTAACCGCAGCACATTGAATTATCCCGTCCCTGCAAGACTCTCTCACAGCCCTGTGTCTCAGGAGTTGTTAGGGCCGCATTTCATTAGCTGTAATAACCCAACATGCAGTGTTTACCGGAATAACAACACGTTGTACGGGCAGAGATAAGCTCCTGTCAGGAAGCTCCCATAAAGCACAAGCCATTCCAGTGCTTGTTCTTTATGTTTCTGACATTGTCAGTGGAATTTCAATTTGGCATCCAGCAAACACCAGCGGTGCTGGCGATAGCTGTGTGCCGGGGCGATAGCACCCAGGGGGCTTCTGAGGAGCATCCTCCTTTGTGTCTCCTTGCCTGCAGTGGCTGGGAGAACAGCCCTGCTGCACGAAATAAACCACTGCTGATTTAGAAAACGCTCCCTCAGACTGAGAGTCACAGGTGATTCAAATGTAAAGGGACCTCCAGTTTTAATCTTCCCTCCTCCTCTCTCCATCAGCGTGCTGTTTATAGAGGCAGTGCTCTTTATAGAGGCAAAACGTGTCTCTATCAATCTTCCTTACGACTCCCCTTTGCTTTGCTCTTTGGTCCATACCCTGGGGCATTAAATAGTGTGGAGCATTACATATTTCCTACGCTAATAAGCAAAAGAAAAACAGAAAAAAAAGCGGCCACAACCTGTGCAATAATTTGTTCCAGCATGTGCTGGAATGTTATTAGCTGATTCCTTTGGAAAATTACCACCAGTACAGCTTTGCTGACTCGCACATGTATAATGTATAAACGGAGCCATCAAAGTTTAATGCACCCTTAGCAATGTGCTTCCTTACACTGCCTGTAACACCAGGTTCATTTATTTTTGGGCTCAACAGTTTATCACACTCTGCGCGACACCAGGGCAAAATAATGAAGCCCCATTCAGCCATGCCATCTGCAGAGGTCATTTTTTCCCTCTCATTCACTTTTTCACTGTGACACACAATACCCATCGATAGGGTGGGGTTTTTACAGCTTTGTGTAGTCAGGCCACCTCTCTGGCTTTATCCTTAGCACCACAGTCAGTAGTGCCTACAAGCCCTAACCAAGGTCCAAGTTTCTTCTCTCCTGAGCCCTTATAGTTACCTAGACACACACACACACACACAGAGTGTAGCCTTTGCCCTGAGGATCTTGTGATTTAAACAGACTGGACTAAGGAATGGAAAGGTTAAGTTATCACACACAACAACAGATGAACAAAAGTAAGCCTAGATGTATTTTTACAGGGCTCCTCTGTGCCTGTTAGATCACACTTTGAACTTTTCTCGGTATAAAAATAAGAGAGGATGAATCCAAACAGATGATATGTGGAGAGAAGGAAGAGATTAACAGCAGAATATGGAGTTGCCTAGTTAAGAGAAATACAAAGCTGGACTCCTGGGTTAGGCTTAGATTTCTGACACAGGCATTTGTAGAAATCCAAATGCTGAGAATTAGGAACACACTCACCTTGTGATTAGAAGCCAGAGTGGCAGATTAATTCTCAAAGCCATGGGTCTTCACCTTTCAGGAATACATTCACTGAGTTCTGGGCAGCACATGGTTTCTTCTGTATGGGTAGCATGGGGATGCAGAGAAAAAGGAAGAGATGCAAGTCAGCAGCTGTATGGTTTTACCTGTGAACTGAAACTCCAGGAGGATAAAAAAATAAGCGGGTAAGTGAAAAGACATACCTCAGCTTTGTAGCATCCGTGAGCCTAGACTGCTGAGCTATGTTGAATAACTGGGCAGTATCCAGAGGGAGATCGTCATTATCTGTGGGCTCTGCTGGTTTTGAAATTACCACTTTCAGTATAAGCATCAGGGATCACCAACAGATGATTGTGAAGTTCAGATGTTTATCCTGTTAAATTAACTGCAT
Source organism: Gallinula chloropus (assembly GCF_964237585.1). NCBI lineage: Eukaryota > Metazoa > Chordata > Aves > Gruiformes > Rallidae > Gallinula > Gallinula chloropus. The sequence continues at coordinate 2,397,660 of NC_140109.1, read as the reverse complement.
TGCATTTAGCATCTTCCTGAAACATGATGTTAACTTAGACTGTTGGGTCAATATTTTCTTCTTTCTAGGCTGACACATCCAACAAGAACTCCAGGCACTGTGATAATTATATTGAGATTTTGAGCCGTGTATTTTTGGACTAAAGTAGTGATTGACTTCATAGATTTCCTCACTTTCTTCCCTCTTGTAAAGAACTATGTTCTGCAGCAGCTCAACAGCTCCTTCCATACCATCCGGCTCCCTTCTATTTTCAACCCCCAGGAGAGCTCACAGCACTACTAACTTATTTCTACAAGCCAGCAGGTTTTGACTTAACAAGGAGTAACAGCGTTTTCCCACGTGGATGTGTCCCAGGGTAATTCAGTGGCTTTTCAAGATGGAACCGTGCTGTTTCCATAAGGCATGGATACAGCGTGGCTTCCTCCTGCCCAGCCCCACCCTCCTGTTAATCAGAATCCCACTGGCTTGCATCCCACAGACCTCCTATTGTTTGCCAGCTGATTTCAGAAGCAAGAGGAACCGAGGTCTCCTCCAGCTGCTGTCGGGAAGTTATGAGTACAAGCAGCAGGTAGCCGCAGCTGATGATGGATGGGTACACTTCGTGCTGCAGCTCTTAAATGTGTCAACAGTTACATTTTTGGTGGCTTTTGCAGCTATTCTTGCAGCTCACCCTAATTCCCTTTGCTCCATTCCTTGAAGCCCACTGGTAAAGCAGTAACAGGAAGCCTCTCTGTACAGACACAGCGGTGACACTGCGGTGGATTCACGGGCGCTGGCTGGAACAGGGGACTTGGTAACTGCTCTGTTGGCAGGAAACACCAAGCCTTGAAGGCAGCAGCAAAAAACTGTTGATAAAGAGGATTCAAGAGTGGAAAAGAGGAGGATGAAATGGTTCCCTATAAGTGGTTCCATCAGTAGGCCTGAGTTTGGTTAGGAAGCCACCACCTCAGGGCAAGCAGCTGCAGGAGTGCAACAGAACAGCAATAATGCCTCCATGCTGCATGAGCAGGGAAAGAGGCAAGCAGGAGAAACCTTTCTTTCTTTCTTTCTCCTCTTCCCCACCAGCCATTATTCATTTTAAACATTAACCTTTTAGGGAAGTAGAAAACAATCACATAGACTGGGAAGAAAAATTGGCTTGGTCTTTTCCGTAATGGCTTTCTCAGCTCCAAGAACACACAAAAGTTAATTTTAAAAACAAAGCCAGAACAAAGAAAGGCTTGGGAGCAAGAGGAGCATGAGATGGGCTTTCTTCTTGCCTTCAAAACTTCCTGGGCAACGGAAGGATCAGAAAGACCAGATCAAGCTCAGAATCACAAAGCACTTGATTAAGGTGGGGGGAACAGTAAGCTAAAGCAGTAAGGTGACCAAAAAAGTTATTTTCAGGTTCCTCTTTATTGAGGCAAGTGATGGATATACTCTTTTCCTGTTATCAGAGCATCTCTGCAGCCCTCTCTTGCACATTAAGTAGCAGAAAAGAGAAGGGAAAAGGGTGAAACTCATAGAACGTGCCATTAATTACCGCTTACCCTTCTGTTTTGGTGCCAGCAAGTGATGTATTTCTAATCGGCACGCACCGCAGGCACCATAAACAGGCAAGAAGCCTGAAACAGTCTCAGCGCTGGAACAAAAGCTGTCAGCTTAAAAAACCTCCCAACAAACCTGTCAGAAGACGTTTTATCAGAAGGCAAATAAATCCCGTTTATAACTTTTGTTTATGCCTCTGTTCCCCTGCACTGATCCAGTCACAGATTGCAGCTCAGGCAGGGGAAGCTGTGGCACTCAGGGCTCAGGAGACGCAGGGCACAAGCTGAGTAATGCCTGGAAGAGTTAAATGCCATTAGAGAAATGATCACAGGGGGAAAGAGAGAGAGGCAGTGGAAATCTGGGCCATGCATCTTTCAAGAGACAGAAGCTTAAATTTTGAATGGCTGGCACGGTTTGAAAGGCAATGCTGAGCACCTAACGATGCTCCTGGAAGTTACGGAGGAGAAATCAGGGCACGCGCTTAGAATTCAACTGCAGTGATTGGAGCTGGGTTCTGAAAGTCTCGGCTTTCAGGTATTGCCAGGTGGGGGGAGAGGGTTGCATCCTGTCAGAGGAGAGCTCGTGTAAGGGGACAGAGCCAGGTCAGTGCAAAACATTTTCCTCAAAAGCCTCTTAAATTACCCTGGTACCTAACGGTGCCTTTTCACCCCCAAGAAGTACCTCTGTTCCATATGCAACACGCTCCAGCCCTTATCTCAGCTGGGACTGGCACATCCTGCTCAAGCACTTAGAGGTCCTTAAGGAGGACAACCAGCCAAGACAAAACAAACAGAAAAGGAAATTGTTAAATTGTATGTAACAGGTGACTGCTGAGCTGCCTTAATCTGACTGAAGGGCTGTGCAGCACAGAAAGCAGCTTTGATCCCTGCTGATTTATTACCAGATTATGGAAAGTCACCAACACACTATCTGGAGTCTGCACTAGCTTGCTTTCATCAGGCCCACGGCAAAGCGGAGGTCCCTGACCCTACCTGTAGAAATAGAGGCGCTGCCATGCCCCAGTATGCACGACAGGCCTCATTTTCCCACATGCCCTTGAACGCCAGCAGGATAAGGAGCAGGCTGCAGACTGAAGTACATACATTATCACTTCTTTTCCCCAACAAGGAGATGCTTATTCTGAGCAGAGATGTCATCCGCTTTTCCATACACACCCAGAAGTTTCCCTGGCACTTTTTTTGACATCTCACGGCATGTTCCACGGGCTAGCAGCTTTCAGAGAGCTTTTCTTCTCCCAGGAAAGCTGAAAGAGCACAGGAAGCCAAGGTTTGTACCTTTTTGTCTGTGAAACTTTCCACCAGACACGTTCTGTCCTCAGGAGATAAGTGGGGGGAGCCTTCCACTTACACTGATGAGCAGCTTCTTTTTGAAGCTAACTCAGGCTTCTGAATTCGTCCGTGGGAAGGGAAGAAAAGAATTGTAAGGCACACGTCCAGCCAACAGTATAATTAAGCCAGAAAGACTGAAATGAATAACAAAGTCGATGTGTATGAATAAGCATCGGAAGATTGTTTTTTGTATCTAGGTGCTAGACGTTGTTTGCCTCAGCTTTTCAACAGCCTAGCCACTGAAAGAGGTACAGCTGATGAGTCTCTGCCTTGGAAACTCCAGATGCACAGAGAGCCTCCTCACTGCCTTCTTTTGAAGAAGCAATCCCGATCCATTGTTTGTCCTTCCAAGTCAAGGCAGATTGTGGGAACTGGAGCTGCTTTTGCTGAAAGCGATGACTGCAGCTGTGGCTCAACACCGAAGACACACAAGCAGGACAGTTGACTGAGGCTGGGCAGTGGGATCCATGTCAACCTCCCCACAAGGTGTGGATGTAAATACCTCCTCTGGCAGATGGAACTGAACAGCAGCTCACCCCACCTATTGTGACAACACGGTTGGTGCCACTTCTCCCAGGCTGCTAGCAGCTACTCCAAGCAAACGGCACCAACGCATCTCCTCTGCAGAGCTTGGTTTCTCTGGGATCCTTGGCAGGAGAAGATAAGCCTGTCGGTGTGTTACTGTTGTGTTCACCATGTGCAGCGTGTAATTAACAACCCCCTCGTTGTCTAAAGGAGCATTTCCACTGCCACTCGCTGGGGCTTTAGAATGTTGCTCAGTATCAGGTAGAGGTGCTGCATCCCTTGTGTAATTGTACTGCTTTGACTTCAGTTCACACGCCAGGAGGTGGTGCGGTGTCATGCAGGGATTTTTAGAGCAAGGCCTCTCTCAGGGGACACACACGATTAGCTCCTGTCCTCATTCACTTCTCCTGAATCCCAGAAGAAGCTGTTCCACCGGTAGCGCTGCAGCACAGCAAACCTGTGCTTAAGAAGTTTGCCCGGCCTCGTCACAGACAGGAGCTGTCCATGCTTGTGCTGAGAACTCAATGGCCATTTCATTAAGAAACACACAGAAGCAGCCAAGGCTTGCCAAAAGCCTAGCCAGGAGCATGACGACACCTCTCCTCTGCCTGTGTGCTTAATGTTAAGGGTCTCATACAGATGTGGATAGTTTCCACAGGTTTATCAGGTGCAGGCTGTTCCCCCAGGCAATGTGCCTCCCCAACCCCCCCCCCCCCCCCCCCCCCCCAAGCATGGCCAGTTACTAAACTTCCTCTGGAGCAAGTTGTTAACATCAAACCCCAACAGCAGCACAACCTACCAGGAATACTCAGGTGGGGCCACGGCCTGAACACAGAATTTCTCACAGAAGGGAAGAGAAATCAATCAAAATCCCTGTTTTGGGAGCCAGAAGCAGCTGCTCACCGATGAGCATGAACACTGGGGAGTTTGTTTGCTGAGCTTGCAGCACAGAGCACCCGGGCTCCAGTTTCTGCACTTGATTCTTAGCTCTATTAGCACATTGTGCACAATCTAGTATCAGCTTTGCACACCAACAGCCACGTTTATAGAGCCCATACTCTGCCTGGCTGCCTAAGCCAAGGGTCTCTGATGGACCAGGACCTCGAGCAGAGCCAGGAAAAGGCTCCAAGTGTGAAAAGCAAGGTGAAAGAAACAACCTTTTGTGCATCCCTGCAGGTTTTCTCCTTGCCAATCTGCAGAGCTATAGAGCAAGTTACTGTGTGCAGTTGGCTGGTATAACTACAAGAACCTGTTAGGGAATGGGAGCACGTGCTTTGCTTGATGCTTCAGAAACTCCACATTAGCTGTACTCTGGGATAAGCTTCACTGCTTTTGGTAGTGTAAAACCTCTTTTGCCTAGCAGGTAGCTTTTAGGAGACTGACTGCCTTAGTTTACCCTGAAATTCTGGATTTGAACAAAGTCCCATGCCAAGTTTTTCTGGCAGTTTGCATCTGCTCTCACGCAGACCAAAATTGCCTGGGCTTTCCCCTCTTGCTTCACACCCCATCATTTCTCACACCCTTGGTTCTGTGCCCTTGCGATCGGCTCCCTGTTTTACTCAGCAGAGCATTTCTGCTCAGTGGTGGCTGCTTCAGCCTCCTGCCCTTCAGGTTTCTCAGCAACATCCATTCCTTTCTTCTTGCTAGCATTTTCTTCTCCCATTTTTCACTTCTCTCAGGAGGGTGGGCAAGAAATCCAGGAGAAGCCTGGCACTTACTCCTTCGAGTGCCAGAACATGCTGGCTAATTGAAAGGCCAGGGAAAAAAATAATCAAGCATTTTGCAGTTGTGCTACAGCAGAGCTCAGTTAAATAGATAGATGACGTTCATCACTATTAGCCTTTTTGCAGTCACCCTCACGCTGATTTGCTGCATTTCTGAAGCAGTTTCTGGTTTGAGCAAGCAGCACCAGTAATTGGATTTTTATTTTTTTTGTCCCCAAGAGGTCTTTTCTCAGAGATGCTGCTCAGGAAGCAACGTGATGACTCTCTTGTGTCACAAGCCGACACAGAAGAAAAGAATCACGCTGGGGCTTCTATCAGAATGTTTTCGTACACTTTGGCAGATTAATTTGAAAAAGTTTAATATCTTGCTTCAGCAGTTAGGCAGGACAATGCATGCAAGCTAGGAAGATGCCTCTTGTGCTGTGAAAAGCAGTCTCTGTGTTACTAGGAAGTTTAAGGGGCAGTGTCTGCTCACAGGGATGCAGTCCACCTATGGAACAGCTCCTCAGCCTCCCACCATTCATGACGAATGCCTATGGTATTTTCTGCACCTACACAGTGGCCTTTCTTTTCTTTTAGTATGCTAATGTTGAAAACAAAAGTGATGTTTCTAAAAACCAGGTAAGGTTTGGGTATATCCTGTCCTGGTTTTGGCTGGGATAGAGTTAACTTTCTGCATATTCTCTCTTTGTTATTTTTCTTCTCACTACAACTTGTTATTTTATTTCAATTACTGAAATGGGCTTTTACCCTATGAGTTTTGTGAAGCAAATAGCCATGTTGCAGTACATCCCCTCAAAAATAAACCAGCCCACATTCAGAGACCAAACAAAGCAGGAGGTAACCACAGGAAAGGCCCTTCTCAATAAAAGGGGGAGAAGAAAAAGCAAAAAACTCACTTAAAATATATAGACCTTTGTGTCTTGAGACACACATGTCTTAAAGAGAGAAAAAGTGAGTCCTAATCAAACAATACATTGAACCAACATCAAAAGAAGCCACACTAACCTCATCACTACACAGAACTTGCCTTTAAAATGAAACAAGCAGACAACTAACCACTGCACAGAGCCTGCCTTTACAAACCAGCCCAACACCACAGTAATAAATACACTAGTCTGTTGGGGTGGTTGTTGGCTTTAAAAGCTCCCTGCCATGGTTCTTTGGGAGGATCTGGAGATTACATGAAGGGAACGTTATGCTTCCAGGTCATTAGCAAGCAAGGAATCCTTTTTGCAGGAGAAGAGGCAGCACACCAGATGGTGCTTCTGAGCACATGGTGAAAACCAGCTGCTCTCCTACTTACTTATTTCCTTACTCACACAGCCAACTGCTTTTGATTAAGAAGGAGGTATAGAGAGGTATGCTGCAGCTATGCCATTAGTTCCATCACCAAAGAAGTGCCAAGGGGCACCCTGAGCTTATTAAACATGTTTCCGGTGACTGATGCTCCTAAAGGTCATGCCCGTCCCTGGCCACCTTGGTAGGTGCATCCCCAGCCTACCTGAGGCAGAAGGCTGAGCTGTGGCTTCTGTGAAGGAAAGAGCTGAAGGAGGAAGACAAGAACAGGGAATTTCCTCCTTCCATTCATTACAGTCCAGCCAGCAGTGGGGTGAAGCCTCTCACAGAAGCCTGAAAGCGATGCCTTTGATACGAGCAGCAAGGGGGAGGCTGTGGTTAGGAGCAGACAGTTACCTTAGGAGGTCTGAGGAAGCTGTGAGGGAGTTTCATGAGCTCAGGCTGTCGGCTCATTAGCTTTCCCTGGCAGACCTGCTCCACCCCCTGCTTCTCCCGGCCAGGCTGGGGTTCCCTCATAGGCTGGGATGTTCTGGCACAGCCTCTGCAGCCCATTCCTTGTCTTGGCCTATAAGTCAGCTCCCCATTTGGTTTTCTCCAGCTCCCAGCAGAATTTTCGCTGTCAGCTGGTTTCTTCAGCAAGAACCAGGCTTAGCTCTCTGGGCTGCCCTTCCTCTTGCTAGGTCAGGTCCAAGACCTGCACAGGAGCCACATAGCTGGCACACAGGTACAGTAATCCAAGTAAAAAACAAACCACAGTCACAGTTACTTTCCCTTGACCTGTACTCACCACTCTCTTCGGGAGGCAGCCTCATCCCAGCCAGAGCATACACATGTGCCTTCACTTGCTTCTCCTGTCCTGCAAGGAGCCTTCTGGATCTCAGCAACATTCCCCACAGCTGCGGATGCAGCCCCATTCCCTCCCTCCCCTATTCTCCCCCCCCTCAGCTGTAGTCAAACTTCACTTGAGGCAAGGAAAGTAGCTTTTATTGACTTGCCAATACAACACTGCACACAAAGCAATCACTTTGCACAGCAAAACAAGAGCCCCTTGTTTACCAACCCTCCCACACAACACCCATTATTACCATTATGCATTTATAAACATCTAGTGTTTTTATAATGCATCTATTTAGTTTGATAACACTAACGCACTTATCTCAGTCCATCGGGCACAGCCAGGCATTACAAGCAGGGGGAAGGAAGGAAGTCAGATGCTATGAGGAAGCACTAGGAAGACACAAATCCCTACATTGCACCGCTGCAGCATTTCAAAGGGAAGCTCTTGCAGACAGCCCCTCACTGCAGGGAGCAGTGGAGAAAAACAAGCCAGACAGAACCCTCACAAGATGCTTCCTAAGGGAACCGAGGCATTTAATCCCCCCCACTTCCGAAGCACATGCCTTCTGTGCTCCACCCAGGCCCATAAGACAGCCAGAACCAGATAACAGAAAAAAGTATTTTCCTCTTATAGTACACAAGTGACCATTCCCTTACCAGTCTCTTGTGAGGCTACAGTACTGAGCACTTGATAGTCCTTTTGCAGGCCACAGGAAGCCTCACTCTTGGCTGGTAATCGCATCAGGCTTGGCTTTAGCCTTTGCTGCTGGGAGCCTGAGTTTCTTCAGCCATTTGCAGAGAGGGCTCCTTGGCTCACACAGCTTGCCCCTTGGCCTCTTGCATACCACAGACTTGCTTTCCGCTGTTGCCTGGTCAGTGACCACATCTTCTGCATGTCCAGCAGCCCACAGAGGCAAGTCAGTCATCGCCCCTGCATCTCCTCTGGCTCGTTTAACTGCTGCAGGTCCTTCCTGGGTTGGAGCACAAGTCTCTCTGTCTGGACTGACCATCACAGTGGGCTTGTTTGCAGTCTCCTCTGAGTGTTGTGCAGAAGGCTGGCTCTCACCAGCAGGTCTCAACATTATCTGTGCCACAAGCACAGAAGACGAGGCTCTTTCTCTTCCTACATCTTCATTCTGCATCCCTGTAGCAATACCTTGCCATTTCCCCTTTAGAGGACAATTCTCAGCACTCCACAACGCAGCCCCCTGGCCTGTCTGGGCAACAGGGAGATCAGCCACCATGGCTTTTTGCTCAGTTGCCAGTCTTTCAAACTGCCCAGGCTTCCTACAGCAGTACCTCTTGTGGCTGACTCCATTCCCCATGATCAAGCTGTATGGCAGTACTCCTGCTAGGAGTCTTCTCCAGGGAGCCCCAAGGCTTCAGGATGCTGAATGGAACCTTTACTTCAAAGCAGATGAGGGGCCAAGTTCCTCCCTTGTTACCGGGCTTATAAACCACTCCTGGGTGAATCATCACACCTGCAAGATGGCCAGAAATTCGTTAGGACCCACACCTGCTCTGGGCCAGTTTTCTGAGGACATTGTAGACAAGAAAGAATTTAAAATTTGATGCAGAAATTTCTTTCCATTTCCCCAGACTGTCTGGAATCTTCAGAATGTGGATGTGTCGTTACCAACCCCTGGGGCAAGAAGAGGACTTCGGGTCTTCCCGTGGCTAGGTGCTGTTACCATCCCATTTTGATTTTCATTGGGAAAGCACTAAATGAGGATCCAATTGACATTTCATCTGAGTGGGCTGCACAGAAGTTGCAGGATTTATTGGGTTTAAGTCAGCCTTAGTCCAAGGAACAGTCTTTTGCAGCCTTTTGATAACACTAAGAGCATGTAGGAAGTCAGTTACTGCGACTCGCAGCCAGCACTGCACTTTATGGTTATTAGTTTGTACCACCAAAGTAAATGTGATTCAGGTCTCCTCGTGTTTCCTAGACCATTTATTGAGTGTAGGGAGAAGCTCATGCTTAGCCAGGGTAGCCATTCATAGGCCTGGGAGGGAAGGGAAAGGAAAGGCAAGATGTCTCCTTCCTGGGAGATGAGCACTGAGTGGATTCCAGGCCTGAAGGTCACTATTTTATCAGTGGTTAACTTGGGTTTTTAGAGACTGCAGCAACCCCACCTCTTCAGAGTCAAATAATAATAATATGGGATGGTATACTTGGAATGCAGGGAAAGATTCACCTTGAGTCATGCTAAAAGAGTGTCATTTTAGAACTACAGCATCCTTAGAAAAAAGATGAAGTACTCTGCAGAGTAAAAGCAGAAGAGAACTGAGTCAAAAAGGGACCCACGTGCAGATCCATCAGTCAATTTCTTTAGAAATCCATGTTGTGCAGATTAACTGGCCCTGCAAGAAAGAGGCCAATGCAATTTAAACTCATAATATAATTAAACAGCAATAGAAGTGCCCTGTTTCTGGCAGAAAAACGACAAAGTAAATACTACAAAAACCGTTCCCAGCGTCACAACTTCTCAGCCTGTACTCCTAACTCAGGGTGATAAGTAGGGTAGCTGATGCCGCCAAACCATTTCCCCACAAGTCCCAGATCATTAGTTCCCTTACAGCGCTGTTCCACTACAAATCCTGTGCCACTTTTGATAGCTAAATATTTAAAGCAAAAGAGAGCTGCCACACAACATGATACGATTACAGATGGTTCTGCCAAGGCTCAACCATCGGACCGTAGAGTAAGAGAAACTGCAGAAGAACAGATCTATAATTTTAGGGGTTAGTTTTTAAAGTGAAGCTAATGGATCCAAAGCAGTTTTGCTGCACTGTCTGAGCTGCTTTTATGGGTGGAATCTCTAAAAATATGTGATTCCACACCAGTCAGGCACTCACTCACAGGGCTGCCTGAACCTAACTGTTGAAAACTGCATGGTAGTGAGAATAGAACAGCGGGAAAGACTGACCCAGGCACATCTGCTCTTGGAGAAAAAACAAAATGCAAGAAGACAGACACACTGTTGTACCAAAACTAGAGAGAGGACAGCCTGCAAATCAATCAGTGCTTCATCAGGTTGACTTTAGTGAGTAAGCAGCTGTATCCACAGCGATGGCTTTGTGTAAATGGGTAGAGCAGGGAAGTGTTTCATGTGACTTGGGTAGGGCAGTATGACGCTAGGAAAGGAAAAGAAAATAGCAGTTTATTCTCTGGTATATTTATTTATGTTTGTTAGATTTTGTCATCACTACAGACATGGTTCAAACATGACAATTGACAGATTCTATTGCTGTTGTCTCCAACTTTCACCTCGTGGTTTGCTTCGATTGTCGGATCACTGGCAGACGTTGTGGCTTGAAACCTGGGGTTCTTGCATCTTCCCGAGGCACAACTGTGTAAGGAAGCAAGGAAACGGTTTAGTTTCTGAAAGCCAAGGAAGGATACAAGGTATCAAGTGAGACAAAAACATTTGGCATTGGTCAAACCTGTTGTCCAACAGCTGCAGCCTTGGCTAAGTGATGTGTTTGTTGTTCTGACCAGTTGTTTTCAAAATTTTTACTAAGCTGTGTAAACAGTTTAAACAGCTGAGGAGAAACAGACTTGCTGTGGCTAACATGGTGATGGAGTTCTGCAAAGGTTCTTCAAAAGAGAGGGGAAACAGATCCCGGAGCTCCTTCCAGCACAGGCAGAGAGCAGGTGCTAGGCTCCTAAAATTCCTGGGGCTTTTACTTCCTCTGGTTTTGAAGGTTTCTCACTGAATAACAGGAAACTTTGTTCGTAGAAGTTAAAAGCAGAGATTCTCAGCGTCAGGGGCTAAGATTACATTACAGTCATCCCTATCCATAAGACAGTTATGTGAATTGATAACGCTACTTCACGCTTATTTGTGGTGATTCATAGCTGATTTACTAGTCAAAGAATTTACTGCTTGTCATCTTAAGAGGGCAGCCTAGAGCCTGGGAACAGAGCTGAGTTATCTTCATGTTATTAATAAATTCTCCAATTAGAACTTGCCTGAAAAGATGAGACAAACAGCAGTAAAAGGTGTAACTCGCAGTGGCTCATCAGTGCCAGAGACCTTAGTGCTCACGAGGCAGAGGTGTGGATGGTCTGTAGATGTGCTGTGCTAGGCTGTTACAGAACGCTCCTTCCCTGCTCTAAAGGTAGGAACAGGAGTTTAAAAGCACTGATGTGCTTTCATAACTTCAGTTCTGTTCTTCCCACAGCTGATGCATTTTAAAGTTTAGCTGTGCATCTTCATTTTCAGCAGAGTTTGAAATTCCTGCAGTCTTACACCTGAGGGAAGGTTATTGCCTTCTGCCAGGCTTTTTCTAAAGAAAGGAGAGGGCTTACTAAATCACAAGTGTAAAATATAAATACAAGCTTGTTGGAGAAAAAATTAGTCTTTAATTTGGGGATGCAAACATATGCTTCTGCCAGAACCAGAGAGGAATGCTTGCCCAAACACCACCCTGAGCATCCTTTGGTGCTATCACCATCACTTCCACAGTCCTCTGCCCTGAATAGGTACAAACAAACTTCCATCTACCCTTTTGCCTTACTCTGTCCCTGATTACTTCTTCCTTCCTGGCATTTACCACTTCCCCAACCTAAGAATGACACATGTGCCTTGCTGTGATTCTCTTTGTGACAATTTTACTGCTTTCTACACACTTTTTGCCACATTGTCAAACATTCATTGGGTTCTTTGCCAGCAACTGCAAAACAGAGCAGATGATTAATACCAACCTTTTTACTTGGCAATTAATTACAGTCGCTGATGTGAATATCTAAAAGACAGAATGATGCACAGAAGCTTGTGGTGCTCTTCATTAGTGCTGTTTCTTTTTCCAGGATTTCCTCAGGCCTCCCATCATTGGAAAGGAGGAGCTTACCTACCCATTAATTGCTAAACCTAAGCTCTGCCTAAGGAGGGTATAGATATTCTTCCAAACTAACAGCAGCAGCTTGGTTGGAGGCAACCAAGCCCTGGGCAGCTTGGCAGCATAATCAACCTCTGTAAGTGCCTTGAGGATTGTGAGTACTGGCCAAGGGGCAGGAACATGCTCTGTTATTTAAGTGATGGGGAAAAAAAGAGACATTTCTATGAACAAGGTCTCCATTTGGATTTGGTCGTAAGGGAAAATATGTCAAGGGATCCTGGCTAAAGTCATAGGCTCACAGCATGGCAGCCCGGTTCTTTGATTCAAAGGGAATCTTTTTATGGTTACGCCTTCCTGATGTGATTAAGCACGTAAAGACAGTAAAACCAATCATCCTTTAAACAGATGCACAGCTATATAAATCCTCATACACTGACTTGCCTTGAACTGTTATTCTTTCCCTCCTCTGAACACTGTTAGTACAGGAGGCATGCAAGAACACAAGAGCTGGAAATGGTTTCCTAAGGGAGGATCTTGTTCTCCTGTGCACTGCCGTTTCCCTGCTGTCTACTACAAGCCACTATTTCACTTTTAAATCCCCATGAGCCTGAGCAGAATAATTCAGTGCAAACCCCTTTTTTGGTTGGAGCAGAGGGAAAGGAATTAGGCTATGTTATTTTTCTCATCCCCTTCAGCATCATTTGCTAATTCAGTGGCAGTTGCTCAGCTACCCAGGTTTGAGAGGAAGACTCCCCTCTGTTTAAGAGCTGCATAATTAGAAGCCAGAATTGTATAGGTAGTGACACAACATTATTTATTACTTGCAGCAAAAACAACCCCAAGAAGTTGCTGTTGTTGGTCAGGGGCTGGAGACAGCTACTTCCAGGCCTCTGACCAGAGCTCAATCAACTCCCTCCAACAAGCACACACCATAGAGCAGGTGGCTATTAACAGAACAACATTTCATAGTAGCAAGTGTTAAAATGCACCCATTTATTGATTCCAATTGCAACACAGACTCCGCTGTCCGGAGCTTTCCAACACAGTCACAGTCAAAGAGCAGTGGGAGTCAGCACAGTGTGCACAGACAAGTGCAATTAATGGATCTGGGTTGTGTGTCAGAGAAGACTTAACCCTGTGCAGTCACACAGAGGGAGGCAATTATGAAGTGCACAGCCCTAGCCACAATTTACATGTGTGTGGAGAAAATAAATCAATAAGAATAATCTACAGCAATATACTTTATGTACCACAATACGGTCAGCTCACATCCATACCCCCTCCCCAGCAGGAAGGAGGGAGTTGGTGCCACTTGAAGACAATACACCAGCTTTAAGTTCAGTATCCCTTTCCAAAGCAGGCTTTAACACCCTGTTTTCTGGGTCCTTCAGAGTACAAGCACCCATTGGTGCCTTGGTCCCTTGCAGGATCAAAGCAGAAGATTCATCAGCTGGCTGCGGACAAACCCTTGGTCTGCTCAACAGATGCTGTGTGTCATGTGCTCTCTCAGTGCTCCTCTGACTTCTCCCCACTGCTAGCTTTGATCTTCTCCTGCACAGCAGCCTGGGTTTCTTCCAGACAACATGGGAGCTCTTTTGATATCTGCCCATCATCACAGACCTCAGTCATTTCTTCAGCTTGCTCTGGTTCAAAAGCATTTTCTCCCCCATTTTCAGGAACCTCTGCATTTTGTTCCAGCTGGAGATCAGGTGGGGGTTTAGCAACACAGCATACTTGCTCCTCCACTGCCTGCTCTTCTGCAGAGATCTGCATGTCAGTAATGCCCTCTCTTGGCTCTGTACTCTTGCAAGGCAGCTCTGACTCTTCAGTGGTACCCAAAGCAGCTGGGGAGTCACCATCCTTCTGCACAGGTGCTTCCCGGTCAGTGTTTCCAACACCAGTTTCCTCTGAAACACACACAGCTCCAGCTTCATGCTCTGCACCAATCGGCAGCTGGGACTCTGATGTAGCAGCCTGAACCTTGCCAGGTCCATCTTGGACATCTGCAGACACATGGACCTCGGCCTTGACCGTAGTCTGTGGAAGAGGTGTCACTACACGATCCTCACAGCTGAGCCGCTTGCTGGATGTGGAGCTGCTGGTGGGATGCAGAGCCATGGCTCTCCCCCTGTTCTCTTCTGGGCTTCCCCTGGCAGACAGGGCTTCTTGTTCTGTCTGTTCAGCGAGTTCCTGGTGCACTCCCTCTGTGCTAGGCTCACCATCAGGGTTCTGTGACACCTCAGCCTCTTGTGCATCTCCAGCAGTCACAGAGAACGGGGCCTGAGCACATTGCACACACAGAGATGCAGCCTGCTCACCTGTGTCCTGTTTACCCCGGGCAGCAGCCTCACTCACAGGGCTGTCCAACACCAGGGCTGCAGCAGGAGGTTCAGGGCCTTTTGGAGTCCTTCCTATGCGAGCTGAATGGAACTGGTTCTCCCCAGTCCACGTTGACGCATCATGGAACATGCCTGCAGTCCTTGGTGACTTTCTCCCTTTAGCCTTATAAACAACTACTCTCTTGGGAAGCACACAGGGCCTCTTGTTCTTGCCAAAAATACCTCCCATTGTCAGAGATGAAAGGAACAACCCAACTAGCCTCCTTCTTCTGGAGAGGCTGCCCCCCCGCTGCAAGTCACAGGCTGCCTGAAGTTGAGTCAGGAGCTCTGCCTCTTGACAAGATGTGGCTTCAAGCCTGCAAGACAAGGACATCTATTAGCCTGTGTCCCTTTGAAGGGGTTAGCTGTCTCCAGCACTCACACAGCAGTATGTGCAGAGCACTGTCAGGTCACAGAAGCGAGCTAAGCACACATGGGGGAAAGGCACAGAGGTCTTTTAAGGAATAACAGTCCAAAGGAAAGGGAGACATTAGCTATCAATCAAACCAGATCACTCTGGAAAACAATTACAGTTCCTTTTAAGCTCCCAGGAGGCAAGCAAGCCCTCCAAGTGCTATCTTTCTGCAGGACAGCTGTAGGGTCAATAGGATTCTGCACACTACAGACTTGTGTAGCAAAGCTGCCAGGTTTGTGAGACTGGTCACTCCACTAAAGGAAGCCCTTAGATTTGCTGTAATAAACCCAGATAGAAGTAAAGAGAAGCTAAGCAGACAGGAGAATTATACATTGACTTAAAATACACAAGACACAGCACAGTTTGCACCTTAAAAAGGCCATTAAGAGAAAGCTTCACAAACCAAACCACACCAAAGAGTAAAGGAACATCTCCTAGCACAACACTAAGTCTTCAGAGCTGAGTAGGAAGGCCTACCCTAAACACACAAGCCAAGCCAACAACAAAATTACTTGCACTCAAGAAGAACCAGACCCTAAAAACATGCCCAAATTAAACCAAAGAACCCATACCATAAAACCCAAGCCAGCCAACAGAGCCCCAAACTACACAAAACCACACCACAACCACCCCTCTCACAGACCCACACCACCACCTTACCAACACAAGTCCCCAATCCTCACAGAACACCCAACACCTGTAAGGCCCCAGACTGCTGTTAAATAGGATGAGATGGTCACACACAATCCCTTCCCCCTTTGACTCCCACCATTAGTTCCAGCAGGTTGTGAAGTTCCCTTACCCTCTATTTCCTACTTTCCCCAGCCATTTCATAGCCACTGGAAGCAGCATATGCCTTTATATCCTAAGTGCAGCTGATACACAATGAGCAGAATAACAGCTGTGCTGTGGGCTATGTATGAATAGTCCTTTAACTTAGAAATGGTGTTACTGAAATGTGTCCTGTATTATTTTATAGTGAGCAGTTAGGGCTGAAACATTACCCCCCTTTTCCCATCCGAGCACTCTTCAGCTGGCTGAGTTGTGCAATTAGGCCTTTTACAGTGGTTGCCCATTATTTTAAGGTTTCCAGGCACAGCTGATGACCCTCAGTTGGCATTGAGAGTACTGGTTGTGTTGACTGGAAGGGAGTTGTAGCTGTTAAATAGGTCACACAGGCAAAACACAACAGCAAATGCCCATTCAAAACAAACTAATGTGTGAGACACGAGCATAAAAGCAGATCCTAAATATCCCCTGCCAACAGCAATGGATCTGAACAAAACCCACAAAGATCAAAAGAGCTGGATTCCAGGCTGCTTTTCTCTCAAATAAAACCCCCTCAAACCTACATTTTTTGATGCCAAATCTGGTTCAGCATCCCACGCTTTGCCTGGCCACTGTGATTCCCTTAGTGCAGGAAACACAACAGGAGCTTTTGGCAAGGTAACTGTGTGTGTGCAGCCAGTTCTGGGACCTTCACATGACAACATCCACAAAGTGGCCTTTCAATGTGGTCCAACATCTGTTCTGCATGATAACAGGCCGGCGTCTGCACCTCGGTGGCTGCGCTGATGGCAGGTTTACACTGGCTGTGAGGGCTTCACTCAGCATCTGGGGGATTCTAGCACAGCTTTTCAAAAGCTTCTTTTGTAGAGTTTCTATTGGGCTTCACTGGAACCAAAAAACACAGGCAGTTCACAGTTTCTTTGACCACTGGAAACTTCTTTGAAGTGAGGTGCACAGGTGACAGTGTGTGGAGGTTGCTGCAGATGGGTGGCAGAAGAGCTGGTGCCTTTTAGGGACATTTGTGCTTTGCAAAACAGTGCAACTGGAAGGAAACATCACATCCAGAGCTCACCTCTTGCTCCTGCACAGGTGAACAGGATTCCTTGCATTGCACAGTCTTCCAAGAGTGTTTCCAAGTAAGCAGAAGCTGATGTGCTGTGAAGAGGCACAGCTAAGTCATAAAAGGCACAGCGTGGAAACCAGTAAATGGGGTAAAAATGAAGGAGAGATTTTTGAGCCCCTACCTATGGTAAATGTGTACAGTTTTCTTTCCAAAATGTAACAGGAGCTTTTAATTTTTTTATTAACTTATTACTACTGCAAGAGTTGTGAGTGCTTATTTCAGCACTCTGTACAATGAGATGATGCTTCGTCACCTGCTCATGGCTAGGTGGTTGGAATATTTCTGAGCATCTAAGTATCAAACTTATCATGCTCATATCGTTATGAAAAATGGAGACATTCTAATAACAAAGTCCAGCCTACACCCATTTGAAACGATCCAGAGAAATCTCTTGCACACGAGATGCTACAGGACATGGCAACATAATGCACAGAAGCAGAGGCAGAAAATCTTACTGTCAGAGCAATCACATCTTTTCTCTTGGCTAGGTTTAGTGTTTGTTCCAAAAGCCTTTTCTGATCTCTGTTACTTTGATATATTTAAAAGGTCTGTTCTAAAAAAACCCCATACAGTTCATTTTTTGACAAATAAAAAAAATAAATCCTAGACCTTACAAAGAGCTTGGCTCAGATGTCAGCTCCGAATTGTGCTGCGTGATTGAATGCTGTACAACAGGACCATTACAAAGCCTTTTAGATGGCATCATTGCTTCTAAGGAGCGTGCTGCAGTCAGCTCAGGACATCAGTCTTTGTGTTTTGTTTTTTTTATTGCACACTTCAAGCTGCTCCCTCTCACCAGAACCGTCTCTTCCTTCCAGTGCATGAGGCAGGGCCTCTCAGTACATTCACTGTGGCATCCAGATACCTCGGATGATCTGCCCAGGGGCTGTTCACATCCATCACACAACTGACATGGCAAGGGAAGGACAGGCCACATTTAAGAAAAGAAAACAAGCCCACAAGAATGGTTTGCCAACACTGAGCTCTGCAGCACAGGTTGGATACCAGCACTTGGCTTTTCCAGATGGGGCATAACCTGAACTCCAGAGTTTCTGCCACCTTCCCCTTGTTTCCAGGCAAAGGCACCACATGCCTGAGACTCCGGATGGCTGAGAAACATGTTGGGTAGGGCCATTGCTTCTTGCAACCCTGCTTAGCAATGAAGCCCACAGGCAGGCAGGCACAAACATGCTGGAGGCTCATTTCTCCTCCATCCTCTCACCTGCCTGCAGGGAGGTTTTGTTACTGGGAGAGGGTGAGGAGCAAGGGCAGTTAACTTGCACCCAGCCCAGGCAGCCTTAGGCACAAGCATTAACAGCAAGGAGCGCACAGCAGTAGCAAGAAATGAATGGAAGCAGCAGGTTTGAAAAGAGGAACTGTTGGAAAGCTGTGCAAAAGTGTCTTCATTGAACAGCTTCCCTCTCCTGTCCAGGCCCCAGCAGCCCATGGTGTAACCCCACTGCAGAGACAGCCCACCTCAGGAACACACAGGGTTTACTCACTCTGAGAAACCTTTTAAGGAAGAGAAAATATTACAGGCACCTTTTTCTTCGCAGCTTATGGACTCATAAGTGAAGGAAGATTTGTTTGGCAAGTCTCACATATAGGGTGCTTTGTCTGGCCAAGTGCAGCACAATGACAGGAGTCAGTGTGTATTTAGAAAAAACCCACTGCAACGCAAAACAAAACCAGCCTCTCCCTTCAGCAAAGCAGTTTCCTCAAAGCATTGTTTCATCCCCAGCATCACTTGACACATTTAACTCCCCTCCTCAGCTTTCAGCTCTGTGCAAGCAAAATAAATGAAGCCGCCGCCACCACGATGCTTCGCCAAGTAGTTTATATTTTCCTTTCAAGTCCTGTTCCTCAAGCACACTATAAGGTCTCAAAGAGCTCTGATGTGCCGTCCTACCACCCTCCCACGTACACACACAGGCACTTTGCTCTGTACAGTCACAGTTTGTTCGAAGGGCTTTTTAAAAGGAGTCAGTCACCATTTCTCCCTTGAAGTGTATGGAGAAGGACACGGTTGTTTCAGTCATACTCTGTTCCTGGTAGCACTCAGCAATTAAAGCATTCAGCATGGGTTTCCACTAGGATCTTAAAATGTTTTATTGGTAGTATAAAGCAGGAAATATTAAAACACAGGAGATTTAAGCTGCAATGCACAGACTCAATGTATCCTGACATTTAACTTCCACATAAGGACAGGTTACATGACTCTTTCCACTGTTACGAGATACACAAAGAACAAACCAGAATTAGTATTTCATCAGCTTCCTGTGAAAATATTTGTTCAGTGTTGACAACAAACCATGAACTGTCTATTTTGCACAAAAGAAGTTGGCAGGGAGGTAGTTCAAACATTTCGTTATTTGGAGGTAGCAAGGGAAGTGGCTGTTGGCCTCACAGAAAACATCTGACTGTGCTCAGAGAGGCATTTGTCTCTGTTCCCAGTCCTTTAAAGTGAATCAGTTCTCTCCCAGCATGGCAGGATCTTCTGAGAAAAAAGCTCCTGAAAATACTAAGCAACAGAACTAGGATTAAGCAGTAATTCAAGAGAACACCTGAAAAAGCCTGCTGCATACTTGACATATCTGTTCAGCAAGACCCCTCCCTGAAGTCTAGGACACATTTTACAAAATCCTGAGTCCAGCAGCTTGAGTTTGTTGCTTCTTGCAGCTGAAATTCCTAAAAGCAGGCACATCATCCTTGCTACTCAACCTGGCATTGGACACCAAGCCTTCTGATCTTCAGGTCTCCTCCTCAATCTCATTCTCCGCTGTTCCCAAGTGCTTTGGACAGCACAGGTGCCACATTCAGGAACTCTGCTTCATGCTTTGCAGGTGTCTGAACAGAAGCTAGTGGCTCTTTGGGGAGCTCTGCAGGCTGAAGGCACTCTGTCTCCTGTTGCTGACATACTCAGCTTGCCTTTGGTGCAGGACCTATTGCTGGACACTTACCAGTTTCGAAGGTGGGCATTGGCAGAGCCTGAAAATGACATAAGGCACTGTTAGGACCCTTCCCTTGGCTGGGAAACCCCTGAGCCCCAAGGTTAGCAGGGCTGTGAGCAGGCTACCTATGGAAGCTCTGGCACTGTATTGCATCCCTGCAGTCTGTGTGGTTCTGACCACCACTCACACAGCCCGTCACGCTGAGTGGCAGGAGCCACACTGCTCCACCGCTGGCCACAGGGTACTGGCTGAACCCTGCTGCGCCTCAGCTTTGCCAACTGGCAACACCTTCAGCACTTCAGGTTCCCATCACCTCAAGGCAGACACATACTGACAGCAAAGACCCTGTTCTCCATCCTCTAACAGCTCTGTTCAAGTCTCAGGTGTTTTGTACACAGGTAAGCCCAGCTAGCTCATTCCAAGAACTAACAATGTTTGGAAGCCTAGACTGACTGGAGGAACAGCCAGTAGTGAAAGCAGACCCAGCCATCTCTAGGCCAAGGACACTGCTCTGTGAAAAGCACTTTCCTCCAGCAACCTTGAAGCACAACCCCCCGGGTGCATACTGAGTAGAAAAGGGGTTTGCAAGTTGATGAAACATCGGAGACAGTTTAGCAGGAAAGTGAAAGGAGGTATTATAAAAAGGAACTGCTTTCAGCAAAAGCAAAGCTCAAGAGGCAGCATATGGTTCAAAAGGCTTTGAAGAGTCCACGTTGCAAGCATCTCTTCAAGTTACAATGTTTAGGTGTCGGTCTGACCATCTCAATTAGAGAGCAAGACCTCTTTTCACCTTATTACAGTTATTACCAAGGACTCCATTGTTCTGTCACTGCAAAGAGGCCACAGTAATTGCAGAAGAGCTACATTAGCTCAGCTTTTAGGCTCGTCTCCCCCTCCATCCATTATCCTGGGGGACTCATAGCTCTAGATACAGGATTGCAGAAAAAAATACTCTGTGGTAATTGGATGACAGAAAGCACTCCAGCTAGAATGCCAGCTACAGGGCTCGGGTTTCCTCAGGTCCCACATTTGTTTTCATGACACTGGATCTACCCCCAGCCTCCACACACCTGCATTTATATTGAAGCTGCAAAAAACTGCAGAACAGCCAAGTGCCCATAACCGAGTCTCAGCAGTACTGCATCTCAGGGCTTGGTGCATTAAGGAGCTTCCCTGATGGTCTGGAAACACTGTGCATCAAGTATTTATTTTTAACTCAGTCATCTCTTCAGATTTTAACAGACCCTTCTCGTATTTACATGACCTCCCAGAAGACACTTACTCGTGTAGCACTACAGGCAGAACAGAAACAGACCAGTTACAATATCTGCTTACTAGGAGGAAGAAGCTCAACTCACTAGAGACATCAGCTAGTCCAGGCAAAAGACACCAGTAAAGCCATTTATGAGCAACAATACACATACCTGCTGTCATCCACCTACCAGCCTGCAGCACACAGAAGGACAGAACACTGCTAAGTGAGAAACCCAGCCTGCAGCTAGGCAAAAGCTGCTGGGAAAGGCTCCTTCTCTTCCTGCAATCAGAAGGCTTATGCCAGCATGGCCAGCCCGGTATGGGAGACCATTTGATGACACCCATCATCATCTGAACACAGCCATCTGAAGCAGAGTGAGCTCTGGTCTTCCCCACTGCATGGCCTGCACCAGAAACAGAGCACAGAAATACAGCCTACATGTTGCAGCCCAGCAGAGTTCACAGCTTTATAGACAATTCCATCTGTTTTGTGTGCTTTCCAAAGCAAGCTTAGCCCAGAGGGACCCCTCCCCTTCCTCCAAGGCTGCATTGGATGGAAGACACCATGGGAAGATGTAGAAAGCCAGCATGGCTGTGTAATACAGTGGGGCATAGCAGGCAACATACAAAGCTGATGTCTGAAGTCTGGTAACACATTAATAATTATATTGCACATAACTGGCCCATTTAATACAACTGGGATGTCTCAGAATTGTTAGGGAAACTGTCTCTGGAGAACAATTGCAAGCACCTATCAAGATCAGCCTAATGTAAGTGAATGATGTTGGCAGCAATACAAATCACCACCTACCAACATAGCTTCTAAATCTGCTAGGGGAGTATACATCCCACTGCTGACGATAAAGGATCTGCTAAATGCATTTAGGCTTCTTTATTATTTATTTGTTTCTCCCTAATTACACTTATTTCTGTACAACACTGATGGCAGTCCATCAGCATTTGCTCATTTACTGGAGATTTCTAATGCCAAGTCAGGCTTAAAAATAGACTCCTATGTTACAGAGCTCAGTTTGGATATGATTTCTTGCATGGAGCATGAATGGTTGTGTGGATCGATTTATCTCACAGCTCTCCAGCTCGGTTTCCCAACCCACTAAAGCTGCATCTGTAATCACACAGCAGACTGCAGCAAACAGTCAGCTTAGAAAATAACCTGTTTATGCTGTTCAGCATCCCAGGCCAACTTCCATGCACACACAGGATGCCAAGTGATGGATCCTAACCAAAACTTCCACTTAGCTCCTTTACATCCACCTGATAACTGACACCAACACTTTAGTTTGAGCTCTGGCCCCAACACCCCTGGAGTGGCAAAACTCAAGCTTTCAGGAAGGCAGAGGATTAAACACACACTGGAGCCACTTCAGGGCTTGAGAAGAGGTTAAACTGCCTGCATAGATTAGCTACAACTAAGCAACTCTGCTACCAGTGTGGTCACCATGCTGTGACCTATATTTAATTAAGAGGTACTTCTCCAGGGACAGAGAGGCTTCTGAGGTAACACACTGTTATAGGGCACAGAGTCAGAAGCTGGCAGCAGTGCTGTGTCAGGTAATAACCTCATCCCAAACTTCAGGCTCACCTCCTCTCAGCAGCTGTCAAGTGTCCCTTGTACACACAGCACAGCCAGAAGAGCCATCAAGATTCTTCTTCATCAATTAAACAGCAGCTTAATGAGTCTGTAGAAAGACTGGTCAGTTTGGGTTGACAAACCTCAAACTGAGTAGGATGCTGATGAAGGGACATTTTAAAGTAATAATCGTGCACTTTTCTGAAACGGGGTGAAAAGCTGCATTTTCTTCTCCCAGACCAACAAGAAGCCTAGATGACTGCCTGACCTTCAAAAGAAACAAGGCAAAATTGAGCTCTACTTCTGTGATGAGCAAGGAATCCTTTCTGTTACCTCAGCACCTTCATTTTTGGGCTGGCAAGTCAGATTCAGCACATCATGAACAAGACCAGTTCAGATGCATCAATGACACTTTCCAATAGATCCTGGAAAGCAGGATCCAACTCCTGCCTCTCCAAGCACCGTGGTTCCTCTGCTCACTGTCAATTTGCAACTACCATAGCATGACATTTCAGGGTAACCCTACTGCAAAGGCATTTAGATGGCTTGATTTCAAATTGACATGCCTTGATTCCAATCCATTTAAAGCCTCTAAACATCCATCAGTTAAAATTAGTCCAATAAAACTTGCTAAAAACCTTAATGTTGCTAACAAAGCATCCCATGCCTTTTCTCCAGGGATAGTGGCTTCTAATTCAGAAAGCTCATTTTTCCTCACTTAGAATGAGGGAAGTGTCTTTACCTACGCAGCAAATCTCAGTTCCACTAAGGCATCTCACACAATATGCTTGGAGAGCAAGAAGCCAAGTGGTACACCCTTAAACACAGCTTGAGATCGTCACACAGTTGCTGCAGAAACTGCACCCTCAAGAACTCTAAAATACATTGAAACCTATCATGTAATGGTGCTATCAATCACTGCCTAATTAGGCTGCTTCTCACTAGCTGAAGAGCCCAGCAGCCTTCTAGCATTGTCCCCTCTTCAACACAGTCATCTTGCCAGATTGATCCCAAACACACATTGGTTTTGGTGGTTGTATCTTGCCTGTTAGCTTTATTATCTCTTGCTTGAGCATTTCAAAGGCAGAGCTACAAGAACAATTGATGGCTCAAGCACCTATGTTCTTGCATTCTTCAGCACAGGATCTACTCAGTGGCTTTGAAAATCAAAATTAGAGTGTGCAGCAGAGAACACATGTACCAGCTCACAGGAGCTAAGCAGAAAGCCCAGATCCATAAGAAGGTGCTTAATATATTCCACACAGCCCCCATGAGAGGGTTGGTTACTCACTGTGTGAAGTGAAGCATCCTCAAGTCTCTAGGTCAGGGTTAAATTTCAGCTTGGAATGAATAGTGCTGTGGAAATTCAACAGCTGGTCAGACACAGGGAGAGAAATCATCAAGCCTGTTGCTTCTCCTGTGTCTAATCAGTGTGGTGCATCATACCACCCACCACCTTTTCTGGGTGCTTCCTAAAATAGCTCTGAGGCAGCCAAGCATTTGCTGCTGAAAGAATAGCCCTAACCAGATCAGCACCCTGTCCATGGATTATTGTGAAGTTGTGCCCCACAGAACCATCACATTCCAATTTCAAATCATAAGAGGAATCCTAAAATCCCTGAGATAGTTATAAGTGTACTCTGTGCCCTACCACCAGTAACACGTCAAGCCCCCAACCATTAGATTTTGAAGGGTAACTGGGTTTAAGAAGCTGAATGCATTGCCTGAATGCTCAAAATTAAGTTTGTGGCTCAGCCACCTGCACCAGGCCTGACCCTCCCAGTACTTCTGCACCTTTGCCCAAGCACTGGAACTCACCAAAACACAGATTACACAGAGATCAGGGTAGCACTTGCCTTACAAACACTGCAGGCAGTTCTCCAGAGAACCACCCATCCCATGGAGATCACCTTTATATGGGCAAATAACCCTTGCAGCAATACAAACATCTTCTCAGGTAGCCCTGATCTGGCAGGGGATTGCAGGAACTGCAGCAGCTGAACCTGTGCTTTGTTTTGCTTTTCCCTGAGCACAGTTATTACCATCGAGTTGCCATTCCAAACGCACAGCAATTCATAAATGATTGATGGCTATAGGAAGCTTTCTAGAGCAGAATGGCAAACTGAATTATGCCAGTGATTTTCACAGAGAGAAGAAAAGTCCTACAAGTACCATGATCCCTCTGAATCACTTCAGCATCAAAACTTATTTCTCAGGGATGCTGCACTCACCCAGTAGTCTGAAGAGTCCCAGACATTAATAAAACCAAAAATTGTTAAATGTACACATCTACATCCAGTTTATGCTCCAAGATTTCTCCCTTGGCAAGCCTTAAGGTGACAGCTCCTTTCTGTAAACAGCACAGGGAACTAAATGGCTCCTGCAGTAGCAGGCTCTGCGTACAAAGAGCATCAGGGAGCACAGAAAAGCATTAACCTTTTAAGTAAGACTGAAGATGCACCATGACCCACACACAGCTTCAGATTCTATGCACCTGGAAGTGACAGCTCATCAAGAATTCCATCTCACACCTCAAGCTTTGCCTTTCAATCTCACCTTGCTCTCAAGAAAGCTTTTTTCACTTCTCCCAATCTTCAAGCTTTCAACAGGACACCTATTAGGTGATTATGAACTCCAGGCATGGAGCACAAAGGGTTCAGCTGAAAATACCCTCCTTCTACACAGGCCTTAGAGCTGTGATACACAGCACAGGTCAGCCACACTGCTCCAGAGCCTTACTGAAACCCTGCAGGGACTCAACAGGACCTGAAGCCTCCTGCCCGGGTTACAGGGGCAGCTATGGGGGGTCTTCAGCAAAGGCACAGGCAAGCATGGCTTTGCAGCTGATGAAGGTATTCCCCTCTCGCTTTTGGAATGCTTAAAGGAAATAATCCTCCCTTATTTAATGTCACTGTGAAGTGTAAAACACGTAAGAGCTCCCTCAGCTGCTCTACAAAACGGACCTAATTCTGGGTCGATAAACCAAGGATGCTGAGAGCCACAGACACCACTGACAGCACAGTGCATGCACTTGGCTCCTCACTTAATTACCCCTCGCCTGCAATTAGCATTTCAATAGCCCACAGGTGCCTCCCTCAGGGTACGTTTGTTAAAGAAAAACAGACCCTTTGACTGGAAGCTGCATTGCACAGGAAGCGTTACAATGGTGATACGTATTAACTCCAGGCTTGTGCAGTACCCAGCAGGGATACAGAGACTCCACATATAATTAATATTTCTAAGTGAAAGTCAGTCAGAAAAAGCGTTTTACATTACCTATGAAAAATTACATGAGATACTCAAGCACTGAACAGGAAGAGGCCAGAAGCATTAATACATCAGCATTAACTTCTACTGAAACGGAGTATCCTGATCCTGTAAAGGGTTCTACTTTTTATTACTGACTACAGAGGCTTAGCAACATCAAAAGCACCTCACAAACAGGAAAACATGGCTTTGCTGAGCTAAGCAGTAAGACTAACAACGCCAACACACCCCTCAATAAACCCTGAGCTCCTATAAGCACCATGCCACCCATGATCGCTCCAACAAAGGGAAGCATCCCTCCATCCCTGCAGTATTTATACCCCGGGGTGGGTGGGGAAGGAGGGGCACTTCCTTCTGGCAGGGGGCGGGCTGGTGCTTTAAAACAGGTGCGTGTGGGGCTGCTCGTGTTTTTCGGGGTGTGGGGGGGCTTTTGCTCCTCTTTGGCGTGTTGTGGTCTGCAGTGCTATGGGAAGGGCTTCATGGAGAGAGGGCTTTTTGTGCACGCAACTAAGGAGATGCTTCTCGGACAGGCTTCAAGACGGAGCATAGGAAGTTCTACACTAACATGCAGGAAAACTTTTTCATGGTGAGAGCGGTGGAGTACTGGAACAGGCTGCCTGGGAGGCTGGTGGGGCTTGGATTCGATGAGCTGTGGACGTCCCTCCCCACTCCTACAACGTTGTGAGTATGTTGGGGTTTCTTTGCCTGCTTTGTTTTGGGATACATTTGCTAGTGAGTGTCTTCTCTTGAGCTTCATTCCCTTAAGTGCCCGTCTCGCTTCGTGCGAGGGAGGGGTTAAAAGGTCTCAGAGAGGTCACGGGCAACACCTGGGGTGATGCTCTGGGCTCAAACTCTATCCAGCTGCGTTCGTTTGTCTCTCGATGGGAACAAAAGGGACACGTGCTGGGGGGCTCAGAAGGTGCGGGAGTGTCCAGCCGAATGTCGGTTTGTTGTTGTGTTTGGGCTGGGGCTGCTCGCAGCGTGTTGGTTGCGGCTTCCCTTTGGCCCTGGAGCTGGGGGATCCCCTTTCCTTGGGGAAGGAGATACGGATGCGGGAGGCTCCGCGCTTATCAGCTGAGTGGGTGAACAGCCGCTACCCGCAGCCCTCGCTGTACCGCGCTGCACAGCCCCGGGAAGCGGCTCTTGCTTGGTGGGAGATGCCTCTGGCGTGGCACCGGGCTCAGCAGGTGGAGCAGCTCTGATGGAGGATAAGCTGACTGTCTCAAGGTGAGCTGAACCTCCTGACGAGGACAAATCCTGGTGCTGGCTCTGATAAATGCGTGCTAGGGATGGGTGGTGGTACTGAGGGTTGGTGATGCCAAGTCAGGTGGGAGAGTGGTGGGTACAGGGCTTTTCGTGGTGAGAACAAACCAAGTACTGAGCTGCTCACCTGGCTGTGTTGGGGTAAAGTCAGACTGTGGGTGATTTACCTCTGTTTGGGTGTAATTCAGGAAAAAAAATAAATTGGTATAAGCATAGAGGGGGAAAATAAATAATCCTTCTTCTCTCAACGCTGGAGTTGCTAGAGATTAATATATAATATTTACAAAAACCCAGGGAAGGGGGTGGGGGAAACTGGACTTAACTCGGGTGGAATCTTTTCAGAGTAAGGAAGAGAAGTGACTTTGTTTAGAGATTCTTTACTCCCAGTGCAGGCGGGGGAGCCCTGCTCGGGGCTGGGAAGCTGGAGGTGTCTGGCCTTAGCTGGGACACGTGGCAGGATGCTCCAACCTGCAAGTGCCCGTGTAGGAGCTGTGGAAAGAAGCGTTGTAGATACTTAGATACTTAGATACTTAGATAATTATAGACAGCAGCTATTGAGAGCCTCTGTAGCCTTAACGTGCCTGTTGAGCCCGGCATCAGCCTCTGCTCGGTGGAGGCTGAGGAGTAACATTTGCAAGGTGACTTCACTTGGTTTGGTTCTCCGAGTTACGAGGCCGTGGGGCTGCTTTGTGAAACAGCTTGTGGAGTGTCTGTCGTGTGTGTGCTCTTCAGATGTAATTAGGTAGACCTGGTGCTGAGATGGAAGGTTTTGTCATGGCAGTAATCCTCCTGCTTATGTAACCTGGAGTTGTGGCTTATTTATTGAGAGCTGAAGGGCTGTTCTGTTCTGATTTCAGAATGTGCATCAAAATAAATTCCATATGCCTGTTGGAAGCCTAAAGCTTCCCCAAGCCTCAGGTGTTAGTGGTAAGTGATGCTCTGTGTGTGGACTGATGGTGTGTTGTGCAGTGTAAGCACCTGCCTTCTTGGAGAAGAGGCAAGTGGCATCTGCAAAAGGGACTTTGCATTTAATTAACAGGTTAGTCAAGCCATGCATCAAGTTACAAAATCAATACAGCTGCTAGGATGTGAAGCTGGTACTGTTGTGTAGCCAGCAAGGAAAATCAAGTTTAATCTTAGAGAAAAGTTACTTGCAGTATGTAATTAATGCATATAACTCTGCAGAGTGCTGCCTGCTTGCATTAGGCAGGTGGTGCTTTAATTGGAAGGTGCACTCTCAGCTGTGAGGCATTGCAAAGTGCATTAAAATAGCTGGCTTGGGTGGGCAAAGCTCTTGCATAACAGATGGTTTTCTGCCAAAGAAATGAGTTCTGTGCTGGTTTGTCCCCCCTTCCTTGCCAGTGTTGCTGCAAGGTGTGAGGCTTTTTGGGCAGTCTGAAAAGGATACCCTCCAGCTTCCTGACCACCCTTTCATCTACCCTGAGATGTGCTGGTGATGTGCTGTGAGCCTTGGTGCTGGGCATGTTGACCTTTGCAGTTCCTGATGCCTCTTCCCCTCAAAGTGTGGCACTTGTTGATAAACTTTAATTGGCTTTTGAATGGCACTATTATGGGTGTAGACCCACAGTTCTCTCTGAGGCACTTTGTAAGTAAATGCACATAACCATGGAGACTCTATACCTTAAGCAGCCATAGTTTCAGTAAATGCTCTGTATACTCTGTTCATCTGTGAATAGTAATTGAGTCCTGGACTGCGTTTATAGAGCTGAGAGTAATACAACTGCCATGATGTATAATAATGCTTAAGAGCTCCAGGGAGGCTCATTTACATGATAGTGAGGGAAATGGTCTTGCCAGGAATGAGAATTAAGAGGCTGATAGTTTGTGAATTATGAAATGGCTTTCAGGTGGGGAAGTCTGAGTGAACTGAAGTTAGGAAGTAAAGGGGTGTAAAAGGACATTTTTATTAAAGGAGTTGGATTTTGTTTCTCCTTTGACTCCAAATGAGAGGATCCCTTCCTCTGTGGGCACTTGAAAGATGCACAAACCCTTTAAACTGGGCTTCTCTGAGAAAGATTAAAGGCAATTGCAAGTGGCTCCCTGTTTCTTATAGTTTTAGCATGGAAATGCCACGGATGGATTGTCACTTGTAGTAAGGCTGTGAGATGGAGGGGGGAAGCTTGAAGGAAAAGCAAAGACACGTGTCCTCTGGGTGCCAAAGGAATTGTTGACTGAATGAACTTTCCTGTCTCCTGCTGGGAAAAGGCTTTGCCTGATGCTTGCTGGGAAAACCTGGGGAGTTGGGCTGGCACAGCAAGGAGCTGCCTGGGGAGGAGTGGTGCCTTGCAGGGCTGAGTCAGCATGGCTACACCCCCTTCTCCTGAAATGGAGCTGCTTCTGCCTTGCTATTAGAGTGCATTAAAAAAACATAATTTAATGAGTCTGGATGTTAAGCTACTAGCCAGTCCATAATATTCTCTGTGCTGCCACTGAGATACTGTAGATTCATAACCACTTGTCACCTAAAGTGTTGATGTAAGTGCTCCCAAGCTTCGTTTAAAATCAGGACTCGAAGCGGGGGTATTTATGGGTGCTGGTTTTCCAAGTCTCCTGCTGCAGCTGAAGCAACAGGGGAAGGGTTTGCAACAGTCCTGACCCAGCTCCAGTCTCTGCCTGCAGAGCTCACAATGGTTGCCTGCCTTAGCTGAAGGTAGCCCTGTGAATGCTCCCAGAGGTGCAGCTGGACAGCTCTGGGCACCTGGCTCATCATATTCATACAGAGATCCAGTGTAAGAGACACTGCTGGAAAGCTAAGGATTACTGTCCCTGTAAAGCTGATGCTAGTGCATCTGTGTGTCCTAGGGGAATGCACTGTGTGACTGTAAAGTGACTTGGTGGCTTTCCCACCCTTAAAAGATTGCAGCTTTTACAGCTGCTCTATCCTTGTTTATAAAATATATTGATCTGGCAACATCATAATCTTGAGAAATGACTTGTCTCATTAGCTACCAACTGGAAGTTGCTGTAGCAGTCCAGGAAATTAGTGTGAGTAGAGGCAGAGGTAGGAATTGCCATCTGGCCTGGCGAGTGGCTGATTCAAAGGTTTATGTGGCTGTGTCATGATGACAGAGTGCTGTGTGCTTTAATCAGTGCTCCCTGCCCATGTGCACTTAAACCAGTGTGTGTGCTGAGCAAGTTTGACCTGGAGGAAGCCCTGTGATGTTTGTTACCTGTATGTGTTTGCTACTGAAGAGCAGCAGCTTTCTGCAAGGAGAAAAGCTGTTACCTGGAACTTTGTGCAGAGGAAAGGCCATTAGGAAAGGGAGACTCTGGCTGACAAGTTGTGGGGCAAAGTGATAACTGACAAGTACAGGGAGATGCTCAAGTCATCTTTGTAGCCCATGCTTGAACCCAGAGATTGCCAGTTTGTGTTGCAGGGGTGGGATGCTGAGTAGTTGCTTTCTAATGCCTGCTGTCACAAGCCCACCTCCTGCTGTCACTCTCCCCCTGATTGAAAGGGGGAGAAAGATCAGGCTTAAGCTCCCAGCTTGCTGAGGGTCTCAGCTCTTCAGAGGCTGTAGTTCAGCAAGTAGCAGTGATGCAGTCATGTGTGCAGAGGCTCTGACAGCTTAGAGATACTTTAAGCATTTCACACTTCACAGCCACCTGTGTCACCCTTAAATTTACATCAGTGTCATTCCTTTCATTTTAGTAATGGGAGAATAAATAGCTGAAGATGAGTGGGGGTGATTTCTTTATTTTTAGGAAACAGTTGTGGGGAGGGAAAAGCATTTTTGCTGCCTTGAGTAAGATAACACCCTGGGATGACACTGTTCTGTTCCTGATGGGGACTAGAGGTGATGTAGTGGGCCATGATCACACCTTCCCCTCATCCCTGGTAGCTGAGTGCTGATGTGGTCCTACCTGAGCTGCTGCTAGAGAAGGCGGCACAACGAAGATGCCTTGCAGCAACTCTAAGCCTGTTCGTGTTCAAGTCCTTTTAAATAAGTTGCTGGGTATTTCTGTAGCTTGTGTATAGCCTTCATATTGCCCATGAGGGAGGGTCACAGCATCACTAGGGAGTGAGGACTTGATTGGTGTTGAGGAAATGTTCATTCTTTGCTGTGCTGGAGCAGACCTGAGTGAAGCTAAAGGTTCTTTTTAGGGCCTTGTGTATGGTGCTCCTAGATCTGAAATAAGTAGTTGGTGAACTACTTACTTTGGGAAGTAGTCTTGCAGAAAACAGCTGGCATTACCTCCTCTGTGCTGAAACACAGCCCCTCAATGCTGCAAGGACAAAAGATGCCAGTCTCCTTGTTAGCTAGGTCAAGTCATAGTGAGTAGTTTCTAGATGTAAATGAGAAAATGCAGATGCTGTGCCTTCATTACTGTTCACACGAACCTGTCTTTCCTTCTGCTCAACATTTAATGGTCCAGTAAGCAGGACAGTAGCATCCTAGAAAGAAGGCAGAGTCATCCCAGCCCTCCATTCTTTATGCTCTGTTGAAGTGTTTCTATTAATAGACAGGACAAGGGCTCCTGTCCCAGTCTCTCCCTTTCTCATTAGCATGCTCTTAGTTTTTCAGCTGAGCTGCCTGATGTGCTCGTTGGACCTTGAAGGGTTTGTTCTGTTGATTGCAAGGTGTGAGAATAAACACAATGTACACCTTAAACTTAGGGGAGACTTGTCCCATGGATGACAGTGCAGAACAGCTGATGGCACCCTGGTGTCCTTGCCTTGCATACAGGAGAGAGACAGCCCTTCACTGGGTGTTACTGGCAGGATGGAGCTGTTACTGGTGGTCTGGGGCAGAAAGGCTGCTCCCCTCAGGGTTTCAGTCTTGGTGGTAATGGAGGGGTCTGCTGCTTGAGATTGGAACCACAGAAATGGCAAGGCACTGGTGTGGAGGCAGAAAGATGTGCAATCACCTTGTAGTGGTTCCTGTGGCTTATCTATGGGGGAGGGGGAGGGGATTATTCAATGTTGGCAGCAGTGCAGGCATCAATTGGAGCACTTCACTGTGCTGATCTTCCTCCCAGGCTCATAAAACACTGTCCAAAAGTGAATTAGTAATAGGTCTGTGTATAGCTACCTGATGAACCAAGTGTGATGTGCTCCTAGGTCTGTGGAGAAGGACTGGTAATGTGGTGGTGCCAAAGTGGGTGTAAAGACCAGTCAGCTGTGTGAGAATCTCTTGGTGGTTTATCATACCTTCCATGTGGCTGCTGTTGGTCACTTAAGGGGAAAACATAAGCTGGAGTTTTAGGTGGGGGCTGGCAGGAGATGAGGAGCTGTGGGTCTGGTGAAATAGCAGATCCCTTGTTTTCACTCAAGTGATGCACAAGTACTCCTCCCACACTCAGCTGTGTGCAAGCTCCTGGGCTTGTTTGCAGTGCCTGGCTGAAACAGATGGCTGGCTGAGGTGGAAAGGGGAACTGTGGCAGACTTAGTTTGTATTTAGACTAGACAAAGAAACATTTTTCGGGCAAGCTAGTCAGTTGCTGGGTGGACCAGCTTTTTAGGTCTGCTGTTATCTGAAAGTACCTGTTTCTGGTCTGTAGCTCTTAACTGGAGAGGTAATAATATGGATATATCCAGGCTTTGCATAGTTCTTGATTCTGCAAGCAGCCTTCTTGAAAGGCTGTGATAAGGCACAGATGAAAGAGCTGCTTTCTAGGAACCCTGCTTCCTTGGGAAGATTTTGTCATGACAGGAGTCTGAGTCCTGGGATGAGCAGATGAAATATATTAAGCTGGTCTATTTTGCCACTGCCTTGTAGGTGTTCTAATGCCTTTTTGAAAGGTAAAGCCTGTTGAAATCTTTCTGCTGGCAAAAAGAATCAAATAGTTTCATGGACTTTGGTGTTGGTCTAGTTGGGAATGATCAGATAACTTCAACACAGTAGAAAATTGACCCTATGAGTATAAAAATAGCCCAAAGCTCCATTCTGAAAAGGAGTTCTCCCCTTATACTGGTTTTTGAATGCTTTCCTCCCTCTGGTTTAAACATGCTGTTATTAAAGAGGATGTATGATGCCAGCAGAAATACAGGCTGAAAGCCAGTGCCTGCCTGGCCTGTAAGAATGGCATAAATTAAGGAATTAACTCTATCCTGACTGAAACCAGGACAATGGGAAGCAGTAGTTGGTAACACAGGATGGGAGAGATGACAAGGACTGTGGAGAGGCTGAGTGGAGTGCCACTGGTGAACTGAAGAAGCTACTGGGCAGATCTGAGTGTTTTCAAGGGTGGGAGCTGTTCAGGGCTTGCTGTAGGGTAAGCTACAGACTGTATAGCCTGAAGGGATCAGACTTATACTGTCTCAGACCGAAGCTGATTTTGGGGGCAGAAGGGTTCCTGAGCATGTCTTTTGGCAGACCCCAAGTGATAACTCTGCATGCAACATGTAGGGCTTCCTTGGCAGGCCAGGTGGTGTTAACCAGCTCATGTATTGGCATCAAGCTGGCAGGGAAACTGCTCTGGACTGGAACATGCAGAGCAGTGGAGCTTGGAAGCTGCTTATTCTTAAAGGAAGGTGTGTGCTTGGTAGGCTCTATGGTGAGCAACACTGCTGGGTGGTAAGGTGATATTAGGAGCTTAATTCTGTGTGGCTGTAGCTCTGCATTGCCAAGCTGTATAGTGGGGATGACATGCAGCTTCTGTGCTCAAGCTCTCTCCTTAAGTTGCATTCTGGGGTTAAAGCAACTCACAACTTGCAGCTTTTTAGGATTTTCTTAGGCTTGAGTGGCCCAGTTACAGTAACAAGTTCAGTGCTTTTACATCAGCTTATGTATGATGCAGGCATGGTAAGGACCTGGGGCTCTCCATAGGACTGGACTCCTCCTGGAGCTGCTAATGTAATAATGTCTTTAAAGGGAGTAGCTGTCAACAAGCAGATAGTGGCAAAATAGGTTGCTAAAGGAGGGGAGAGACTGCTGCTTACCCTGAAGATGAACCTCTGGTAATGTAAAAATGGCTTTTCACTCCTCAGGCCTCATTGCTGTCCAGCTGTTGCACTTAACAAATGAAAGAGGCAACTCATTTCATTGCTGGGCCTTGCTTGTACTTGGAAGTGAAGCAGCTGTGAGGAAGCTGGCTCCCAGCTTTTCCACGGGGTTTCTATGGAAACTGTCAGCTCTCCAGCAGGTTCTCCAAAGGCCACAAGCTGCAGATGCCTCTGAGTAATTGTTATGTTCACATGCTTCTGAACCTTATCCCTGGACACCGGTGGATCTCTGAAATGGTTTCCTAGGTGACTGCATTTTCCATGCTGTAGATGGTAATGGGGATGTTAGTGATGCTAAGCAGGGCTTTCTGCACCTCTTGCTGTTGTTGACAGAGTATTTGCTGAATTCTTGAGGCTGTGGGTATTTTCTCCCTGAGAGAAGCTTTTAATGTCCAGAGAGTGCTGTGGAGGCTTGATGTGTTGAAATTCTCTTTCTGAATGAGAAGTTAATTACTTCAACTTCCTGAGAAATGAAGTGCTTCATTAGAGATCATGTACAAGTTTCAGTCTGCAGTTTGTCAGCTGTGTTGGAAGGGTTAAATGTGTGTCTGGGTACCAGAAGCCTTGTGTTGTCCTTGCATGTCAAGTGCTGACATATATCTGGGGCTTCCATCAGTGTGCAACAAATGGCTCTTTGAGCC
Organism: Gallinula chloropus; assembly: GCF_964237585.1. NCBI lineage: Eukaryota > Metazoa > Chordata > Aves > Gruiformes > Rallidae > Gallinula > Gallinula chloropus. The sequence continues at coordinate 2,362,915 of NC_140109.1, read as the reverse complement.
AATAAACTGCTTCTAGTCTGCTAGCTTTCCTCTGCTGGAGTTAATGATGTTGTTTTATTAGTTACATGTCTTTATGGAGCAATATGGATGTTGGTTTGGAAATATTTGGAGATTTTTCTGAGCAAGGTTACTTTTTTGTGATGTTCAGCTGCTGTGTGGAACAGTTGTCAGATGGGAGTGTGAACATGGAGCAGGCTGATGGGTGTCCAGCAGTGCTTGCTCAGGATGGGTGTATGATGCTGGCACTATATGAGCATGTAAAATGGTTCTGTAACTAGATGCTTCTTGCTTGGATGCAGTTATTGATGATAAATGATTGATAAAAGGTAAAACTCAGACACTGGTAACTGAGTTTATTGCTGTAGAGTTCTGGGAGACTTATATCCAGCTGAGCTACCACCCCTTCACCTCATCCTGCAGTACATGTTAATCCTTTATGTGGGTGAAGTGAATAGGTGAGTGTGCTGCAGCAGGGAGCTGGCTGTCAAACCAGGGGTGGGGAAGGGGATGTTTATTGGCTTTGTGTAAGGGGGACTGTCCTTCTGCCTTCTAAGCTTCCTCAGAGGCAGTAGTACTGGCAGGGCCCATTAATTTTTAATGTAGCCCTCTCCACGCTGCATTGCTATCGTGTTTTACGAGGACATTATGCTGGGATGAAGGCCTGTAAAACAGAAACTTTAAGTTTGAAAAAGGCATGGTCATTATACATAATATGTGTGCTGCAGTAGAAATGAATGGCTATTTATAGTACAGCTCCAATTAGTTGTTGTTTTTATTGTGATGTCATCCTTGCAGGTCAACTGTGAAGTGGGATACAATGGAAGCCAGGAATGTCCAAAAACTGAACTAATACTAGCACAAAATGCTACTGGATGCTTCACTTCTACTGCTGTATCTGATAATACTTTCTTGCATTGTGCTGTTGATGCAGCTTTATGTATCACTGATACAGGACATGGGGTTCTGTGGTAGTGGTACTGGGTGACATCCTCCTTCAAAGTCAACAGCTCTCAAAGAACCTACTTCAAGTGGAGTTTTTTGGTTAGTGCTGTGGCTGTAAATTGATTAAGTTATTTCAGCTTTGTGCAGGTACACTAACAAACCCCCAACCTGCCAAGATGTGGTGCCCTTGATGGTTTAGGTCTTTGATGCTGTTTGTTTGCAGGCAATAGTGTTGCTAAATGTAGCTGGGCTCTAAAGAGCTGTTGCTGAAACAGATTTGATAGGGAGTCTTCACTGTTCTGACCACTTCTGAATGTTGTTTGCCCTCTGCAATTCATCATTATTGCTTTTGTGTGGTGCTTTAACTGTTAGTCTCTGGATTTGGATTGTAATAGGGTAGCTGAGGTTGGAAGAGAACCTCAGGAGGTCTCTAGTGCAAGCTCCTGCTTGAAGTGATGTAAACACTTTAGGAGTCACCTTAACTGTCTAATGAGGAGAAACCCTGAGTATACTTACTTGGCTGTGAGAAGCTGCTTGGTGATGAGACTCCCTGTAAGGCTGCTTTTACTTTGCCAGAGTTATTGGTGATATCCAAGTTGTTTGTTGCCTTCTAACCTGCGTATAGTACAAACTTCTCCCAGGGGTATTTAAGCCTCCCTACACACTGAGGCCAAGCTGATAGCAAGATACTTGCTTGGATTCTATTAAGCTGTGGGGAGGAAAGCTTTAACATCAGGAGCAGCTCTCCAGTCCTTGGAGCTGTCTGGCACTCCTGTACTGACCTCCTGTAGGAAGTGAGAGGTGGGCTGAGGGATGCTGTGGAAGGTGTCTGCTAAGGCAGATAAATTTAGGATGTTGAAGTTGCTTCCTCTGGATGCTGCTCCTGAGATCCTAGTTTCCTAGAAGCTAAAATTCTGATGCCAGCCTGTGATGGACCCCTTGGATGCCTCTGTGCCCAGGTAAAGGATACAGGCAGGGAGTGTTTGCCTGGTAGGTGCCTGTTGGTACTTCCCTTGCTCCAGGGCTTTCAGCTAGAACTGTTTGAGCTGTTTACATGGAAAGGAGGATTTGATGTCTGGTAAATAGTTGGGTAGTGATTATGCTTTTACTGAAGAGCAGAGCTAATGGCTTCAGGTTTTAGAAATACCTGTACTTGTATCTAGAGATGATGTTCTGATTGCTTGGAGCTGGTGATGCTTTTTTTCCAGGGCTTCAGCCTCATGCAGAATGTACAAGCTGAGAAACAGTTTGTACTGAAAAGTACCACTGTGCTATCCACCCACTGCATCTAAAGAGCTCGAGTTTGTATCAGGTTATATACAAGGTTGGGGGTTGTTTTTTCTGCCTCAACATGAGAAGAGATTATTTTTTTGTGGGAAAAGCAGCATGGGAAATGTGCTTTAGAATTAGCTTGTGTGTTTGTAGTCAGACTGAGAAATGAGCAGGACAATTTGTGCCAGGACTTGGGTTTGTCCTAGGTGCTGCCTGAAGAGCTCAGTGTACTGAGAACCAGCTCACCTGACTTGCTCCTGGTCTTGAAATTGTTGCTGCTGGAGAGGGTGGCTGATCTGGAAGGCTCCTGCAGCCTAAAAATTGCAGCATCTTAAATCCCTGCAGCTTCTATCCCTCAAAAAAACCCCACAGGAAGATAATGAAAAGTTGATGAAGCACAGGAAGAAGTTTCTAGTTGGCAGGCTGCAGTGGTGGTGAATCAGATTTTCACAGCTCACTAACCTCTTAAGTGTTTAATAAATCCAGGAGATCCATTCCAAGGATAAGGCTGCCCTGGTATCTAACCAGACAGACTCTACCTGCTGTCATCTTTCTTGAAGCTGACCCTGCACAGCAGGACCAATTACCCAGCTAACAAAGTGGAGACAAGTGTCTCCTTTCATGCCACCCTGTCAGCTGAGCTAAAGGTACCACGGTTGCCATGGCAATATCACTTCTGATGCTGATAGCAGGAGTGGCTGTGATTAAGTGCCAGAGGATTGGGTATGTTGGTTTTTCTCCTTGTATAGAGTCTCTTGGTTCACAGTGTGACCTTGCACTGATAGATTGAGGACCAGGCATCGCTGGGTGGTCTCTGGTGGTGGTGACTGCTTGCTGTGGTGAACTGGCAAGTTGGGAGTGCAGGAGATAGCTGAAGACACATTGATGAGTGAGTTGTGCTGGATGAGAGAGCTGTGTATCAACAGCTCAAGCTGAACCCTTCTCTTGCAGGCTGTGGTGCAGGGGCTGAGCACCCTGGGCTTTCCTGCAAGCTGGTGCTTGAAGCTGTGCTGCCCCTGGGCAGGTGATGCTTTGGTTTGTGTTCAGCTCAAAGTATCTTACTCCCTCAGCAATTGGTACTGGCCACAGAGCTGTAGGCCTAGGCAAATGAAGAGTTATGAAGCTGATGCCCTTGCCAGGAAAGGGTAGCTGGGGAGCTGGTGTAATCAGACAATTGATGTCCTAATCAGCTAGCTGGTGGCAGGAGGCCCAATTGGCACCTCAGAAGTGATCTTGAGGATGAGCTGCTTGTTTTTCCAGCTAGGAGAATCCCCATGGAGTGTGTGTGCCTTATTTTTTGAAAAGCTGGCTGCTTGGCCCTTTGGATGGTGACCAGTATTTCAAGTTCTGAGTCCAGCTTGGTAATGGAAATAGATAGGACCAAAAGGCAAGTCCAGAGTTCTTGCCCTGTTCTCACAGCCTGGCTGTCTATGACAAGTCTGAATCCTGTCAGGTTGACTTACATGTGTGAACAGCCTGGTAAACTGGAGACAAATAGAAGCAGCTTAGTGAAGCCTTTATAGAAGGCTCAGGAGAGCAGCCAACACGACTTACTGATGCCAACTTCTTAGTGGTTCTTGAGAAAACTGAGTTCCAGCTTCTTGCCCTGGTTTGCTTAGTTAAGACTGAACACAGTGGCTGTCCTTGAGTCACTTAAGGCTTTTTAATGCTATAAGATAGGGAAGGTGAAAAAAACATGGCACTTGTATAATTGTCCTGATGTTACATATAACTGGATTGTCCTAAAACAAGTGCAGTTTATCTCCACAATGTGGGCATCTTAGTGTAGCTACCAGCAGTGACTGGTATCAAAGGCTTGGGCAGAGATGGGTTTCCTGTGGCTGAGCAGTAGTGGTGGTGGTTTTGGGTCAGAACAGAAGGTACCTGAGCTCCTGTCCTGGCTGAGCTCCAGCTGGATTCAGAGAACAGGCTCCAGTTGTGTGGGACTGGATTCCAAGTGGCTTAAGAACTTCTGTAGGAGATGGGGCTGGTGCCCTTCAGTGGTGTGGGATGTAGCTGAGGATGGCTGTGTGAGGACATGCCCCTTGAGTGACAGCAGCATGATGCTGATTTGCATACAGAAGGGGAAAAGCCTTTACCCAGCACAGATAACACACTGTAAAACAGCTACAATAACAGTCGCTGCAGCCATGAAAACAATTTTACAGCAGATTAAACACACTTAGAAAAAGGGAAAAGATGGGTGAGAAAGCAATGCTGATACTGAATTAGGGTTCAGTCAGTGGCAGAAAGAGCACAAGAGGAGATGAGAAAAAGTTCCAACTGTCCTACTGCTTGGCTTGGCCTAGGCCAGCTCTATTCTGCATTAATCTGTTTTCTTGGGGTGCTGTTGGAATTGAGCAGCCTTCTGAGCTGTGCCTGCTTAGTGCTGATCTCTGTGCTAGTAGTTTTACTAACTTAAATAGCACCTGGAGGGAGAGTCAGTTGTGCTGCTCTTGGACAAATAGTTGCTCAGGGGATCTGTTCCTCCTCCTTTGTGTCAAATAACCTGGGAGTGCTCGAGTTGTGGAATCTGGTGGGTGAAATGCCCTGTCTGGATGTATCCCCTGGGCTGCTGAGGCATGACATGGGTATTATGTGCTGCATGATCAAGTGTGTGCTGCTCCTGTGTGTGGGCTGGGATCTGTCGGGCTGAATGCTGGTTGTGTTGGTGTGGCACACAAGCAGCTTCATGCAGCTGCTGAGTTGTGATCCAGAGATGGTTTTGAAAGGTTACAGACTGCAGGAACAAGTGTGTCCTGTGCTCAAAGCTGTTGTAACCTGTCCAGGATGGTAAGCCACATTCTGGGTGATGCCATAAATAACACTTTCTCCTCAAGTGGATAAACTGCAGGAGAAGCAGGGGCTTGTTAATGGAGCAGCTTCTCAGGTGATGGAGGCTTATGCTGTGCTGAAGGCTTTGGGCAAGTCCCCACTGTTGGTTAAACTTGGGAGGTCAAACATGTTTGCCTGAGCTGCTTGACTGTGTCTATAGGATCTCTGCTAATGAGCAGTTGCCTCTTGCCTTTACCTGTGGTGGGTGGCTGACTGGGCAGGATGATCTTTGTGGCACAGGCACCTGCTGGGAAGGGAGTAGTCCTGTTAGGAGTGGACTCTTGTGAAACAGTGTGCTTACAGCCTGCTTGTCAGCTCTGCTTCGTTCAGCATGCAGGCCTCTGCCAGAGCCCCTGTTGTCTCCCATTCAAGTTACTGATCCAGTTTAAGTCTGTTCAGTTCCAGGAACGTTGTACACTCCCAGCCTGTGATGCAGCTGGCAGTTTGAGGTTCAGTGGTGATGCTGTTTTCCTGGCAAAGCTCAGACTGTTTCCTGCTGCCTTGGTTAGTCCCAACTTCTCCATGGAAGTGACCAGAAATGAGAATATTTGAGGGGAATAGATTAAGAGTATTAAATATAAACAATGACCCCCCTTATGTTTTAATCCATTGTGGATATTTAAGGGGTGATGAGTGAAGGTACTGACACCAGATACCCCCAAACTGCAGATGGAAATGGGGGTCAGGACCACAGAACAAGATGGTCCCATGCTAGTGGCTTCTTGTAGGATGGCAAAGAGGAAGATCATCATACTGTGGCCATGTATGGCTGTCAAGAGGCTTTCTCTTAAATATAGTAGAGCTTTGTTGTACTTACTGAGCCTGAGATATTTGGCAGAGCTGAGGGGGATTTATTTACATGCAATTTTATCTTCAGATTTCTTTTTACTATTTTGACACCTCTTGGCAATTCTCCTAAGTGCTTAAACTGCACATTACTGTGAAGAATGTTTTTAAGCAGCTACATGTTTAAATTGGGTAAGGCTTATTTACTGTTTGACTCCTGGCTCTGACAGCATTTATTTCTGTAAACGATTTCTGCTAAATGAGTTATTTCTCAGTTAGATTGAGCAGGTTCCCACACTTGCAGCTTCTCTGCATTTGCATTTTCTTTCCTTTCTGTCGGTGTCAATCACAGAGCTCCCTAGGTGAAGGATGCTTTTAGGAGTGAAATGTTGCTTGACACGGTGATAGAAGGGGCAGGAAACTGAAGGTGGCTGAGGAGAGCCTTGTGGCTCTTAGCTCCTGACTGACAGGCAGCTGGAACAACTGTGCTTCACTCTACCCTTCTGTCTTCTGATGAGTGAGAAAGTATTGATGAAGCAGGAGAGACATGGGCCCAAATAATGATGTTACTAGCAGAGGCTTTGGAGTGGTGTGATTAATGGCTCTAATGCTGTGGGTTTTAAATACCTGAAATCTTTACTGCACCTCAGTGCCCATGGACTCAGCAGCAGAGATGCCCAGATGATGCTTGAGGGGTGTGTTGCCTCTTCCCGTGGAGCTTCTGACTTCTTGTGCCTTCTGGCACACAAAGCCTGTGGAGTTCTGTAGGACCTAATGGCCTGGGAGGGACTACAGAATTTACTTTAGGAAAAGGAAATTAGTCTAGGTTGGCACAGCCCCTGCTTGTGTAGATGCTGCTGTAGCAGAGCTGTCCTGTGATGCTGAGCTTTGTAGTGCCTATACAAGCTGCAACAAGACCTGAGGAGATGGGCTTGCTTGTAGCTTGATTTATGCATCCCAGTAGGTTTTCCTTCATTTAAGGGAAAACAGTTGCTGTGTTTTAAGACTATTTCTCCCCAGTGTGTGGTGAGGACTTAATCTTCATGCTAACCTCTCTGTTACTGAAAGATGGCTGCTCTTGTGCATAATGAACTGAATTCACAGTAAGATTTGTTACTTAGCCAGGAATGGACACCTAGTAAGTCATATTTGTTAAACGGATGAAATAAACCACCCCTGAGTTCAGTGCTGTGTGTCAGGCTGGGCTAGTGAATTGCTCACTTGTGCCTACACAGCAATTACTTCTAATGCTCAGGGAAGGATGCTGCATATCTAACAAGGAGCACTGTCTCTTAGCTCAGGATTGGGGGGTGTGTTTATGTTGGAGCTCTTACTAGCTTTCTGCAGCAACCTCCTGCAGAGGATTTTGAGTCCTGTCCCTCCTTGGTCTCAACTGTTACACTTTTGAATGTGAAAAGTCATTATTGGGCCAGAGACATGCTGAGGTAGGGCTGGGCTGCTCAGGAAGGTAGGTGGGTAACACCCATCTGATGTGAAAATGACCTGCTGTCTGTTGTGGGATGATGTGGTCCAGAGGTGGCTGAGGCATGTTTAGAGTTGTAATGCTGATGAAACCTCTTGTGTGTTCTTGGCCTTAATACCTGGCTGGAGTGCTGTGTAGCAACGTGTTCTGCCAGGTCTTTGTGTGGACCTAAGATCTTGGAATACTTTCCAGGCTGGTCTTTTGCCCCCAAAGAGCAAAACTTGAGCAAAAGAAAAAGGTGTCTTAAGGGTTCCATAGATGCCAAACTGGGAAGAGGGCTTAGACTACACACCAGGTTAGGATATGTCCTTTGTGCAGTGGTGGTGGGAAGCTTGGAACTGGTCAGTGGTGATGGAGTCCCCTCTTGGACCTCCTGGTCAAAAGTGGGGTTGGTCTTGACCCGTGGGGTGGATCAGTGCAGCACAGCTACTCCCTCTCCTGGCCCTCTGTAGCCTAAGGAGCTTGTGCCATTCATGAGCTGTCTGGATGGGCAGGAGAAATCCCTCAGAATTCAAACTTGCCTGGATCTGGGTAGGGGCAGTACCTGGGCTCTGGCACCGGTTACTGTCCACAGCAGCGGCTGAAGGAAGATCCCACAGGCAGAGCTGGTCTCCTGTACTTGTGTTTGACTTGCTCTTGTGGTGCTCTGGAGTTGTGTGGTTCTTCTATGTTGCTTTGGCTGTTGTCTGCAGAGCTGCAATGTTACCTCCTTGCTTATTAGCAAGCCAGGTAGCGATGGCTCAGAGAGCTCTGAGGCTGTAAGCTAGCTGCCTGTGAGCATGCTGGCAGCCTTCTTCATTGCCTTTAGGATGTGCTGTTCATCATGTGGTTAGTTTGTTGCTTTAGGGCTGGTCTCTCAGCTGACCTGGAGCTTTAGCCCTGCATCTTCTAACCCATTCTCTGCAGCGTTCCTGATCTGCAGCCTTTGGGGCATCTTACCCCTTCTGAACTGTTGCTCTGCTCTCCTGACCTGCAATCTTCCTTGTCCTTCTCAATATGTGTACGAGTCTACTGGGACCTGTTCCACTGTGCTGGTCTGTGAATCTGTCTGCTAAAGAGCCAGTTGAACTTGGACTCGGTGCTTTTGTGGTCAGCTTGCAGTACTGAAGCTGAAGTAAATGTCTCTTAAAGTGTCTGGACAGGAAGTGAAGGATTTCCTTGCTTTCTTCTAGCTGAGAGGAAGCAGGTTTAGGGAGGAGGGCCCCAGCTTCGTTCCTATAGACTTTTGGTGGGGTTCTGAGCTAAGTGCCCTTGTATGCAGTGTTGAGGTAGGAGGGGAGGGGGGTTTGGATGAAAATCCAGAGGTCTTCTGCTCACCTGAGGCTCAGATGTGCTGCTTTTATGTGATGGAGTGAAGTAAAACACCAGTGCTAAGATGAAGACTCTTGAGTCATTGGGCTGTGCTTCTTGCTCACTTGGCTTTGGCAGCTGTTGGGTGATGAGTGTTTCTGTCTTTCAAAGGGCTGGAAGATTTCTGTGGTTCACTTAGGTATTTCTGTCAGTGGTGAATAACATGTTAACTGGATCTTCTTGCTATGTTAATGTTACTAAGACCATAGCCTTTGCCAAAAGCCATCTACCTTGATTGGTATGTGTATCTGTCAGCTGATACAGTTGTAGAGAACGGGGATTTCTGGATTGCTGCGTCCATTTGGCTATACCTTTGGCTCCACAAAAAGGAGTGCTGCCTCTTTAAGGCTGCTTTGCCTGGCAGAAGAATTCTCAAACTCGAGTTTTGAGCTAGGAAAATGCTCCTTGGGTAATTGGAAGTTTGCTTCCAAACAATCAATAACAAATGTCATAAAGTACCAATCTATTCAGGGAATTAATTGGAGATACTTAAGAGAAATTAATAATGAATGTTCAAGTGACAGTTCCTTTTTAACTTTGCAAGAATATTAAGGCTAAGTAAACATCAGAGGAATTATAGTAAAGCAGACAAACTGTGTGGGGAAATTAGGTATGCAAACTAGAGAACTGCATAAATCTGCATGTTAATAATTGGAGGAGAGTTCCTGAAATTATTCTATGGGCTGAATACTAAGTGTAACAAAGGCAAAAATGAAATTTAGGTGCTCTGTGGGGGGGAAATGAGAAGAACCATTGCAGGCATCCTTTAGAAGGGCTGCACCTTTTCATGGGACTTACTGTGTGGTGTGATATTCTGCACGTACATGGTTTCCTGTATATGCAAGAAAAATGTTCAAAGGCTGAAAAAAGTAACTTTTTATTAGAAACCTCTGCAATCATACACCTCCTGTATTCTACCTCTTAGAACTCAGCATTCATCTTGGGGAATTTTAGCTTAGAGCAAGCAGTTCACCTTCTTGCTTCTGTGCACGCTGCTGCTTCAGGGTGTGCTGTTATTCCTGCTGAAATCTTGGAGTGTTTTTCAGGTGTTTAAAGCACTCCTAAGGATTCAGTGAAGTGCTTTACTACATCTTATGAATAGGAACAAAAATATTACAGAAAACATCTACCTCTTGGAGATTCTGTGGATAGTGTGCTTTACAGATGTCCCCTGAGAATTGATAAGGAACCAAGGGCTACAGTATGCTTTTAAATACCAACTATCAAACAATTATTTTAAGTTAAAACTTTGATTTGGAGTTAGGCTGAGTATTAAATAATGGCTCCTAAATGAGTTGTAAAATTGCTCTGTCAGTTGTTACTGTGCTAATGTTGAAGAACTCTGTTCTTCAGGCTGGCTGAGGAGCTGTTCTGCATTTCTTTGCCATATATCTCTTTCATTTCTTACTTCTTAAGGCACAAAGGTGTTTACTGAACTGCTCAAGGGCTTGGATTTATTTCCAGCCCATCATTTTGTGATAAACTTCCATTATTCATAAGGCAGCATCTTCCATTTCATCACTGGTGAATAGTGTTCTTCAGCAGGTGCATACAGTGAGGTATCAAATAGTGAGGCTGCCAGGCTTAGAGTTACTTACTAGTGTTAGTGAGACTCCCAAATGGGTCCTGCCTTAATTCCTGTGTAGAGAAGCTAGGTGAGGGTGTAGTCTGACCCTCTGGAAACCATCCAGCAGAAGTGTTCTGTGATACTGCTGAAGTGAGAGGGGAGATGAGGGGAGAGCATCAGGGTTGATGTGGCTGTATCTGCTCTGTGAGAAGTGGTTATTTCCAGCTTCAACAGTGCTGGGCACTTAATCCTGGACACAGGATTAAATTGGAAGTTCCAATCCTGTGGCTGCTTCTGTTTTGTTTGGTGACTTGACATGCATTGTTTCCTGGGAAGTTGTCCAGTCTTTGTGCTTGTAAAGACAATCCTTGCTCTAGTGCTGTGAAAGCTGTGGTGGGAGAAGGAATGTGCAGCTTAACTACTCAGTTAATTTGCAAAGAAACAGGTTTGTTGTGTGATTTTTATGCATCCTCCTCTAACAGAGGTAGCCTAGAGATGCTGCTGACCAGATCAGTTCTGCTGTTCTTGATTAACAGCATTGCCTTCTTTCCTTGATGAGAAGGTATTCCTGTGCTGCACAGCTTGCCTGTCTTGAGGTTAAAGCTGGCTTTGTCACAACAAACCCAGTGCAAGTAAAAGCTCTTTAAGGGAGCCTTGTGTAGTGAAGTACACAGCCTGTGCCTGGCTTCTGTTGCCACTCAGGAGTGGTATTAACCCTCAGCATAATAGGTGTTTTCCTGATTAAGCCTGAAGTATGATTTCAACATGTGCCTAAAACCCAAACTTGCCCAATATGTGGCTTGGCTGAACTGCCTGGGGAGATCTCCTGGGCTTGTGTGTGCCTCTGGAAAACTTGCTTTGTGAGAAGTATAATTGATTGAACAGGAAATGAATGTGTGGCTATGTCATAGTAAGTGTGAAGAGATTAAGCTTCTGCTGTCTCACATTTCATTATGAGCTTGAAATATGCCAGTGTGGAGACAGTAAGGGAGGAGGTGACACTGGGATCTGTGATCAGGCTTCAGGGAGGGTGGGGAATGGAGGTGGGCAGGAGTCCAAGAGGGGCCATGGTTATTATCTGGCTGCTTGTATCTGTATCCAGTGATGTAAAACTCACACTGCTTCCCTTTGACTCAGCCCTTCCTCTTCTCCAGTTGCACTGAGCCAAAAGGCAAATGACTCTGTAGGCTCCTGGCTTGGTTTCAGCACTTGCTTTGCATTTGCAAATTGAGTGTGTTAGGATGCTGTCAGATTTAGTGCTGCCTTGATATTAATGGCTCAGAATGGATCTTCTGCCTGTTGCTCTGGCTATTCATGGAAGGCAAACAGTTTTGGGGTGGTGTGTTAAAAGAAGTGGCAAAGTCCAGGTGAAAAAGGGATGGTTGTTGATGTGGGGAGCAGCTTCTAACTGGATGATTTGTTGGACAATGGCTTTTAAAGAAACTGCTGGGAACTAGTGATGGAAAGAAGTTGAAATACCTTTAAAAAAACCCCAACAGTTGGAAACAGACTCTGTTAGCAAAAGAGAAAGCTTCATATATCCAGTCAGAATGGCAGCACCAGGTGCATGAGCTGCCTGACATCATCAAGCTCTCACCCACCTTAGACTGGGCCTGTCTTGTCTCCATGTGTAGCAACAAGTGGCATGGGGCATGTCAGTGCCTCTATAGAGGTTTGAGTTCTTCAGTAACTCACTGAAATGTAAAAAGCATATGTAAATGAAGACAGGTATAGGTGGAGACAAAGGTAAAGGTGCTGAAGGAGTGCTGGGGCAGGCAGAGGACCTGGTCACCAGCTGACAGTGCTGTCAAGCTGCCTGCATCTCAAGGGATGGAGCTGATGGGTGGTTTGTCTGCTGAATGTCCCCATCCAAAGGACTGCATTGCTAGTGGCACCTAGCAGCTGGTGTTGTATAACTGAGGCAATGAAACACCTGACCCTGTAAGTTCAGAGGGATCTGTGAAGTCCATCTGCAAAGACGACTACCTTCAGTCATCCTCAGTGATTCTTTGCTCTCTGAATTCCAGGCATGAAAAGTAACGTGGAGGTGTTGCAGCAGAAGCTTGAGCTATCACTGTGCTGACAACACAGCTTTGAGAAGCTGCCTCCTGCTTCTCCTTCAAAGGCCACGGACCCGACACCTGGCTGAGTTCTCCTGAGTGGATGAAGGAAATGCTGCTGCAGCACAAACACTTCTGGAGGAGTGGAAGTGAGAGGTAAGACATGGTATGTAGCAGCCTGCAGTATTGATCTGTGAACTGAATGTTGGAAGCTCAGGCTGTCTCTCCACGAGCCCTAAATTTTGAACCAGTGGCAGGAGGAGTAGTTGTGCTGTTTCCTGAGAGGCTTTTCTCCACTTCAAAGCACCAGCTGGTTGGTGAAGAATTTTAGGTTTGTATCTGACAATGTGATAACGTTCTGCTGGGGAGTGCTACAGCTGTGGGTCGAGTTGTTTTGGCTTTCCCCAGAAAAGGTCTAGCTTGCTTTGTGGGGAACCATATTTCCCTTCTTGTTTCTTTCCTGTGACCTTGCTGACTTGTGTAGAACTGCTCCTGGCTTGGCTGTGCTGGGGCTTGTGGTTGTGTGCTTCCCTCCTGATGCAGGGCTGTCTCTAGGGCAAGGGGTTGCCCCTATGGAAAAGAGGTAACAGTCCTGCAAGACTGCTTCAGAGCCTCTTGGCCAATGCTGCTGCTCTCAACCCCTCTGCTGATGTGCTGGAGGTGTTGGCCTGTGTAACCCCTCTGTGGGCTGACTTGCTGGAGGTGGAACAAGAAACAAAAAGCTTTTTAACGGTCTGACATGTTGCCTCTGCTCCCCTGTGACCCTGCTGTAGCACCTAATGTGTTTGCAAAGAGAGAACAGACCTGGGGCTTGTTAATTAGTGTCCCTGCTTGATCCGAGTGGCTGGCCTTCTGCTTGCTGGGTCGGGCAGGCTGTAAAATCAGGCAGAAAGTGCTGCCTTTCTAATGAACTGCTTAAAATACATACCAATTAAGGCATTAAGCTCTACTTCTGAACTAGCCAGGCATTTTTGGGTAGTGGTTATTAAATTAGATTGCAACAAAAGAGCAGCCGTCAGCAGGGACTATTTGTAGCACAGTGGTGCTGCTCTTGGCTTGCTTCAGCTGAGAGGGACAAGGGGAGGAATAATGGCCTGTAGAGCTGTGTGGACATGGCAGGATTTCAGGTATCACTGCAAGGCTGGATGCTACCAGGGCTGCACTTGGTAAGCAGTTAAAGCCAGCTCAGTCACAGGTAGCCCCTGCTCTTGGCTTTTGTGCTGGGTGGGGAAAATGCACTTAAAAGTGAGAATGTGGCAGTGCTTGAATGCCCTGTGGAAACCCTGAATCCAAGCAGGTGTTTGTGAGCTAAACCTACCTAAGATGGTGACACAAATGCTGTGCATGGATGCTGAAATGAAGTCAGCATTTAAGGATCAGGGAGTATTCTCCAGTGATGAAAATTCCCTGTCTCCAAGGTTGTTTTTTCTGCTGCCTTACTGTTCTTGTAGCTGGCACTGTGCTGTGTTCATCCATAGCAAATAGCCACAGAAGCAAGAACAACAGCTAAATTGTCCTTCATCCTCAGCCAGTGTGACCTCTTTGTAGGAGCTGTTTTTCTGGTGAGGCTGTGCCCAGCTATTGTCACCCTTGTAGCAGGCTGTTAACAAATGCAGCAGGCTTGGCTAATAAAGTGCAGGCATGTTCTGCTGAAGCTGCTTGGTGTGGGTACTGAGCTGCTTTGATGCTTTATTTTCAGTTGGATTAACAGTTTAGGGGGAATGTTTGCCAGTGAGGAGGGGAAGCTGCTTGATGCTGTTCTCAGTGTGGATTTGGAAACCTGTGCTGTGTAAAACTGAATGGGAAGCTCATGCAAAGGTGTTCCTGGCTTTTTTAGGTGTGTAAATCTTGGTGTGTGGTGTGCAGGGAGTGCTAGAGGAAACAGGCTTGTAGCAAAATGGGTTTCAGTAGTGCAACTGGAGATGTTCTGATGTGTGGAAATGGAGCAGGAAAGCTTGGGTGTGAAGCAACTCCTCACTGGGGATAGCCCTAACTTGGGAAGGCTTAGGGCAGGACCACATGTAAGAGGTAAACAGGCTGTTGTGTTTCAAATGTGGGGTGCTCTCCAAGAGTAGGAGAGACTTTTTAATTCTCTTTGGGCCCCTTACTGCTGTTCTTGCCCCAGCCACTGGTTTTCTGATTAATTGTTCTTGTTGCCTTAAAAATGGGTTTCCATACCTGCTCTGACACTCAGACGATGTATCATCTCTCCTCTGAACTTGTATTGCTCCTGCTTTGGTGGGAGCTTGAACTGTAATTTTCCTGTTCTGATGTGTTTGATACTGAAATGGCTTTTGGGCTGGTGGCACACATCTTGGCCTTCAAGAGCTGAGACTGAAGAAGAAAATACCCCCCCTGCTTTGAAAAGAATTCATTTCTACTTCTCATTGAATACAGCCCATTTTCTCAGGGATCTTTTCTTGCTAAGGCTTCACAGACCCAGCTCAAACCTGTGTTTTTCCTGCTTTTGTCTCAATGTGGAGCTTTCTGTGCTGTCAATTAGGCTGCAGTTCAATTTCATGAAGGGTCTCAATTCCTGACCCTCCAATGATTGCAGTGTCAAAAGGCAGTCAGAATATGAAAACAAGCTATTGAGAGCATGAATCACCATGGCAGCCCAGCCATCCAGCCTTCAGGCTTTGCAAACTGGTGCTGGAAGGACCACTTCCCACTTGTTCAGGCATTAGTCCTCTTAGATCTGCTTCAGACTTAGAGGAATCTATGGCATAGCAAATGCAGCTTTTGAGAGAAACAAGTACCTGCAAAAACCTGCTTATTTTTCTGTTTGTCTTTATGATGCCTTGACTTCCTGGCATCTTCTTTCTCCTATGTTAACTGCCTGTCAGGTTTTCCAACTTCTGTTAAAGGGAGAGGGTGATTTTGTGTGACATGAGTCCTGTAGGTCCGAAAACTTCCTTGATGCTGTTTGGACATGTATCACTTTGAACAAGCCCATTTAATTCCTTGTGTTGGCCCCCAGCCTGGAAAAGGAGAGTAATAAATTCAGCTCAGAGATACTCTGCTGTGTGACATAAGAACAAGGTATGTAAAACCTTTGTATCATGTTAGCTGTGAAACTGCCTTGTTAATTTATGAGTGAGCAGAGAATAGGTTCTGCTAGACCTGGGTGTAGTAGTGAGAGGTGTCCTTAGGTCAGTGTTGAGGGGGACAAGTGTAAATGCAGTGCACTGAGGAGTCTTCTAAGCAGTCATCAGTTCTTAGTGTCTTAAGCTAGCTCATTAATAGGGATTACTAGCAAGGAATGAAAAATGGGTGTTGGTGGGCATGAATGATGTAATATGCAGGTACTGATATTGACATATCTTACAGCATCTGGTATTTCACTTTCTTGGGGGCATCTAAGTCTGGGTAAATGGAGAACTACTACTTCAGTGTAGTTCTCTATCCTCTGGACTGTTTGGCTGTACACAGTTCTCAGCTGTGTTCTCTCTGCTTTATCTTTGGCCTGAAAAGAATAGATGTCTGCATATGAAAATAGGGAATTGAAGTGGCTCTGTCTCTTGGTACAGGGATGAGCTGCTGTGTTGGAAGGCCCAATGGATTCTTTTAATGAAAGAATAAAATGGGCGTTCCTGACCTGCAGAATCGATGTTTAATGTGATGTGTGACATGGTCTTGTCAGAGAGAAGCTAGCTCTGATTCCTTCTGAGATGTAATATCACACTTGGTATATCCAAAACCTTGGTGATGTGATAAAAGCTGTCACCTCAATCTCCTCATCTCCTGCTGGTTACAGAAACTGGTGGAACAAGATGCCTGCTGTGTGCTATTTGTTCTGCCTTGTAGGGAGTGGCAGGGACAGTGGGATCTGAGCTAAAGGAGTGGAAACCTTGTGGCTACTATTTGCAGACAGCGTCCTCCCTTTTCTATAGACCTGTGCCTCTGAAATGCCTCAGCCTGGGGAGGTTAGATGGCAGTGCAAAGCTTTATTGTCCTCCAACTATTAGAAAAAAATCAGGTTTTGCTTGAGCGTTGGGTGGGAACTCCTATGCAGTAAGCTGAGAGAAGAACCCATGAGCCTTATCTCTCAGCCAGCTGCTGAGCTGGCAAGCTGCAGAAGTCTCCTAAGAGGGATGCTCTTGGAAATTTCCTCTGCAAACAATAATTAAAGCCATAAATGTTCTGAATATGAAATCTGGTTAGAGCTGGCTTTGAAATGTGGGGTGTTTGCTGTTGAAAGGGGGATGGAGGAGAGAGAAAAATGAAAGTAAAACCCCATCTTGTAACAAGGTAATGCTGTGCAGAGAACTCTGGCTTTTAAAGGAAAGCTATGCACAAAAAACAAGATAAAATGCTTTGATTAAATGGAATTGACACCCTTCAAATGTCAAGAAAATGGGTAAGCACTTGGAGAAACAAGGCTGCTGGGTTTGGTGGTTTTTTCCTCCCTATTCTGTTATTTTTCAGCCTGTGTGATTTCAGAGTAATCTTCCTTTCTTGAAGTTCCAGTAAGACAGTCTAGCATGTGATTGGTGTTCCTGGAAATTGGTCAAAGAGCCTTTCTAGGTAAGCTGTAGAACTTGTAGGGTGTCCAGCCTATCAGACTGACACTTCATCCTGTAAGATCAGCTGCTCTGATGCTCTCTGCAGAATAGTAACACTTGCAAGTCCTGCAGGGCTCAGACCTCCAAATAGGTTCGGGCTGAGGGATATGTGGTTAGGAAGAAATTTAGGAGGTTATTTGGTCTAAAAGTATCCTAATGGAGGGGGCTTTTAATAAGGGCCAAAATTCTGCTCCTCTTCATGATGATGAATGGCTGGAAGACCAGGTGAAAGGAGATGACTGGCACTGAACAGTTTGCAAGTGCTAGGGAAAATGCCCAGGTTGGTTGCTATGGCTAAAGAACAGTTCCAAGTGACTTCAAGCACAGGAAAGGAATTGATTGCTGCCTTTGTCCAGTAGAAGTCATGACCAACAAACTGTAAAGCAGCTGCGTGATCTAGAAAGGGAGGTGGTTCTGGTGATGTTTATGCTCAGGTAGGGGCCCTTCTTAGTCAGAAACTTTCCTTGAATTTTTTCCAGTTATGCCATGGAAGTGAGAACAACCTGGTGGGAGCAAGTGCCACAGCCAGGATGGTCTCAGAGGGTGTAGTGGTAAGATGGGGAAGTGCATGGACTAGGGAGAAGCAGGGACTTAGCTTGCATCTTGCAGTAAGTGTCAATGAATGTAATAAAGAATGAAATAAAAAAAATCCTTTGCAATAAAATGGGTTTGTTTCTAGCACTGAGCTGGCAGACAGTCCATGCTGTGTACTACTCTCCCTGTTTGGTTTTGGGGAACCTGGCCCACTACCTCAGAACTATCCAGGAACTAGTGAGGGATGCTGTGACAGGAGATGCTAAAGGGCTTGTTTGACAGGCTGCTCTGACACTGCTGATAACAGGGAAGATAGGGTTCAGCATGGGCTTAAACAGAGCAAATTACCCAGCAAGGGGGGAAGTTGCAGCAGAATTAATTGCTACCTGGAAAACAATTTCATGCTAGGCTAAACAGGGATTAAAAAAACCCTCTGTGGTCTGGTTCACAACCCAAGCTGTGGCTGTGGAAAGAAAAGGGGAGGTGAGGAAGGAATAAGACTGTTACTTTGAGGTGCAACTACAAATTTTTCCTACTAAACAGTTTGGGGAGGTCTGAACTCCAGGGAAGATGTGTGGGACAGCTGCCTCCTGAGGGTGACTTCAGCACTTGCCTTCCTGCCTGCCCTTGTTTCCTGAGGACTTGTGCAGCCTGACTGAGGATGGGAAAGGTGGGGTTAGGGAAGAGTAGAGGATTGGAGTGGATGGGAGGATGTGTTGGTGTATTGCAGGTACAATGTGTTTGCAAACACTGGGTCACAGTGTGGACTCAAACACTCAGTCCCCTGTATACACACACAGGCTCTCAGTGCATGTACAAAGGAACACAGTACAACCTCCCAGTGTAACACAGACACTTCAAACAAACTTCATTTCCCTACTTGTTCCCTGAAGGGCTGTGCAGAGTCTTTCTAACTCTGGCATGTAGAAGAGTGCACACAGGGAACTGCAGGGCTAAATGTTGGCTGACAGTGTCCACTTCAGGGCTACTCTGATGCTGGATGGAAATAGGCTTTTTAAGGGCTGAATGGGGTCATGTGTTGGAGCCTTGTGCACTTCCTCTGGTGCTCTGGGGGAATAGCCAGCAGGTGGGACTGCTCATGGGCAGGAAGGTTTTGTTCCTGTTGGGCAGGAGGGGATCCTGCAGTTGGGAAGTTGTGAGTCTTGGGTGAGTTCAGCTCCTGCTGTGCTGTATGTTCTGTGTCATCTTAAGCAAGGCTCTCCAAGGAAGATCTGTAGCAGCTTTTAGTGTTCAATCTTACAGCAGTGCTGCTTCTGGAAGGCAACTGGCTGTCTGATCAGCCCCAGCTGACTTCTGGCTGCAATCTGAGGCATTCTTAAGATAGAACTTGTCAGTAGTATACAATAGAATGTTAGGTGTGTACTTGGATTAACATGATGGAACTTCTAAAAGTTATTGTCTTGATGTTTACATCTGGTGTGCCTCAGTATCCCAGGGAAGTTGCTGCCTTGACTTGGGAGTACTTTCATGTGAAGAGTTTGCTGGGTAACCTGACAGTCTGCAAACAAATGGAAAGGCTCAGAGAATGTACTAGAACGCTGTTCCATCCCATCTGACCTCAGTCTTTGCTGTTGTTGAAGGAAGCATTGCTCATGGGGAAGTACTGAAACTTAGAGATGGAGATGTTTCATTCTGTAGAACTTTCTGGACCCAGTTTCCCCATTAACAGTGCCACCAATTAGAGGTGTGTTCCTTGTTTAAATGTAGACTCTTTTTAAGCCTATGAAATGGTTCTTTCAGGAAAAACTTAAATGAACTCTTCAGTGCTGCTTCCTGAATGACAGTGACTCAGCAGCACAGAAGAAACACTATTATATGCAGCATAGCCTTTCTTCAAAAAATAAAAGGCTATTTTAGCAATAACTTCAGAGCTATCTCTGAGGCAAGTGGAGAAGCTTCATGTCTTCAGTCCCCTATAACCAGGCTGGATGTAGCCCTGGAGACAGAGCTACATTCCTCCTGGAAATAAGGTTGAGATTCAAAAAACCCAGTGGCAAAAGCTAAAGGGAGCTGTTGGGATGGAAAAGAGGTCTGAATTCCAAGAAGAATGGAGTCTGCACAACTGGATGAGCCTTAATGCCTTCAAATGCTTCTTTCATAATTGCTAAAGCTGGCTGACACTCCTACAGAAACCAAAAGATGAAGTGAA
The DNA here is from genome assembly GCF_964237585.1 of Gallinula chloropus. Taxonomy (NCBI): domain Eukaryota; kingdom Metazoa; phylum Chordata; class Aves; order Gruiformes; family Rallidae; genus Gallinula; species Gallinula chloropus. The sequence continues at coordinate 2,343,351 of NC_140109.1, read as the reverse complement.
GTAGCTGTTCCCATCTTCAAGCTTGGAAATGAGAAATAATGCTTGTTGGGCACCTTATTGTGGAAGATAAATCAGCAGTGTGTATCCACTGCTCTTGCTGCTGTTCAGAGCAATTCTAGCTGGTGTGAGGTACATCTTTAACTCCAGCTGTACTCAATGCAGGCTGTGTAAAACTTCAGGGGTAAGTAAGCACCCAAGTGTCTTTCTCCAGAGTTGCAAAATGTGTCCAAGCAGCTGACAGTGAGCCTGAAATGAGGACTTAGTGAATGCCCTTTTGTCCTGTTTTGCAAGTGGTACACTAGGACATGAATGCAGAAAGCAGCTAATGGGGTAGCATCAGTTGCCCAAGGTCACCCCCTTTCCTTGGGAAGTGCTTTAGCACTGCTCTGCTATAAGAACCTGTTAGGAGGCTGCTGAAAGGCTTCTGCCAAACAGCCGAGTTGCAGAAAGCTCCATCCGGAGCTGTGTCCTAACCTGTTAATTTACTGATGTCTTAAAAGGCTGGAGTCTGCTCTTGACTCTGGAAGAGTCTATATATATTACCCAGCTCCTGGAACTGTTGTGATTTATGGTAAGGAAACCTCCTTGGGCCACTGGGTAGGTGAGCAGTGGTGAGCACAACTGTCTTTGTCAAAGTCTCTGCTGCCTGAAGGGCTGTAGCATGTTCTGTTTCTCTGCATTCAGCCAGTTAGATGCTGTGTGTGTATTTAATGTTTGACTTCCAGTTAAATTCCTGATGGGACAGGATTGGCCTGAAGCTCCTCATGGATGGGCATGTTTCATCTGTCCTGTTAAAGCCATTTGTCACTTTAATCTCAGGATTACATTAGAGGAATCTCATTTTTCAGTACCTTAGGATAAAGAGACTGAGAAATGATTATGAGTGCCTCTGATGGGTTATGTGAGGTCCCTTAATATAACACTTGCTTCTTTTGATAAATTACTGGCTTGATGTTCTGAGAGGTGCTTTTTTTTTGTGTCCAGATTTCTTTTTCAGCCACTTTACATTCTGTTGCTGGCACTCACTTCAATCTTTTTCTTTCTAGGCTTTGGCACTTGAGCTGCTAGTCTGGCCTTGGAGATGTCTGATGTGCTCCAATTTCCCTTGCAAAGGCCTTGGCAGGGTTTAAAGAGTTACTTCAGCTTCTGGGTGATAGAACTGCTCCTGATTTCAAGAAGCTGCTTTAAGCTTTTTCTGTCTTCTGGAAGAAGAGACTCCCTTTTTGATGGGATAGGTGCAATATTGAAATCCATGGGGATTATGCTGTGGCCTTTTAGTACCCACTGCAGGATATGTATGATTGTTATGAATACAGGCAAAACAACAGGAGGGGTGGGGGCACTTCCAAATAAAACCTCAGGCTTGAGTCAGCAGCTGCTGTTCTGCTGCAGTAGCAATCTTGTTTACTAATAAAATGCATTGTAGGGTCTCAAAGATGTGGTGCTGTTAGGGGCATTTCTGCACTGTGTGCTACTTGATGCACTTCCCATTCTCTGTTCCTGTGTGGTTTGTTTTGATACTCAAAGCTACACTGAGTAGCATTCACAGGCCTTCAGACTACCCTAATACAAGCCCTCTCCTACTCATGTACATGGAGGGAGAAGGGAGGACAAACAGCTTCCAGGTGTCATGCTCAACTGGCAGTAGTGTTTCTGTTCTGCCTGTACTCCAGTGGGATCTGGGATGCTCCTGTGAAGTGATCATGTTACCTATATTCTCTATACCTATAGAAACACATCTCTACTGGCAGGGATGGTATTTCCAGAAGCACTGTCCTGCAGGACATGCAGAGGATCCACCATTGCAGCAGAGTTTTGGGTTATGTTCCTTTCCAACAACGTAAACTTTCACTACTGCCTAGAAGCTTCTGTATTTACACATCTCTGCTGCACTTTGATTTGCTTCTTAAACCCTGGCTATTACTCTGCATGTGTTTTTCTTCCTCATCTTACCCTTAAATCCACATGTGGACTGCAGTATGTAAACATGTCCTGTGATGGCAATAAAGTGAAGCTGGTTGATTATATTCTGCTACTTCTCCTGTGAGTGCCTTATCCTGCATCAACCTCCAGGCACTGCTGTCTGCCAAAACTATGGCATGGGTTAGCAGGGACTGCCCACACTCCCTGAGCTTAGACAAGAGAGGACAAAGCATTAGGGTGCTTGAGGTTTGCTCAGGGAGAAGCCAAATGCTGGTGCTTGGCCACACGGCCTGAATGGAGCACTTGGGATGCTTTCTAGCAAAGCTATAGTAGCCTTGTGTTGCTTTCCCAAAATGTTTTCCTTATTTCAGCCTGGGCTTGCCTGCTTACAGACTGCTTGTTGTGCCAAAACATGATGCACCAGTGCTGAGACAATATTGTCCATGACATCTCTCTCTGCTTGCTGACAGTGCCCAAAACACATTTGTGAAGCCCCTTCCCCCTGTGCCTGTTCAATGTTGCAGCAGTGGAACCTTCAGGAGGCAGTGTTAGCTGTTGGGGTACTTTCAGGTGCCATCTCTAACACCAGATCTCTGCATGATGTTGAACAGGACCTGGAGGACACCAGGTGTTACTGGTGTTGCTGGGCACAGCAGAAAGCACAGGGCTGTGAGCAAGGGACATCAAAAGGCATCTCACTTCTCCTGTCCTCTTTTCCCCAAGGCCTTGCTGTTGGTAACACAAGAGGTGCAATTGTGGGTATTTGCCTAGTTTTCATGTAGCAAATGGACACCCTTCCAGGGTGGCTGGTTGTAGCTTTTTGCAAGGTGTGAGGTCATTCCCATCCCCACAGGTGTCTTCACCACAGGGACACAAGTTTCTTGCCCCAAGGCAGGTGCTGTTTACTCACCCAGTTTATTGCTGTCATTAGCAGCAAGGTGAGCAGACCATTCTTTTCTGGTGTTGGATTCTAGAGAGATGGTGCCTTCCTGTTTTGTGAGGGGCTGCTGATATGAGGGGGCTGTCTGGTTTATTCAGGGCTAACTGAACAGTTAAAGAAAAATCAGAGTCCTTTAAATCCCGTCGGGTCTGCTGAAGCAACAGCCGACTCATGGGCGCAGGGAAGATGAGTGTGTCAGTTCTGGAAGCTGAGCTATTTTGTATCCTGGAGGAATGAATCTGCTGATGCTTGGTAGGCCTCCAACACTGGGAAAAGGATGTGCCTATTTATTTCCCTTGCTGGAGCCGTCTCCACGTTTCTGTACCATGTGTCCAGCAGCGCAGATTTATAATTCAATCTGGGCCTGTTTGTTTCTTGACAGAGGAGGATGAAATAACAGCAAGGCTCTGTTTGCTTTCTGGCCAGGGACAGATAGCTGTGGCTTCCCATCAATGTAAACTGCGTGGGGCTTTGTGCTGGTTCAGATGAGTGATGCTGCTGCTGTCTGAAGGTAAATCGCAGTGTCCTGGAGCGAGTCCCAGGTCACTCTGCTGTTCTCCCAGCAGCTTGTTGCTGTAGCAGTGTGCTTGAAGAGGAGTACATCAGACCAGACTCCTTGATAATGCCAGGAGTCGCAGTGGAACTGGGCTTTGTCAGATTTAGTGTGGATCCAGTGGATGTTGGGGCTGTTTTGAGGGGTTCAGAGCACAGAACTGGGAAGCCTCTGCAGCTCCACATGGTGCCAGCTGGGTGCCTGACATCCAGCAAGTCACTGGCCCTCTGAGAGCTGCAGTTTGGCAGGTCAGAGGAAGCACTGCCTTTGAGCACAGGGTCAGTGTTCCATCCCTCAAATGAGACTGTGATTTGACAGCAGATCCTTCTTTGCCTTATGCTAGCATGTGCCACAGGGGTGAATTTGACCTGTGAGTTACCTCTGTGTAAGTCTGAGATGTCTAATGAGTTAATTAGGGAGCTAAATTTAATGAGTTAATTAGGGAGCTAAAATGAGGTAGTGCTAGTCTAATCTGTTCTCTTATCTCTTCTGCCTTCTACTGCACCTTCCATCTCTTCTGAACTTTCTGAAGTACAAGGGACGAGCGGGTCGAAAATGGGAAGAAAATGAGAAGCTCCTGGCCCGGTGCCTGCCTGTACACCCAGCTGACTGGGGTTTAATTGGCAATTCTTGTCTGTAATATAAGATAATTGCAGATTTCCAGGAATTGTTTGTAGAATAGGAAGAAACAGACACATTTGAGTTCTGCTGGAGGAGCTTAATTAAAGACTTTATAAGGTGCAACAGATGGAGCTTCGCTAGTTAGGGAGCTAGGCGTGAGGCCTCTTTGTAGACATTCTGCTGTGGTGGTTAGAGCTTCTGCTCCCTGCTGGCTAGAGATGCTCTGACATCATCTTCAGTGAGGAGACATGGACAATTGAAGGGTAACGTGTGCTTTAGGTTCTGGCCCGAACTGTGAGGATCCTTTTTCAGAAGGTGAAGTTAGGCGGCCGTAGAGTGTGGTCCCTTGTGTGTGTGTGCCAAGACTACCCTTCCCAGCAGGAGCCTTGCTTTCACCACCCTCTGCAGTTGTCCTCTGCCTTCTGAAAGGCTTGCAGAAGTGAGAAGGCACATCAATAACCGTACAGCTTTCTTTATAGGTGCTCCAGTGGCATGGAAGAAGGAGGATCTGCTTTGCTTTTAGACAGCAGTGCTGCTTGATAATTTCAAACAAGCCAACAACCAGCCTTGGGCTGGAATTATGTCAATGTGGAGCTTGGAAAAGGAAAGATTCTTATTGTTTTTTTTCCCTAGTGCAAGTAATCAAACCATTCCTAAAGCTCTTGTCTACCTCTGGCTTCCAGGAAGTTACAGAGACAGCAGAACAACTGGAGGGTATTGTAACCTACAGAGGGAAAAAAGGTCTCTCCGCAGTCTTTGTTGGATGAGGTACTGAACCCTGTGTTTTTCATTTCTGAAAGTACAGGAACATTGTTGAAAAAGGGAAAAAAGTTCTGAAGTTGCATGTTAGTGAAACAGCTCCAGGATATGACCTGCTTGTCTACTGCTGCCATAGAACTGTGATTTCTGCTTGCTGTGCTGCTGTTGATGAAATGAAGCCTTGTGAGGTGTCAAAGTGTTGCCTTAGAAAAGGAGAAATTAGCTGGTGGAGAGCAGACATTGCAAGGGACCATCCTCTTTCAGGGGCAGCTTGTCCAGGCTTTCAAATTCCAGGAAGAGCCAAAAATTACAGAACAAATAGCCAGCAAAAAGGGAATATTTCAGCTAGATGTTGAAGAAGAACAAGATACTTGTGACCCTGTGGTGGCCTTTCTGTGAGGTTATCTTGCTGGGCAGCCAGCCAGACATGCAGGATGATAAGTGTACTTTTAAGCTCCCTGCCTGGTGGATGCTTGGAAGGTGACATGCATTATCCTGCATTTAAATGAATTTCCTCACTTTTTAGCACCAGTAATCAGTTTGCAGGGGATTAACTCTTTGGCCATCTCCTCTTTCTGTAACCCGGTGTTCATTTCACTCCAGGCTGCAGTATTGGAAAGCGATTACCTGGGAGGGATTTGGTTACACTGGGCTGCAACAAAGGCAGTGCCAGATGCTTGAGAAACATTTTAAATGTAAGCTCTGAGGTTTGGGTTTGGTTTGCTTTTAAGAGCTGTTTACCAGCCCCCATGGCGAATGCTTTCAGCTGGCTGATTTTGTTCTGTAGCCTTGGAACCTTCCTGAGAGGTGAGTGGGCAACTTTCTGATGCAGGCAGCCTTCTGTACCGTTTTGGTTTTGGCTTTTTCATCAGTACTGCCACTTAACCTTCTGAAAGCTTTAAGGCATTACGAGATGGCAGTTGTTTAGCTCGTTCTGCTTATAAACTGACGAGTGGGGCTGTCGTTCTTTTAAAAGCACAATCTTTTTTAGGAATCGATTCAGAGGAGAGAAAAAAAGGTGGAGAAAGCAAGGGTAAGTAATCAGCAAGAGGTTTCTGTTTTCTAGAGATGGGAAAAAAAGAATGTGTCAGTGTTTTCAGGTGATGATGACGACTATGATTCCCACCCTGCACACGCACTCCTTGTTGCTTGGGCACAGGGACACAGAGATGCCCTTCGGGAGGAGCATCATGTGAAATCCTCGTGGGTTACCATAGTGAAGCCTGCTTTTCAAAACAAATTAATTAGGACAGCGGCTCCCTAGAATCCCACAGGCTGAATTTTGTGCTCAGAATGTTTACCTAGAAATTGTAATCTGAAAGAGAAACCTTACCTTCGTTGTGGCCACCGAAACCGAAGAGCAAATGTGAATAATGGATGGGAAAACAGCATTGATGATTGGGAAAACCTCAGAAGCCAGGCTTATTTCCAGCTTTGGTACACTGTGGCTTTGAAAGGTCTATGAGTTCACATAGGTATAAAAGTACTAATGGTAACAAGGAGCTTATTTGATTGCAGAACCTGAGATTTTCTTATTCAGCTTCCTTCTTAACAAGCCAGGCTTAGAATATTTCTTGACTTTAGTTGCTACACTGTGTCCCATTCATAAACACTGCTTCTCTGGAATGGCAAAACACTCTTCTTGGTAGTAAAAATTCTGGTAATGGTGGCACTAGTGATACTAACACCAGTGACAAAATTGTGCTGATATTAGATTACAGTAATAATTAAGACATTAATGATTAATAACAGGCCATTTAGCTTATTGTACTTGAACCTTCTTGTCTTTTGCTTTCTTTCAGGGACCTCTTCCCTCTCACCAGATTGCAGCACAGAGTGCCAGACCCACTGCCTCATAGACTGCAGGCAGGGACACTACTACACGGCTGGTAACTGCTTGGAATGCCCAACGGGGTTCTAGTAAGTCTCCTCCCTCTTGCTCAGCTCTTATGCTCCTGCAGTAAGAAAGCTGAACTGCTCTGCCCCAGCTACTCACTGCTATGCCCACCAGAAGGCTGAAGCTAAGCTGGGTGCAGAGTGATAGCCCAAGAACAGAGAAGGCTGGGTACACAGAGCAGGGAGTAGCAGGGGGTTGGCTGGTGGTTGCTCTCCAGAGGTGCTGAATCCAGCCGAGGCTGTGCTGCAAACGAGCCCTCAATGAGCCATTTCCAGTTGGAAAACTCTGGCCTGTGATTGCCAGCATGCTCTGTCATCCTCAGAAGAAAATCATCAAGATTGTTTTCTCTGCAGAGAAATAACTGTTCAGCTTTGTTCTTTCCTGTCCAGTTGCCCTGGGGGTCAGGCAGCCCCACGGAAATGCCCGCTGGGAACAGCCAACGAACTCACCGCTCAAGCAGACATCACAGCCTGCCAGGTCAGCTGGAGGAGAGGGGAAGGGGGCACCCATGCCACTACTACTGTGTGTTTTGTAAGCCTCTTGAGTTCAGGCTTCTTCCCAGGTCTTGCAAGGCTGCTTTGAATGTTTATTTTCTCAGGAAATCCCTGCACTGTGTTGGGCTGTGATTTGGCACAGAGAAAGCAGGGTGTTCCTCCAGGTAGAGAGCAAGCAGCGTTCCCTCCGTTGGCTGGCAGCATGGCCAGTGTGGGGAGCTCTTGAGGGGACAAGGGCCAGATTGTGAGAAGGATCCAAGATCCTTCCTTTCTGGCACTTGAGCTGGGGATGTCTGAAACTGCTGTCTCACCTTATTCATGCAATGAATACGTTTCCATGGGTCTGAGTGGCTGCTTGGGAGGAATATAGGAACGAGTCCGAGTCTGTAGAGATGCCACAAGGAGGGCTAAGGAATGAAATCTAGTAAGAGATGTCAAGGACAGGAAGAAAGGCTTTTCCCAGTGCATCAGCAGTGAGCAGGCTACTAGTGAGTGCTCTTGGAGCCCTATATTAACTGATGTGCCCCAGGGGTCAGTACTGGGTCTGGGCTTGTTTAACACATAGATCAGTGACCTGGGCACTCAAGATGACAAAAAATGTCTTCACTGTGATGGTGCCAGAGCCCTGGGACAGGCTGCCTGAGGAGCTTGTGGAGTCTCCTTCTCTGGAGATATTAAAAACCCACCTGGACACACAATCCTGTGCAACCTGCTTGAGGTGATGCTGCTTTAGTAGGGTGGCTGGACTAGATGATCTCCAGAGGTCCCTCCCAGTCTGTGATTCTGTGATGCAAGCTGTGTTCTTGCTGCAGGTTTGTCCCAATGGCTATCTGAGCCTGGAGAGTGGAGCTGGGTGCCGTGCATGCCCGGATGGCTATTCCTGTGATCCACACAGTGGCGTGCAGAGGAGCTGCAGTCCCGGTCAGTACTCGCCGGAGGGAGAGTTGGACTGTCGGGAATGTCCAGAGAGATACATCTGCCCAGATGGCAGGAGCAGACAGGTACAGCAGTGAACACGTTACTATCCAGGGCAAATTTTCAGTCTTTGGGACAGGCAGGGCCTGAACATATGTATTGTCAAGAGAAGACAGGATTCCCTGGCTTAACAGTTGGAGATGGACCTGTCTTCATCCAAGAAAAGCATTTGAAACACGTCAGTGGTATAGGAGAGCTGGGACCTTCCATGAGTTGCCTGTATGAAAAGAAATACTTCTCATCTGAAGTCTGAGAATTTCATTAGTGCTCCAATCACTTGCCACCACTGAAACGCTCAGGTGGGGACCTGCAGAATCTGGAGCTGGAAGTGCTGTCTTTGCTTCTAGGAGTGCGGGCAGGGGAGGGGGAAGGAGGAGGGAGATTTAAGTACTGGGCTCTTTCCTGACTTGGGGCTCTCTGGGACTCAGCCTGGGGCAGCAGTGGTTTTTAGACCTTTGGGTGGTATGAACCTGTGTTTCTTCCCCTCAGCATTGCTTGGCTGGGCAGCAGCCAGACCCGAGCCGCACTCACTGTGTGACCTGTGCTCCTGCTCCCTTCTCAGCTGATGATGCTCTGTTGTGCCAGCCCTGCCCTGCAGGTCAGTGCCTCTCATGAGTATCTTCCACAGTCATTAGAACCTAGGACTTGGAAATGCTTTGCTCTGGTAAAACCTGTGAAAGGATGGCATGTTAGCTCAGAGTAAGTGCTGTGCTGATGTGATTGGTTCTCCTGTTTTTACACTGGAGGTGGCTTGTATCCTCCCAGATCAGAGCCTGTTCATGTCTGCCTTCAGGCTGCAGTGTTCATACACCCCAGCACAGTTTAGTCACCAAACGTGTGCTTTCCTTCCCATCTGTCCCCTGCAGCACAAACACACACGCATGTCAGTGTGCAAGGGACCCACCTCTCTTCTCTGAGCCTGAGCTGTCCAGAAGGTCCTTTCTGAAGCCTGTGTTTATCTTCTCTACAGGTCACTTCTGCTCTGGGGGCCTTGCAGTCCCCCCATGCCCAGCGGGGACTTTCAAGCCCAAAGAGGGACTTCCCACACCGAGCATCAGCTCCTTGCACTTGCCAGGTCTGTGCCATCAAAGATCTTCCTTTTGGACATGGGGAGAGACAGCTCTCACTATAAATCACACTGTATATGGCCTTCTGAAGGCACTGGCAGTCACAGTACTTAAGTCCAAGGCTCTGGCTGGAGCTGGATGGAAGGAACCCCCCACATCTACAAGTCACCAGGTCTGTGGTGAAGCATGCAGGAGTCGCAGCGCTGTTACATCCAGAGGTGCTTGCTATCTCACTGGCACTGCTGCTGTGGATGCAGATATTTGGGTACCTGCCCTGTGCAGAGATTCCAAAGAAGTTGCAAGGGAGGGAGAAGGCGATGGCTGTACTTTCAGTAGGAGGAGAGAAACTTGGGCAGCAATCCAAAATGATGGGCTAAAGCCACCCAACAAGGTCAGTCGTGCTAGAGCCTGGCCCATTCTGGCAGCAAGAGGGAGTTAGGCTAGAGATCAGGCAGAACTATTTTTATGGTAAGAGTAACAAGACATGGGAATTCATGCTGTCAGAAGCTGCAGAAGCTCCATTCTTAATGGTCTTTTTAAGCGCCAAGTAGCTGAAGCAGCAGGTAATGTTCTGAACACATGCAAGGCAGTGGGCATGAGGCTTCTGTGGAGGCCCATCCTTCTCTACTGGGATGTTTCTCCCTAAATATTGTTGGGTTGGTTTTGTTTCCTAAATGAGTAGAACTTGGTGTTGCAGACAGCCATGCTAAGGATTGGGAAGCATGTCAAAGCGACCGGGTGCTGCAGTTTAGTAATGGATAAATTAATTTTCAAGGGACAGAATAATAGGATGGGTGTGGGAAGGGAGCCCTGGCTTTCTGCTGTGGGAATGACACGTTGCTGAGGCAAGCTCAGCACGTTTCAGGGGACCTCAGTGTCTCACTGCCATATAAAAAAGCCTCTCCCTCCTCAACAGTGCTGTAGAAATGGGAGAGTTGGAAGGAGACTCAGGGAATGAGCTTGATTCACTGAAGTGAACTCTGGCCCAAGCCCAGAATGCTTCTCCAGGGTCACTAACCACCCGTTGCACTGCTTGGAGCACAACAGAGTTGCTCAGTCCCCCGTTACATCTACAGGACTCTTCCCCTCAGAGAGGTACCCGTGCTAAGGAAATAATTATCTCCTTCAGATCAAGCCATGTATTTTTTCTATTTGATCATTTATTTTCTAGCAAATGACTCAGCTGCTGAAGCGCCTTGAGTGCTGAATGACTTTTTTTTTTTATCACTCACTGGCTGAGTCTGGGAAATTGCTGCTTCCCACCCACTTCTGAAATTAAAACCAGAAATGCATTTACATGGTGCAGCAAGGAACAAACCTCGTATCTCATCAGGAAAATGTAAGAGACGGGGCCAGTGGCACCTGAACAAATAGTGTAGAAGCTGCAAAGTAAATTAGAGTTTAAGAACTCTTTCAGTTGAATAATATAAGCTGTTATGCTGTGCCTGTACTACTTTATATAATGATGTTGTCAACTCTCCTAAGAAACGTTTGGCAGAGGCAGGGCAGTGCTTGCTGCAAAGTAGGCAGGGGACACATGAATAAATTCTGACAAGCCCTGGAGTGTTTCGAGGGTACTGCCATGAGGAAGATGATGGCTCGTATCTGAGATGTTGTACTGAGGTTTTTGAACCTTGTCTTCATCAGTGCCATGTGGAGTGGATGTAACAGGGAGGTAATGGGCTTGTTCTGAGGGGCAGGAATAAGGAAGTGGGTGGAAGGTAGATGGAGAGGTGACCCCAGTGCTTGCTTTGCACCCTGAGGAATCCGAATCTGGACCTGTGCCTTCAATCTTTGGATGAGGAAGCCTGGGTTTTGGTGAATCCTGATCACAGTGGAGGTGCTGTGAGGCTCTGTTCCAGCCTGCAGAGGCACACACATGCCTGCATACACTGGAGCCTTGACAAGCATTTGGAAGGAGGCAGAGGTTCAACTTGGAAGTACTCGGGGATCCATTGTCATCAGCTGGTGTTCTCCCTTCCCCTAGGATGGCACTGTGCCCTTTGTGCTGTTGAAAGAAAGGCCTTAATCAGGAGGATGGCAGCTATTCCTGGGCTAAATTTGAGGTTCCCTTTTCACTGACATACCCAGGGACATTTTGCAACGAGGTGCACTTTGTGAAGGTGGTGATGCCACTAAAGGCTTGTTGTTTTATCATGTCCTGACTTTATTGGTGTTCCTTGAAGGTACAGCACAAGCATGTCTTGTTTATCACACAGGGTTGCAGAGACTGTCACAGCTCAGACTGGTTGTAGCTCGAGCGGGTATCTTTGTGTTGGTACTGCAAAACCCCTTCACCTCTCTCTGTATCCAGAGTGAGAACGTGGAAGCAGCTCAGCTTTCGTGGAAACCCCAGGCTCCCTCACAGCTGAGGCCTAAGCACTGTGATCATTAAATATACCTCCCTCAGAGTGTGTTTTCAGGCTGATGTTTTTGTTTATTTTTAATGTATCTCCTCTCTGGCATTATCGGCTCTGAACACAGTCCAGATGGTTTTACTGCTTCAGTGGCCACTCGGCTGCAGTAACATTCAGCTAATCCAACACCACCACCTTCTGGCTTTGCAGCAGCATTAGTGTTGGTATGACTGACCCTCCATCACGCTTCCTGGCTGTGGGTGAAAGCAAAAGCATCCTTTGGTAGAACAGCAGGCCCCTCTGTTGTGTCAGCCCGTTGTGTTCCCTTTGGGACCTCACGTGTCTCCTCTCTCCTTAGGAACTGGATTGTGTTTGAAGTGTCCCGCTGGGTTTTTCTGTCCTGCTGGAGCCAGTTACCCAGTCCCATGCCAGCCAGGTACCTACAATCCCCTCCAAGGGCAGGATGACATGGCTGACTGCAGAGCCTGCCCAGCAGGAAGAGCCTGTACACAGGCTGGCTTAGCCCAGCCCGATGCGGAGTGCTTGCCAGGGTAAGCCCCAGCTGGGTTCTCTGCTTCTCTTTATGCCTATTTCACCTCCATTGGGTTTGTTTTGTGCAGAGGGAGGTGTGGTTGGTAGGTCAAGGTTGCGTTGGCTGCTCTGGGGAAGGCACTGTTGCCTGGTACTGCCATGGGGCAGGTGATAAAAATAGCCAAGAGGGAAGCCAGGCCACCCATCCTCTGGAGATGAGCAATGCAACCTGGCTGAGCAACCCCCTCTTGCTAGGTACGTGTGCCCAGCGGGGTCATCCAGCCCTCACTTGCCCAGCAACGCCTGTCCTCCAGGAACAGCTGGCAACGACTTCAACCTCTTCGATAAGTCCCAGTGTGAAACGTGCCTTGCTGGATTTGCCTGTGTGAGAGGTATGTGCTTCCCCAACAAAGGGAACCGTGTTTTGGCAGCCAGAATCACACAACCCACCAGTAAGGACCAGAGCAGGTCAGTGAGGTGAATGGGAGTCATCACAGTGATGGCAACTCTTACCCTTTAGTGCGGAGGTTGCTGTGCCCACTGGACACTGGACAAGGGGATCTTGGTTCTGTCCTGAAGCTTTCTCTTTGTGCTGCCCATGGTTACTGTTTTAGCTTCGTGACCTGGAAGTGGCCAGTTCTTACTGCCTTCTAAGTTTTAAGCTTTTTGGTGGCCCCTTCACTTGATTGTCTGTGCTGGCTTTGGACAAGGGGCACCGTGTGGGGTACTGGACTAGAAGACAAGGTGCAAAATGAGGAGACAACACAGGGGCATCCAGCAAAGCTGAAACCAGAATGAGGGAACCGAGCTGTGGGAAGCCAGGATGCTGCCCATCAGGCTCCATTGCCGCTCTTCAATGTGACCTTGTGTTCACAGGAACGGGGGGAAAGCAGAAGCCCCCCACTCCATGCCCAGCTGGTCACTACTGCCCGCTGGGCACAAAGCACCCAATGCAGTACAAGTGTGCCCCGGGCACCTGGAGCAACAGGACGAGCCTGACCTCAGAAGAGGAGTGCTTTCCGTGCCCTGCGGGCTGGTTCTGTGTAGGAGGAGCCCGTACCCCCACTGGGATGTGCAGCTCAGGGCACTACTGCCCTCAGGGTAGGCAGCGTTTTGCAGGAATGAAGGTGGTGTAGTTTGTGTCTGTCTTGGGGAATTCTGTGGGCTCCTGTAAGTTGTGCACTGGCTTTATCAGCATATATTTTGCATCAAAATATTTAGGTAGGGAGTTGGATAGCAAACTGTCCCTTCTGCATAGTAAGCACTTTATGCTGTTATACTTTATGCTGTAAATACTTTATATCTGAGGTGCTGGTGTTGTCATGTTCTCCCTTAATTTGCAAAGAATTAAAGCACTCAGTTGAGTCCCTGGTACAAGCACAATTCTAAACCAGAAACATCCTGCCCAGATCCTTCAATGTTCACTAAGTGGTGGTGGTTTCTTTGTTATTACACTTAGAGCTGTCAGCGGGGGGGTTCGTGTCTCTAAATACATGTTTACAGGTAACCCATGTAAACAGTTAATAGCAATAAAGAATGGGGTGCTTACTGCCTTCAACCTGCAAGGCTGCAGTACGAATTGGGGTGGTTCTCTCCTTGTTTGCAAAGGGACGTGGAGGGACACACAGTTCCCCTGCCCTGCTGGAACGTACAGCCCCAGGCTGGGGAATGGCCGAGCTGAGGATTGTGCTGCCTGCCCTGCTGGGGCTTTCTGCACCAGTGGCACCGCCAAGCCAGTTCTCTGCCCAGTGTGAGTATGCTACACACGTGCTGCTGTGGTCCTGGGTCTCTGACCCATGCAGGTACAAGAGGAAATACTTCTACCTGGTGTCTTATAACACTTCTGATGAAGTAACATGTTTCTGCAATGGAAATGTTCTCAGGTTTGCTGCACCAGCATGTTACTGGGTGGTCCAGGCAGGTTTTTCCTGAATTGGGCAGTTTCCAGGCTCCCAAAATGGTTGGCTTCCTCGAAGACTAAGGATGCACCGTCCTTTGCTTGGTCACTTCACTGGTGTTTGTGACTGTCCCTTCCGTTGTGTTTTGTCCTCCAGAGGAACTTATCGCATGGAACATGGTGCAAAACTGGCTGCAGACTGTATCCCTTGTCCTGGAGGGTATTACTGCCCTCAGCTTGGCACTGTTACTCCTCAACCATGTGGTGCTGGCAACTTCTCAGTAAGTAGCAAAAAGACTGAACTTTGGCAGAAAGGGGAGGTTGAGGCTTCTGAGTGTGCCTCAAAGGGAGCACCAGAATGAGCCCATCTCCATGCACAGGGACTCCTGGGTGTTTGGGGTGACTGTGTAAGGGCTTTAAACAATCCTAGCTGCCTGTGCTGACCCAACAAGTAAGGAGAGAAAGCACCAACCCAGAGAAGGAGCTGCTCCAGGCACGATGCTATGAGTGTGCATGATGTGTGCGTGCTGCCCTTACTGCTGTCCCCACTCCAGAGGCTTGTGCTAGCAGGCTGAGTACATCTGTCGTGCCTGCAGTGTGTGCTTGGGTAGATACTTCAGGTTTTTGTGGCATATTTTCACCCTTTTCTTTCCAAGTCTGCCTCCCCCCTGCCACAACTCTGCCAATGGTATTTCCTTCCTGGTGGAAAGGAACTATTTGATTGCGATGGAGTTAAGGTATCAGTTGGTTTTGGAAGGTAAAGCAACAAAATGAGCTGCAGAGCACCAGAAGCAGGTGCTAAGCTCTGTTTCCTATTTATCTGCCCCAAAACTGTAATAGCAATTGAGTAACTGTAGTGGTAATTGCTGTGTTGCCTTGTGGCTGGGAAATGGGCTTGTCACTCCTGTCAGGCAGCCCCACTATCTCTGTTGGGGCAGTTTTTGGTCACTGTACAGATTTGGTAGTTGTCACTGGAGCCCTTGGTGAAGATTGGAGCAGAGATAGAAGATGAGTGGAGATATGCATATGGGAAAGCAACCTAGGCTGCTTCTTGTTTGGGCTTTGGAGTTCAGTGTGGCAAAGAAAGATGAGGCATCGTGTCCGTGTTTTCCTCTGCTCCTGCTGGCACAGGTGCCGGACTGGTTGTTGTGGGGATGACCCACCAGCAGCATCTGGTCCTGCTTCTAGTCTGGAAGACAGGCAGCACAATCCTCTTGCCTGCCAGGTGACTACACGGACTTGCATCCTGTTGGCTGTTTGGAGGGCAGGCTACGTGGGATTTTTGAAAGGAAATCTTTGTGTTTCCCATAGCATTACTGAGCAGAACAGGAGATGTGTTTTAAAAGCGTGGTGCTGTCCTCAGTTCCCAAGGGCAATGTCTCTGATCAGTTCTGTGGACTGGTTTGTGTACTGATAACTGTGCTGTGGAGCTGGTGGCATTGATCGCCTCTGTTCTGTGCCTGAACACAGCTTGCCAAGGGCGTGAGGACTCTGCTGCTTTCTGCCAGTGGAACCCTGTGCCTTTCCCCTTGTAGGACCGAGGTTCAGCCTCCTGCTTGCCGTGTCTGGCTGGACATTACTGCACTAGCGAGCACACCAGCCGGGAGGTGATGCTGCTGGCCATGGTGTGCCCAGCGGGTCTCCTGTGCCCACGAGGACAGGCGGTGGTTCCAGATGCCAGTGCAAATGCCTGTCCCAGAGGATACTACTGTCCCCGGGGAGATGCCGTGAGTGAAACTGCTTTTGGCCTTGGCTGCTCTCTCAGGGTGGCTGTGTGCTTACAGTCTGCACTGGGATTACTCCTGCTCTTTGAGCTATTCTTTGCCCTCCGTGGAACAGATCACCATGCTGGGGTGAAGTTCCCCAAGAGGCTTTGTACACAACAGAGGATGGATCCTCACTCTATTACACCACCTTTTTAGCATTCACACCAGATTCCTGGTGTCACTTGTCAGTGTTTGTCCCCAGTTACTGGGAAGAATTCTTTTCACAGCTTCAGCTGCCATGTGTTAACCTTGTGGGATGCAGCAGCTGTATTAGCATGTTAGAGTCAAATTAGTATGTAAAGCTGTTTTTCTGTTTCTTGTCAAGGGCTTGCATGCTAAGCCTTGCCCCAATGGAACCTATGGTGCACAGAGGGGTCTAAGCAGTGCTGATGAATGCTTACCATGCCCCTCTGGGAAGTACTGCTACAGAGACGGGATTGAGCCTCCAGGAATTCCCCACCCTGTAAGTAATACCCCTCCTCCTCCACACTGCTTTGGATTTTGGGGCTGTTTTGGGTGGGGGGGTTAACCCCAAAAGGCTGCAACTGGTAATGGAGCAAGCTTAATGCGTGTCTTCTGTCTTTGCTTTGCCAACTGCCTGTCAATGCAGACTATGAAAGAGAGTTCAAAGGTCAGGGATTGGTGCTGCTCTGGCTCTTAATGAGTTTTGGGATCTTTCATTGTGAATGTCTTGTCTCTGGAAAGAAGGGAGCTCTTCAAATATTAATAGCTGTTAAAAAAAGAAGACTCTATTAAGAGTAAAAAATGCAGTTGGATTCTCTTCAACATGGATGAATTCATGCTTTTATTTAAGAGTGAGTTGATAACTCTTATCCCAGCTGCAGCTCTTTGCCAAGCATGGAAGAAGAGTCTCTTCCTTGCAACTGTACAGGCAACATGTATAGCTTATCTCAAGGACAAGATTTTACCTTAGAAAATACAAAAAAATATACTACATGGTCAGAATTGTACTGGTAGGAGTGTGGATTCCCTTCTTTCCTGTCTTCTCTGCCCCATTTTCTTGTAGGAAAAATAAATCCAGGTTGTTCAAATCATAGACAAAGCTTTGACAAGGTTTCTGTGATGAATCTTTGCAATTCCCTCTTCCCTGCTCAGAAAAAGACACCAAAGCTGTGCCTGAGGGTGTATTTTCCTTTCCAGACTGGGGATTGCCCACCTGGCTACAACTGCCCTCCAGGGACTGGATTCCCTCTCTCCTTCCCCTGCATGCCAGGCTTCTTCTGGGATAATTCCAGCACAGAGGGTGAAGATGCTTGCAGACTGTGTCCACCTGGGTACTACTGTGATTCTCCTGCCATGTTGGAGCCCAAAATGTGCCCAGCAGTGAGTTGCTCATCCTCAGTTGTCTGATGGAAGATGTGGGGGTTTTGCTTAATCAAAGGGCTTGAAATGCTGAAGTAAGCTGGCTTGGCTTTGCAGGGCTTTTACTGTGTGGAAGGCAGCTCTGAACCCGAGCCCTGCCCAGAGGGTACGTACAGCAACAAGAAGGGGCTGTCTGGACCCTCGGCGTGCAGCCCGTGTGGCCGTGGGTTTTACTGCTCAGCTCCAGGACAGACTGGGCCAAGTGGTCCCTGCAAAGCTGGGTTCTACTGCCAGGGCAGGGCCCTGAGCCCGGTAAGTCCTGCTTACAGTGGGATTGCTCCCATCAAACAGCCATCCATACTTACTCTGCATGCCTGCTCCATGTCCCTGGAGCATGTACTGTGTGTTCTCTGTGCTGCAGAGCACAGCTCTGCTTTGCTTTTCTTCACTCCCTTGGCCCCAGATTGGTGACTCTTCTAACCCTGTTTGCTCCTTTTTGTATGTGGTCCCCTCCCCAATTTCAGTTGCCCACAGATGGTGTGACAGGAGACGTGTGTCCTGCTGGGATGTACTGCCCCCCCGGCTCTCCCTTGCCTGTCCCCTGTCCTCCAGGGACCTACAGCAACCTCAGCGGGTTGAGGAGCCCCCACGAGTGCTTGGACTGCCCACCTGGGTGAGTGGCTCCTCACAAAGGGACTGGTCACCCCTCAGGTTTGTTAACACCTCTCCCCTCTGCTCCCAGGGTCCAGAGCCAAGGCACTGCCTCCCTTCTCAGACCTGTACTGGTAGATTTACCACAGGAATTGGAATCATCTGAGCTGTCTCCCAGCTTCTACCCTTCACTGGCTTCTGTCGAGACTCATTATGTCTGTAGTGCACTGCAGCTTGACCTAGCAGCTCTTGCTCATTAATACTAATTGGTAGTCCTTTCTTACATTACCAGATAGCCTAATCCACCCCCTTCTTACGTTCCTATTAGTGCCACCAAATTTGCACGTTTGGATTCTGAAGGATGGGTATGGATTGTGGTGGCTTCCACCTCTCTGTGGGCGTGCCTTCAGTATGAGCAGCTTGGTAAGGCTGCTGAAGGACAGTCTGACTTTAAGGTCGCCTTATCTTCCTCCTGGCATGACAGAGGGTCAGTGCAAGATCATCTGGGGCTTAGGGGTGCAAAACCTGTAAACTTAGTGCTTTAGTATAAAGGAGGAGACCAACTGGGGTGGAGCTGTAGAATCCCAGTGATGGAAGGAACTGCTGCTACCCCAGTATTTTGTTCTCCCCACACACAGCCTGTATTGTGATGGGACGAATAACCAAGCTCCCTCAGGACCATGTGAGCCTGGCTACTTCTGTACTGGGGGTGCCAAAAATGCTCTTCAGCAAGTGGTGATGGAGGGACACTATTCCTTAACAGGAGCTTTCAAGCCAGAGCCATGTTCTCTTGGCAGCTTCCAGCCTGTAAGTATGTTAGTATACACTGTGTAAGATACTCATGGGGTCATCACAGCCCTTGGAAATGTGGTTGAATAGAAATTCATGAGGCATTTGTAAGTGGTCAGATGAAAAAAATGGAGGCTTGAGCTTTCTCCAAAGCTGGGTAATCACCACTGCCCCTGTTTTCCCCTGCCACAAAAGAGCTCTGTGTGAGGCTGGAAAGGTTTGGGTCAGGATATCACATCCAGTAGTCCAGCACGGGTGTCTGTAGCTCATCTGGCAGTTTTTCATACATCATCTTACAGACTTAGAAGCGTGCTGAGGAGGTGTTCTCCATGCATGGGCAAAGCACCATGTGCATGTGCCTAGCTGCTCTCTCAAACTGGGGCTGTGCCTGTCACTGCTGTAGTAGCACTGTTCACATCTCTCACACTGGGACAGTGGTCCGTTTGGCTGGTTCTTTTGTATCAGGACGTCTCTGGGTGTTGGGGGAATGTGCCACGTTCACTCACTGGCATGGTAAGCCACCATTTCCCACGTGTGCCAAATCCTTTCTGTGTGCCCTCTTGCAGGGCCGTGGTCAGTCCCTTTGTATGGCCTGCCCAGAGGGGACATTCTGCAATGAGACAGGCATGGCTGCACCCCACGATTGTCCCCTGGGGCATTTTTGCTTGGCTGGAAGTTCCTCACCCCTCCCGTGTCCGGTGGTAAGATGCAAATCCAGATTTGGTTTTTGAGCAGTAAATTTCAGCAGGGTCCCAGCCCCTCAGTCCTGTCACTGGTCCTGTCTCTTGGTGCAGGGAATGTATGTGGATGTAGTCCGGGCAGGTTCCTGCAAGCCCTGCCCAGCAGGCAGGTACTGCAGTGTGGCTGGTCTGGCCAGCCCAGAAGGACGCTGCCGGCCAGGACATTACTGCTCACAAGGCTCCAGCAGCTCCTCACCTGTGAGTGCTGAATATCTTGCATTGCTTCAGACCTCTTGGAACTACTGAAACTTTCACAGACCATGTTCACTTTGTTTCCCTTGCCTCAGGTGGGGCTTCCCTTTGGAAATCTTTGCCCCCCAGGACATTATTGCCCTGCTGGCACCACACACCCAGAAGAGATACCGTGTCCTGCTGGGACCTGGAATGGACAGAAAGGGGCCCAAGATGCTTCTTGGTGCCTGCCTTGTACCCCTGGGTTTTTCTGCAATGTGTCAGGCCTAGGTGCTCCCACAGGACTTTGTGCACAAGGTGAGGCAAAGTCTGAACTTCCTGAGCTACTTAGAAATTGGGTTGGGTTTCGAACAGGAGACAGGACTGAAACGCTTCTCTGCTCTAAGGCTATTACTGTGCTGGAGGGGCAAAGACTGCCAAGCCAGAGGATGGGGTCACTGGAGACAGCTGCCCCCAAGGCCACTTCTGCCCAGCTGGCACAGCAGCACCTTCTCCCTGCCCCAGTGGAGAATACAGCGATGCAACAGGTCAGGAACTGGAGCTCGGTGTCTTTAGCGTGATGTGGGGGACAGGAGCACAGCCTGTGTGTTGTGACTGTGTCCAATGGTGTCTCGACAGCTGCCAGCCACTCCGAGCCTTCGGTGTTTGCGGGGTGGGAGTGGGCTTTGGGGGTGCTGGGGGTTGGGATACACTTCAGCCCTGCAGCAGCTGATGAGCAGGACTGTAGCAGTGATGCTCGATGCGCAGAGGTAGCGAGCAGGTTTCCTGGCTGCTCTGCCTGACTCTGAAGGTAGCTGTGGGGGCTGCTCATGCGCTCAGGGGCTGTGCACCAGCGCTCGGCTCCTTCCAATTCCCACGTTTCCTTCACAGGTCAAGACAGATGCTTTCCTTGTCCTGCTGGGTTTCACTGCTCAGAAGGACTAAGACATCGCTGTCCTCCTGGCTTCTACTGCCCTCAGAAAACCGGAATCAGCTTTTATCCTTGTCCCCCTGGGACTTACAACCCCTCCTATGGGCTCAGCCAGGTCGAGAGGTGTCAGCAGTGCCCTGCAGGTGAGAAACTGACCCAGTACTGAGGTTCTCTTTCTTCACATCTCCTTTCCTAACCCACCAACGTGTGCTCCAGCTCTGGGAAATGCAGTGATCTGAGCCAGAGCACAGTTTTGTTCCAGTTGTGCTGATCCCAAGGGACTGGCTCTCTCACAGTCTTCCCCTCTGCCTTCCACTCAGTGCACACAGCCCAGCAACTCACCTGGGTTTTCTCCCAGTTTACTGATACTCTTTTTCCCTTCCAGGAATGTTCTGTGGAGAATGGGGATTGTCTTCTCCCAGTGGTCCCTGCTGGCCAGGATTCTTCTGCACAGCAGGTATTGAATTTAGCATTCAGAGGGCAGGAAGAGAAGGCAGAAGGCAGGAAGCTCTGGCCCTTGAGAAATTTGGTTCGGGGTTTTTTTTGTTGCCTGTGCACTCTCTCCCTAGCTTTTACTGCAGAGTGTGCTGGGATAGTCCTGAGAATTGAAGCTATGTGACATGGTTATACTCAGTCACAGGACAAGTTTCTCTGGTCAGATACCTCCTTTCTGAGGCTAGTAGAAGGAATTTGACTGTTGTGAGAAAGTTTCCTGTCAGCTTTCAGCTGGTGTTTCTATACAATAAACATAATATCTAATATTTTATAATAATGTTCACAGACTTGTAGGGTAACTGTATAATGTGTTATCTCTTTCCTCCCTAACATCCCTGCTTTCATAGCAGCAGGTGTATGGTGAAAAAGGTAGATCACCCCAATGGTTTAATGCTGTTAATTGATCTATTCTGCTATAGAATTTTTGGCTTTATTGTCATAAGTAACAATCAGTTGTTTTTTTCAGGTATGGGAATGTTTCCTTAGGCCTAGGGGGCAGACTGCCTGTTAATAGCAACCCATATTATCCAGGACACCTTTGTTCTGTTTTCCTCATGTAGGAGCAAGTGTCCCAAACCCTAATGGAGTCACAAACACGAGCACTGGTGGCCCATGCCCACCTGGACACTTCTGTCCTGCTGGCACAAGTGTCCCACAGCAATGCCCCACGGGTACTTACTCAGACAGGTATGCTTCTTGGTGCTGCCAAGGCTCATTTTTATGTCCCTTTTCTTATTTTATGTATGTATTTTCCTTTCCTTTTGCCTTTCTCCTGACTGAGGCTGCAGCTCACAACAGCTTCAAAGTCATTCCCCCTCAGCCAGAGGTGTGAGCATCGGTGGACTCCCCACTGAACTCACACCCTTGCCAACAGAAAGCCTGCTTATGTCCCTCACCAGGCTCTACAACTGGCAGGGCTCCAGCTGCACAGCGTGTCCATCGGGCTATTACTGCAGCTCTGCTGGCCTCACTGCCCCCTCAGGACCCTGCTCGGCTGGGTACTACTGCCTCGCTGGAGCTTCCTCCCCATCGCCAGCCGGTGAGCCGTGCTGGGGGAACCTCGGTGTCTTCTGCCTGCGTGCTG
Organism: Gallinula chloropus; assembly: GCF_964237585.1. Classification (NCBI taxonomy): domain Eukaryota; kingdom Metazoa; phylum Chordata; class Aves; order Gruiformes; family Rallidae; genus Gallinula; species Gallinula chloropus. Next base: position 2,321,387 of record NC_140109.1, on the reverse strand, counting down.
TAATTCAGAGGCTTTGGCAACAGGTGGCTTTAAAAAATGCCACCTTTCCCCCTGGTACCCCCTCTCCTGCCTTCTCCTAGTCATCCAGCCCTCCCCATATTAATTGTGTGAGGTATTCCACAGCTGTTCTAGTTACTCTGTTGTGCATCCTCTTAACCTCTCTTCTCATTTGCTGCCTTTGTTGGCATCATCCCTCCCTCAGCAGCTCCTGTTAGGTGCCACATCTTCTTCTTGTCTCCTAGGCATGTGGGAGAAAGGAGGCCCATGTCCTGTGAGCCACTTCTGCCCAGAAGGAACAGGCTTGCCCTTACCCTGCCTGGCAGGGACTTACAACAACCTCACCAGACAAGCTGCGTGCTCCCCCTGTGCTGCAGGCTACTACTGCCCAGAAAACACTACCAGCTATAGCACAAATCCTTGCCCAGCTGGCTTCTTCTGCCCCAAAGGTGAGATGGGCCCAGGGGACAGGGTAATCCATTGGTCAGGCTGAGACACCCTTATTGTTAAAGGCAGGCAGTGATCTCTGTTAGGTTTAAATGTCAGCCTGATTCTTCACAGAAAAATGGCCTCATGGTCTTTTAAACCCCACATGTGGCTGTTGATTAACCCCTTTGCAGACAAGCTGAGCAGTGCCCAGAGACCCTTCTGGCTTTGGGCATGAAGCAGTACAGAAGTACTGATAGCTCATGAAATGTTCTTGCTCCCTTTATTCCAAAGGAACCCGGTTTGCCACAGAGTTTCCTTGTCCCCGAGGCTACTATAACCCTGATCCAATGGCACAGAGCCTGGATAGCTGCCTGCCCTGCCCACCTGGGCACTACTGTGGGAAGGAGAACCTGACCGCTGCCTCGGGCGAGTGTGATGCAGGTGAGTCTGGATCTGTGTGGCTGTTGTGTTGCCCAGTGCTTGTGGGCAGAATGTTTGGGAGGCTCATGCTTCTACCCGACAGCTTTGCCATGGCCTTTCCAGTCTGAATTGGCTGCTGTGCCTGGAAAGCAAACCCAGAGTTGTAAGATCTCTTACCAGCATTGCTGATGTACGTACCATGTGTGGAAAATTATGCCACAGGGGTGGGATATTATCTGGCTCCATCTTTTGTGTGCTCATGGTTGTGCTGTGTGAGGCCGTCCCAGCTGCTTTACCCATGAGAATTTGGGGGGCTCTGTCATTACCAGAGCTTCTCAGTCATGTTCTTTTCTTCTCAGGCTGGTTTTGTGTCTCAGCTGCTTGGACCCCACAGCCTTTCGACCTGGATAACTACACCAGTGCCAACTGCCTGTGTCCAGCCACTGCCACCGGAGGGAAGTGCATCGCTGGGTTCTATTGCCCTAAAGGAAGCCCCGAGCCTCTCCCATGCCCTCCAGGGTTTTACTGCAATGCCTCAGGTTGGTGTCTCTGGAGAACAGGGGTGATCTGTTTCTGGGGTTTCCCATCTTCAAAGGTCCCATGTGTTGTACACACAGGGTATTGGTGTTTTCCAGGGGAAGCTGGAAGTGTTTTTCCCCCTTTTCTCCCTTTGTCTTAGTGCTTTGGGCACCATTATCCTTCCTGTCTTCCAGGTCTGTCTGTCCCCAGTGGGGAATGTACTGCTGGGTTTTATTGTAAAGGTGGAGCAGCACTCCCTAAGCCAATGGATGGTGTGACTGGGAACATCTGCCCCGTGGGGACTTACTGCAGTAAGTATCCAGCAACAGCTGTCGTACCATATTTAAAACACTGGTGGGGGATTTTGAGGGTGTGGTGGCCAACTTGATAGTATCTGACCAGATTGCCTGAAGTGCCAGACTGCTCCCCTGGCCTGGTCTCTGGAAGTGGTAGGCAGCACGCTTGTCTCACTGCCTCAACTTGCCTCCTGGATTGAAAAATAAGGCTTCACTGCTAGTGCATCCACGCTGCCACACACTCACCTCACCCCTGAGTGCAGAGCTCTTGGTTGTTCTTTTCACTGCTGTTCTCTCTATCCTCTGTTCACAGCTGCAGCATCAGCAGCACCCAAGCTCTGCCCAGCTGGCACCTTTTCCAGCCACCCAGGGAGGAGAACGCTTTCTGCCTGCCAGCCGTGCCCCTCTGGCTTCTATTGCGAGGTACCTGGCCTCAGTGCCCCAACTGGAGAGTGCTGGGCAGGTAAGTGGGGCGTATGCTGCACTGCAGAGCGATGGGGTCCCTGGGGACGCACGCAGAGGAGCACGTGTTTGTACAACAAGATGAAAATAAACACCTTCCTGTGAGTCACAGGTGTAGGGTGGAAAAGGCCTTCTCCTGGGAGACCTGATGGGTGTCCTGTGGCTGCAGCAGACTGTGCAGGCATCCAGGAGACAGGAGTCACATTTTTCACAATGTCTTTTCACAAATGCTATTCTGTGGCTGCTGAGCACTGACTCCTGAGCCTTTCCAGTCACAGAATTCCTAGGGATAAGAGTTCCTATCACATTCCTAAGGATCAAAGCTTAGAGACTTAGTGTTTTCCTTTTCTTGGTTGGAAGAGAACCATTCCTGGCTCTGTGTGCAAAGGCCAGTAGAGGTCAAAACAATTTGTTCTGAACAATTAAAATATTGGTGTGGGGAAGCTCAGGTGTTCAGTGGGATGACTTTAGTTGAGGGGTTTTGCTAACAGAAAAGCGTGTCCCTAAGTGTTTCCCTGTGGCACCTGTTTCTTTGTCCTCTGCTTTGAGTACCACTGGGTGGGAAATGTCCTTCTAAGCAATGCAGCGAGTGGAAGGCTTTGGTGGCCTTTTGTGTCCCAGCAGGAGTGTGTTTCAGGTCAATACAGTCAGCAGCAGACTTTTTGTGAGTTGCCAGTGAGGCGCTTTGTGTTCCTGGGAGAACCTGTTAAGAGCTGCTGAACGCACAGCACCTCAATAGCTGGTATCTCTCAGGGACTAACCTCACCTGCTCTCCTCTGCCTTCACTGCAGGCTATTACTGTGACAGCCAGCAAGGGCTGGTTAGCGACCTTACCCTTTACCCGTGCCCACAAGGCTTTTACTGCCCCGCGGGGACGAAGAGCAGCACTCAGTACAGCTGTCCTGTGGGGACCTTTGGGCCAAGGCAAAAACTGAGAACTATCGAAGAGTGTCTGAGATGCCCCTCAGGAAAATACTGTGGATTCCCTGGGCTTGCTGCTCCAACAGGTATATTGCTGTTCTTCTGCTAGAGGGTGGCAGTGGTGGCTGATGGCTAGTGCTGGAGATGGGAGGTAGGACACTAGGCTTCTGATCTCAGCTAAGGTGAGCCATCCTGTTTCACTTGTTCAGACCTTTCCAGGAAAGAAGATGATTCTTTTTGCTAAGCAAGGGGTGAGAGGGGGAGACTGTGGAAACTAGAATTCTATGTATGATACCTCTATGTACGATGCCTTGTCAGAAAACCCAGTGGGGATTAAGTACTCATCCAAATGTGGAGGCAGAGCTCACTCAGAGCTGATAAAGTGCTTCCCTGTCTAAGAGCTGTCAGTCTAGCATCTGCTACCAAATCTGCACTCCTTTAGGGTTGCAAGCAACTCCTATGCCTGATGACCATCGCATCATTACTTTGTAGCCATCCAGCAGCCCTGCACCATGGCATAGGAGAGTCTGCATTCTAAAATCTGTGTGCCTATGCTGTTACTTCAATATATTCCTGTACGTTGTACAAGTTATCCTGTTTTCTAGGGGATTGTGCTGAGGGATTTTGGTGTAAGAGTGGTGCCCGAGTAAGAAACCCCCAAGATGGAGAATCAGGACTTCCTTGTCCCCCTGGTCACTATTGTCCTGAAGGTAGGCTGCTTTGCTCAAGCCTCCTTTTTCTTAATCCATAGAAAGTGTGAGGTGACGTTTCCTCACTCTGCTGTGGCTGATTTTTGCAGGCACACCCCTTCCAACACAGTGCCCTCCCGGCACGTGGTCTGGTAGTGAAGGTGGCAGGAGCCTGCAGGACTGCCAGCCATGCCCTGGGGGGCAATACTGCAGTAGCTCTGGGCAGAGGGCCCCCTCAGGACACTGCAGCCCAGGGTAAGCAGAAGAGCAAACACATTTCTGTGCTCTGTTGCAAGCAGAGGGGTCTGCAAGGGCTCTTCTTTACCCTGTTGAAATCAAGGAGGGTTCGTTCCTGTGTTTGTGGCTGCAGGTACTACTGTGTCGCAGGGGCCCGAACCCCAACACCCACTGATGGCCTCTCAGGAGCTCCATGTCCAGCCAGTCACTTCTGTCCTCTTGGATCCTGGAGTCCAGTGCCGTGCCCCCCTGGCTCCTACATGCTGCACACCGGCGGAGAGCAGTGCCATGCTTGCCCAGAGGGTGAATACTGTGTCTCTGGTGAGAAGCCACAGCCATGTCCCCAGGGTGAGTTCAGCTCCTGCTCGAAGTCTGGTTTGGCTTTGGTCTTACAAAGACTGCTGATTCTCATCAGCTCTTCCTTTTCCAGGTTATTTCTGTCCTGAGGGCACAGCTCTTCCGATTCCTTGTCTGGCAGGGTCCTATAACCCTTCAGAAAGGCAAGCCAGCTGCCTCCCCTGTCCTCAAGGGTAAGAGTGGGCTTAGCACCATACATACGAGAGAGGGGCTGTTGGAAATAATTCTTTACCCAGTCACGGGGCAGTGTGTGGTGGGAAGATGAGTTATTTTATCACTGAAAAGCATTTGTCTCTGTGTGAAAGCAGAGCAAGTATCAAGCTCTTGTTTAGCAATGCTGTGCAGTTGGTTACAGGGCCAGGAGAAGTCCTAAACCCAGGTACAACTGCAGCAGAAGGGGATTAAGATCAGAAGGCCGTTCAGAGTGAGGAAAACATGGGCTCCATAAACTTTTTCCATGTCTGAAGGAATAGCTGGTTCCCTTGGCAACAGGCTGACGCAGGCTTGTTGAAGGGAAGAGGATCTTGTGTATCATCTGATGCTGAGTCTGTCTTTTCCTTGGGGGATTCATCTCCAATTACTGACTGGATTTGACCTTGATTAACTTTTACAAGTTGATGAATCACAGCCTGGATGTGTTATGACTCAAGTTAAGAAAATTAGGTCTCTGTGGCTTTTGCAATTATGCCATCAATTTGGCATATGAGGAAGCAACTAAGAGTGGAGTAATGTGGATAAGTAGGTCTCTTTTGTGGTCAGTACAGCACAGTGGAGCAGCCACATTAGACTAGGTAGACCCACTATTAAGTTATTACTTGTAGATTAGAATATTGCTAGAAAATTTTCTGGGGTTTGGAGTTGTTTTTTTCACCTTCATTAGTTGTTTTTGGGTTTTTTTTTAACCTTTCCTTGGACCAGATTCTTCTGCCCCCAAAATTCCACTTCCTTTTCGGAGAACGAATGTTCTGCTGGCCACTACTGCCCTGCTGGCACTGCTTCTGCAACTCAGTTCCCATGTCCTAAGGGGACGTACAACCCAGGGACTGGAAGCAGCCTGATGTCTCACTGCACCCCCTGCGACCCAGGTAAATGGCCAGTAAGCATCTCTCCCTGTGGCAACGGGAGAAGGTATGATAATGTGTACTGAATGCTCTTGAGCTTCTGTGCTTTGGTGAATGGGTGGTGTAGCTTGGTCTCTAGGTTATCTTTGTGGGTGTCTCTGCCAGGCCTCATGGCATTGTGTTCCTTCCTCAGGGCAGTACTGTGCACTGGTGGGGCAGTCGCATGTTACAGGACCCTGTTTGGCCGGGTTCTACTGCAGCGGCGGCGTTTCTAGTCCAACACCTGAGGATGGTCTTCTGGGGAACAGGTGCCCAAAGGGAACTTACTGTCCAACGGGCTCTGCCTTTCCACAGCCATGTCCTCCTGGTCATTACAGCAACTCAACTGGGAATACAGGGATTGAGGACTGTCTTCTATGTGATGCAGGTACAGTATGGAAAGGATGGGTTAAGGAAATTCTATCCAGACACCAACCATTCTAGAGGTCCTGAGAAACTCCCCAGTGAAAGCATCTCCAAGTGATTAGATGTGGGTGACATCAAGCGTGATGCTTCAGCAGTTATTTCCTCATTATGTACTTGCTGTTGTCTGTCTTGTGTGACCAATATTACGGTTCATCTCTGGTCCCTCTTGAATCCAGGGTATTTCTGCAACGGGACTGGACTCGTGTCTCCAACAGGATTGTGTGAGGCTGGATTCTACTGCAGTGGAGGAGCCACATCTCCTAAACCTCCCAGGGTAAACTGTGCCGGTGGTGTAAAGAGTGTAAAATGTCATCTCTGTGGAACAGACCGTGAGGTTGCCTTAGTTCTTTTGCCCCAGCTCATACTCTCCCTTACCACATGTTATGTGCTGTCTCAGGTACATCTGGTTGATTGATAGTGAAAGGGACTTGAGATGGTAAAACCCACCTGGCCTCCTTCCAGCTCACACATCTGACCAAAAATAGTTCTGCTTTGTGTATTGATGCTGCAGAGCTGAGTGGAATGCTGCATCAGATAGAATTGCCCTGGAGAGGAGTGCATGGCTCTGATCAGAATACTGCACCTGTCAGCCTCTTCCTAGTACATGCAGTAAGAGTTTCAAGAGATGGTAACTCAGCAAGATACTGTTTTAGGACCACAGGTCCCTGTGAACTACGAATGATGAAGGGGTGGTGCCATCTGGTGAGATCAGTTATGGGCAGAATTCTGATCCCTTATTTTGAAAAGAAATAGGCATGCAGCCTTAGACAGAGGGATAAGCACAGGGTTTCTACTACGTGCCCAAATCTCTCCACCAGTAGAACCTGACAAGGGATCTTTCTGCAAGGCCAGCCTGTCAGTTTGTGGGCTGTAACTGCAATGGTGTTCATTTTCTCCAAAGACAACAGTCAGTGGAGGGCCGTGTCCACCTGGACATTACTGTGAGGTGGGGAGCAGCAGAGCCCAGCCGTGCCCTGCAGGGAGCTACAGCCCATCCTGGAGTACAGCACAGTGTTTGGAGTGCCCGGAAGGCTTTTACTGCATGACTGCTGCTACAACCCACACAGACTGCCCGGAAGGTAGGTCTGATTGCACCCTGCTGAGTGGAGAAGTTTTGACAGTAGACCTTATTCTCATGTGCTTTGAGATCTTTTCATCAGAAAGCTACGTGCTATTCAAACCAGCCCTAATCCTCAGCGCTGATCAGCTTCGTCTTACGCAGCCCTTGTGATGTAGCTATCATCAAGTAGAGATGAACTGCAAGATGGGCCCACCACTGTGGCTTGGGATTGGTCCTCCTCAGAAGGAGATGAGCAGAAAGCTTTGTGTGCATGTTGGGGATTCTCCCAGCACGTTGTTACCCTTGACGAAATATGTCTTTCCTTTCCTAGGTCACTATTGCCCCAGGAATACCAAATTTGCTACGCAGTATCCTTGTCCCTCTGGGACCTACAGTGAAGCTTTAAATATCTGGGATGCTTCCAAGTGCCAGCTGTGTCCTCCTGGAAGGGTCTGTTCCAAGCCAGGCCTAGCAAGACCAGATGGACTCTGCATGCCTGGATGGTTTTGTCCTCCCGGATCAGCATCAAGCAAACCAGTGTTTCCTGGAAATGACTCTGGTACGTAGGGGAGCATGATGATGATTGTAATAGAGGAGGTGGTGTTAAGAGAGTCACCTAAGGGACCCAGCCCGGTTCCAGACAGCTTACTTCCCCTTTTTACCTAATTCACCAGTGCTGTTCTTCCTGAGCTCTTAAAGTAAGATAGTGCTTGCAGTTCCTGTGTTTCAGCACCATGTCTCTTCCGTTGGCAGGCACGGCAGCTCCAGCTTCTGGATCTGTTGGGTTGTGCCAGCCAGGAACCTTTTGTCCTGCTGGTTCATTCCTCCCTCTTCCTTGCACTCCAGGTAGGAGAAGAGTCTTTCTTCCTGCACAAGTGTGCTGGGTTGGTGTTTTTGAACAGTCTTGGGCAATCCCAGTCTCGTGTGGTGTTGTCTGGGTTCAGCTCTGGTGTCTCTAAAATGATGGCTGTGCTTCTGGCCCCCACCTCAGGCTTGTACTGTGCAACTGCAGAGCTTGCAGCACCATCAGGTCCCTGTGAGGCTGGCTTCTACTGCACAGGGGGCTCCACTCTCCCAAACCCCATGGATGGAGCAGTGGGCAACATCTGTCCTCGAGGCCACTTTTGTCCTGCTGGGAGCTCTTCTCCATTTCCGTGTCCCCCAGGTAGGTTTGATGACAGCTGCTGCTGTTTCCCTTCCCTGTGGGCTCCTGAGCTAGTCCAGCCTGTGCCACTGTTCTGCAGCCCCTCATGACCTGGTGCTGTGGCATGCCTTCGTGTCCCCCAAGGGACAGCTGACACCCACGCCACAGTTCAGCCTCAAATCCAGTGCTGTTGTACTGGAAATGTCGGCCCTAAACTGGTATTGGGATGGTAACTGCAAGCCTGCCCCTGGAGTGGCCTCTGCAGCTGGGGGTAATGGGGGAGCCCTCCTGAAAGGCTCACACTGCCCAGAGCCCCCACTGCCTGCCCTGCATAGTGAGAGCTGTCCTTTAAAGTCACCGTTACTGAGGCAAAGCGTTAGGCTGGATGAGAAGAGCATGTGATGTGTGTTTCTTTCCTGGATTAAATCTGGTTTTGCATTAAGCAAGGGACTGATTGTGCTGCTTGGTCCAAGCCCAAAATAAATAGGAACTCGCCTCAGCCAGCACTCAGGACCAGCCTCTTGCAGAACACTCTTAAAGGAAGGCAGCTGCCTTCTCTCCCACAGGAGCACAGGGGACTGAGCTCCCTTTGAACTCCTTCCTAGGCAGCATCCTTTTGTCATCTTCTGCAAGAGGCAGCAAGGGCTAGTGTACCTTGAAGGTTGCTCCATGACCAGCTTGGGCTTCTCTCCACCTCTGTCTCCAGCTGGGTCTAGGATGATGCGAGAAATTATTTCAGTGGCTTTTTCTTTCCAGGCTCCTTTCTGGCTCATCGTGGTGGCCAGTCAGCAGAGGACTGCCAGGCCTGCTTCCCAGGGTGGTTCTGTTCTCAGGGTGGCCAGAGCTCCCCGGAGGGCTTGTGCAAAGAAGGATGGTTTTGCCCAGAGGGCTCTGTGTCAGGCCAGCGTCCAGGTAGGACATCCCAGGGGTCATGCTTTACGTGCAGGAGGTACAGTGGCCAGATCTTAAAATCTGGCTTCATGTGCAGTTTCAAGTTTCATTTTGAAATGTTTGTCTACTTAGGTTAAAAGGTTTTTTCCAAACTTACTCCAAGTAACATGGGTTAAGTACTGGGCAACTGTGTGTAAACATAATAGGAGAAACCAGGGATCTTATCAAGGCAAAAAACAAGCTGAAAAACTATCCCCAGAGGAGATCACTCCTTGTGATGCTTTGGGTGTTGTCAGAAAGTGCTGGTGGGAGAGAGGTTACGTCTGGTTGGCTACTCTCCCTTTCAGAAGGGTGATGTAGGGATTAAGTGTGACTCAAATACAGAGTTTTTAGAAACGTGCAGGTGGCTCTGAGGGTATGTGGGGGCTGCAGCCCCTTTGGCTTTCTGCAGGCTGGTCAGGGCAACACAGCCACAGGGTCGTTGGGTGAAGAGCTGAGCCCAGTGACAGGTGAAGCTGGTGTTCAGAGTGCAGTGCATGGGCTTCAACTGCTCCAGTCTGTTCAGCAATACTAACCCAGGGGTTTTTTGGTCTTTATTAAGCTTTTTGAAAAACCTCCCAGTTCTGGGTTTGTGTTGATGCTTTTCCTCTAACAGCACTATACAGCTGCCCAGGACATCAGAACAGTGACATTAGTGTGTTTCTCTCTATACTTCTAGACTGTGTGTGTCCTGTGGGTCACTACTGTCCTGCTGGCAGCCCAGAGCCCATACCCTGTCCCTCTGGAAAATACCAGGCCCACGCTGGTAAAAGCCAGTGTGAAACATGCCCAGCAGGAACGTAAGTGAAATGGATTCACTCCTTCCCTTTGATGCTTTCCTCAGGAATCAGCACGCCTGTGTTTCCCTGCTGCCTCAGACTGCTCTGTGTGTCTACCCTTGAATAGACAAGGCTGGTTTTCTCCTTTCTGTTCCTGTATCATCTTTCCCTTTCTTGTGTCACTTTCTGTAGCATAGAAAATCCATCCTGGTAGGTCTGTCCACTGGCATGGACAAAACAGTCTGGACAGGTTGCCTCTTAGCTCTCCATTTGTTTCCTTTCAAGCAATTTGCTTTCCTTTAGTTGCATAGTCTTGGCATGTCACTGTTGTACAGGGAAAGTTTCTTGGTCTTTGTGACAGACAGGGCTGAGGCAAGACTGGGGGGGTTTCGTTGGCAGGTTCTGCACCCTGAAAGACCAGCTGGGTGATCTCCAAGAGAACTTCTCACATGGCGTGGTCAGACCACTGGAATGTCCAGCAGGATACTACTGCCTGCCGGGAACAAAAGCTGCCCATCAGTACCCGTGCCCAGAGGGCACCTACAGTAACCAAACCGGGCTGGGAACTGCCAGGGAATGCCAGCCTTGTCCTGGAGGCGCATTTTGTGCTGGTGCTGGTAGGAATCTCATACAGCTTACATGCACTCCAAGGCTGGTCTGTACCTAGGGAAGTCCCAAAAGTCCCTCCAGTGGGTGAGGCATTCTCAATGACTTCTAAGTAGCATTTGAAGTGGGTCAGAATCTTTGTGATCACTTTAAGGGTCTTTGCAATCTACCTTTCCTAGGTTTAATTAGAGATGCAGGTGAATCTGTTGCAGCAAAGGTGATGAGGCCAAGAGCCAAGCATCTCAATTTCCAGGACTCATTTGGTTTTGGTTGCCTGTCAGTGGAAAGGCAGGTACTGATCAGCCTGGTCTGTATAGGGAGTGAGGAAGCTGTTGAGGCCTTTAGCTGCCTGGTAATCAGTTGTGTAAGTATACACAGACAGCAGGGCCGGTCACAGGCCAGCAGTCTCTGAAGTCATGGGGATGACAAGGCCTGTCTGGTCTGTTTAGCACAGAGGCTGTGATTTTTGTGATGCCACTGGCTCCTTTGACTCGATGCTCCTTTTCTTTAGGTCTCTCGTCCCCAAGTGGCCCTTGCTTGCCTGGGTATTACTGTGCCTCAAAGGCACGTGTACCCAATCCTGCTGATGAGGAGACAGGCAGCCTTTGCCCAGCAGGCCACTACTGCCCACCAGCCAGCAGCCAGCCCCAGCCATGTCCCACTGGCACCTTCTTACCTCAGTCTGGGATGGTTTACCGCAACGCCTGTCTGCCCTGCCCTGGGGGCAGGTTCTGCCAAGGAGAAGGCCTGGCCAGTGTTTCTGGTGTGTCTTGCACACACCTAACATCTTTCCTTTTTTTGTCTCCTGGTTTGGATTCTCCAGTGGTTTCACTTTCCTTAAAAACCTGATGCCAAAGCTTTTCTTTCTTGCAGGCAGGTGTCACGCTGGGTATTTTTGTGACCTTGGAGCCACCCAGCCAGATCATAAGCGTTGTCCTCCTGGCTTCTACTGTCCTGAAGGCTCTGAGTCCCCAATCCCATGCAGCCCCGGCAGCTTCACCTCTGACAGTGGAAAGCAGCAGTCAGGAGACTGTCAGCTCTGCCCAGCTGGACACTTCTGCAGCGGTGAGTCTCTGCTGGTGGGTTTGGGAACTGGGAGGTTACACAGCATGAGTCAAGATAGATACCTACTCCAGCTTCGTTTCTTACAAGGTTGAACTTAGGAGATGCAGGAAGAACAAACCCAGTGAGGGCCACACATGATCTTTGGTTAACAAAGGCTTCTATGGGGTGTGCACGACGTAGAAATGCCCTGAATCATTTGTCATCCAAAAGTCTTGTCAGGTTCTTGGTAGCAGTTTCAGGTCACGCGTAACAATTCTTGCTATTACACCTTTTTTTCTTGGCTCAGCCATCTCTTCTGGGTGTTTCACGTGTGTTCAGCCTCTGGGAAACAGAACATCCTGGCAGGCAGGCGCTTGGTACTGGCCAGCAGCCAGGGCCTCTGCTCTCAGACAGCTGCTCCTTCTCAGAGGTTCTCACCATCTGTCTGTACAAGATGTTTCTTTGCTCCCCACAACACTGACATATTTGTTGGTCACACTGTCAGGAACAGACTCACCCCTCACCTGTGAGACAGGGGCTTTTACTTTCTCAGACACAGATCTGAAGCAACAGCGAGGAACTGACTTGACTGAGCTAACGTGAGTTTACAGCAGAGCTGGAACCACAACTGAGAGGCTCAGAATCACAGCTGAGATTTAGTTGAAAGCCCATAAGCCCCAGGCATATAATTCAGAACTGGCTTTCCTGTGGGATGATACGAGCTTTGTCTGAGGCTGAACTTCAGAGAAAAAATAGGTACTTTCTGACATGTTACAGGTATTTGATGGAGGAGATGAGGATTTCAGGAGATAAGGGCTTCCATGGTCTTTGATCGGCAAAGGAAAGTGAAAGGTTTTGCTTTTGCTGTTGCAGGGCTGGGCAAAACCACTTCTGAGGGACTGTGTTCTGCAGGCTACTACTGCCTGCCTGCCCAGGCTTTGGTTCTTCCCCTTCCCCACTGCTGCCCACAAGGCTTTTACTGCCCCATGGGGTCTGCTTTTCCTGTATCCTGTGAGAATGGGACCTATCAGTCACAGGAGAAGGAAGGACTTTTGTGACCGCTGCCCAGCAGGACTCTTCTGCAAGGAGCCTGGAGGGGCTGGGCATTGAGATCAAGAGGGATTCCATGTCACTAAGGGCTGAGTCTTCCTGTCAGACTTAGTGGAACTAAGGACGACTCTGAATGCTGCAGCTTCCCTGCTTCTGTTAAGGTTCTACTAAGTTAGCATTGTGTGGATTGGGCTAGACAGTCAGGTGCATCAGTTTCTGCCAAGAATAGGAGTGAAAACACGCTCCAGAGAATATGACGTAGGGAACAAGCAGGCTGAAGCCAAATTTTTCTCCATTCTGGGGAAAAAAACCCCTGTGCTCAGGAAAACACAAATAACATCGATATTTCCATGTGGCAGCTCATGCATGCAACAAAATCCCCAAGAAATCTGGCTGCACAGGTGGAATTGCACTCCCTAGGTAGGATTGCTCTAATAAAACTGTAGACAGCTCCTTTGCAGGCATCTGTACCCAAGCTGCTGTCCTCCTCCTGTAGTCAATGGAGAGAAAGAGAAACTTCTGAAGTTCTCTTTTTCATTTCAGACATCTGTCTGAGGATGAGATGGATCACCTGAAGTGCAGCTCCTCTGGAATTGCTGTTTCTCTCCCATTACTGCAGTGGGAAACTGAATGACTAAATCAAAAGCACACATGGTGAATCTGGCTGAACAAATTAGGGGAGCAGGGCTGACTATGGCATTGCCTGTCACCTCTTGGAACTTCTCCTGAGTGAGATGCTGTTCTTTGTGTCCTAGGTTCTGGAGCACATACTCCTGAGCTGTGTCCCGCTGGGTACTTCTGTCTGCCAGGGACCAACTTCAGTACAGAGCATCCTTGTCCAAAGGGCACCTTTGGCCCCAGGACTGGTGCCAGCAGTGAGTCTGATTGTGAGCCCTGCCCAGCAGGTAAGTAGGGACTGGGGACAAGGAAGCCAGAAGGCACACGTGGAAATCTGAGGAAAACATGACTTCTCCTGTCACACTGACTCCTCTGCTGATGTTCTGTGCAGTCCCTCACACTGAGGTTGCTCTTCTGTTCATTGTAGGCATGTATTGCTCAGCCCCAGGTCTGGTGCAGCCTTCGGGATTTTGCTATTCGGGGTATCACTGCGCCAAGGGAGCCCTCAGCCCAGCGCCCTTCAAACACAGGGTGAGCGAGCGAGTGCCCGGCAGCAGCACAGTAAACCCAGTGACCTGAGGACAAGGGCTGTGCTGTCACAGCCTCGTAGCTTCTGGTATAACATTTTCCAAGCTCCACATGGAGCTGCTCAGGCCTTTTACTGCTGCCCTAGAGAGCTCCTCAGATGCAGTGGCAGACAGGCTGCTCTTAATGTCTGATGAAATATGTTGCTGCCTACTAACAAATTGTGGCCAGACCTCCATTTCTGTGGATTGCACTGGCATGTACCTCCCTGTGGTAGGTGGTATCTGGGATAGGATGCCCGTGCCTCGGCAGCCAATGGCCTTTTTTATGCCAGCCATGGTCTTTGGTTTAGTTTCAGTGGCAGCAAACTGGTAGGGCCCAGCTCTGACATGCCCCTTCCTCTCTCCTAGTACATTGTGCTGAATGTCCTTTCAGTAACACTCTTGTCTCTGTGTTTTCCTGACACAGGTGGAATCTGCCAGCCTTGGTCTGCCTGGTAATGACATCTGTCCCGGGGGGCACTTCTGTCCCAGCGGTACGGGGTACCCTCTGCCCTGTCCTCCCGGATCCCTTTCCACTATGGTGGGCCTGGAGGCAGAGGAACAGTGCCAGCCCTGCCCAGCTGGACGGTACTGCAGTGGGGCAGGATTGTCTGATCTGGCCCAGGCACCACCGTGTAACGCAGGGTACGGTGAGGCAGTGACTCCTTATTGGGAAAATCCAGCTCACAGGTTTGCTGTAGGTTATACTGGAGAGGCATCCAAACTGGAGAATACTGGGTCCGAGTACCTCACAGTGCCTTGGTGTGCACCTGCCCCAGCTATTGCCTCTGAACAGGGCTGCAACCTCATTGTTTCAGGTCTGAATTCTCTTGCAGGTACGTTTGCCTGGAAGGAAACTCTCGCCCCTGCCCTTCTGATGGGATTCATGGATACAGATGTCCCAGGGGCTTCTACTGCCCTGCCGGCACTGCGCTGGAAGTGCCCTGTGAGCCGGGCACATTCAGCCCCGTGCTGGGGGCAGGTGCCTGCCTCCCTTGCCCAGCTGGTATGGCCTGCAGCAGTGCTGCCACTGTCGAGCCACTCAGCTGTCCCAGAGGTGAGCAAGACAAGCAGCAAAACCCCTGGTACAGAAGGGGAAGAGGTGTGATGGGTGCCCACTCACCTCTTTCTGGCTGAGCTGTACCTGTGGTTCACCCTGGGGGACTGGGGTGTTTGCCTTCAGAGCAGCCTCACCACCTCTTTCTCCTTCCTTTTTCTGAGTGGTGTCTCATTCACCTCCCTCCACGTGCAGGTCACTACTGTCCAGTTGGCACTGCTGTCCCCCTGCCGTGCCCAAGGGGGACACTGAGCGCCCTGGAGGGGGCAGCAGCCCCCACTGCCTGCCAGCTGTGCCCAGTGGGGCGGTACTGCAGAGGAGATGCTAACTGGGAACCAGATGGTGAGCTTGATGGTGACAGACACCCACAAGAGAGGGGTTGGAGATTTGGAGGGCACCCTCCTACCCTATGTCTTTGCCTACCCATCATTTCTTCTCTCTGTTCTGTTCTAACAGTGCCTTTGTTTTGTGCACTGTTTCCCTTGTGTCCCTTAGCTTTTTCCACTTTCTCTTTGCTTTTAAGACTTGCTGCTCTCCCTTCTGTCCTCCTAAATCCTTCCCCATCCAAGGGGAACTGCCATGGGCTGGCGGTTGCCACCCTCTGTGTTGTGCCATGGCAGGGCTGTGTGCAGCTGGGTACTACTGCGAAGGAGGAGCCACTGATGCCATTCCACGTGGGACACCTGCGTTCCCACTCAGTGGGCCCTGCCCGCTTGGGCACTACTGTCCAGAGGGTACTCATCTCCCAGTTGCCTGCCCAGTTGGAACCTTGAACAATGCTACAGGTGAGTGTGACTTCACCCACGAGTTTCTCCTGTAGCCTGCAGTGATGGGGTGAGGGGGTGCCCCTTGGTCACTGAAGGGTATCTGTGCACTCAGCTGGGCCTGATGATGTGATGTGTTACCAAGTCATATTTTAAGTGCTGGTGATGCTGTGACTACTTGGGTGTACCTTCATCTCTCTCATGTTGACCTTTGGTTTCCTCCTCAGGTGGCACCTCCCTGGAGAGCTGTATGCCATGCTATCCTGGCTCTTTCTGTGCCAGCGTTGGTTTGAGCTCTCCGACAGGACCTTGTGCCAAGGGGTTTTACTGCCCAGCGAACTTCAGCTCCATCAGCCCCACTGCATTCCTCTGCCCTAGGGTACTGTTCAGGGACAGCTGGGTGGTGAAAGATGGGAGGGCTCAGCTCTGGGCTTGGAGGTGTTTTCCACACTGGCAAAGGGTCACACGGTTGATTGCATCACAGGGGATATGGCCACAAGCTCTGGTAATTCCTGGGTTCACCCTTTAACCCTAAGTTTGTTACCATGTCCATGCAATCCTCTTCCTTCTCTGCCGTGGCCAGGGTCACTTCTGCTGGTCAGGGGCAGCCCACCCAACACCGTGCCCAGCCGGGGAATACCAGCCTTCCAGGGGCTCTGCATCCTGCATTCCATGCCAGAGGGGATTCTACTGCCAGGAGCCAGTGGCAGGAAACCCCAAGCACTGCCCACCTCATTCTTACTGTCCTGCAGGTATGCTCTGCCAAGGATGCAAACGCTGCGTGCCCTGCTGCCATCCCAGGGCTGTACAAACCAGAAGTGTATCTTCCTGTAGGCTGGGTGATGAGGAGCTGGCAACAAGCAAAGGTGGCAGAGCTGCCACCCTGCTTTCTGGGAGGCATTTGTTATGCTCTGATGCAATTCTGGAGTCTTGTCACATCACACACTTTTCCTCGGTTGGTTGTTGTCTCTGCACTCTCCCTTCCAGGTACCCGGGTTCCTCTCGCGTGTCCTGAAGGCACCTTCACTCCTGCAAATATGACTGGCCTCTGGGATGAGGAGGAATGCCTGCCTTGCTTACCTGGTCACTACTGCAGGTTAGGATTGATTTCAGCCCAGCAGCTTTTTAACTTTTTTGCCTAGTTCCTTGCATGTTTTTATAAGTGAAAAAGATCCAGGTCTGTTTTCCCTCTGAGATAGCTGTAAGAAGTTCTTTTTTTGCTGCAAACCTTGGAGTTCATTGCATCAACACTCACTCTGCTGCTGCACCAAATCATCAGCACTACATCTTATGTAAATGTTACTATCCCCTCTGCTCCAGGCACGGGCGGCTGGAAGGGAAATGTGCTGCTGGATACTTCTGCCTTGCTGGCAGCTCTCAGCCCGCTCCACGGGGCCACAGCTTTTCCTGGCGCTTCCTCTCCGGGTGCCGCTGGGGCCAGGTGTGTGCAGGGCTGTGTCCTGCAGGTAAGCCAGAGTCTCAGGAGGATTGAGAGCACAGAGTGCTGTCTTGCTTCTAACCAACTGAAAACATCCCTTATCTGGTGTAATACATTGCGATCCCTTCTTGGAAGTTGCCCCTGCTCACTGGTGTCCGTCCTTTCTGAACAAAGGGGTGTGCCTGACCAAAAAGGCCACCTTGAATTTAAGGTGTGAGTCCAGGAGAGTCTGCCCAAAAAGACCACCTTGAATTAGGCTGTGAGTCCAGGAGAGTCTGATGGCTGCTGGCATAGCTCTCTGTATGCTCAGCATCCCTGCAGCTCTAACAACAGGAAGCACTTGCTGGGTAATTTTGGACATTGGAGGGCTTCCATGTTTAACTTTTATCTCTTTCCCATCCATTTCTGCAGGTTTCTACTGCCAGGAGGGATCTGAGGTACCTGTACCGTGTCCTGCTAATACTATTAGAGATCTTCCAGGGGCTGTGAGGAGAGAAGACTGCCTGCCCTGTCCACCGGGCCACTGGTGTAAAGCAGGTTGGAACTTGGGCATCAAGAGTGAGGACAGGGAATGGGAGTTGCTTGTCAAGGAAGCTGTGTGCATCCCTGAGGCTGGTAAAGCTAGCGTTGATACCAGACAATGGTCTGTGGAGCAGTCCTGGCAGCAGGACACACAGGTCTCTAGTGATGAGTTCTAGTGTCTGCAGGGAAAAGAGATGCTTGATGCTGTTACAATGTGCTGCTCCTGCAAGCATTGGAGGTGCAGGAGATAGCAGCTGGTATCCAAATATCCCTGCATGCCAACTGTGAGAAGAGGGGCTTGGATCACAGAGGTGGATTGTAAACAGTAGCTTAGGAATGGCCCAGGGAGAGCACAAGAGAAAGGTGTTGAGCTCTCTGATAGTGAAAAGATGGCTACTTAAGGCCCTGCTTTCTGCTTGTTAGGGGATTCAGAGGCCCATCCTTGTCCATCAGGACACTACTGCATTGGAGGCAATGGCAGTGACCACAGCAGTGTCCTGGCACCTCAGAAGTGCCCTCCACAAACCTACCGCAAGCACCCGGGAGCTCGGAGCCTGACGGATTGCCAGCCGTGTCCTCCGGGCTATCAGTGCCCGTTGCCGGGTAAGGGCCTTTCCCAGAACTCCCTAGGATGAGAGAGGGAAAGGGAGCAGTGATTCGTGGTCACATCGAGCTCAAACCCCGTCTTTAAACCCACTCCTGGCCATTCAGCCCCCCTTCCTTTCTCCTCCTAACAGGTATGACCAGGTTTGAGGACTATCCATGCCCTCCTGGATACTGGTGCCCTGGTAAAGGGGACACTTTCCTTTGCCCAGCTGGTACTTCCAGGATCCAGCCTGGTGCAAAATCACTGGAAGAATGTGATCCCTGCTCACCTGGATACTACTGCCCAGACCCAGCACCCACAGGGCTGCCAAACACCCAAGGAGTGCCTTGTGAACCCGGCTACGAATGCCCAGCAGGTGACATGGCTGTGCTCCTTTGTCTTCTTTTCAGCCGTTTCTCAGACTAGCTGGCTGAACAGCACACACAGCAGGCACATCCGTGCCATTTAGCAGTGATTGTGATCCCATTTCTTGCAGCAGCCCTCCTGGGAAATGCTCACATACAGAGTGGCTTTAGGAGTGGGTTTATTGCCCTGAAGCCCTCTCCTGGCCTTTGCCCTTTGAATTCCTATCTCCTGCTTGTCAGCCTTCCTTTGCTGCACTCTTTTAGCTGAGGTTCAGGTGGTCTGGGGCTATAAAAGGAGCAGACACCTTCCCTGATCCAGGGCTAGGCATTCAGAGGTTATCACTTCACGCTAAATAGCAACCCAGTTCCTACTGCATCCCTGCGTAAGCAATGGGAAAAGCGTGGTGTTTATGGGCTGTCACGTTTACTAAAGCCCCCCTGCTCACATGCTTTCCTGTTTGGGGAGTGCCACAGAATCTATCACCAGTTCCTCTTCCTTTCCACCAGGTTCAGTAACTCCCAAGCCTTGCAGGCCTGGCTCATACTGTGGTGCTCACACTGCCGTGCCTTCCGTGTGCCCTCCTGGGTATTACTGTCCCGCAGGATCGTCCACATACAACAGCCCTGAGCAGCTGTGAGTACCCAGCATGTTTGGTGCCTCCAGCTCTAAGTCTCTAAAAGCTCTGGACACTGGGAAATGTGCCTCTGACAAAGCCAAGTTAATGCTTCAGCCACGGTCCTCGTGCATCGTGCCAAGGCATCTTTGTAATTCTGGTGATGGGAATTGGTGACTGCCAGGACTGGATGGGGATGTTTATGGTTCCTACTCGTTAGCTTGAGCCTAGAACCAGGCCAGAGCCATCTTTAGTTTTGTTGGCATTGAACGTGGCTATCAAAACCTTTTTCAGATGCTTTCTTGCCCCCTTCCTACCTTGTTTTGTCCTCAGGTGTGTGTTTCCCTACTACTGTCCCCCAGGCAGTGCCCACCCACTGCCTTGTGAAGGAGGATACATGGCCCTCAGCTTGCCAGGTCCCAGGGATTCGTTCGAGAAGTTCTGCAGGATCTGTGATGCAGGCACCTACCGTCGTGACTCTCTCATCACAGCCCCCTGCCAACCCTGCCCAGCAGGCTTCATCTGCCCAAGAGGTACATGGAGCTGCCCTGGGGGAGTCGGGCAAGACACAGCAGTTTAAAGTATAACCAGGAGGTTTTAAGGTCTATGTGGACCGAGCTCTCAGTCCTCTGCAGATATAAACCCTCTGTCTACCTCTTAGCTTGCATCTGTGTCTGAGGCAGCCCACTGCTCTCTCTAGGCAGTGAGAATTACCACGACAAGCCTTGTCCCAGCGGCTATTACTGCCCTCCCCTGGTGTCTGCCCCCCAGCCCTGTCCCCCAGGGACCCTCCGGAGCAGCGACTTTGCGAAGCACATAGAGGACTGCCAGGCCTGCCCAGCCGGCACCTTCAATCACCTCCCTGCTCAGGCCGCCTGCTTCCCCTGTGGCAGCTCCTCTTCCTCTCAGCCTGGTGAGTTGCTGTTGCATGAGACTTTCACCTCCATCAAGAGAAAGACTAAAAAGGAAATCACCCAGAAACAGGATTCCCAGGCACGGCTTCACGCTCCTTTCTGATAAGCACAGTTATAGTGATCTGTATTCCCCACCCTGATGGCCATTCTAAACCCAGGCTCTGGTCTAAGGTGCCACCAGCTGTACCTGCCATGGGCTGAACCGGGCTTTCCAGCAGTCAGATGCCTCCTGCATCTGCCAGGCAGGTTATGTTTACTATGATGAGAGGGGCAAGGAAGACCCTGATGGCAACAGTGATCAGGACTGCCGGCCTCAGGTAAAGATTTATTTCCAAAGCAAAGCTGTTGTGTGATGTGCAGGAGAAGGAAAGTAGCTCAGCACTTCAGGCCCTGTCTCGGGGTCTGTACATGTGTGCAGTCTGAGCTCAGTTTTCTGGGCTTCTGCAGACTCAAGCAAGTCCTTGAGCTGTTTAGTTTGGGACCCTCTACCTTTGCTTGTAGGATAACAGCATAGTTGCCTTGACCACATTGAGAAGCGACACTTGTAAGGGCTGGAGGCAAAATGTACTTGCCTGCTATGGCAGCGGGGAGCAGCCAAGTGTCACAGATGACAGATGCAGGAATTTAAACCTCCATATTGTTTCTGTGAAGTTCATTAGACCTGCTTGAGGAATTTGGATGGGAAGTGAAATTGTTGGGATTTTTTTCCTCCTGCTTTTCCAAATAGCCTTTCAGCAGCCCTTGTTGATTAACTTCATGATGAATGTCAGTGCTGGGGGGCGGGAAAAGGGAGTTGTAGGGATGCTGCATGTTGGATGAAGTGCAAGAGCTGGTCTGGTTACACATATTGTGGTGTTCTTCCAGGTGGATGGGCTCTGTGCTCCTGGAGAGGTCCGTCTGGCATCTACACGCCAGTGTGTCCTTCCCGAGCGATACGACTGCTCTCCTCCTTGTGGGCCTGCAGGTGGAGAGGTTAACGCAGAGCTGGGCATGTAAGTCTCAGCCTGGCCCCTCCTTAAGAAGCACTTCACAATTAGTTCTGGCTGGCTGCTTTACTGGTCCCGTGAGGTCATTCCGGGTAGAGCTGTGGGAGGTGTTTTTGAGAAACTTTCCGTTCCTGGAGTTCCTTTCTGGGAAGAATCTGGCCTTCAGGCCTCACTGGCTGGCCTCGTTCCTCTGCCTGGAGGCTGTGCCTGTGTTCTCAACGTTACTGAGTGGTTGTGTATGCTTGGGTGGAGGCACCAGACTGAACCCTGGGGGAAGAGGTGAGGGTGGACAGAGCTCACATGGTCTGAGGCAGACCTTTTCCACATACTGCAGGTCAAGCTCCCCTGAAGTAGATGATCGTGGTTATATCTAGACCAGAACTAAGGAAATCTGTCCTCCTTCCCCACCCACCTTTTAATGCTGACCAAACCACTGAAGCTCCTTCTTGTGGCAGGACTCTGCTGCTTTCTCTCTTTGTGAATGAATTTCTGCATTGCAAAATCTCCTCAGATCTCTGCCTCACGTGGAAATTCAGTGTGTTAGAATCAGACTTGGGTGCTTTCAACCGGTTTCTTAAAGCAGAGCTGTAGGGAGGGATGCCTAATGCTCTGTTACAGGACTGACGTTGGTCTCTGAGCCCAGTTAGGGAGTGGGGTAGGGCATTTTGGCCTGTCACATGCATCGAACTGCAGGCACGTTGCTGGGTGAGATGGGCTGTGAGTTTGGCCCATTCTGCTTTCTGTGGATATACGTTAGACCCACTCATTGTGTAGATTGTAAGGTGCTGGGGCAGCCTGACCATCACTGTGCTGTAGCTGTTTGCTCAGGCATCAGAAGTGACTGTTTGTCTGCTTTCCAGATGTCACTGCAAGCAGTATGTCTCTGCTGAGGAGCTCTGTGACCAGCTGTGTTTGCTGAGAGCCCCGCAGATCTCCCTGGGATTTGGCATCAATAGAGAGCTGCTGCTGCGGATGAACGAAGGAGAGGTGAGGGTAAGTATGCTGTGGGGCAAGGGTTTCTGAGCTTGCAAGTCTGGAGAGAGCCCTTAGGTTACAGATAGGTAAAGGGACTCCTGGGACTGAGGTTACTGAAGGGTGCGAAGCTGTGAGCAGAGAGGAGGAGGAGAGGTTCAGTATGTCTCATTCCCCAGAGTACTGATTGGGCAGGATGCAGAGAAATGACAGATCTGGCTGGTTTGTGACCAGGGTCTGAATCCATGGCTGACTGTACTGGTGATCAGTGTTCCCCTCTGCCTTGAACAGGAAGTGGCAAACGTCCTGGGCCCAGATGAACATGTGCAGAAAAGCCAGCGGGTGCATTTGGTTCTGTTCAGTCCCAGGGGAGTGCTGGGTTTCATTGTATCCAGCATGGATGCTCTGGATGCATTTCTCACAGGTAAGGCTTGAGGCTCCCTGAGAGTGAATCCTGATTCCAACCAGACTAAGCCATTGATCTGGCAAGAGGGAATTTACTGTCAGATACTCCCAAAGTCTTTCCAAAGTAGGGAGAGATCTCATTCTCTCTGGGAGTAAACAATGGGGACCTGCACTGGCTGCACAGTTAGTTCCCTGGGAACGGGTCCAATAAAGATTGTATGATGATTTTGACTTTGCAAGGTATTAGAAGGAAGCTCCAGTTGGAGGCAGATCCTTTGGAAGCGTGTGCTGGCTCCTGGTTGCAGTTGCTCCTTGTTCATAGTAGTGTGGCCGAGAGCAGAGCTCGGTGTTGTGAGCTGTAACTCCCCACACATACAAAAGCTGTTGTTCTTCAGTGCCAAGGGTTAGGTGTTTTCCCATGCTGCTTGTTTGAGGGAATTCGATCCATTTCCTTCTGCCTGTGGCAGGAGATTTTTCAGCAGATCAGTTGCTGTGGAAAGGTCGTGGAGTTCAGAGGGCTTCCCCCAGCGGCACCCATGCCTTGCCCCTTGTTCCTAACCCCGTGGTGTGTTTGGAAGCAGGAGACACGATCCTTTTCCAGCTTCACATCAGTTCCCACAGTGAGTGTTGTCAGGTCTGTGTGCTGTTGCTGGTACATATCCAGCCCCATGTAGAGCAACAACTCCACATCTGGTAGTGCTGCATGTCAGGGGCTCATCCCTTCAATGTCTCTCATGCACACGGGGTAGTCCAGAACTTCAGTCTAGGTTCTGCCAGTGACTTAGCTGGGTTTTATTTACTTTATGACTGGTTTTCTGTGGAAGAGAGATGGAATTTTTCCTCTGCTAGAAAGCATGAGTCTTTGATGGGCAGTAGAAATGCAGTTATGTAGTTTTCTGCCAGGCCAGTGCCAGCTGTCCTAATTGAAGTGCGTCAGAGCTGCTGATGCTGTGCTGAACTGTTCCCAGACCGTGCATCCAGCCACTACCCCGTTTATCAGAAGCAGCATCTCTATAACAGCAACCCAAGCTGGGATTTTGGACCCTTCCGAAGGCTGGACCACCTCATCCAGGAGACTCACCTCAACATCTCCTGGTAATACCTGGTGTGATTAATAGTGTGTGTGTGTTACAGGCAGGACTTGTGAGTCAGTCTTGCACAGAATCAGTAGGTCCTTGGCAGTGTGTGAAAATGCCAAAGTTTCATGTGTTGAAGTCCATGTATTAAACCATCATCAAGGCTGGGTGCTAAAAGGGGCTTGGATCAACCCCTGCCTGCCTTACTTATCCCTTTTAGGTTTGCCCATGTTTTCCTGGAGTCTGGGACATACGTTTTCAGGGATAGGACCATTCAGGAACACTTCCTTATTGTGACCGTGAATGAAGAAAACGTGAGCTGTGACCCCAGAAATGTGTCCTTCCAGCCCTCTTCTCTGCTCCAGCTGGCCAGACATGGGGTTTTGAAGCAACGGGATCTGAACTTAGCCCCTAACTGGGCTGCTATCACAGGTACAGCCCACACACTGTGATACCTACCTTGAGCCTTGATGCTCAGCCATTCTTGTACCTCTCTGCATGTGTTGAAACAAACAGGGGTTTTTTGAAAACTCCATCAAACCCCTGGCTTTGCCACTTTGAATCCCCCTCTCCCGTGGAGCTTAGTCTCCCAAAGTTCACTGCTTTCTAGCCAAGAACCTGCCTGTGTAGGAGCCGAAGTGGGGATAGAGGGCATGAGCAGCTGTGCTTCTCCCCACACCCTGCTTGAACAATTCAAGTAATTGAGGGTTTGTTTTCCTTGGCATGAAGCAGTCAGTGCCAGCCCGTTTCCGTGAAAAACTAACCTGAAATTAAATGCACCATTTAGAAGTTCACTGAAGGCTAAACACAAGGGCAGTTAAGGTCTTTCCTGAAAGCCCTACCTCTGTGTAAGTCCTGTGTACATACCAGTCCCTTGTCCATCAGTGAGAGGACAATAAAGCAATAGAAATGAAAGTGCAGCTCGCGAGCGTGATCTTCGGTGCTGTCACCTGCAGCTACCAGTGCTGTAAATGTTTTTCCTCCTCACTTGCACGCAATGGATCAGCCTGGGGAGAAGCAGAAGCCCATGCAGGGAGCATGAACATTGCTAAATATTGGGGTTGAATGGGAGGGGGAGTGCTTAGTGAAGTGTGAGAGGGAAAGCGTGCTGTTGACGCGCACAGGTTCCCATGTTTCTGACTTGTTGCCATCTCTCTTGGCTTCCCCAGCGGTCCTCTTTGTTCTGGGCTTCCTAATTGTGATGCTGACCACCCTGGCTATAGTGCTCCAGCCTGCTGTCCCCATTGTTAGCCCTCTGAAGGGCTGGAAGCCACGATGGAGGAGCCTGGGCGAGCCACACATCCCACCAGAGTACACCCTCCTTAGAGACAGGTAAGCCCACCTTCGCATGGTGTCGGTGTCAGGAGCTCAGACCTCAACAGTACAAAAGCATGTCCTAGTGCTGGGCTCCTTCCCAGCTTTACCATTTCCAGCTGCACAGGGAGTTGCTTAGTATTACCCAGGAGCTCCCCAGCATTATTCCAGCTCTCTTCCAGTGTAGACTGTAACAGCTCTGGTGTGTCTGCTGCACAGAGTACTAGTGTCTGAATTACCTGGCCTTGGCTTCCCCTGCATGTTTTGACTTCAAAATCTAGAGAAGAAACCTATCCTTCTGCTTGAACTAGGCTGGTGATGCTGCGGCATCTGGTTTTACTGAGGAGAATGAGATGCTCTTCACCCTCTTCTCTCTAGCCTTCAGTTCTATCAGACACTGGGTCCTCATGCTTCTGGAGAAGATGCGGGCTGTGGAGAGAAAGGAGCCACCTGTAACGCAGGTGAAGTGTTGTGCCAACCCCAGGTGTTCTCCTGTTGGTCCTGTTCTCTGAAGGCCCACATGGGCCTTTTTTGCTTTCTGGGGATGAACTCAGCACAGGAGTTTCAGGATGTTCACGGGGTACAACGAGTCCAGAGCCCAGCAGATGGCACCATCTAGTGATGCTGAGAGCAGCTTACCCAGAAGTGGCATCCTGACGGTTTCCTGGACCAGTTAGGAGTTGATAGTAACGCTCTGTCATCCTCCCCCTCACTAAGGAGCAAAGACCTTCTCCCACATCTCTTGGCTCAGCTGTTTTTCTTCTCCCCAGTACACAAAATAAACGATCTTGCCCCCTCTGGACAGGCACTGCCCCTTCTGGGCAATAAATTAATAGGCTTATTAATAAATATAGTGTGAGACCTCCCTTGTGTTTCAGGGGAGCTGTTTGCACCGAGGGTTCTGGAGGATTTCAGCGTTCGCACCCTGTATGATAAGCTGGAAGATCAGAATCTGCACCTGGCGTCTCAGCTGGCAAAGCACAGGATGGATGTGTTGGTGTTCTACAACGGCATCAGCAAGCAGGTTCAGAGTCTCAGGGTCAGTGTGAAGGGTCAGCTGAGGGAAGGGAATCCTGGAATTTGTCCCGTAGCAGCAGTTTACTGGGGCCTTACTCCTTTTGGTACCTTATTCTGGTTCTGCTGAAATAGTTCTGCTAATCTCCACTTCTCATTCAGACAGAACGCGGGATGGGTGGCCCGTGAGGCTTGGGAGTAACACAGCTACTTTCTGTAACAGGACATGGCCCAGGCACTGGGTTCTGAAGGCTTGAAAACCTTGGCCAAGCAGAGGATTTGTGGACATAAACCCACAGACAGCAGCTGGGCAGCAGTGGGCGTTGAACAATGTGATGGACACTGTAGCAACAACTTCCAAGCAGGTGAGAGATGCAGAGTATTGGGGCAGCATCAGTGGAGAGCTAAAAAAAGGCCCAGGTCGTACACAAGAGGAGATCCTACATGAATTATGTCTTCCAGTGTTGTTGTTGGTCTGTAAGAGCACAGAGTTCCTTGGAAATGTTACAGCATGAGGCATCCTGAAACCAGCCAGTGGAATTTCTAAGGAAAGGTTCCCACTTCTGGTCGTACTCTGGAGATAATTGCAGTTCCTCACGTGGCTCTGCAGAAGGCCATCTAAAATGACTTGTTGGGTTCACTAGGTGCTCTGTGGCAAGAGGCAACAGCGTTAATGAAAGCTCTGGAAATGCTGCTGTACAAGAACATAGCTGGGAAACAAGAGATGGAGCAGAAAGTCCACGGACAGGATATGGTGGCGTTTGTACCCTCACTGGGCAGCCTGGCCAATGAAAGTAAACCAGAAGTACTGGAAGAGCAGGTGAGCTGCTGGTGTCTGTCACTGGGCCACCTCTCCCCTTTCTGCTAATTCTTCCACTTGCCTAATTCTTTAACACTCTGGCCTCTTATTTCCCACAGGATCATGAGCTGCCTTGGGAATATGAGCTTTTCAGTAGGAAAGATGCTTTTTTCAACTTCCCTGGACATGAAGAACATGGTAAGGGCAGTGGCTTGGTTGTGAGGGCCAGTACTACTTGGTGACTGTGGTAGAAGGCTGATTCAGTGATGTCCAGGCTGAGAGAGGGTGTTTATGTTTGCCAGCAGAGCCAATGTGTGATGGTTTTTTCCTGTTTGTGCTATTTCTTACTTTCACATGATTGATTTTTTGTTTGCTGAGGTGGACAACTGAAATTTCTCCAGCCCAGGAAAGCCTCTTCTGCCTCCTCTATTCCCCTGTCAGAGGGAAGCCAAGGAACTTTAATCCCTACAGACCCTTTGCACCTGTACATTAAGCAACCACAAGAGATTGGCTATCATTATACTAATTAAATGCTAATATGGGGAGGTCACAAAAATTAATACCGTCAGGGCTGAGATCCTCACAGCCTCTGGGTAGGCATTCTCTGCTTGGCACAGCATTTCCCCATGGCAGCGTGTACGTTGCAGTCATCCAGCCGTGAAGAGCCTTGTCTTCCTTCAGGCTTAAGTGTGTCCCTGTTTTTCTTCATCATGTTTAGATCTCCAGTTGGATTATCTGACCGAGCTGGAGGTGGAGGGCCTGATAGCAGCTTCTCCCCTTGCCAGGACTCTGTGTGAGATCAAGCAAGCTTTGGAGGATCTGCCACAACCTTCAGACCATGTTGATCCAGGTAACGAATCTCAGCGTGTCCATTGGTTCCTGGTTGCCTTCAGTGGGCAGGCAGTATGATCACAGAATAGGGGAGAGAAGGTGTCTCTCATCCTTGGCAAAACACACTCCGAATGTCTGCTTTTGAGCTGTGGGACATTAAGAAGTCACCAGGGAAGTCAATAAGGAGACCAAAGTCTTTCCCTAATTAACATGTGTAGACTTGTTTCCTTCTTTCTCTCCTTGTGCTTACACAGAGTATTTTTGTGTTCAAGGACTTGGTTAGAGCTTTTCTGCTCATTACAAGAGGTTTCTGGGGCAAATGTTGTAATAAAGCCATTATCTGTGATCTTAGGGAGCAGTTTCCCAGCAAGAGGTGGCTGATTGTCTTCATGCATACTGGTTTTAGTGATAAACACACAAAGGATTAAAATAAGCAGGGAGGCTTCTGAACCCAAGGTTTTCCTCAAGCTCTCGCTGAATTTTCAGACTGTGATGCTTAGAGTTTGAAATGATTAATGATGTGGTTTTGGAGAAATTAGGGGTGGAAATTCAGATGCAGTGAGCTTTGCAAAGGCCTGAACGTGCTGTCAGCATGCCCGAAGCAGCTTGCCACGTACTCTGCCGTCACTGAATCCATGGAGTGCTGGCAGTAGATCCTGGCCTGTTGGATGAGGCTGCCATAGGGGTGGCATAGCAGCCCCTGATCTGTCCACTGAATTTGCACTTTGCTTTTGTTTTGAATTTCTGTAACAGACAGCAAACAGCAATCAGACATGGGGAGCTCAGCCCTCTTCTGAGCTGCTGGATTCTTGGGCTACAAAGAGGGATGAAGCTTTGCTGCTGGAAATAAAGAGGAACTGCGTTGCTTGGAGGATTGGAGAGACAGGAGCAGAACTAGTTCATCTTCTGCAAAGTGAAATAACCACCAGCTCATTTCCTTGAGGAACCTGGTTTATCCTTGGCAGTGGCTAAAGGTGGATTATGGGAGAGTGTTTGTGTCTGTGGACAGAGCTGCAGTAACTGAAGTATCAGAGTACATATATATTTTCTTAGAGATTTACTTGCTCAAATATGTAATGAAGAATCCATTTTCTGTTTGCTTAACCTGGTTGAAATACTTTCACACTTGCCTTGGATTATCAATACTTCATAGGCCTGAGGAGGAAGCTGGGGCTCCTGACATCTTAGTAACTTTATCGTTTTCATTGTTGAGCCAGTGAAGCAGAAAACATGTGAGGCCACGGGTGGTGTTGGGAGCCCCTGCTTGCTGATGCATTCCCTTGAGCCTTTGTGATCTGTGATTTGATGTGTATTTGCGGGGGGAGGGGGGTTCAAGTATAGTTTACAGCTTTGTCCAGCATCTCTGCATCTCCTGTGCGTGCTTTCAGTATGCTTAGTGTGGATCTCAGTGAGGTCTGCTGGCAGACAGTTGGGTTTGGTTCCTTTGCAGCTTTGCTTTGGGAGAACTTAGGGACTTAATGACATCCTGAAGGGATTCTCCAAAAACAGGAGGATTTTAGGAAGCAGAACACGTGCCTACAAGCAAACACTACAAAACCACCCATAGGTTACTCTGTGCTTGCCTGTTGTAGAATGTACCAGTGAAAAAACTGTTACTACTTTCCTGGTTGCTTGCTCCTTTAGGTTATCAGCAGCAATGTTTATAACAGTACTGCACAGAGGTAAGAGTCTTTGGTGTAATACCCACAGGGAAACATGGTACCCAGACAGGTGATAAAGTTATCTCTGTGACTTGTGGTTCCAGGTTGTATTTGTAAAAGGCAGGGTGGAAGGCAGTAGTAAATAGAATCAGTCATTTTCTTTTCATTGTAACAGTTTTCTAATGAAAACGATTATTTTTATAGATCAAACTAAAGATGGCATGTTGCATGTGGAATTTTCCTTCCCCCCACCCCCACTGTGTTTTTTTAACAAGTACACTTCAGTTTTCAGTAAATATTTTTTGTTTTCCCCACAAAACCAAAGAGTATCCATGAAAAGAGCAGTTGGACACAGCATTGCTTCTCACACTCTGTTAGTAGCTGGAACTGGAAGAATAAATAAAAATAGGAGTGGTTGACCCAATACTTTTGAAGTTCTTATTGTTGATAACTTTTTCAAGTGGTCTGTAGAATCTTCTGGCAGTTTAGCGAGTAGCTGTGAGGTCCCCTCACACTGAGAAGGGTGCCGTTCCCCTGAGACTGCTGGTAAGAGCCATCAGGTACAGGGTCACCTCATTTCAAATTTGGAGAAGGGTGACAGGGCTGTTGTTTTTTCTTGGGTTGCTTTGACTTCACACCTCTCTCAACAGAAAATAAAAAGGCTCTTTCCAGCATTCAGTGTAAAGTTCAGCTTCTCTTGGAGAGCCTCAAGCACTGTGGTGGCTGTGGGAAGGAAGGTACAGCTGAGTCCCCTGGAAAGGAACCCATTTCTCTGTGACCTTGAGTCCTGAAATGAGCTGGGTGGTGTTGGCTGATTGTGTCTTCCAGTGAAGACTGTCATCAAGCCTCCCAGTGTGCTCACAGAGCCAGGTAATACCATTGGTGTTTGTTGCAGTTACTGAGGCTGCCCTTGGCTGTGCGTATTACCTGGATAATCCTTGCCTCCTGCACATCCACAGATTGATAAGCTGCTTCCACGTGCTCTTGGAGGGAAAAGTCTAATGAAAATGTGCACCTGAAAAAATGCCCGATGAGGATCTCATTGCTGTGTCAATTGAGCGTCTCAAATTGCCACTGATGAACACAACCATAATGGCTATCCAGTACTGGCTGTGTGAATGTGCAAATTCCTGTAGTGGAGATGCTTTTATTTTCCTTTGCAACTGAAGAAATACCCAGACAGAGGTGAAGATTGTCTTCTCAGACATGAGAGGAGAGAATATCATATTAGTTGTGCTTCTTGGAGGAATAAAGGCCTGGAGTGTTTTTAATTTAGGGTCAAAAGGGGAAATCTTTATTTCCAGAACTAAAAGGCAAAAACTGAGGAAGAAAATGTTTGTTAATATGTTCCCATTGTGCATGAAGTACTGGGGTGGCAGGTAACATGTTGTGGTCCCACAGAAGTAGAAGAGAATTATGTTTGATCTTCTTGTATCAGCCACTTCTCTCTGCAACTAAAATGGGGAAGTGGGAAGCTTTGGATGTGTCACCTGCCAGAGCAAAGACTGGAAAATAACAGCAGACATCAATTTCACTTTCTTGTGGTTCCATCTACATAAGGTGAGCCCCTGACCAAAATTAAGTCAACATTTAGACTTTGTTTAGGTCCCCAGCACCTATCCACGAGCATATCATGTTTCTACAACAGGTAAAAGGAGTCAATCACCACAGGGCAACAAGAACAAAACTGTGGTTTTCACTTCCATAGAAACTGGGAAACTCTAATAGTGGCAAATCAAAGGAGTTGCTTGGGAGGTTTCCAGAAGCCTGAAATAGAAAATGCCTCATTTCTAGGAGAAAAGAAGAGTATCAGTGAGCTTGTTTGTCAGTGAATCAGTTTGGAGCCAGGTACGTGTTCAATACCTTTGCCAAACGAAGCCTTGATCCCTGCAGACACTGGGCTTGCGTGATGAATCACGGAAACTGATAGACAAGCTGCAGCCCCATGTTGGTTCATCTTTAACTCAGTAGGTTTATTTCTGGAACTGCTGCAGTATTCAATTAACAGGTCCTCAGTACTTTTATGTCAGCTTTCACCTGAATAGCTTCTGTAAATAACTTTATAACACCTTAGGTGGGTCATACCTCCATGGGATGGACTCTGTTCCATCTTTCACATACCTGTTGAATCGGCAGTACAGCATATTAAAACTGTATATAAAAACTTAGATAATCTTGTAAAAGACAAGATGAACCTTTCTCCTCCAAGGTTCCTCTTCAAAAAAAACAAGGAACAAGGCTGTAAAACCTAATCAGTGAGAACATAACTGTCCTCTGTTTGACATCCATCTTCTGCTGGTGGTGGCACTTGCAAATGGTGTGAAGCAGTAGGGCTGTAGAATTGCAGTGGTGGGGATGCTTGGGGAGTGCAGGAGTGGTGTCTGCTCTGGGTTTGTGGAGGTCTGGGAATTGTTGGGACACAGCATTTTTGTTAGGTAGGCCCAGAAATAGTGGTTACTTCAGCAGGAAGTCTCTGTTTTCTCTGGAGCTTACAGAATTTGTCTTGCAAGAAGCCTGTGAAAATGAGAATCAGAGGAAGGGAACAGTTGTTACCCATGTTAGCTTTCCCTGGGAAAGAGACCAGGTTCTCCTGAGAGTAGCAAATAGGCAAGATGACATCATAATTAAGCTGGACAAAATCTTGTCTTTAAAAAAGTCAGGTGTCCACTCCAGCCATTGGAAGAACGGGAAGAAAACTGGAACTAAGGCAGGGGAAACTTGGTTTTCCTTGCTACCTTGGCAGTATTGAACCCTGAAAAGGGGAGACCTGCAAAAATCACTTGCATCTACCAAAAGCGACAGGCAATTGATTCCCAATCTCCCCCTCACCCATCTGTCAGCCAGTGTAAGTTCTGACAAATCAGAGCCCCAAAATAGCAGAAAACATGCCCTGTTCTCTGTGAGAAATCTGCCACAGCCCATCACTCCTACACCTTTGAGCAAGGGAGCAAACAACTCCACATCTTGCAGATCTAAAACCACACCAAGTGGCACGGTAAGAGTACCTGTGGCATTTTTACTGGGAGAAAAGCCACTAATAAGCCTATTTCTTGGAGCAAATTTGCCAAGCCAAACATAGATTAAGTAATGAAGGTGACATTAAGAAAGCTGGTGGTTTCCAGGTGCCCAGCTCTTACTGAATTCTACTGGAGAGCCATTGTGTGTGGGTCTGACAGGCTGGCCTTTGTAAACGGTGCCAGGGGAGGTTCTAGCTGATAACTGGGTTGTGGTCAACAAGGAAGTCACGGTGCTGTACAGGTCCATGGCCTTTTGTAGCGCAGGGTGCTGAGGCCAGTTCCTCTTTGGCAGGTGTAAGAGACCGTGTGTGCAAAAGCAGCTTGCCTGAAGCACCAAGCTCTTGAGGATGGCTCACAGCCTGAGCTACATGGCAATGTCAGAAGGGGGGAGAGGTGAATTACCAGCGTCCTACGTGTGGAACCTGGGTGAACAGCCTGTTGGGAGGAGGGACAGTGAATATGCTCACAAATGACACCAGGGTAGAGACCAGAAGGGAAAGGGCATATTCCTGGTTTGGATTGACATTGCAGCGCTGCTGCAGGAGTTAGAAACTGGAACCATAAGAAGCCACAGTCCTCCCTTATTACATGCTACTGTGAAGTCAGGTTTACTCTGCTTCTGTGAAATGCAGGTATTTTGCTATAAATTATGTCAGGGCCTGTGGGGTTTGTTTTCAGTCTTGTCAGAGAAGCCAGTGTGAAGTCTTGTACACTAGGTAAACAGTCCTTGAACCCCCTCCTGGAGAAATAATCTTAAATTTAAGACATAAATGTTACTTGATCCACGGTTAAGTCCATCAGCAAAGGTCCCCCATCAATGATTTACCACCCTGAGGAGTTTTCCTGCAATGTACTTACCTGGCTTTGTAGGTCAGCAGTAACTAAGAACGAGGAAGACTTTGTAGCACTGTAAATCCTTTGCTTACCTTGGCTTCTCCACCCTCTCTTAGCAAACTGCCAGCCCAAAACTCTTAGCTAAGCTCAGAAAGGGGCTATTCACACAGAATTGCTCCCCTTGGGTTTTATTCTCTTGTGAGGTTTGGTTGTTGTGTTGTTTTGTTTCCTTCCTACCATGTTCGCTTTCTGGACTGTGGGAGGAAATTTGAAACTGGGTTATGTAGATCCTGGACTCAAGGAGAAACTCACCTTGTGGAAGTGTTTAACCTCAGGAGCCCCGCGAGCTGGATCCAGCTGCCATCTGAGCAGGAGCCTGTGCAGCCAACCGGCTCTGTCCCCTTCCAGTGACAAGTCGTACTTGGTTGGGTCCCGCTGAGGGGAGCGGGGAAGGGGCAGTTCTCCAGCACCCCAGATGACCTGACCTAATGTGTACTCTGCAGAGAAAGCTGGGTTAGAGCTGGGCAGCTGGGAACTGGGGGGAGATTTGTTTTGGGAACATTCTGTCTGTTCAGGAGGCAATAAACTTTGCCTCAAAGTAGCTCATAGCTTCCTATTCCAGGCAGGCATCTAGAGGAACTCAAACCTAATCTAGCAGAGATGACTTGAGCCCTCTGGGAATTTAAAGCAAAACTAATTTCATCCACAATGAGGAGAACAACCTGGTTCTGGCCAGGGCTGTGCTGCTCCCAGCATGGCCAAGGAGTGGAGTGAGTGAAGATAGAGAAAGACCTCCACGTTTCCCAGAGTGACTGACCTGGATGCCCGAGATGAATCACAGAGAGTTAGGAGTTGGAAGGGACCTCAAAAGCTCATCTAGTCCGACCCCCTGCCAGAGCAGGGTCCCCCAGACTAAATCCCACAGGAACGGGTCCGGGCGGGTTTGAATGTCTCCAGAGGAGGAGACTCTTATGGCTATTGGGCCTTCTACTTTGGGGCAATTCTCTCCCCTTTGTCTTGTGGATCCTAATCTACTTTCTTACTCAACATGCTCTGGTTTTTATTTGTGCAGAACTTCTGATGCCCTGCGGAGCTGCTTCACACAGCCCATCCATTCAGCACACCTTTGCACTGCTCCCTCTGTGCCCCTTTCTCCCTGTATTCAGCGCTACTGTGACTCTAAGTGCATTTCTACACT
Source organism: Gallinula chloropus (assembly GCF_964237585.1). NCBI lineage: Eukaryota > Metazoa > Chordata > Aves > Gruiformes > Rallidae > Gallinula > Gallinula chloropus. The sequence goes on along the minus strand of NC_140109.1, from coordinate 2,287,370 downwards.
GTGTGTAGGATCAGAGATCAGGACTGTCCCTGGTTGAGTGCACACTCTCACTTGCAGACTGCTCAGGCTGCCAGGGAAGTCACTGGGATTTTGATTTAATGCCTGGAAAACAGGCTTAGTGACCAGGTGAGAGAAACCCTACCAGAAGTAAGTTTACTCACACGATATGCAATATCATGGGTTTCTCATGAGCAGTGAACCCTTCAGAGAAGTTACAGAAAGATAGCTCAGTTCTCTTTCATTTTGGTGCATCTCCCCTCAGCTCCTGTCCCTTGCCATGTGTTCATGTCCCTTTCTTTGTCCTGTATTTTCCTAGTTCACCTCTGCTTTTTAGCTGCTTCTTTCTTGTAGCTTCTGAGTGATTCTTTCTGGTGTATAAAATCTGTGAATCACTGCCAGCAGTTCAGCATGATAGAACTGACATTCCATTTTTTCTCCCTGAGCCTCGGGTTGTGATACAGGAGGCAGACAGTGGAGTGTCACATACTTATCTGAGTCATTTTGCTTCCTTTACCTCCCCACTTAACATACAGGCTTAACATCTGCCAGCTGTGGCTGCGAAGGGCTCATCTGTGCTGCTGGAACTTCACCTCTGCTGGCTCAGCCAGCATGACACGGAGGGACCAGAGAGATCTCAAGCCTGGGGCAGCAGTGGTACGTGGGGGTGAGAGGATCTGCTGGTACCAGCAGAGAGGAGAGAGCACAACCCCTCTGCAAACACCGTCTCTCCTCCTCCTCCTCCTCCTCCTCTGCTGGTGCCCGTGCATTCTCCGTGCTCAGGGTCAGGCTGGTGCCAGCATTTTCTGTTCTTTCTTGTTGTGCACAAGATAATTTGGTGTTCCACATGGTTAAAGGCCACATCAGCTCTTACAGTGGAGAGACCAGGTGTTAGTGGGAGCCTTTTCAAAGACATGGCTTTGAGCTGCATCCCGGTTCTGCCCCTGGCACCACGGGAGGGCTGGGAGGGACAGGCACAGGGCAGCATTTCAGGATGCTGTGGACCAGCGTGTTATTGAGACCTGCCTGCTTCTCACGATGCAGGCTCAACAGAAGGCCAGTGCATCTTGGAAAAAGACCATCTGAGGGAGAGATTCTTGGGGAAGACAGAGGTGTCTTACCTAGGAAATTAATTCTTGTTTGGAAGTGTATTTTCCTTTCAGCTGAGGACTTTTAGGTGTCCTGGTCTTTCCACAAAGATAGATATGGGGCATCTCATTCCTATTCAATCACTTGTGCAGCAGGCTGATCCTGTAAGTCCTTTACTGAAGACCAACAAGTAGATCTTGTAGTCATGCAAGATACTTAAAACTCTACCATGCAGGGTTTTTGCCTCAAAGCTGCAGATCTGTGGCAGATCCTCACGGGTCTCAGGTACCGTCTTGAATTGACAGAATAGCACACGGTGGTGGTTTGTGTGAGGCTGAGCAGAGAATCTAGAGGGATGTGGCCCTGAAAGATTTATTGCTACCTGTGATGGAAAATTGGAACAGTTTCCTAAAGCAAATTGGTGTACTGGTCTAAATAAGGCGAGCAGCAGGGATTGCTGAAGCAGCCTGTGTAGGCATCAGCTGCTCCACTGGAAAGCCAGCTCCAGGGTGGTGAAGCAGACTTACAGAGCATCAGACCTGGTAGACTGACAGTGTAGGAATTTCTGCTGAAGAGGCTCTGCTTGTACAGAACAATGTGGTTTTTCTTGTAGTTGCACAGCCAAAAAAGTTGTCTGGTTTCCAGTTTTACAAGAGAGATGGCTGGAGAAGTATGGAGACTATGTAGGGCTGGAACAGTGGGACAGGAGGGCTGTGTGGCTGAAGAATTCATAGCTTGGGAAAATAAATAATGCAGCACAACCATTTCCAATATTTTTATTGTCAAGATACTTTCAGGTCAGGACGTGCTGACAATAGGTGACTGATAAGGTACCTTCTGCTTTTCTCATGGAGATTGGAGTGAAATTGGTAATGTGAGCATTTAAATGGTGCCAAATGAGCTTTGAAGATTGGATCTCACAAATGGAAGCTCAAGGTGATGTGGAGTTTATAGTTAGTCCAGAGAATCTGCTAGGTAGACAAGTGCTGGGGTAAACACCTTTCAGTTGAGTGTGTTTGTGTTTATTTGGGTTTCAGTTAGGAGTTTGAAGTGTGCATCTTCACATTGAAACACTTCCCTCAGCACAGAAATAAACTTCACCCTGTGGAGTTGGAGGAAAGTCTGAGCAAGGGATTGAGCGTGGTTATGAATGCAAACTGCGTTGTGCTTTCTGGGGCTGGGACCTGGAATTAAATGGATTGAGTGATTATGGGGTGAGCAGTGCTGCCAGAAAATACCTGCTCCCAGGGGTTCTTTCACACTGGTGGGTCTGGACTAGTTTTTTAGTCCTTGCAAAACAATGTTTTGGAAAAAGGTCGTGAACTGACCTAGTCACAGCAGGTGTAATGAAGCACGACTTAGGAGAAGGTGGTTTTCCCCTGTCAAAATCTGTAGTGTCAGAAGACATTCATGCAGCCAGCTTAGCAATGACTGCAGAGGTTTTGTCAGAAGGTGGGGCCGGAACAAGTCACTGGGGTCTCTCTGAACCAGGGTGCCCTAGATAGCGCGATGCCAAGGAAGTTTCTGAGACTGTGTCAAGGCCCGAGAGTGGCACCGTAATCATACCCTGAAGTGCAATGTTGCCTTTGGGCTTAACAGACCTGTTTGTGTGGATTTCCTGTGCCCCATCACAGAGCTGCAGGAAGAAGCCCCTGAGGATTTGTCACCCCTTGAGTAGCCAGCCTAGCGCTCGGTGTGTGCCACCACTAATCTCTCCTATGCCAGGAATAAAGGGACTGTGAGTTGGGTGTGACTTTCTAGCATCGTTGTGATCATGGTTATTTTTTAGCACCTGTTGACATGGCAGTGAGTGCAGCAGTTGCTTGCAAATGTTTGCAGGAGAAGATTAATTTCTGTGGTTTCCTTCCTCTTCTAGCAGAGATCCACGTGAGCCAGCAGAGTCGTGGTGTCTGCTGAGGAGGTTCCTTGCACTAGCGCCGGTGCTGCCAGGAAGGGTAGTAAGAACACTTGTCACTGCAGAATTTGGCTGTAGAATTTTTGTTTCCAAATGTGAGCCCTGCCTATGGATGGGTTGCTTTTCTGCCTGCAGAAACAGCAGCGAAGGCGCTCTCCACCTCACAGGAATACAAGTCCCCACTGTATCCCCCCAGTCTTCACTGAAATTTGAACATCTTGAGCTCTGTAAAACACAGGTCCTCATTTATTGCATGCATTAGACGGCTAAAAATCTAATACTGAGATGTCCTAGTCATTAATCCTTTTGAGAAGGGACGAGCACCCTACATGAAGCCTACAAATCTGATTTACAGGGAAGGGAAGATGCTCCACATATGGTAGTCACTGAAAGGTCTACATACTACCCTGGTACTATGTGTGCCAAAATCAGTTTTGTATTTGGGTGCAGGGGAAAGCTCAGACCTGCCACACGTGAGAGCTCTACCTCTCTTGCACAGTTAGGGTAGAAGATAAGCGTTGTGATTTGTTACCACCTTGAAGCGTGACTAACCCCAAGATAAAATGCTCATAACTCTGCCTTGTTCCAAACATCTGTGTTAGTATGGTGTGCAGTCCTGGAGGTTTTATGTATGGCTTTGCACGGCAGCTTTTGCCATCTCCAACTTCTCCCTTTCTCCTCTGCTGTGGAGCAGCACTTTGCCTCAAGCCAGCCCTCCCTTTTCATCCTGCTTGCCTCTTGACCCAAATGCAGGAATTCTCTAGTAACATAGCAGGCAAAAGGGGAAAGGTGGTAGGGTTCTCTGGAGGTGGGAGGGGGGGATGGCAAGAGCTAGTTTAAACTAGAGAAAACTGTGCAATGAAGCTGTTGTTGAAAGAAGGAGGTGAAGGAAAGCTGTGAAGTGCAGGTAATCAGTAGGGACATCTGACCTGTCTGGTCTGGCTGAGGCTGGAGCAAGAAAGCAGAGTTTTGTGTTAAAGAGAGATTTCTCAGTTTATGAGCTAGTAAATTAACTCTTGGCATGCTTACAATGTAGTTGCAGGCAGAAAAGAAACAGCCTGCTTGAAGGGATATTAACTTAAGGTTCACACTCTGCTCCTTTGCATATCTTTGGAGTTACTGCTACTTAGCTGACTGAGGGAGAGCAGTGTTTGTTCCCATTGAGGAACTAACAAGTAAGAACTTTTTGGTTTAGTGTTTAGCACAAGTATTTCTTGTTGTTGTGGTCCCTATGTGTTCTCTCAAATGATGGTAACAATAGTATATGTGTAGTACTGAGAAACCTACACGAGGTTGAAGACTCCCTGTGATAAACGACTGTGCAAGGCTAGATGAAAAACCAGACCAGGGAAGTAAATTATCTTCCTCCCCAGCTGGACCACAATGAGCTGGCCAGCTCATGTTTTCTTCTGTTTCCTGATTACAGCATGTGTATTCTGCCCAGATTTGGAATTTAACTGAACACCTATGGCGTTTTGAAGGTGCCATGCCATGGTGGCTATCTTTAACCTGCTCACAAATGGGGTACAAACCAGATGAAATGGAATAAAGGATGCAGCACCAAGAACTGGTGTGTGATACTGCCACCTAAAAACCCATGGTGAGACTGGAGGGATGATGCCTGTGTGTGTATTTGAGTTGCTTTGGTTCGTGACTGGACTGTGCCACCTTCTTTGTAGCTTCTCCTTGTGAATAGCCTTACCATCACTTGATGGGGACAGCAGTGTTCTCTGACTCTGTTGGGTTAAATGAGGCCTGTGTTTGAGGGCAGTTCCATGTTTGCTTGCACCAGATAGCATAATCTCAAGATGTAAGGAGACGTCGATGGAGGGTGGTTTTATTGGACTGGGAGGCCCTACCTACAGTTTCCTGCACGTGCTGTTGTGCAATGACCTGTCTGGTCCTGTGTAGTAACTCCCAGGCTTGCTGGTCTCAAACATGCCAGCGAGCGAATGCAGGGTTCATTCTTCCATGCCTATGGCCTGTTTGTCTGTTTTGCCTTAATGATTTTGAGATCTTTTGTAATACTGGAAAGTCTCTTAGATTTAGAAACCCTGAGTGTGTCTTTGGGCGTTTGTGGGTTTTGCCCATCTTGGAAATTATGTTCATTTTCTGATTTCTTAACTTGGCTTCTCAGTTGTGTTGCAAACCTCAGCCTGGGACTTTGTGCTGGGGCACTGGTCAGTAAAACAGATTGCAAAGCACGAAAAACGGGGCTGTAATGGAGGCACAGGCAGCCCAGACTGTAGACTGGTTAAGTTGTATACTACTCTTCTCCTCTGAAGAGGGCTTTGAACCAAAGCAACGTTTGAAATGCAAAGCAGCAGTTGTTTGTGACTCCTGTTAAAAGCAGCATTGACTGCAGGGGCACAGAGCAGATTATTTCAGCATTATTTGCTGGTTTTGAGGTGTTTGCTCCAGGCTGTCAGGTGCTTTTCTGCTTCTTATGTTCGTGGGTTTTTCTCTCTGTGTTTTTTTCCTGCTTCTGATCTTCCAGATGGCTTTTTGTCCCTAGAAGGGTGATACAAGCAGGGTTGTGACGCTGCAATTCCTCCCCACTCACTTTTGCACAGATGGGACATGGAGACACGTTTGCTGTTTTTCCAGGTATTACCAGGACAGAGTTCTTTTTCTCTTCTCTCAGGAGCATATGTCAGTGCTAAAATGGATGTGTGACATGTGTCTTTTAAGTTTTCCTCTCAGAACTACTTTTTCTTTTATTCTCTCCTGTGCTGATGAGGTTTTTCCAGCTTGCACTCCTTTGTTTTCTCCTGATTTCTTTGCTTGACTCTTCTTCAAGCCAAGAAATAGCATTCCTAGAAAAATCCTGAAGAACTTGCATTAGCATTCCAGCGTTGGAGCTGCAACACTTTGTCACTTGGCCTTGAAATCCTGGAAGATGCCTTGGCATCTTTTGAGGGTTTTGCAAACCAACCACTGGGTTTCTCAGCGCTTGTAGAGCCTGGTGTGCTCCAGGAGTGAACAACCTCTCCAGTTCCCCCCCCCACCCCTTTTCTTCCCTCTTCCTGGCTATATCTGAACATGCTGCTTTGGCTCACTAGGGCGGATCTGTAGGTGGTGGAAAGGGAGTTACATTGCTCTCCCATACAGCTTCTGCTCATATTTTCCCCATCTTTCAAGCAGGAGACAGAGCAAATCAGTCCTGACTTTTGACAAATGACAAGGTGTGTTGGAAGGAGTCAGCTTGGCACCTCACATACTTGCTGGCGTGGTAGAGGGCTGCATTACCAGGTGATAAGCAGCACGTGTATCAGGAATCTGGGCTCGCCCATCGTTTACAGGCTCATTTTTTGTTGCTCTTCCTCCTTCCTTTTTACTTCTTCTTGCCTGCATGTGCAAAACACTGATAGCCAGCATGATTGATGTTCAGTGTAATACCCAGGCAGGTATTAAGAAGAGGAGTTTCAAGGAGGGAGGGGCACAAAATGCAAAGCAGCTTCCAGTGCATAAGGGTGTGGACTTGAAGGAAAAGGGAGGCTTTGGACTGGGAAACTCTCTGCCTTTTCCCTTCCCTCAGCTCTCCTGCTGGTTTCTGTCTCGTTGGCAATCCCTCTTGCTGTTTGCTGAAACAGAAGTTATCTCTCTGCCTGTTTCGGGGTTGGACCCGATGATCTCTCAAGGTCCCTTCCAACTCCTGTGATTCTAGGATTCTTCTCCAAAGCTTGCCTCAACTTGTCTTTAAGTGTGAAATATCAACACATTATTGCCCACATGCTTCAAAACAAGTGAAGCCTTCCTCTAAACAAGATGTGGTACCTACTGGTTCTTGCTAATATGACCATGTTAAGGACCTGGTTTCAGATCTCATGTGCACTGAAGTCTGTTTTGCCATGGAGATCGTGGCCTCTGGAAAGCAAGCATTGAATTTGGTGTCTCAAAGTGAAGTGTGTTAGTCTGTTAATGGGGGGGAAGAAAGGCTGGTGGGTGACCTGGCAGAGGTTAGGTCCTCTCCTGGTCCACTCAGCTTCTATTAGTCTGTATATGAAAATAATATGGACGACTGTTTTCTGGAAAAATGTTTATTATGAAATTATTCCTGTACAGCATTTTTTATCCTTGATAAAAGATAACACAGATCTATCTATGCACTGGCTTGGAATTCAGTTCCTCCAAATAAAAAAAGAAAATTGGCAAACACCTTTAGTGCAAATTAATGCCTTAGATTCTATGGATTTTCTGTCTTTTTTTGTTTTCCTCCCAGAGTGGTCTCTGTGTTCATCTTTGAATGAGGGGAAAATTGTGCTTGTTGCAAATATAGGTAGCATTTCAATTTCTAGACAAGTGTCAGCGTTACAGTACAGTGGGAGGTAATTTAGTAACCTCTTAAAGTCCTTATTTCTTCATTAAATTCATGAATTCTTCACCCCTTTGTGGGGCGAACCCATGCTGATATTGCACAGACAGGAGGTTAAAGCAGCAGAGCCTATGTTGGGGGGAAGACGCTCTCCACAGGGATGAAGACGACCCAGTGATAAGGACTCTCTCAGTAGTACATGTTCTTGTCCCACCAGCCTGCAGTGGGAGAAGGGGAGAAAAAATGAGTTGGTGTTTTGTCCTCAGAAAGGGAAAGTAATCATTGGAATAAAAGGTCTGTTTTTGAGCAGTGCACCTGTCTGCAGCAGCTGAGGTAGGAGTACGAGTGACAGGGTGGGAAAGGGCCCCTTATATTAAAACACAGAGCCAGAATAATCTACTCACTTCCTGGGTATCTCCTGATGAACAGCTTGCGGACCTCATCATAGACCCATATCAACACGGCAAACGGCACAGCCACGAACCAGTACTGAAACCTGGGAGGGGGAGAGCAGGTTCTCACTCAGAAGCCTCTAACCCCACTCAGCTGAACTTCTGGGGTCTCTGTCTATGCAATTTCATGTCACTAAAAGACACTATAGCATCAGAACTCACCTCAGCGGTGTGAAGTTCAGGGCTGTAACGTGTCCAAGGCCATAGGTAAGAATCAAAGCAATTCCTATCTGGGAAAATATGCCCACCCAGATGACTTTGTTCCTACAAGAATAAAGAGGAAGAGTTAGATGCCTCTCTACATAAAAACCTGGTGGCCCAGCATAAAGCAAAGGCTGTGTGGTTCTCAAAGTGTTGTGGTGGTGCTCTGGCAGCTAGCTGGAATGACTGCCATCAGATGATGGGCACTGTGGATGTAGTGGGATGAGGCTGGTGGTGGACTTGCAGTGCTGCCTTGCATGGCAGGTGCCGGTGCCGTTCCTGGTAGCATTCCTGACCTGCCTGGATGAAAGCAAGCTCCAGGCAGCCTTGTAGCATGCCTTAGCCATGTCTTCTGGTTGCACTGTGAATGCACACATTGTGACTCAAATGTAAAGGTAAGAAGGAAATATACATAGGTGTAGGCTCTGATAGATAAAGAAAGGAAAACAATTTGCTTTCCTATCAGCAATACCCTGACTAAATGCCAGCTTTTACGTGTGGCCTCCAGCCCAATGGATGTGTTTAACTCCCTGGCTTCCAAGGGGTGCAGAGTGTTTTGCAGAGGGCAGCCAGTGCTACCTTAGGGAGTCTGAGCAGCTGGTATCACCTCAGAGGCTGAAGTTATCTTGGAGAAGTCCAAACATGCAATGTATTGATAACTCCATAAAGAGCTGCAGAAAACAATCTGAATGGAAACTCCTGGGTTTTTTGTAGTAAACGTTTAAATGAACAGGGAATTTGTCTTAAAGCAATGTGTTTTCAGAGTAACTAGTATGATTCCTTTCTTCAAAGAAAACTCCTCTCATGGTGTAGGAAAAGGGGTGGGGGAAGGCATAATAAAATGTGCTTTGTGATTGCTAGAAGCTTTGTTCAAAGGCTGAATGTGGGTGGGCTAAATCACTGAGCTAACCTTCTCCTCAAATGGGCAGTAGGCTGACCTATCCTCCCACGCGTCGGGTCAAGAGTCTGCAACACTCACCTGAAAAGACCCTGCTGGAAAATGGAATTTCTTCGTGTTTTCCTGATGATCAAATCAGCAACTTGCTGAATTGTGATGCTGACAAAAAAGGCAGTATAGCCAGTCCACTGCAGGTACATCCTCTGGTATTTAGTCTGCAGAGCGAAGGAAAGATGAGTGTTAGATCAGATGTTCAGGAAAGATCAGACAGTGTTATATCAGACATTCACATCTTGTGCAAGTGGCTGCCAGCCTCGATAGGGGGAATTTAGTTACTAAGGTGTAAATGCAGAGTTGCTCCAGATTTAGGTACGTAATCATCACATTTTGGACAGTTGTTGTAGTCTGCGAGGTACTGTGGGTGAGTCACGAGGCTGAAGCACGAGCTTGGTGCAAGGAGGTATTTATATTGATTTATTAATGGCTCTTGTGTCTTGTGATTTCTGCAGAATGAGTGTGGGGGAGTGAAGAGTGAAGAGGGGGAGGCAGAGTCCGTGCTTGGCAGCACTGCTGTTCAGAAGCAGGGCTCGGAGATTGTGATGGGTCTAAACATAAAGTCCAGAGAAAGAAGGTGCTCCTCTCTCAAGAGATTTGCAATGAGAGGAGTGGAAATTGCAGAAGAATGAATTAAAGAATGGAGTCTGAATGAGAGAGCTAGGTGGCAGTAAGCTCTAAAGAGTCTACACTGAGGGACCGTTAGATGAAAAGTAACCTCTTTTGCATTTAAAACTCTCTCTCTCCTTCCCTATTCCTTGGCTTTGGAGGGGAGTGTAGAACGTTTAGGAAACTGTTGAGGGAGAGGCAGGGTGTATTTCAGTGCTTTACCCATTGCTGTCCATATGAATCCTCAAAGTCGTTGATGGCATTGTTTTCCCAGTCGACTCGCACACCGAGCAGGGTGGAAGGGAGGAAGCCTTGTTCAGCATACACAGTAAAATAAGTCACAAAGGCTCCCACTGACTGCATGATACCTGGAAAATCAAAGGGGCAGAAATGAGGAAGAAGCAAAATTTAGGAGCACTGGGGAAGGTGCTGGATATCAGTGTTGACTTCTGTCCTATGGTGTGAAACTTGCTGTGAGTTTAAAGGTACTTTTAGAGCTCTTGGAGCTTGACGTTTCTTGACTCTGTAAGTAAAAACCTGTTGTATTGTTAAATAATGAGCAACAGAAGGGACTTAGGAAGTTTGTGGAGGAAGGAGTTGAGTTTTTTGGCTCCCCTTTTTCGGATGGAAAACAGCGTTGGAGAGAAGAGCCAACCTACCGATCTGCAGGTAGGAGTACACTGCCAGCTGCTCGTTCACCAGCCTGTCTGTCCTTTTGTTACGTGGTCTCCTGTTCATTATGTCACTCTCAGCTTTCTCGTAGGCCAGCGCGACCGAAGGGATCTGCAACAGAAAGAAACCCCTCAGAGTCGTGGTGCAAAGTGTGCGGCTCCGATGCCTCTCAGGAATGCTTCAGCTCCCCAGTGGTCCTGTTGATACCCTGCCTTTTCAGGAGCAAATGGAAGCAGGATCCATGTAGGTATGATGGATGTGCGGGTAGTCTGAAGCTGTTGTGTAGGGCTGGCAATCCTATGCCAACACAAAGAGCTAGAGGATACTGAAAAAGTAAAGTAGAGGGGCTTTTAGATCCCTTGGACTGGGCTCAGACGACATGTCTGGTGTTGGTGGTGGTAATCACAGCAGTCTGTACAACCTCTTGATTGAAACACACTGCTATTGTGCATGCTGAGTTCTGCTTGACAGCATGGGTCAGAAGCCTTTTCTTTCCACTCCCTCTCTGCAGTTTTTTCCCTACTCATCTTTACCTGCCTGCTTTTCATCTAGCCTGCTATTCAGCAACTGAACCTTCCAGCATGTACGTGTCCCTCTGCACCCAGCCCCTCTCACTTCTCATCATGTTTCGGCAGAAAAGAGCTTAGGAACCCCCAACTTACAATGTCTGTGCCCAGGTCAATGAACAGGATGGTGATCGTGCCAATGGGCATTGGGATGCTGGCGATGATGTAGATGAGAAAGGGGCAGAGCTCAGCAATGTTCTTGGTCAGGGTGTAGGCAATTGTTTTCTTCAGGTTGTCAAAGATCAGGCGGCCTGGAGGAAAATGAAACACCTTTATAGAAGCTTATTGTAAACACTATTTCCCCCCCAAAAAAATTCAATTTCTAACAAAGTTAAGTGAAAACACTGCTTTTGCCTGCTTTCCTCATGTATGTTCCCTTGTGCATCTTTTTTTAACTCCTAACCTACTTCCCCTTCTGAAAATTCAAGGGAAAATTAAAAAGTCTTTCAGTGAGACAGACTGAGGAGAAAGTCCCACTCCACAGTATGCTGTAGTTTGAAGGGAAACCACAAGCTCTTTATGGTGAGAGAGGAGTGGAATATGTGTTCCTGTCTGTGAATGTATGAGGCTTTAGTGTGACTGGTATCTCTGTCTAGACTCCCTTCGCAGTAGAGAGCAATGGGAAATTCAGGGCTATGGTTTGCTACATCCTAAAAAGTAGACATCTAAATAAGATGCACTTAAAATGCAATGATTATGTACAATAATAGAGGTAAAATTAGAGAAGACTGTATCTTTGTGAGGCTCGGAACTGCATGGGAACAAGATGGGAAGTGCTCAAGTCCAGAGCTTGAACAAGTGATGCTGCATGTGAGAGCAGGGGATGATTTCCTTATTGTCTGTGTGTCATGTGTCTGCAAAAGGAATTAATTCCCAGGTTTTTGGAATATCAAAATCACGTTTCCAAATACAGAAAGAGGGGGGGGAAAAAAAGAGGTGAGTATGAGGGCAGGAGAGAGGAGTCAGTGCTGTGTGGCTGTCAGCAGCTCTCAGCGAAGAAAGTGGATAGCAACATTATCTTTACCTTCCTCCACTCCTGTGACAATAGAAGCAAAGTTATCATCCAGCAGTACCATATCAGCTGCATTTTTAGCTGCGTCAGAACCAGCAATACCCATAGCAATTCCAATATCTGCTTTTTTAAGAGCAGGGGAGTCATTGACTCCATCTCCAGTCACGGCAACAACTGCTCCCTGGAACACACAAAAGGATCCAGATGTGGGGGGGTTTGAGGAGATGGTGCTATCTGCCCCTGAGGACAGTCTGCTCTTGGCTTGCTCCCTGTCTGTAAATGCATAGGAGAAAGATGCTGATGTGAAGTTCTGAATCCTCCTTGTACCTACATAAAGCGTGGCCAGTGATCAAGGCTAGTACAGCAGCCTCAGGCTTTAGTGTGACTGATGTCTGGGTCTAGACTCCCTTCACAGTAGAGAGCAATGGGAAATTCAGGGCTATGGTTTGCTACATCCTAAAGAGTAGACATCTAAATTAGATGCACTTAAAATGCAATTACTGGGATAATTTCTCTCTGTGGAATATAAAGGGGCTTAAAAATGTAAACATCTGGCTATGTGTGTACGGTCTGTCCTTGTCTAAGCAGACCCAGACTCATCTCTGGCATCTGTGAGAGACTCAGCTGGCACAGCATGTTCTCTCCTTGTCTTTTTTTTTGTTTGAAGTGCTTACAGAACTGGTCAGCTTCCATCTTAATTCTTGATTCCCTACCTGCTCACTTAAGGACCATTCTCATCCTACCCCAGCGACTTCTGGCCATTGCTATCTGCACTGAAATTACTGCCTATGTAATCCAGCAGGTGAAAAACTGGGATTATTCAATTCAGCTGCTTTGTTACCTTCCAATGAAACCATCTACTGCAGCAAAGGGTCCTCCTGTAGTTGAGACTAAAGTTTGTGGCACGATAGCAACACAGTGTTCTGAGTGGGAAAAGCCTGACAACTGATTAATAGAAATACTGACTGTCCTGTCCCCAGGGGATTTAGCACAGTGTCACTACCTATAAATAATGCCACATAGAGAAGAGCTTATAAACTCTAAGTACTAAACATAGTGTGTAGACTGGCTGGTTTGGGTTGAGGGGAGCAGGGTGTTCTTTTTCATCTTTAAAGAGGCAAATCTACTCAGAGTGTGGGTGGCTAAGCAGTGCAGAATACATTTGGCCCCTCTCTGCCAAGGGCTGTTCAAAAAGAAAATAAAAAAGATTAAATTGAAAGATTATATCTTTTAAAAAAAAAACAAAAACCTCCTGGAAACAGTTCAGGCTTAAACCCAAAGAGCTGATAATGCTGATTGGAAAGCTCAGCTCTGGCATAATTACTGAAAGAAAACAATGTCCTGTGCCTCATCTCCTTCTCTGCACAGTTCAGGTGCAGCTGTAGTGTGGCTCTTATCTGTGGGGGAGAAGCTTTTGATGGCGATTGGCATCTTTTGCAGAGCTCTGTACATGTCACTTGTGTCCTGTCTGCCTCTTGTGCTGGCTGCACTCTTCAAATTCTGCTCTCTGTGGGTTGCTTTACAGTCCTTGGAAGCACCACAGATAAGGCTTGGTCCTCCGTAAATCACGCTATGACACCTTGTGGGATCCCTGCCTTGAGCTTCTAAGCATTTCTGTGGGCAGGAGGTACATAGGTCTAAGTGGCCACTGAGATAAGATGTGGTAAGGCTGATGGCTTTTATCTGGGTTGAAAGAATTCTGGGGGAAGGCTCTTTCCCCGACAGAGGCTTTGTGTGCAGCACAGCAGCAGCTTCTCAGCATTACGGAAGAGGGACCCTTGGTACAGCGCCAAGCCAATCAAACTTAGGAAAAGCTCATTTAGTCAATAGGAGTTGGGAGCCTGTCAGGGGAATTTGAGTAGCTTGGAGTCTGTCCAGACAGTGTTTGTAGCAATCTGTTAGATAACGTTCTTGCCTGGTGAAGAGGGCATGAGCAGAGCTTAGAGAGCATTGGAAACCGGCTCCCACCCGCTCGCCTCAGGGATGCTGTCTGGGGAAAGCTGCTGCCTCACCAGTGCCCTGTAGCTGTGTCTGCCTGTAACCTTTCCCACCTCTTACTCACCTGCCTTTGGCAGCCTTCAACTATAATCAGTTTCTGCTGGGGCGACGTCCGAGCAAAGACGATCTCTGAGTGGTTACACAAGATTTCATCCAGCTGCTCCAAGCTCATATCCTTCAACTCCATCCCGTTAACCACTGCTGCTGTAGCTTCTCTGTAAGAGCCATGGGAGAGCAGCTGGGTAAATTCTCCCATCAAAAGGCTGAGATAAAAATAGCACCCTCACAAGGGTGCCTGAGGCTTGGTAGTAAGGAAAGCAGCACATGGAGTTAATTTCAGAAGCCTTAGTTGTTAATCAGCAGGTGTGGAATGAAAGCTGCTGCAGAAATCCAGGCTGAATTATGGTTCCCTGGATACAGAGGGGAGTGCTCAAAGCTTCCTCCTGAGCACAGAGAATGGCAGAAAATGTATTTTAAAGAGGACCCCAAGTGGGAGGGTGGGACAGTGGAAGAGGGAGACTTCTTTTATGTAAAGAGCTCTTATGCAAAGAGCTTTTATCTTTCTCTTATAGTGTTGTTTTCTCTGTGTTTTATGGGTGAAAGAGGGATTTGGACCAGCGGCCCTTAGATTCTGGATTTCCCTATCCACATGTGTATGTTTTGTCCAAGGATGGGCAGTGACAGCAAAGTCCAGCATAGACTGCAAAGAATAATCTGCTAGGATTTTTTTAGGGGCCAGTGAAGCACGTGTGCTGCTGACCAAGGTGCGTGGTTGTTTGGGTAGAGAGGGCATGTTGGATGGACACGGTGGTTGGGGATGTAGCAAGAAGAAGGAAAGCAAAAAGCAGTTGTGATGTAGAAATAGGCTATAAAAGCGTTGTGGAGCTTCAAGAAAATGAGCCTGTATGTATCCCCTGTCCTCCCGTTGCTCTTACTGTCTGTTGACTTGCTCGACAGGGATGTTGAGGCGCTTGGCGATATCTTCCACAGTCTCACTGGTGGCTGAAATGATGCCGACGCTCTTGGCGATGGCCTTGGCTGTGATTGGATGGTCGCCAGTGACCATGATAACCTGAGGAAGGGACAAGTGCTCAGCCTGAGCAACAAATGTATGTGCAATGGCTGGGGTGAGATAAGGTGAAGTATCTATTGTTGTAGACCAGGAAGCAATTTAGCATCTGAACTTGGAAAGCTCTGCTATGTACATAACAATGACAGGTTATGACTATTAATTAGTTAGCTCTGTATTGACATCTGGTCTCTGCCTTGTGCAGTTGGTGCTATTTTATCAGGGCTGTAAAGGAAGAACCTGTCACAGGCACCAAGGTTAGAAAAATGCAGAATAAAGAAGCCTTTATATAAGAATTCACATTAGGTGTACTCAAAAGTGAGAACTCATTAGAATTTGCATCCTAAAATGGATCCCTGTGACTTAGGAAATAAAACTGTGTCTTATCCCTGTCTTTCTTGAAGAAAAGTTGCCAGATCTGTCTTCAGAGACAAGAAATTTTCACTGGCATTGGGAATTGGGATTCACCTCATCTGAGTGGTGATTCCCTCTTCAGTTAAACAGTTTGGCCTCTCAAGGCTGTTGAGTGGTTTCTTTAAATTACAGTTCTGGGATGGTATTAACGAGCATTTAGATTTTTGGTAGCTGTTGATAGAAAGTTACTTAATGGAAATGTGCTAGGAGATGTTAGAAGTGACATTATCATATGTTTTTCTGTGGAATCACTCTCTTTTTCATTGTAAAATCCCTACCTTGATCCCAGCACTGCGACATTTTGAGACGGCGTCTGGCACGGTGGAACGAGGTGGGTCAATCATAGATAGGAGCCCAACAAAGCACAGGTTGGAGGTTGGGAAGTTCATGGAATCGGTGTCAAATGGGTAGGTGTCTGGAAACTCGTTTTCAGGCAGGTACAAATGACAGAAACCTGAAAAGAAACTTAGGCTGATGTGTGATGTACAGGAAATAGAGAAAGAGCAGAGCTTGCTTACAGCATCAGGCTTTGCTCTTGCTCATAAATCTCCAGGGCATTTAGCCACTAGCTTTTTATAGAGGATTTTTGTAACCTGGTGTTGTAACTTTCACCCCAGAGTAAATACAGACTCAGTGCTTCACATGGCAAAGCTATGAGGCTGCAAGCAAAGAACAGTGTTTCCCTTCCTGGATTATTTATGGGGTTTTTTTGGCTGCTCAGCGTGGCAGATGAACAGTAAGCAGTAAGGCCACCCCTGCCACAGAGAGCTTACAGCATGTCAGTGTGGATTTAACACTCTGCTTAGGAGGCTGTACCCATTACTTTTGTCCAGACACTGGATTGTACCAACATTTACAATCCCCTTTTACACTGCAATTCTCTGATGGTCCCTCTAGTTGGACTCACCCAGCACTCTCTCTCCCATGCCCCCCAGCTCCATGTATGCTGTTTGGAAAGCTTCTGCCTTTTCACTGTCCAGTGGTTCTTCTTTGCCATTGATCATGATGGTGCTGCATCTCTCCAAAATCCTCTCTGGGGCACCTTTCATCACCAGCAGAAAGCGTTTGTCGTTGTCATCATCAGTCTCATGAATAGAAAGCTGTGTGCCACAAAGATGGAATGAGTTAAAAGAACACAGGTGAGCCCTGCTTGTCTCTAGTTTTGGGCACTTTGCACAGAAGTAATGTCTCCTCTTTCCCATCAGGTTATTGTACATTCCATCAGCTGGAATGAGCAACATTTGTTATAGCTTAGATTGTCTCTGTGACTTCCAGGTCACAAATAGTTGCTCTAGACCCAGTGATAGAAGCTGGTTAGGTTTGAAAGAGTCTGGCATGATTTCCATGAACTAAACACACCTGGAATTTGTTGGTAGAGTTGAAAGGAATCTCAGCCACTTTCTTGTTCCGCGCTCTGATATCCATGACGTCACCCAGAATGACTTCTGCAAACTTCAGCAGAGCAGTTTCGGAGGCATCACCTACCACAACTCTCTGTAGGCAGAGAAGAAGAAACCATTTACAGCACATGCACTGCCATCAGGAGAGCCTGCCCGCTTCTGTAGCGCGCTCTGTGCTTAAGCAGCAGTGAGTTCAGGTTGTCCTGGAAAATTACTTCAGTAAAAATTGGGGATGTCTGTCTGTCTCAGAAATAAGCTGCAGCAAAGAGACAAAGTTAACTCTACATTCTGCAGAAGGGGGATGGCTTTCGGGTTTGTGTGGAGGCTTCGTAATGCAATTCTAGGGTAGCAGCAGGCAAGGGGCTCAGTTAACTGAGGCACTTAAGTGACTTGGGGTTTTTTTCCCCCCTTTCTGCAAGTGTATACCAGTAATGCTACTAGAGAGAGTAACTTAGACTGGCTTGGCAAGATGGTGTAGGTTACTAGAGTGAAACACAGCAACTCATATGTATTCTTTCAGAGGAAGAGAAGGAAGGAAGCTGATAGGAAGCAGGCAGTACCTTCATTATTGGGAGCTTCTCCTGTCCTGGCCTGAATTCCGCCCGGTTGCAGAGAGTTACTATTTTGGATAATGCTGTCCATGTTGCAGAAGATTGATCAAAAGGCTGGGCTGAGAGGAAGCAAAATAAATATTGCATCCCTTAGCTTATTACAGGATGAAAGCAGAAGCTTAAGTTTGAAACGACAGGATTGGATTATTGGCAAAACAAAATTGCTGTTTTGTGAGGTGTCATTGCAGAAAAACAAGCTGACACAAACCAGTACATCTGTCAGTGGAACTGGCAAAATTGCTCAGGTGATAGGTCTGTCTCCCTACTAAGTTTAGTGTCAGCAAAAGGGTCTGATTTGGAACCTCATCCAGACTTACTCGCTGTGAAGGGAGTGCAAATATTAATTAATTCCTTTCACATTTCTGTGTGGCTAAGAAGGGACTTTCCTGTTGCACATTAACTTCTCCGTGGAAGGAAGACATGTCTGGTTTAGCTGTCAAGAGACAGTGATTCCCACCGACACCAGTCTGACAGCCAAATAGGTGTGAAACACCCCAGATGTGATCTGAGGATTCCCATGTCCCCCACTGCCTTATTTACTTGTTTGATCTTCACTGGTATCTGCTGAGTAGATCTGGTTATCGAACCAGAGGTGGGCAACAGTCATCCTGTTTTGCGTGAGGGTCCCAGTCTTGTCGGAACAGATGATGGAGGTAGAACCGAGTGTTTCCACAGCTTCCAGGTTCTTCACCAGGCAGTTCTTCTTCGCCATCCGCTTGGCTGTCAGAGACAGACTCACCTGGCAGAAGGAAAAGGAGTTCAGCTCACGGGTAGTGAGGTACACTAACCTCTGGCTTTTTTTAGGAAGAGGGTGGGTTTTTAACTTCATCTTTTAGCAGGTCGCTGTGCATTTTCTCCTCTCTTTTCAATGGCATTACTAAGGCCAGAGGTTTGGCTGTAACTACCAAAAGCACATTTGCTGCTAAGAGGAACCTGCTTGCCTGCTGATAGAAATGCGAATGTCATAAAAGAGGCTGTTTTAGATGGAAGAACCTACAACACAGGGAGCTCCTAATCACCTACTTAATGAATCTGGGAACGATGCTTTCCATTATTGCAGTACTGCTGGTGTTTGCTGTTGGCATACCTTGGGGTAACCATGTTTAGCTGATGTGCTGCTTCACAGCCAGGGATTTTAGGGATGCTCTATGCATGTTGCTAAGTGGAATTTTCATGCAACTTTTAGGGTATGATAAAACAGGAACAGGATGCGGGGAAGTGAGTCACATCATTCTACTGGCTAGCTAGTACTTGAAGGACCTTATTTCAAACTGGATTGCTGTGCTGGAGCTTTTAAGATTAATGGCCTAATTATGCCAGGACTCCTAAATGAAATGTTTGTCCTTCCCGTTTCATGGAAGAAAACACCCCTATTGCAAACTCAATGTGGCCGAGGCACTTAACAGATCATCTGTTCTTCACTGGCTAGTACTGCACTGTAATGAGCTTTTAAAGTGATTAGTTGTGGTAATGAATGAGGGGCTATGGTGACAAGCAGCAAATTCAAAGATAGACTTACCGTTACTGTGGCTAGCAGTCCCTCTGGCACGTTGGCCACGATGATGCCAATGAGAAAGATGATGGAGTCCAGAATCTTGTATCGCATAGAAACAGATATAATGAAGAAGAGAACACCGATGGAAATGGCCACTCCTGCCACCAGGTAGACAAAATGTTCTATTTCAATAGCGATGGGTGTTTTCTCGTTTCCTACTCCCGATGCCAGAGAGGCAATCCGCCCGATGATGGTGCGATCCCCAGTGTTGATTACAACGCCAGTAGCAGTGCCTGCGGAGAAATAAAAGGCTGTCAGCTCCAGGACAGGCTAATGCTGCCTTATCTACCCAGCACTAGTTGATGAAAGCCTTTCTCAGCCTTTATGTGACTGAGACTTCACGCCAGATTTACATTCTTCCCCTTAGAAACCTGATCCCAGTGACGAGGAAGATGTAAGCTTATTTTCTCTCAATTGAATCTCCTTTACAGGAGTGCAGTGTTATCCTGGATGCTATCCTATCTGCTAGTACTTAGAGGTATCCACAGCTTGAATTCCTAAAGGTAGTGATGGAAAGACCAGGACTAAGGTGCAATGAATTGGTTGTTGCACCCATAACCAGGCTAGCTGCTAAAACAACTCTCTGGTCAATACTAGGTATGACCAGCCCAGTGTGTAAGGCTTTATTCTGCTGTGCTTGGGGCAATAGTTTCTTCCTTAACCTTTCTGGAATTCCTTGAAGCAGAACTGCTTAAAAGGAGTTGGCACTGTTAGGCAGCACCCTGCAGAGGTGCCGTTTCCAGAGGCCCGTCTGTCTGTCTGTCTGTCTGTCTGCACGCACCTTCCACACAGGTGGTGGAGTAGAAGGCAATGTTCCTGGTCTCCAAGGGGTTCTCGTGGGTGAAGTCACAGGAACGAGACTGCGGTTCCGATTCCCCTGTGAGTGAAGAATTGTCCACCTTTAATGAAACGGAGACATGCCCGTGTTAAGGTTAGTAACATGCAGCTATGTCTGGCCCAGAAAGCAAGGGGGCAGAGCATTTCATCATCAGAGACAGGGCGTAATCTCGCGGTGCCTTTCCTCCGACAGAGCTGCCGTTGTCTCTGGGAGAGTCTTTCTGTGGGGGTTCAAATGTGCCTGCAGTGGGATTTTTGGTAGGAGCCCGAAAGAAAACACTGTTTGAAGATCTGCCTCCAGGTCTGCAGATGCTCCTATTACTGTAGTGGTATTTCTGCCTCTGTCCTGGTAAAGAGCATTGCTAGAACGTGGCACAGACTTACAACTTCTTTTGATGTTCAGGGAGCAGAGATGTTAGTCCTGGATGAACTGAGCATCACCGTATAGCTCCTGCACTGTATGATTTTATTAGGTTATGTCTAATTAAAGCTCTAATAACTCAGCTTGTATAAGCAGAAAATCTTTGTATGTAGTAAAAGTATCTTAACCAGATTTTTCCTCTTTTCCCTTGCTCTGCAGTGTGCTGTTTTACCTTACAACCCTGAGTGAAGATCAGACGAATGTCTGCTGGGATCCTGTCGCCACCCTTTATTTCCACGATATCGCCAACCACCAGCTGGTCTGCTGGCATTTCCCTCTTTTCTGCATCTCTGATGACAAGGGCTTGCTGGAAGACACAAGTGTGGCAAAAATTAGCAGTGTGCCATCCTCTAGACCCCCAGGTAAAATTAAGTTGGGCTCACTGGGGTTTTGTCACTTCAGGGTGCGTTATTAGAGTGGCCTCTTTAACTTCAAATGCGATGTGTTGGTTGCTCTTACCTGTGGAATCATTTTACTGAAGCTGGCCATGATGTTTGTGCTTTTAGCTTCTTGATAGTAAGCGAAGATACCGGTGAGGATGACAACCAGGGCCAGCACTACACCAAGGTAGAGCTAATCAATAAAAGACATTATCTGGTTAATTTAAGACAAGTGTTCAGCGATTCCTCTGCTGGAATAAATCACAGTTCTGTATCAGTCAGGTTAAAGGACATTTTAAGAAAAGAATTTTCAGGTTTTGCCCTGATAATGATGGAGTAAAACTTTCTGAATACGAAAAGGGCTTTTAAGAACAAGTTCCCCATCTCTCCAAAAGCCACCTCTAAACTAAACCTAATATGAGCCCAAACAAACAACATTCCTAGCAGAGTGAAACTCCCAAGTTGAGACTCCAGAGTCCTTTGTGGGCTTCAGTGTTGCTCTCAGGGGTCCTCAAGTGTTACAATTATGCGTCGTGGTTATAAAACCCTCAGATAGGCACTTTTAGGCAGAAGTGGTGCGTCATGCATTTGAGTGTTTATCAGGAATGTTCCATAGTAGAGGGAGAGTACTGATAGACTAAAAGGCCTCCTAGTAGTTACTGAGTAACTGTGAAGTAGTATTTAAATTACTTAGATTGTCAAAGGGTCAAATACTCACTCATGGTTATTCAGACACTTACATTGTCAAAGGGTGATTCAGCTCCCTGGGCAAGCTGAATGCCAAATGAAATCCAGGAGAAGACAGCTCCTATCCATAAGAGGATGGAAAATCCTCCCACCATCTGTTTGAGGAACTTCACAATTTCAGGAGTGGCTTTTGGAGGAGTGAGTGCATTGGGACCATCCCGAGCCAGAATCTCTGCTGCTCTTGCACTGGAGAGACCCTGCAAAAGTAAATGGTGTGATTAAAATGAAGTCAGAGAAAACATATCTTTGTCTCAATTCAGAACAAAGTTCACACACTGTTTCTTCCTTAAGCATCATCTGTGTCACAGTTCAGCTGCAGGAACCTGTGTCTAAGCTTCCCAGATGTTCTGTTCTCAGGGTGCCTGCTGTTATTTAGCTGCTATGAAGAAACAGATGATTTCTTCACTGGAACATTGAATCTGAGGCCATGGCCATTAGGAGTTTTCCTTCTGTGGGTTATCTGTCAAGTATACCTGTCACTAAGTGTTTGGAAAGCTGGGGAAAAAAAAGGACATCCTTTCTTTTGCTGCTCTTCCTGCATTTCAACCCAGACATCTGGGATCCTTGAAATTCTGGTCTGTACTCTGGCCTGTTGCAGTGCATCGAAGGACAGCTAAGGTGTAGCATTTCCTTTGAGATAAGGTCTTCTCCAGTGTACTGTCTTGCCATTGCTGCAGTCACTGCCAGTGAAAAACGAATTGTGGTGACATTGAGTTATCCCATAAAAACCTCAGGAAAGCAGATGTTCTGGTGCAAACTTGGAGGTCACATTTTGTGACCTTCTTCAAAAGATCGGACTTCTTCACACTTAAATCCAGGTCAGTGCTGCATGTTGACTTGCAGGTTCAGGCTTTACTGGGAGCATGAACACAATGGGCATACAGCTATGTATGAGTCTGCTGATCTGAATGTTTTCCTCCTGCTTCTAGGAAGCTACGGGCAAGCCAGAGGCAACATAAGGTAACTGAATCAGGCAGGTTCTTAATGATGCCCTTTGGACTTACTTTGTTGATGCTTGTACCATACTTTTCCTCCAGTTCCGAAGTGCTGAGTTTGTGGTCATCCTGGAATCCAAAAGAAAAACAACAGTGAGCAGAAGGTCAGACTGTTAAAACTTTTATCTCAGGGTCTGGAGAATGCTCAAACTGCCTGGGCCTGGGCCCATGGATCCAGTTGCTAGTATGGCAGCCTGCTTTTGTGAACAGGCAGGATACAATTTGCATATCGATTAGTGAAACGTCTTTCCACTGGGACACGGTGTTTTCTTTGAATTTTGAGAGTACTTTTGTAAGCAGCTCCCTCCTCCAGCAAATCTGTCAGGAGAACAGCATGGTGTTCTCAGCTAATACTGCTTGCCACAAGTGTCTGTGCTTCTTTTGGACAAACAGTTCCCTTTTCCATGCTACAGGACTCAGGCATTGGGTGCTGCAGGCAGTATG
The DNA here is from genome assembly GCF_964237585.1 of Gallinula chloropus. Classification (NCBI taxonomy): domain Eukaryota; kingdom Metazoa; phylum Chordata; class Aves; order Gruiformes; family Rallidae; genus Gallinula; species Gallinula chloropus. The sequence goes on along the minus strand of NC_140109.1, from coordinate 2,264,719 downwards.
TTGGGGTGTCGGTAGGAGAAAGGCTGCGGTGCCGGAATGTGTGTGACAACAATCTTTGCACTTGATTGACAAGGTAGGGTATGTGAAATGACTTGCCACAGAAAGAAGCAGCAGGTTCTAACCATGGTTACAAAGGGTGTGGGAGAGGGAACTCTGAAAGCTCTTCCCCTTTCCCTGCAGTGACACCTCTGTGTGATCAGTGACCTAATTATATCTTGTGCCAAACTGAGATTTAAGATGCCAAGTATTTGAGAGTTCTCACAGTTGTTTTCACGGAATGATTCATTGGTACTTGGATGAGTCAATTAAGTTGTCTGTGCTTTGGTTTCTCTTTAGAAACAAGGGAGTAATCTTACATCCCCTGGAGACAAAGGTAAGATACACTGAGAATTATTTAGCTAGTGCTGGGTAGATCTTGGAAATGCGATGGGTAAACTGATGGCTCATTTTGGGGCTTCCTTACCTTTGAAACACCATCTAGCCCTTAAATAGCCTCTCCTCTGAGATGCTCTCAAAGCCGCTCTGAAAAGAGGTCACTGTAATTACCTTCATTTTTCAGATTGGGCAACTGAAACGTATGGAGAGGAAGCAACTTTTCCCAGACCAGCCGGCACGGCAGGAGCGAGCCAGCAGCAGAACACAGGTTTCTGGAGCTTAGGGCACTGTGCTCTTGCAGTTAGTTTGGGGAAAGGAGAAAACCCAGTGCTTAAAGCTGAGGCAGGCTTTTATACCTAGAACTCTCAGGAGCAACGTGTTGGGTTTCCAGCTTTGCCTGTGTTGCCTGGCTGGCTGCAGCTTAATTAAGCCGTTGGTGGCTTAATTAAACCAGAATCATTCTGTCATTAGAGGTATTAATCCCACCTCAGGAGCACAGGGGAGCAAGTCCTTCCCAGTGCTAGGATTTTCAGAGCAGCCTGTCTTCTGCTGAAGTGACAGACCTGGGTCAGAGGGGCTGTCCTGGCAGGTCTACTGGGAGCTTAGCAACACTCACCAGCTCCAGTTCTTTCTTAAGGTCTTCTGTCTTCTTTTTTCTCTTGTTGCCTTTCAAGTCTTTGTACTTCTCTTCATCTCCCATCTCTGTCTTTTGTAGGTCTTTTGTCCCATAGATCTCCACCGAGTAAACATCAGACTTTTTCTGTAAGAGAAAGAAGGGTTCAGCGTTGCTGTGAACACAAGGACATGGTCTAGAGGTGGACAGGCCGTGGTTGGACTTGAACTAAAGGGTCTCTTCCAACCCAGGTGATTCTATGATCTGCTAGGGCTGGAAGGATGCAGTAGAAGTTCCCACAGACAAGTCAAACTGACAGACCTGTGTTTTCTAGACGGGCCACAAACTTTTCTCCTGGCAACTTGGAGCACTAGTTCCTGCCTTACCCCAAGATCTCTCCAGCATGTGTTACAGCAATCGTGGTCAGGTCCCCAGCAGGTGTAAATTACAGGGATTCCTTTATGGATGCACAATGCTTTTAGTAGTTTGTGGTCTGAAGTGTAGGAATACCGCCCCAGGACCTTAGAACTAGCAAAAACCACTAAGTCATTTATCCTCTCTAGGGAAAAGGTAGGGGTTTAAGAGGATTTTAAGATTTTTACAAGGAAAAGAGAGGAGAAAAAAAAAAGCTAATTGCAAACTTGCCTCTTCCAAGAGCATTTTAGATAACATGACATGAAGGTTTACTTTTTTAATTAAGATTACTGTTTACACATTGATATTTGCACATTTACACTTGATCACATAACGAGAAAGGGGGGCAAAAAGCAGGGTGGTGTGAGAAACAGGTCTGTTACTTTCCCCTAGGGCTCAAAACTGCCAGGGAGTCAGCAAACTCTTGGCTGACGTTTGCCAATCTAGCACCAGATACGGGAAACTGCCAACCTAAAGAAGCTGCCAAAACCTCTGAGGATGTGGGGGTTTATCAATAACCTGGGGGCGGGTGGGCAGGGGCTGTTTCCTAACCCCCAGTTAATACTGTAGTCTGAAGGGCAAACTTCCTGTGTTGCCAATTTACCCGCTTCTATAATCATAACGTTCCAGATCCTAATTATCTTGTAATATACATGCCATGCCTTGGAAGGGGCTGACCCCATTTCAGAGGCTTCCTTACAGCTTCACCATCAGGGCTTCATGAGAGTCGTACAGGATCTTATCTGCTAGGGGGATGGACGAGCTTGCAGGCTGCTGCTGTCTGACTAATGAGTCTGTACACACTGCAGGACCTTTGTCAGTGTTGGGACTCCTGCAGAGGTAATATTTCAGAGGAGTTGAAAGCAGACCTTTTAATTACATACAAACTAGACCAGAGAGCTGAAGTAAAGGAAACAAGAAGAGGGGGGAAAAATAATAGGAACCTTCTATTACTTGCTACTGTTCTGAACCCAGAAGTGACATCTTATCCTCAGATGCCCTTTGATTAGAGGAGTGTTAAAGTCCTGGCGTCGTACCTTGAGGAGGGGAGTAGTTTGGGGAGTCAAAAATCTGAAGTCTTTTTCCTGAAGCACTTGAATTTGCTTGGTGATGCATGTCCCAGGTAAAGGACATGTGTGTTGCAGTGAGTTCTATTTCTTTTCTACCTTGCCAAAGATTCACAATCTGGTTTATCTACTGGGATTTCTCCTTCTCCTCCTCCTCCTCCCTTTATCCCACCCAGAAGTCTGTTCAGCTTTTCAGATCCCCATGAAGTGGTGGGGCCAGGAAAGAAGGAAAGCAGCTATGCATTGTGAGAACTTAGCAGATGGAGGATAGTGAGGAAAATGAAAGGAGTTAGTAAAATCTGCTGATCACCTCTATGCATGATCTAAATTTAACCTTTAACCTGCAAATTTTCGTGAAGTCTCAGGTTTTGGCCTTTGCAGAAGGGATATTGGTCTTGAAGCTCATGATTATGTATGAAGCCTGCCAGTCCCAGAATTCTTTCCTATCCAATCTGATCTCTTTACTTTTTAGGATTTAGAGGTGCTTATCCGCCAACAGAGAATATTTTGCCCGTTACGCTGGATGTCTGCCAGTGTCCAGTGTTAGTTCCATTGTTCACTGACCTCCCATTTATAATACAAGTCTATTCAAACTGAAATTATTGCTTGTTCTTAAGAATAAACACACATGCAGGAGCAGCAGTTCTGTGAATGGCGTACTCACCTTTACCATTGTGGTGAGTTTATTCCGTTCCTGGTGGAGTGAAACAGCCAAGCCAAGGTCTCTGGATGAAAAACAAAAGCCCAGCTGGAGAACGAAGCAGCTCAGAGGAGTTTTGGCTGTCGGAGTACAGAAGCTCACAGAGGCTGCAGTTCCCTCTCAGCTGGCAAGCAGATGTTAGCTGGAATGCTGCTTGCACTTCGGCATCCTTCAGGCAGGACGAGTTCGATGTCCAAAGCCTGTGGAGAAAGAGTGGTGTTTGCTAGTGCTTTATAAATCAGCATCTTGTGCTGCCACTCCACCCCTCCCCTTCCAGGTCCAGCCCATCTTCTGTTTCACCTGTAGTAGGTGGAAAAATACCACAGTAATGGGCATGTGGGTTTCAGGTCAGATAGTTTCTAATTATTCCTTTGTAGTGTTTGCTCATGACTAGGGAACAGGTGTATCATTCATCTTGCTAGAAGCAAAGAGTTTCCTTCTGAGACTTTCCAGCACCGGACTCCCCTTGAGACTTCCATCTCCTCTGGCAACGTGTGGTGGGGAGAAGGAAGTCTGTGCATGTCTTGCCTGTTTGCTTGCCTCGGGTCCCTCAAAGTCAGTCCCCCTGCCATGTTCAGGTACTAGTGGAGATGTAGTGGAGCAGTACTCACTTCAAGCCTCTCAACTCAGACTTCATTCTTGCATTGCGTTTGTTCTGGTTTTAACCTTTGTGCTTAGCTGAAAGCAAGCACTTCCCAGTGCATTTTCAGCAAGAGCACTTACCTGAACAGCTTATTTAAATTGTTTGTCTTGCACCAATTGCCATTTTCCATGCAGGAGTAATCATGAGATTTATGATGCTTTAGGTGCCTGGCATACCTCCCCATTTAGAAGTGAAGTTAACCACTTCTTCACCTCTGGAATTGAACTGATTTAAAACTGCAGCAAAGACAGCCAATGACTTTCTGTATTTGAACATTATCTGGGGGAAGACCATGTCCCACCTGTCGGACAGAACTGGTCCCACTGAACACCATAGCATTTCAGCAGTTGGTCTTTTACGTTGTATAATCCGTGAGCTTCGAGTTGCATCATCTGAGATGCTGTGAGGTACCATGGTGGCCAGAGGCTGACTCAAACTGTGGTGAGATGCAACATATTAATGGAGATAACTGATGTTGACTCTTTCAGGCCATGTGCATAATCTGTGAGTGTAGGGAAGGCAAGCTAGAAACATCCTTTACTACTGCAGCAGGAGCGTGAATATGTGTTCAAATGACAGGTGGGTTTCTAGTGATTCGGGTATCATAGTTCCTTAAATGATGCTGATATTAAAAGTAAAGCTCTTCCACTTCTTGCTTTATATGTGTGTTGGGCATTTTCCATGGCATTCTTTAATCTCAGGCTGTTACACGAGACGCAGGAGTGTGTCTGGGAAGGTTTCATGTTCCATTTCTGCCGTTTGTTTTAATGAGAACTGGATTGTGTCCTGGGGCTTGAATGTATAAGGCTTTTCATATGTATATAAGTACTGAGATTTTGCAATATGTGCCCTATGCTGCAAGAACAGTAATGTATTGACTGTATCCAGCGAGTCTGCTTGTGCTGCATTACCCCTTGCTGAGATTGTCCTTTCCATTGCTGGAAAAGATACTGGAGTGAGACCAAGAGGCGGAGTGAGCGTGTTTGGCATCGAACTGGAGTGCTGAGGCTGGAAGGTGGGGGGGGATATGTGAAAGGAAAGTGGACTTGGAAAGAGGGGAATGCCTTCCAGGAATGCAGTTGTGCTGTCCATCAGAGGGCTAGCCTGTTTACCCTGTTGATTTTCAGTTTTGAACTAGGATTACTAATCCAGCAGCGAGGAATGGCTGGTAGGTGGAAAACCAGAATGTGTGTTGTTACATCCTGGTGTTCAGATTTGTAAAACCAAGTGCTTTGCAATCTTTAGGAAGGGATTGTGATTGAGAATGTTACCTGGGTCATTTGGGGCAGCTCTTGCATTTGTCTTCTATAAATAGCAACTACTTCTGCCTGGGGAAAAACGTTGGAAATGCAAATTAGGGAAGTGCTTGCCAGCCAAGTACCCCACACACCTCGGTCTGCACGTTGTACTTAACACATCTGTCATCTAAAGGAGGGTAAGTTTTGGAGCAAATTAAGCTGGGAAAGCCCCACAACAGTACGATAGCTTAACAATATTTACAGAGTATCAGGCTGGGGTTGCTGCTGACAAAGGATCTGTACTGAGCTGCCAAGTTCAAAGTGCAAAATTGATGGTTAAAAAGGCCTGTGGCAGAAATTCCATTAGTTTTGTCTGCTTGAGGAATTGTTTTCCTGTGAGTTGCAAACTAATGATGAGAAGCACTGTGGAAAAACCCCCAAAATGTTGTCTTCCCCATGAACCAAGGTGCTGTGGTGGGGGCAGCATCATTTCCCACCTTTGGGAGAAATTATCCTCGTTAACAGGAGTCACTTGCCACTGATGATCTTAGGTTTGGCCTTGCTGAAATGGGCACCAGAAGAGAACCCACAGGAGAGCCCAGGCTGCGGGTCTGGACGAGTGCTTGTGCTCAACTCAGTCCTGCTCACGAAGCGCTTGTGCCTGGCTTTGGCAAGACGCAGCATGTATGGAGGGGAATACACTCGGGCCCGTGCCAGGGAGCTGTAATCATCAGGTGTGTGCCTAGTGTGCCTCAACACTCAGGCTGAGCTTCTCACTCTTTTAGAAGGTGCAATGGATGAGCATTGTTCCGACTGCCAAACGCTGATTGAGGAAAACACGTTCCCTCTGAAGTATTTCATCCTCACGGTTCTTCACTGGGGTGAAGGTGTGTTTCATCCTGTTCTGAGCTCCTATGTCTGCATGCCAGCCCTGGAAAAAGACAGCCCAGAGAGTGCTTTGCTCTTGTACAGCACACAGAGCCCAGGTTTCTCAGCGTGTTTGAAGACTGCAGGCTGCCCATAACCTGTGCTACGATTCCCACGGTTCTCTGGGCTGTGGAACAGAGTGTTTGGCAGGGCTTTTGGAGTCAGGAGAACGCGGTGTGTTTTGAGCCTTGCTGTGGTATGGATGTGAAGCACCCGAAGCCGCAGGTAGGTCCCTGATTCCACTTCCCTTCCCAAGGCATGGTGCAGGCTTTGCTGCCTTCCCTCGGGGAGAGCAGCAGAGGGAGCACAGCAGCCTCTCTGCTTGTGGTTCCCTTCTTCATTCACTGCTCTCACACCCCAAAAATCAGACGTTGCGTCTGCATTGGTGTCCATGGCACAGACCTCACTCCAGAGACTGAGAAGGGTTCTGGTTTTGTGATGCTGAAATCCTCTTTAAATATGGGATAGAACCGCAGGGGAGCTGGGAGATAGCAGATATGTATGTGAGCCATACAATTTCCTTGTGCTTTAAGTAGCCCTGAGGACAAGGCTTTGCAACCAGCTATCTCCAACAGAAGGCAAGTAGACATGTGGCTGCTGAGCATATTTTCTGTGTCCACCCAGAAAGGTGTATTGCTGTGCTTCTCTTCTAATTTTCCCTTCTTGTTAATGAAACATGAGTAGGATGTGATGAGGTGCTTAGTTCTCAGCTTTTCAGACAGCGTTGCAAATGGTGAGCTGCAGTGGGCATCACTTTATCTGCCATGCAGACTTGGTGTCCCCAGGGGCTTGGCACAGTCACCACAGCCATAGCCAGTTTTGTGAAAGTTTTATCTCTGCTTTACAATAGGATTTGGCCTTTGTAAGCTAACATACTGCTGATGTGAGTTCTGTATAGCCACAGAGAGGTAACACAGATGAAATGTATAATTTTATATATTTATTTCAATATATAATTTACTTCTTCACATACCTGAGGAGAGCTAGCTGGGCATGGGGGAAACGACAGGTCTTTTCATCTATAGTCCTTGTTGAGAGTTTCTACTTAGAATTCTACAACAATACTGTCACTTGTATCCTGTCACTTTCTGATGTGGATAAGTGCTCCTCCAAGATGTTTTCATGTGGGTCATCAAGAAGCTGTGACTGTCCCTAGTGCATCCTGGGTTACTTGAAATAGCAACCTCCAGAGGTGTGCCTGTCAGGGCAGAAAAGAGAAGCCACAAGCAAGTCACAGTATCAAGGACTTAGTTCTTCTTGGTATTTTATTTTCCTGCTTCCCAGTGCTGTTACTGTGAACCATTACTGAATTCATACTGAGCGTGGGACACAACAGCCAGGAAAGCTGATCTTGATGATCCTTATTGGGCCCCTTCCAACTCAGTACATTCGATGCTGCTGTGATTCCTCTTTGCAACCTCCTGGGGCTGGGCAGAGTTACAGGCAGGACTGGGAGCCGGTGTGGGAACACAGTATGACTTTCTAGAATTTGCAGTTTGCTGTCTGAATCTACTCCTAGCTAAAACTGGACAGGAGGGAAGAGGAAATGGATAGCAGTGCAGATGTACACCAGTCCCAAAGCACTTATGCACATGTTGGCGAGGAAGAGTTGGAGTAGACTCAGTTGTAAAGGACATGGTATGTGCCTCATGTTTTAAGGAAAGCTAGCTAGAAGCAGCAGTCTGTGGTCAGCAAAGGTTTCCCATGCACAGCCTCTGGAAGGGTCTTGTCAAAAGTCACTTTGGGGAAGGATTATTTCCTAATCTTGTGTGGCAGCAAAGCAAGTGTTACTTGGCAAAGATCCTCTCTCACTTAGAAAAGTTTGGTCCTGTGGCTTTTGGGGATTTGTGGTGGTGGAAAGCAGGTCGTTGCCCTAATGTGAGTGCACAAGCGATTGAGAGCTGATACCAGGGGGCTGGATCTTGAGTCGCAAGGGAATGCTCTCTGGGAGATGGCTGAGATGCTGCTCTCTGGATCACCTCTGGTGGAGAGTGATTAAAAACGAGTCGGTTGGTTGAATGTGGGTCATTCAAAGAGACGGTCCTTGTTTTACCCAGTGATGTCCTTGCATTGCTGCCACGTCACTGAGAGTTCTGCTAACTGAAAATGACAGCTCGTGAGCACACGGGTGGTGAGTGTTTCAGCTGAGAATGCCAAGATGCTGGCTCACAGCTTGCAACAGCTGCTAGCAGGGCAAGTCGGGATCTTTAGTCACAGCTTGCAAAGCCGAAGGCTGAGACTGACAAAGTGATGGCTCATGCTTTACAAGAGCCGACAGCCGGGGACCATTGCTCTGATACGGACTGACCTCTGTGTTTGGTGTCCCTGGCTGTAACAATGCTGGCAGATCTGCAGTCAGGGAGCAACAGTTGAAAAGGGTCTTGAAAATGGCTGGCTTGGCTTCAGCAGCTTGGCAGAAGGCGAGAGGAAAGCCTGTTTAAAAATAACGGGGTTTGAGCTATTGTTTCATGGTGCCTTTGCATCTTTGCACTCCCAGAAAAGTGGGGAGTTTGGATAGAGCTGCTGCCAGAGCAGGCAAGGTGGTAAGCATCTGTTGAAGCATTTAATGGAGAATGCTATGTCCCTCTCCTTTCTTTTCTCTTTCCTTTAGTGGGGTTTTTTTTCCATTTACATGTGATTTCATTGCAGTGGAATTCCTTTGGCCTCTTTAAAAGATGACGAGGGAGGGGAGGCATTCTCTGACCTTTCAACATAATTCAGACAATCTGTACATGTTTCATTTTTCATTCTATTTCCTTCTGAAGCTCTGTCCTCTTGCAATAATGGGCACATCTCTGTCCTTGAGGAAAACTCAGAGACTGGTTGCGGGGTGAGAGAGAAAATGGTCTTGAAGTAGTTCAAGGTGTTACACAACCGGGGTGTTTTGAGCTGTGATATGAAGTTGCAAACAGCGTTTTTACCTGTGGAACTTGAAAAATCACGTGGGTTTGTATGCAGCCCAGAGCAGTGTGAAGTCTTAGCTGTGCAGACCTTGGGGTCGGGAAAAACTCGTTTCGTATTTGCCGAAGCCACGTGAAGGGGCTCGGCCAAGTCTCTGTGCCCTTGCTGTGCCAGTGCATCGGCCCCAGCCCCACACCAGCCTCTGTACCTGTAACCCAGCGTCACACGGGCAGGGGGGAGAGGAGCAGTTTGAAAGGTAAAGCACACAACTAGAGAAAGTGGTGGTGCTGTGATGTAGGGCCTTGTGGGACGGGCACAGGGAATTCACTGTGCTGCTTCTCACCAGTTTGTGAGAGGCCAGCCCAGCCCTTTGGGATGCACACTGCTGCTGTAAGCTGCTCGTCCTCCTGCCACAATACAGAAAACCTCCATGAAAAAAACTCCTGTGCTGCTTCACTCTGTGCAGAGGTGTGACATGCTGCAGGTCTGTAAGTGTGGAGGGATGGCCACAAAGAGAGGAAGGGCCCTTGGCACGCTCTGGACCCTTCCTCAAAGTGGGCATGCGTGAGGTGCTCTGCGCCATCACCTCCCTGTGCACCTACTCTGAGCGCGTCCCTGTACGTGGGCAGAGTTTCACCACGTGCTTTCAGACTGGGGCAGGTAATGCTGAGGGACAATCCTGCCTTACCTTTCACCCACTTTCCTCTTGGGAAAATGCCCTTGACTTTGATTTATGCTGGATATTGTTTGACTGCTGCTGAGAACCAGTCCAACTGCTCGTTCGGTGCAAATTAGAATAAAGTCAGTTGAGTAAGAAATACAGAAAGATGTGGGATTTGAGCTTGGCTAGCAATGAATTCGCTAGTTTCCACAGCTCCAGAGCTGGAAGCAGCATAATCACATCAGCTCTGCGATTGTGTTAATAAGCTCTGCTGCATCATGGCTGTAATTGGTATTTGCATAGGGCTCTGCAAATATGAAAGCATTGCTTAAATGCAAATGATAAACAGGTTGGCTTCCAGACAGCCTGTATAGCTTGCCCTCTTGGCTAATTAGGCAGTGAGGCACTTGGCATGAATGTAAAACAAAGGATGGAATCAAATGTGGGGGGTTGCTTTGATTGTGACTAGATGGGCTGGTCCCTCTTCAAACCATTTGGGTGGGCTTGGAGAACTGCTAGTAAAGGAGTGTGCAGCGTTTTGGGATCTCACTTGCACGAGGTGCCCTCAAAGCCATGGAAATAGCCGTGCTCTGCGTCCCTTCCTGTGAGCCACCAGGCCATGGGATTGACACCGCTTAGTGCCAGGATGCCAACTCTAATCGAGGAGTTTTCACCCTTCCCAGCATTGATGTGAATTTAAATAGAGGAATGTGCGTAGCTCAGCTACTGGCTGGGGTTTTATTGGACGCCAGCCACCTGCTTTTTAGCAATAGTAAACTCTGTCTTCTCATGTAATTGTTTTAAACTGCGGTGCAGTTTGGGCAGGCAGCTCGGCATACACGGATAACACATCCAGGATGACTAGGAAGGTTCCAAAGCTCCTGTTATTCCTCTCTCCTGTGGAAACTGCAATCATGGGAAATTAAATTACCTGAGTTTGTGTTTTCTTCCCTGGAAGCAAAGTCAGACACTGTGATATTTCACACACATGCAGAAATAACTTATTTTTAGTTATTTCCAAACCCTGAACATTTGCACTACTTGGCAAAACGAGGCTTGGTGTTCACAGCCTGGGGGAGTTTAAGGCTACTGCATTGTTTGGAAACAGATCACACTCTAAGATGATGTATTTTAAGTTTAATCATTCAAAAGTTGTTGAGCATCCAGTCAAGGGAGCATCTCCTCAGAACAGTGTCTGTTTTTATTGGGTTATTGCACAAAATCAGCATGGCATCCGAATGATCTTGCAGTATCATCACGAAGTGTGTTGTTCAGCTGCTGAAGTGATACTAGAAAATGAGTATCATTTTGTCAGCAAGTGAATGCATGTGAAACCAAGCATCAGGAAGGAAGGATTACATGCCAGGCTAGTGGGTAACAAAGACTGAAGTAGCACAGGCCTGCGAAGGGAGCTGGGCTGGTGAAATAAAGCAGTGCAATTTTGATCTATTAGAGGAGACAGGAAGCACATCAGAAAGATCTATTTCCTTCAAATAAGAACCTTGCTTATGCACTCTCCTGCAGAAATCTTCTCAGCTACCTCAGTCTCTTGGCTGTGGAATTAAAATCAGGAGCCATGCCACTGCAGGTTGTCCCTGTAAGCAGGGATTTGAACATAGCATTTGCCAGCTTAAAGTTCTGATAGCCAATTCCCCTTCGGCCTGTGTTGGAGCAGCACTGCTAAAATGCTCGGTGTTTGAGAGAGGAAAGCCAGGCCAGTGTCCAGAGCTCCCAGGTGAATTGACCCTGTTGCCAGGGGGATGCTTTGAAGTCACAGGGATGCTTTTCAGCGCTCCCACATCCTGCAGGACGTGCCAGTGATGCCCTCTTGACGTGCACGTGTCCTGCTGCCCGGGCAGAGCAAGCTGTAATACTTGGGAAGTACGAAAGGAATTAGTGGTGGTGCTGTGGAGCAGGTGGTGTACAAAGGCCTGTCAGGTACAGTGTTGGGGATCAGAGTGTCATTTACATGCACTTGGCTTCCTTATGGAGGTGAGTCAGAGGCTGAGGAGTTTCAGTCCTGTGAGGAGCTGAGTGTGTGCTTGAAGGTGCGATACGTTCTTGATGTCTTCCGAGAGGGACGTAGCAGAGCTGAACATTTTAGCTCAAATGAGGGATCATCTGTGGGATGGAGGGGAATCAGGAGGGTAGAGATCACAAGGCTGCAGCAAGCCACCCAGATGATGGCTGAGCTTCCCCAGCTGCTGGGAGTAGATAGACGCCACTTCCCGTGCGGCTGATGCCATTGCCATCCCTCCGGTGTTCCCTGACATCATTTCTCTGTTCATGTGTGACATTGACATATTAAACACTCTTTAGCTGGAGGTTGTGCTTCATCACCTCCTCTGTTCATGCAGTCAGTGTGTACCGTTCCACCAGGAGTGACTTGTGATCTGAAGGCAGGCTCTGAATCCAACCCGTGTGAACTACCGTGCTGCTGGCAGCTCTGGTCTGCCTTGGACCCCTGACTGCTGGGGCCACACAAAGGCTCTGAGTGGACAGAGACCCTTTTTCAATCCTGGTAAGCATGAAATTAGTTTTCCCTGTATCTTTTCCTTTGGCAGAAAGCCTGGCTGTAATGGTAGCACATTGGGCAGGAGAGGGAGCCTTCACCTTTTTTTGGGTGTCGCCTCACGGGTTGTGATTAATTCCTTGGGTTGTGTGAGAGAGCGTGCTCAGGGAGAGGATCTGTTTATCTGTCTGAGAACACCTTCTCTCAACAAATTAGTTCTTTCCTTACCAGATAATGAGGGATATCCTGACCCGGAGGAGCAGGGGAGGGCATGGCACGGAGCTGACAAGATCAGAAACAAAAGCAGAAGCCAGAGATGAAAAATCCATTTATTGAAGAACAGCTGCAACACGCAAGCCAACCGCTGCAGCAGCTCATCCGTCAAGGGAATCTGGCCTTGCCTCACTGTAATCTAAACTGAATCTAATTTAGATTCCAGGCAAGGGATGGGAACCCTTTCCTGAACCAAAACAAGCCTTGCCACCTCCTACCTTTTCATTACTCATTCCTTAATTTGTTTGGGTTTCTTATGTAGGACACTGGGGAAGAATAGCTTAAAGCTGTGTGTGCCTCTGCTAAATCTGCTGTTACAATCGCTGCTTTGCTGTCCATGGGCTTGAGTTTTGATGCAGTTACAGCACCCAGAGCTGGTGATGTGCCTCTGCCTGGGGCCCCCGGCTACTCAGGCACGAACACCCTCCCCTGCTTTCCTGAGCACTGAATTACTTGCACAGCTGCTTGATTTAGTCTGGGGGAGTCTGCTACAGCCTTGGGCTCAAGCAGTTTCTCTGTTTTATCGTTCTAAAAATCAGCTCTGCCTACATACATCGATCAAAGCCATCCTGGAAAAAGGGACTGGAAGAGAGTTCTCTTTGGTTTTGAGATGCCATGCTTGCTGACCTACTTTCTGCCTCTTGCATTATAAGTTGATAAGCAGCAAAACTTGGCCTCCTGGTCGGTGCAAGTCTGGGAAGACTAAATGGCACAGATCCTTCCCTGGGGCTTGCCAGGACTCCAAGCACCAGAGCCGAGGTGTGCAGACTCTGCTCAGGACCATGGCAGCAGTCTTTGTTCACTGTTCTATTGCCAATTCCCATATTTTTTCAGAGGCTGTTTCCTGAGGAGTGAGAGGAGGTGGGATTTGGGCACTGATTGCAGTAGGGATTTCTGTAACGTGGGGCATGTCAGGACAGTGCCTTGGAGCATGTCCCAAACCATTGCACTACCTCATAATTTCCAAACTCGCTGTCTGATTCTTTGACATGTGCTCCTCACTGTCTCCCGTCCCCCCCTCCCTCCTGGAATCCCATCGCAGTTCTGAGGTGGTTGCTTCCCTGTGATTACTCCACTGCCATACGGAAATCTCCTGTGATCCTGCAGATATTTGCCCTGGTCACCCTCTCGGGGCCATAAATCTCATGGTACCCACATGTATCGTTCCCATAACGACTACTTTGTCTCCTGCTGGTTGTGCACAGCACGCCTAGATCTGAAGGAAGTGGTGAGTTGAGCGGGTTGTTACTCCCTGAGGGTGAAGAAGAGGTTAATTGTGAGTTCAGGGCATGGACAAAACCTCCCTGTAAGCAGTTGGGGAACGGGAAAACTGAGTGGTGAAACAGGGATGGTAAGAAGAACCCCAGAATTGAAGGTATGGAAAGGGTTAAGAGTTTGCACTGCACCAGGGTGTGCAGATATGTGAAGTCCTAACTGGCAGCAAGTTCTCTGCTGTCTCTGGCTTCTGCCCATCAGGGCTGCATGCCCTGTTGTAGCATCGTTTTCCAGTTAGTACTTGCCAGCCTCCTTGTGGCAAGTATTCTAAGCCAGGTGAGAGAGGTGGGTGATAAGATGCTTCGCGGCGACCAGCTGGGAATGGGAGTGAGGACTGTGGGAACGCCGCTTCCTTCCCGCTTCCGAGAACTGCAGCAAAACCAAGAACCTCCATCACGTGTGGTGTGCGCTCCAGAGCGCTTCAGGCAAGGGCTGGGGAGCTTTGTCCTGGTTGCAGTAGGAAATTCCAGTCGAAACCAAGACTGGGTTGGCCTCATTAGAGCGGGACACAGGCGGCAAAACATCTCCTTGCCCAGGATTCCTTTCTTGTTGCTGAGGTGAGTATTGGGGTCTGCTATGTAATGCGTCTGGCTGCTTTTTGTGATCCAGTAATTGGGCCCCATCTTCCCCTACGGCCTGTCTTAGCGATGCCTTGTACCCTCTTATGATTTTATTTCCTCTAGGAGGTTTTCTTCTGGCTCTTGCTCAGCGCTCTGGTGCAGTTTTAGTACATCTCTGGCTGGTGATGCTGCCATTTCATCGCAGTTTGAGCTGAAAAGGATTTGCAGGTGGGTGCTGAGGGAGATTTTTTGGGAGTATAGAGACACCCCATGAAATACTGGTTGGGGGGTTCAAAATTCTGGTTTTTCTTAGTAATGACATGGTAAGTAATTAGTAATTTTCTTAGTAATTACATGTGGAGGGTCAACATAAATGTTAGTATTTTTTAACAAGAAGTGGTTTTAAAAATACTTTTTAAACCAGCTGGAAATAAGAAATTAGCAGCTGTTGGTCCTAATGGGTGGGTGATGAGCTTCTCTTGCCTGCCTGGACAAATGGCACTTTCCATTGCTGAGCCCAAGCTCTGCCCAGGGAAACTGGGCCAGGGAGGGCTTGTGTGTGGGCTCTGGGAAGTGCAAGCTCTTTGCTTTTCCATGATGGTGTTTCCACGTGACTAGGAAATGCTGCCACTGTTAGTGCTAAGTAGATCCCTCTGGTGACGATGCCAGTACGTCAAGACCAGAACGAGTCAAGGGGCCCGCTCCTCGCAGCAGGGGGGGGTGTGTGTTGTGTTTTCCAAACCTAAGCAGAAGCATTTTGGCTTTGAGAGTAAAATAACACGCAGGAAAATCTATATGGTGCTGGAAATGTTCCTGCTTGCATTAGATCCTCCTTAGCAATCCAAGCCCGCGCTTGGAATTGTGCCCTGGATTCCCAGACTGGTGCTCAGCGCTGCTCCGTTTCATGCTTGATTCGAGTGTGAGGCATGGAATGCCTGTCGAGCTGGCTGATGGCTATTTTCACTGGAAAACACTAGATGAGCAGAGCATTGAGTCAGTAGCTATTTGTATACATAGTAATTGGCCAGTTGTTAAATGCAAATGACTTGATGCCCCAAGAAGGGAAAAAAGTATAGGAAGAGAAGGAGAAAAAAATATGAAGCATTCATTCTGAGATATCACCAGAGGAAAGGTGATTTGTTTTTTTTAAAACTGGATTCCTGCCAGTCTGGGACTGTCTAAAGTGGAAGACTTTGATTTGATCTCTGTCTACCAGCCTAGTGCTTGGGTCGTTCCCCCATCCCTCTGCAGTTATCAGCTGCCTCTTGCGAATGAGCGTAGTGCTGGTGCTAACCCTTTCATAGGGTCACAGAATGGTTTTGGTTGGAAAAGACCTTCAAGATCATTAAGTCCAACTGTGTCTCCAGTCCTGCTAGGTCTGACACTAGACCAACTTTCCAGCAGAAGAATGGCCCCCTGTACACCACACTTTCCTGTACCTGCCTTTCATGGTGTTTGCTGCTGCTTGTAGAGAACCATGAGGGAAGAGGACCTTGTGCTGTGCTGCTGTGGAGTCTGCCCTGAAGCTGCTGGTGAAATTATCTAGGTTAAGAGGGTGCTACCATTGCCAGCAGGCAAAGGCTTTCCAGCACTTTAAAGAACTAAAGTGCTTCCCATTTGTCTGTTGGCACCCACACGTTCCAAGAGCATGATGGAAGGTGGGGGAAAGAAGAGACTGTCTGTTGAGCTTTGCCTAGAAAGGGAAATGAGGAGAGGAGGTTCTGCTGCATGTGATGCGTAAGGGAAGGAGAAAGACTGATATGCTGCTAAACCAAACCCAGGCACGATCATGGGACAGCAATGAAGGTATGGGGGTCAGTGATGGGGCGGAGGCTGCCCCATCACTGTCATTCAAACAGGAAACGGGAAGTTAAGGGCCCTCACCTCAACCCCAGATTTAATCTGTGGCCTTGAGCCAATCGCTTCACCTTGACCTACCTCTTGCTCCCACTCTTCCTCTTGGGAGGGAGGTTTGACACCTCCTGGCTTCAGAGGTTAAAAGACTTGATGAGTTTCTGGATGAATACGTTCACAGTACCCACTGAAATCCCACCTGGGTGCAGAATTGACCCAACTTGTCTAAATCACCTTTGGAAATCTGCATCTATGGACCCCTTGGTAGTTGGAAAAAGAAAATCATCCTTAGTACCCTGTTTAGGGTCACTCTGGCATGTTAGAGAAAGCACATTTCTTTCTAAACTGAAACAAGCCTCCAGCTTTTGCTGAGGGTGAGTGAGATTTCATTGCTGCCTCAGAGGTAGCCCCACACCTTTGCCTTTGGTGCATCACGCTGGTGGGCTTTATTTCTTCATTTCAGAGAAACAGCCAGTGTCAGGCACCTGATCCGTGTGTTGTGGCTGTTAGAGGCTGGGAAAGGCTGGTAATGGCTGTGGTATGTGAGAGAAAAGAGTATTTAGAGAACAAACAGCTCCTTTGTTTGGAAGTGTCATTCCTGGTATGGTTTACATTAGAGATGACTGTAGGAGGAGGATGGGCCATTGTTAAAGCATGGGGAGTTGCCCTCTGTAGTGAGCAAACCCCACGGAGTGCCTTGCAGCGGGGCTGCCTGGAGTAGCTGGAGCAGGGAGAACAGTTCGGTGCAGGAGAGGAGACAATAATCCTCACCAGGCCAGGGGAGTACGTTTCTGTGCAGCTGACTGGATGTCTGTCAGGGATGAGGTTTATGGTGTGCAGCTTGGGGTTTAGCGTGACAAAAATCCTGGCATAAAGCTTGTGTAGTTTATAGAACACACTGGTTTTGCCTCTTCCCTCAAAGGCTTTGTCCAGAGGTGATTTTGACAAAAAATGGACAGCCCACCATTGTTTGCTCACCACACAGGAGGGTCCAGAGTGATCCCTGCTTCCCTCAGCCTCCCGGCTGTCATCCTGCTCATCCTGTAGAGAAGCCCATAGTCAGCCTTGTTAATATAAAACATCTTGGGGTTTTAGAGTGGGGATTGTACTTCCAGGAAGGTGTTTAATCAAGGGTTTGTTTCCGTTGCATGGAAAAAGTAGTAGCTGGCTGCTGTAGGTGTACTGTGAGCATCCCATTGGCATGAAGGGTCAGAAGGTAGTGACTCCCGTGCTGCTGGGGGCTGGTGGCCATGTGTCGTGCCCTTGGAATGGAAGCGATCATGCTGTGGCTCAGTGGGTCATGTAAGTAGCCTTTCACCTCATTCTTACAGCGCATTTGTGGCCATATAGGATGGCTTCTGACATAACCCCTTCTGTATAGAGAGACAAACATGTGTCTCTCTGTATTGGAATATTTGTGCGTAGTGTTCTTCACTCTCTCTGATGCGCTCAGCATGACTCCTGAAAAATCAGTTGTTCTCACTGGGTGATTGTACCTGGATAAGGATGCAGTGATGCATCTTCACAAACATGAAGAAGAAAGAGGTTAAAGTCCAAGTGGTTTCCTGATTTGTTTATTCAAATGTATTTTTAAGAATAGCAATAAGGAAAACTTCACGTAAGTTGCAGATAAAACTTGATTCTGTTCCAGAACATCAGGCTCCTCTCTCAAGTAGGAGTGATAATAAATACCTCTCCCTTTTTTAAATTATTTTTTCCTAGGAAGCAGTACTCATAACAGCCACCTTCTGGAAGCAACGTGCTGATGTTCTGCGTGTTGAGAGGGGCTGGGGAGTGTACCTCAGCGGTGTCATTTGTCCTTGAGTCGGGCAGCCCCATCTCTGATGCTGGAAAGGAAGCTGGTCCTGTTCCCGAAGTGAGTGCCACCCAAAAATTCGGGTTTGGTTTTGTTTAACGTTTGGGGGTGGGCAGGTAATACTGGCACCTGACCATTAGGACCAAGAATGGTCGTGAATTTGATTCTTCCTCCACGTGTTGCTGGCAGTTGCCACTGAGTTTTAGTCCTTGCCAAAACACAGGCTTGAGCTGCTGACCTAGTTTCAGCTGACCTTAAAAGAAGCAACTTATCTGACCTTCAAGCAATTACATGACTCGGGTAGCTGGCTATCCTGTCTGCTGGCTGCAGAGCTGAGGTGCTCTTGTTATGCTCTGTTCAAGGGCTGCTGGTGGAATTGACTTATTCCCCAGGCCTTCCAGGCTGGCCGATCTCACGGGCGTTATTTTCCTTTCTCATTATCTTATTTATCTTATAAACGAGCTGATACCTGAGCACACAGAGATCTGTACCTGATATCAGCAGTCATAGATCCATTCTTCATTCAGAGCATTGAGGATGTAATGACAGCCGGAGCCATTGTTTTATATTGTTTGTAGCTCCTTGTAAAGAGCAGTGACTCAGAGCAGTTGGTTATTGCCTGCAATAGAGTCTGGGTTGGTGCAGTGCTCTCCCTGCTTGGTGCAAGCCACCCCATCTTCAGCGACATCGTGGAGCCAAGCGCCCCACACCCAGGCAGCGCGGCGGGCCCGGGGCAGGTAAGGCTTGTGGAGGGTGGTACACGACTTGGCGAGGCAGAGGGGAAGCAGAGTGACAGGGAACGTCAGGGAGGAGCTGGGCAGGGTGAAGGCAGCCCAAGGCCAGAGCAGTGAGGGAAAGGGGGAAGGCAAAGTGAGTACATGAGCGGAGCTGGTACTGTGTGCCAGGGTTCAGTCCGGAGAGGAATTCCTGCATCCCCCTTGCTTGTCTCGTGTCACAGCAACCTCACTCTGAGGTCTGTGTGGAGACTGTGCATCACTCAAGTCCTTTATGGCCAGGAGCTCTCACAATTCCACAGGGACTGATGGAAGAGTTATCCCATTGCAGGGATTTTGTGGTTTTGCTAAGCCCAGGACTTGAGATATTTGGGGTGAAAGGGGAGTATTTGCACTTGGAGAGTATTGCAGCTGATTCAGTTACCACGTGTGACTCCGGTGTAGCTTTGCACCCTGTTTATTTCTGGGAGAAGTGATTTACTTCTGAAGAGTTTCATGGTAACTGGGAAAAAGATGTGAGTGGTGCTGGCACAAAATCTGTGTGTGGGGAAATTAAAGACAGTTTTCAGAGGGAAGTGACTGTAACCAGTTACTAGTTGGGACCCCAAAGAACTGGGGGTCAGTGAGCTTGTGTGTAGCCCAGCATTTGTAAAGCATCTGGTCTGTGATGTGGACTCCCTGAGCGAGTAATTTACAGTAAGGACATCAGATAACGAGCGGATGCCGCCGGAAGGATGAGGAGAACACAAAGGGTGATCTAAGAGCTGCGTTGCCTGAAAAATGTGTCTGGAGCTCAGCTTTCCCTCCGGTGATGCAGAGGGGACAGCGCTATCTGCCGGACCCACGGAACAGCGCTGTTGCCTGTCTGGCTTGCACGGCAGGATGGCGTGGCACCGGGCGTGTTGGATCTCCTGCCCGAAACACATGCTTACACACATAGGTACACACAGCACGCAGACGTGTGCTCCCCCTCCACTACCCCTCACCTTGGGATTCCTCCCTGTAGCCTCTCCTTCCCTGTACGGTACTGGGATGGAAACCTACAATTGCCCTAGATTTGTTTTGGGTTTCTTTCTGGTCAGTTGTTTGCTTAAGGCTTGTTAAAACAAATACAAAAAGTAAGCAAGTTGTAACAGAATACCTAGCAGGGGGAAAGTGACAGCTTAGACCCTGCAGCACTGGCAAGGAATTCCCTTTGGAAAACGGTGGCTTTGAGGGAGAAAGTGACTTTTTGCAGATTGAAAGCTCTGCATAACTTCTGCAGCTCTACACAGCACCTTTGAATTTGACCAGGGAGATGTTCTGTGCTGTGAGAAGACAAGAGACTTGTTCTCTCAGTTCTGTCGTGTTGAAGCTGAAAAGCTGTTACTCTCTTCTTCTGTGCCATGTCTAATGTATTACATACGTGCTTGTCATTTTTAGATGGAAGGTGATGAAAGTTGTGCTACTAGGAGCAGAAAGTTGGAAACCCACAGATGGAAGATGCACAGCGTAGCCAAAGACCACAGAAGTTTCTCTCTCACAATGGGGGACTCAGTTCCTCAAGATGCTCTCACCAAACAGCTCCAGCACTAAAACAAGTCTCTTGGAATCCGTTGTCTTTTCTGGACTCCTGTGAGAACAAACCTAAAAGTAGCCCAGAGATGTCTTCTAGGGGACTCCAAAATGAACTTGAAGCTGCGCGCGCCGTGTTTATTGACAGCTGTGAGGAGATTCAGCACTTCAGTCCAGCCAAGGTAAGACAGTCAGGCATTGGGTGTATTTTACTAGCAGTAAGAATTCAGAAATTAAATGAAGGAGTGTGAATGAATCTGTGTGTCAGCCTGATGTGCTAATGGATTTTTATCCGCCGCGAAGGCAAATGAGCTGAGGAGAGGCCCAGGAGCACGGCTCTTAGACTCTGGGTTGGTAAAACAGGGCTTCGGTTACAGCACACAAAGGATAACCTGTGTGCATGTGTGCAATTTGATTTTGTTGGCACCCACTCCCAGAAAACAATACCCCAAAAGTACCTGGACCAACACCAGGGCTTAGCGTTTCCAGGATGTGCACAGTAACACGCTGCTAAACACAGCCTGCGCTAAGGGCCTGGAAAAAGGGGTTTATTTAGTTGCTGACCACAGAGTGTTAGCAACGTGCTGGAATGTGGCTCGGTGCATTTCTTGGATGCAGAGGGGAGCCCTTTCAAGCCAGCCTGTAGAGAGCACCTGCTGCTCAAAGGGATCCCAGTCCCTGCCAGTGCTCTGTGCGCGCGCAGGCTCTGGCTTACACAAGACCACGCTGCGTTTGAGGGAGCATCCCTCTGGCAGGGAGCACCACCACGAGGAGTGGTACCGGTTCACAAACAGCTCAGGCAGTCTGCTTGCCACAGCACGTACTTCTTGTTCACAGAGGGGAGAACTCATTCCTAAGAATTCATGGAAATTCCTAAGAATTCATCCCTGAGACTGTAATACATACAATTCCTAAGAATTGTAGTTACAAGTACAAAGGTACTTTTACTGTGGTTTAGGGCTTGGTTTGGGGAGGGTTTTGTTGGGTTTTTTTTTTAGTGCAGAGAATGAATCACTCAAGTGCTGGACTTCAAGTGATTAACTTCATTGCACTGGCAAACCCAAACCATTCATGCAGCGCTGGGCTTTTAACTCATCCTAAGAACTTAAACTCATGTAACCAAAGTGCAGTTGTGTTCTTCACACTGTACATTTTGACTGGCTTGTGAAAAGAATGTACAAGTTGATGGCTCTTCCTGGCCGGTTCCCAAGATGACTGAGGAAAACATGATTTGCAACATATTTGGCCACAGCTTGACTCCGAGTGAGAAGACAGGTTTCTAAGAATTTTTTCCTATGAATTCTTTCCTAAGAATCATTTCCTAAGAAGGAGTTCTTGTCATTTACAGGCCTGAAAGGAAAACGGTCCTCAGAGCCAAGGATAGAGAGAGGCTTGTGTTGAAACAGCCTGTGTTTTCTCTGGGAGGCAAGGATGGCAAAGGGACTGTGCCTCGTGGTCCTCGGGGAAAGCAGAAACGGGAGAGCAGCTGGTACTACTGGGTCAGGATATTGCCCGTCCAGAAGAGGGACCTTGGAAATGGGGTGGCCTCTTCTGCAGGAAAGAAGCAAGCAAAGCCAAGCCCAGGTAGCAGCAGGAAATCACAACAGCACGCTTGACCTGTGTCCAGTGGCAAGAGGCCCTGCAGCGTGTGGGCGAGGGAGAAGAGGAGCGGTGCTGAGGTACGGCGCGTGGCTGTCGGGAACCAGAGGTGGGGGCTGTGCGGGGGAAGCCTGCTCCATTGCATGGCATGGGGAAACAGCTGGTGGAAAATGATGCAACGCCAATGTAGGCAGGTATTTGGATAGGGAGTGCATGTCAGATAGCACAGCTGCTCAGGCACTTGCATCTTAAAAGTGTTAATGGGGACTTGCCCTCTTGAATTGGGGTGGGGGGAGATGCGCAGCCAGGGCTGGGTGCAGCTGAATGCTGCAGACCTAGTCCCCAGAGCTGGGACTGTGCAGCAGCTGGGAGAGTGGGTCTACGGGTGCAGAGATGTGTAGAGAGTGGTGCTGGAGTCATCCAAAGTGTAGAGCACAGGATGGGAGCCAGGTGCTGGCAGGGCTGTGGAGAATCCATTTCAAACCTTGAGTGTGGAAATGAGAAAACCCAGTGAGCGTTCATCACCCTCCGGGCACCCTGCAAAGGCAGCTAGAGAACTCTTCCTTTGCTGTACGTTTCTGTAGGATGGTTTTTAAAGTGTGTGGGCAGGGATGCCTGCATCTATTAAATTCAGCATTGTTAAATTGGTGTGTGTTATCCTTTGTGGCTTCTCTGCAAACCGTTACTGGTTTCATACCAGTAGGCTGGAGGATGCTCTGTGGGAGCAGCGGTGAGCAAGAGGGAAGGGTCCTTTCTTCCTTTCCCTGTTCTCTCTCCCAGCACTTGCGCATCGGGGGATTGTGCTGCTGGTGTTTGGTTGTCACACAGCTTGGGGGGGCCTTGAGGTCGGAAGGGTTGTTGATCCCAGTGGTGGGAATGTGTTGGCTCCTGGCAGTCAGGAGCGGCTGTGCGAGGAACAAGCTTTGCCCATGTTCAGCTGCGCAGCAAAGAGGGCGTTTGCACTGGAGCGAGCTGATGTGATTGCAGATGGCAAAGGGGGCTGCTGAGATGGCTGTCAGAGGAGGCCAGGCACACAGATTTGTGTCCCCATGCCTGGAGCCTGGCTCGAGGGCCATAAGAGTGAGGGACCACCGGGCACAGGGCGCTGGCGTCTTTATCTCTTTGCCTTGCTGTGCCTGTGCAAAAGGCCCAGCCTTTTTTCCTCCTCTTTCTTTATTCCCCCTGCCCGTGAAGCTTTAACTGGGAGGGTTGCCATAGCAACCCCTGGATGATAAGTTGGGCTGCTTCTTGCAGCATTCAAGATTTCTCACTCTCGACATTCGGATCCCTTCACAGTTTTCCCCTGGAGTGCCAAAATGGCCGAGAGCTTTGTGATGCTGAGCATCCTGCATCCTTTATACCCATCCTCCAGCCTCTTTGCTGGGGCTGTTGGGGCTCTGTTAGGGCAGGAAGGGGCAGCTCTGCCTCCTTGCCTTGGGCGGGCTGTAAAGAATACATCTCTTCACAGCACATCAGGGCTGAAAATTGAAACAGACTTCTGATGCAGGCTGGGCAGTGGTCAGTGCCAGGTCAAAACAGGCACATGGAGATGTTGCTGTGGCTCCCAGATCACAGCAAGAATGAAAGTATCTTATCCTTTCATTCTGAAAACATTCAGTATCCCTGAGTAAGTCCTCTTTTTCTCTCTGTTTGGGTTGGTTTGGGTCTTTTTTAAACCCCCCACCTATTCTGGCAGTTCAATAAGCTGGACTGACTGCTAGTCATCATTTCAAATCACCTTTGGTTTTGTCTGTCATACGTGTAGCATGCTCATAGTGAAGAATAAACTCCTCCAGAGCTGGGAGGAGAGGGTGTGATCTGCATTTTCTTCCCTGGCTTGTGGCTTGTTGTGTGACAATTCTCCCATGTACAGTCTCACCAGAGTTGTTTTTCACCATCCAGACCCCACTGCCCTTCTTCAAGTAGCAGCTATAAAACCAGTCTGGCACAAAGTGTTTGAGGTCTGAGTGACAACTCATTCCTTGTTCAGGATGTTCCTTTGTCGCTGTAATTTACGTTGCTTGGCAGGAGTGTTCTGGGGTTGGAGGAGAAAAGAGCTTCTGTGTCTACCTGGGGCAGCACCAAGGCAGCTGGTGTTAGGAAGCATTGAAGGGTCACTCACTGGCTGCTGACCGAACCAGCCTTGCAGAGCTGCTGCATCCTCTTAATCCTCTCAGCCCCTCTCTCTCCTCCCTGGCAGGATGCTCCGTAATAGATGTAATTAGAGCAGCCGTAGCACAAACAGTACAGCTCTGCTGATCCCTGCTCTGCGTTTTCTGGCTCCCTGAGAACAGATGTGATTTCCACAGGACTTCATGAAACAGGTGGTTGTCAAATGAGATAGCTGGGGACATTGTTCCTGTGTCTATAAAAAACCCACCATGGATGCTCATTGTGGGATGGATTGTTCCAGGAGAGTCAGGAGCCTGTCCTGTGGCTTTGCCTGCCTGTTCTTTCCTTGGGTTGGGAACATAGCAAGGGGCAATGGGAGAAAAGCAAATGGCTTTAATATGGGAGACCGACTCCTTCCATGGTCTCTGGGTATCGTGGCTGCCATTTTGCCTTCCTGTGAGGGAAAGTCAGGTTTTGGCATTTGGATATTCGTGATGGATGGCTTCTGAGGGGGCAGGGGGAGCATGGGAAGTGTGCTGCTGGCATTGGCAGCCACTCATCTGCAAGCTGTTGGTCTCCACAGCCACGCCTGGCTCTGAGATCCGTTACATGGGTGGTTTCTTTGGTTGGTTTGCTGGTGGGGAATGCACAGTGACCCAAAGAGTCGAGGGAGCAGAGAGCGAAACATGCCTGCCAGCATATAGGGACTGCCATGGCTTTGGTTGTCGCTGCCGGAGCACTTCAGTGCTGCAGAGGCTTCAGAGGTCACAGCTGGATGTAGGCTGGAAGAGGGCAGAGTAACCTGTCCAGTCAGTAAAATGAAGCAGGAAAGGAATTGGGAAGATGTCCTTAGCTAGGATTTGCTTGGAGTTTTCACGATAGGCTGTACAGGGTGACATGGAGGCTGTTGCTCTGTGTGTGGTTATTGGCAGATGATGAATATGGCTTGCTGATGCAAACATGATTAGATGATGTCTAGGAAAAGTGCTGGCTGTCTCTCTTCTCTGCCTGCTTTGCTCAAACAGCATCGGGGCCGGGCTGTGTGTGTGTGTCGGGAGGCCCCAGAGCTGTGGTCAGATCGGTGCTGGCTGGGAGTCGGAGTGCAGCTGAAGGGCTGGAAGCTGATGCTTCCCCAGGGCTGTGGCTCTCTCTGGTTTAGATGGGTCTCGCCGTCTGCTGCGCTCTGAGCGTTGGCACTGCAGGCAGCTCACGTGTCCTTCTCTGGTGGGGCTGGGCAGGTTTAATTCAATATATTGTGCTGGTTGTTGAGCTGGCATCGGAGCGGATGCTTTAAAAAGAGGGAGTGCATTTAACCAGCGCTTCATTTGTCCCCTCTCTGTCCACTGTGACCTTCAGAGCTGGAGCAGCCCTTCAGGGCTCAGTGGCCCCGGTCCAAGCAGAGAAAGCCCAGCCTGGCTGCTGGCATTAAACTCCTGGGAATCAGACTGGAACATGAGGAGAGGGGATTTCCCAGTGCTTCCAATGGTGACCTTCAGAGCCGTGCAAACGCTAGTATTAAACTCGTTAAGCAGCGGAGGCCTTTGTGTGACCCCGCATGGATAACTCCCCACCCCACCCCCAGCTCCCCCTTGGCTTTATTTTGGAGACGGGACAAACGACGCTGCTGTCCCCACCTCCGGCTCCTCTCGCCCACCCACCGCGTCCGTGCAGCCGGGAAGGGAAGGTGCCCAAGCGCTGACACCCCCTTGCCCCCGGGGGCTGCCGGTTCGGTGGGTCCAGCATCCCCGGCGGGGACCGCCAGCATCCCCGCTGCCGGGAGGAGCCGGGGCCGGGGGAGGGAGCGAGGCGCCCGCGCATGCCTGCCGCGGGCCGTGCCCCCCGCCCGGGCTAGGCTGGGCTCCGCGCAGACGTTGCCGGCCGCGGCGGGCGGGGAAGCTGCGCCCCCGCGCAACGCTGCGCGGCCCTTCCCGCTCCCCTCCCCACTCCCGGACGGAGAACAAAGGGCCGCCGCCGCCTCCTCCCAGCGCCGGGCCGAGCCACCTCGCTCCCCGCAGCCACCTGCTGCTCCGCGACCCGGCACCGCCCGGCACCTCCCCTGCGCGGAGCGGCGGAGGCGGCGGCCGCGCCCGCCGCGTCGCGGGGAGCTGGGGAGCGGCTGCGGGCTCCGCGGAGCTGTCCGCGGCCGCGGCCCTGTCCGTGGTGCTGCCGGCGGGGAGCCCGGCGCGGAGCCCTCGGAGCCGAGTCAGCCCCCGGCTGCCGCCCGCCCCCGGCTTCCCCCCCGTCGCCGGCGAGAGGCGCGGCCGGCAGCCCGAGGCATCCTGTTGCGCCGGGCCGGCGGCTGGGAAGGGAGAAGCGGCGTTCTCGGAGAGAGCCTCTGCCCGGCGTGAGGCTCGCTCAGGGCTCGGAACAATGGCTGCGCTGCCAAGGCTGGTTTGTGCGTCTTCGGTGGTGTTGGTGGTCTGGGGTAGGTGCCTCCGTTGCGCGTCGTCTCCGTCCAGGTTCTCCGACAGACCTGGGGCTTTGCTTCCCCGCGGGATGCTTCCCTAAACACCCCTTTCCCTAGTAAGGCTCCTCTAACGCTGCCGCCGTGAGGACCAGCCTTGGAAGCGGCTTGTTTACGGGAGGAGAAGGAAGAGCAGCGTTGAGGCAGAGTTAGGGCGAACGCCAGCAGGGTAAACGTGAGCAGAGCAAAGGCGATCCCGCCCAGCAGCCCTGGGGCAGGGAACCCGGGCTTTGCTACACCTGCAAGTTCTGTGCCGTTCCCTGTGTGCTGCTGGCTTGAAATTTGCAGTGTAATTTGGCATTTGGTTGCCTTGGGGAGGATGTGCAAGCCCTGGAGCAGCACCCATCAGCCCTCGCTGTCCGTGCAGGCTGTGTAACCTGGAGTACATCCTTTCACAGCACTTAGGGTCTTTCCTCTGCCCCCCTCCCCCAGAAGGGCTCAGTTCATTCTGCCAGTCCAGCTGCCTTCGATGTGCACGTACACCCACAGCTCTGTGCGTGGGAGCAGATCAGCCTGTATGATTTTCATTTAGCTCGGAGTAAAGCGTGATCCAGGAGCTGCCTCCTTTTCTCCCAGAAAGCTGGTGCTACCCAGGGAGCTGGTAGTACAGGAGAGCTGGCATCTGGCTATTTCCAGGATAAGGCGAGCCGTCGAGAAGAGGGGGTTAACAGTATCTCAGAGGCTGAGGAAAGGGGGTGGGTGGGGGGGGGAGGGAGCAGCCAGCAAAGTCAGCATCTTCAGTGAGCTAGACTAGGCTTTGGAGACAGATTTGGACAGACAGAACCCAGTGTTGTTTAGCTTGGGGGAACAAATGTCAGCAGGGATTTAGTCCGAGATGTCATGCCGAAGAATTCCTTTTCTTGTCAAGTGTTTGGCTTCCCAGGCAACGATTCCTGCCTTGTTTGGGAGAGCAGTTGTGTTACCGTTGCCAGCCTAGGCACAGGGCTGATTGGAAGCGTTTTGGACAGGAATGCATGCACAATCAATAACTCCTCCTGCTGCCAGATTTACTCGAGCCCCTTGGTTCCCAGTGAGACCCAGGAACAGGAAGGGCAGCGAATCCTCCCGGGTTGCTTCCAAGTCGTTGCCATTTTAAACCCTCCAGACCTTTGCACAAAGAGTGAGCTGTTCCTCCCCACTTTCCTCCTCCTCCTGGGCTTTCCCTGGACCAGGCTGTGATTGCTGCTGGAGCAGGAGCGTGCTGGGGAGAGGATGCACAATGCCTCGAAAGTGGCGTTAATTACTATGGGGAAAATTAAAGTTGTGGCAAAGCAGCTGCTGGAGAAGGTGGATCTGCATGAAGTGATCAGCCACTTGTTAATTACCATGAATTATTTATATCTCAGAGAAGGAAGCTTTGGTAAAACTTGACATTTGAGACTTTTCTGTTGTCGGAGGGTGCTGGTGACCAATCTGGGTTTCCACTGGGGATGATGTGATGATAAATGCTGAGATGTGGGTAAGTGATGTCTCTCTAACTCTGGCTTATGTTTCTTCTCTGCTGCTCCTCTTCCCTAGCTGGGTTTTGTTCTGCAGTCTGTGTCGAAGTCCCATCAGAGACAGAGGCTGTCCAAGGAAAGCACATGAAGTTACTCTGCATCTCCTGCATGAAGAGGGAGGAGGTGACAGCCAGCACGGTGGTGGAATGGTTCTACAGACCGGAGGGTGGAAAGGATGAACCTGTATGTATGTTTGGTAGCTGAGCCCTTGTTTCTGTAGGTTTTACTGTGAAACACAGTCCAGGGAACTCATGTGGGAGAAGCCAAAAGGTATTGCTCAGAGTTTGTCCTGCAACAGGATCCCCGGGGAAGACCATGTATGGGAAAGGAGAGATGAACAAACCTGAAACCTTTCTTGCCTCGTTCTTAGCAGACAACTGTTCTCCTTCTGTCTGGCAACTAAAGGGAGGAATGGGATGGGAATTGACTTACAGTGACCTGAGCAATATAATTGCCAGTGGTGACCCAAAGGGTGCCACAGATGTGAGCTGGGGTGGGGAGTTTAAGGACGGGGACCGGAGTCAGGCAGAAGCCTGTGAGAGGTCAGGCCCATGAAAGGCACCCAAGCTCTCCTCTTCTGGTGTAGCCTTTCCACGCTGTCATACTTACCCTGCAGCACCCCCACATCAGCTGAATATCCTGGGGCTTATCAAAAATGACTGTCTTTGCTGTGCCTATTCTGTGGTGCCTTCTTACAACAAGCTTACGTGCCCTGACCGACAGGCAGGAATATCCTGCATGAAGACTGCAGGATCCCAGTTTTTAGCTCCATTGCTCATCTTCTGTGTCACTGTCAACATGTGTGTGTCTGTTTCTGCCTCTGTGATGGAGATAATTCACTTTTCCTGTCTTTTGTAGTCTGAGATTTTGAGGTAAAGGGTGATGGGGTATGAACTGCTGCTGTTCCTAAGTGGTAGCCTGGAATGTACGTGTGTTTGAGCAGAGGATGGTGATGTTCCTTGCATGTGCTGTGCTGCTGTCCGGGTCAGTGATTAACCAGAACACCCTTTTGCCCTTCCTCACACAGATCTACGAGTACAGGAAAACAAACCATGAATTCCCAAGCCGCTTCAGCGGCCGGTTACAGTGGAATGGGAGTAAGGACATGCAGGATGTGTCCATCACCGTGTTAAATGTCACCTTGAACGACTCGGGTATCTACACCTGTAACATCACCCGGGAGTTCGAGTTCGAGATTCACCGACCTCTCTTCACCAGCTCCAGGCTGATCCACCTCACCGTGGTGGAGGAGGGTACGGGGGGCTGGCAGGAAGCGCGTCGTGCCTTGAGTCGCCGTGGGTGTTGTCATCTGGGGACATGGTTTTTCACAGTGTTGCAGGAGAGGGGCGGCTGAGCTGCTGGGTAATTGTGTCTGCCTTGGCCAGCACCAGCTGCTGTGTGGGGTTTGGGAGGAAAGACGTGCGTTGTGCTGGCTGGCTGCTGGCTTTTTTTAGGCTCAGAGCCTTCGTCTGTGAATGTGGGAAGGTAAAACAAACTTGGGTGGGTGGGGGAACAGCTGGGCAGAGGTTTTCTGCTCCCCTCTGACCAGCCAGCTCTAGGATGCTGCAGCGCAGCCTTTGCCAGGGTACCCAGAGCTGCTGCTCCCTCCCAGTGTAGTGGCACCTGAGCATCTCCAGCAAGG
This sequence comes from Gallinula chloropus, assembly GCF_964237585.1. Taxonomy (NCBI): domain Eukaryota; kingdom Metazoa; phylum Chordata; class Aves; order Gruiformes; family Rallidae; genus Gallinula; species Gallinula chloropus. The sequence goes on along the minus strand of NC_140109.1, from coordinate 2,235,286 downwards.
TGGGTTAGGAAGGCTGGCAGTTGGAGCTGCTGTTCTCTGCTACCTGCGTGCGAATGATCCGACTGTGTCATTTTCTTAACAGCTGGAGAAGACTTCACCTCGGTCATCTCTGAAATTATGATGTATATTCTGCTGGTCTTCCTCACCTTGTGGCTCCTGATAGAAATGGTCTATTGCTACAGGAAAGTCTCGAAGGCAGAAGAGGCTGCCCAGGAAAACGCGTAAGTGGGAAATCTCTCCAGATGTGAGCTGTTCTGTGAGGGTTCTCCAGATGTCTCGGCCCTGATCAGACTCCAAGAAGAGTGGACTTTGCTATTGTTTGTTTCCATCTGGTGTTTTGCTATGGCTGGAATTGCTGCAGTGTTTGGGAGCACCAAAAGAGGCAGTGCCCTTGCCCAATGGCCCGGGTAGGGAGGGTCACCACAGTGCAGGGTGTTCCAAAGTGGCCTGGTTTGATGAGCTTTCAGAGCTCTCACAGATGGAGCAGCAGAGATGTTACCAAATTTTATACTAGCCCATTCCTACTTTTCTCCATACTTGGCTCAGATAAGGGCGCCCTTCGTACATGGTAGGAGGACTGTATATGTAGGATGTTACAGTAGGGAAGACTCAGTGTCTGCTCCTGACTATGCTGAGGGGAGTTTCCTACTAGGACCATCTTCTACTGGTGTTACTACTGTGTTACCCCAGAGATGCCCTTCAGGGCGCTCAGCATCTCTGAGAGAGTGAGTGGACCCGACCCGTGGTTTTGCTCTGTAGCACTTGAGGTGATGCTCTCCTCCTTCCCTCCAACTACAGGACAGACTATCTTGCGATCCCATCGGAAAACAAGGAAAACTGTGCCGTGCCTGTGGAGGAATAGCAGAGAGGAGCCAGCGGCACGAACGGCACCAAGGTAGGGGACAGGGAAACAGCTCATCACTGGGTATGTCTGTCAGCCTTACTACAGTGGGGGTGTGGGGCTGGAAAGAAGGTGGGCGGGAGACTCCTGGGACCTGGCTGTGCTCCTCTGGAGCTTCCCCAGTGACCTTACAAGCCATGTAGGTGTATCTTTACATGGTGGGTATATGACTTAAACCCCTAACCACACATACCTTCAGGTCACAATGTGATGAACTCCTCCATTGCCTGTTCCTGTGGAGCTGGGAATAGTCACTGTTCCCTGCAGATGGGGAGCTGTGCTCATGGGGGGGAATATCAGGGCACTGTCTCCAAAGGAAGCATCTGCTAGGAAGGACTTTGTGTGCAAGACCGAAATCCAGATTGTTTAACATCTTGTTCACGTCCTGTGCTAATTCTGACACGATCCCTGCTTCAGTGAGGTCAAACACCTCGGGCTCCACGAGGAATTCTGTCGCTTGCAGGGGCTCTGAAGACAGAAGGAGCGCGTGACGCCAGCCAGGTTTGAGGGGAGCTCTGCGCCGTCGGGAGGACACGCGGGGAAGTGTAAATTCTCTTCCATTTGCCTTGGACTCTGTACAGCCTTGACTTTGGCCTCATGACTCCATTCTGAGCTGCCAGCCCATTTGCTAAAGGACTCTTCTTTTGAAGCATGCTGAGCAAAGAGCACAGGGGTGTGGGCAGCACGGCTCCTTCCCTTCCAAGTTTCAGTCCCATCACCACGTTAATGGCTTTGTAAATGTTAAGTGTCATTTTTCAGCTGCTGTCACCACCACCTTTATTTGCTAAAAATGCTAGTTCTCCATTGCAGAGGCAAAGGGTATGTATGTCACATCACTCTGACCTGCGGGACTGGGAACAAGGTAATCTTAGTGTGGTGTTCCACCGTGCATTACAGCCTGAACAGTCTTAACCAGTGATAAATAGGCAGAATGTAATGATTTCATTGTTGCTCCGCACCTTGTGCTGCCCATGAGTGGGCAGAGTAGGATGAGGGCTGTGATGCACTAGAATCATTGAAGATGCGTAGCAGGCAGGATGGGTCCCTGTGCCGTGTTCACACTTGGTTCTGAAGCAGGGAGCTGAGAATAGAGATCCACAAGTACTCCTACTTTGGGAGGAAGTGTGACGTAAGTATAAGAATCCCCTGTCCCCATCCATCGTTCCCACCCCCCCTCTTTCCTTTAGCAAGCGTCAGATTCCTTCATCCCCACTTCCCTCCGGTTGCCTTGCACAGCGGGTTTGCTCCTCAAGCACACAGGGACACGGTGATAGGAATAACCTATGGGGCCACATCCTGCAACAGCGGGCCAGCCAGGGATGTCTCACCCTCCCCAAACCCCAAAGGCAGGCAGCTTGATGCGAGTAGGCAAGCAGAGGAAAAAGGATGTACAGCCCACTCCGGAAGAGGACAGGCAGCTTTGTAAAATGGGAGTACAGTTTGTACCTGCCCTGGCGCTGTAGTGTAGCACCATCTAGGGGGGTAGATAAGAAAACGTTTGTTTTTCCCCAATTGCTCCCTTGTGATGATGGCTTGGCTGGGTTAACAGTCAGCGTTTGCTATCAGTGGTCCCCAGCTGCACAGGAATCGTGCCCTAAGCTCATCATTTCTGATGCAAACTTACTGTTGTGATTGTGGAGGATCAAGCAGAGTGAAGTTTGGTTTCTGGTCTCAAACGTAGATCAGCTGAGCCCAACAATTAGGATTCAGAGGAGCAGAAAGGGCAGAAATGTTGGCTGGGGTGGAGCTGTACCTGAAGGCTGAACGGGGCAAGGTTTGGGGCTTGTTTCCCTATAGCAGGTGTTACATCCCTGCTGCAATGGAGCCTGTACCGCTTGCAACCGTTGATGAACTTTGCTACACTGACCGCTTCTAAGTAGTTACAACGTGCTTGTGAATCAAGGCATGCTTCCCCCCTACGGGATTTCCTCTGCTTTGTTCTGCTGCTTTTTATGTGTTGCTGTAATCACAGGAATTACCCCGTTCCCAAGTCAGGCCCAGGCCAGATTCTGAACTGGCAGATGTTCAAAGTTCCTTTTTTTAGAGTGGGTGTCACCCGTAGTGAAGTGCCACACAGCAGCCTCGCAGCAGGATCGCTCTCCAGCCCAGCACCAAGTCTGGGAACCCCAGCACCTTTTCCAGATGAGGCACGCTGTAGTCTGAGCACCTCTTCCTCACAGCCTAACACACAACAGGGGGAAAGCAGCTCCTCCTCTCACTCAGCTGGATGTCTTCGTTTTCCCTAGGGTGACTTGCCTGGCCTCGGGGCAAGTTTTGGGCATAACCCTAAATGTAAACTCACAGCAACAGAGCAGGGACTAGATCTGTGACTCCAGAGTTTCCATCACTGACCACGGCCTTGACACCCCGCGGGGATTTTTAGGTAAGATCATGGAACTGCTCCCCCCTGCTTCAACTCACCCCCCCATGAGGCAGCGATAACCTTCTGGTGGTGTTAAGTCAGAAAGGGAGTGAACTGAGGACTTCTTGTGAGCTACCTCAGGTGGTAAAGAAGGGACATCCTCTAGTGCTCCTGTACCTTCCTGTACCTTAGGTGCATCGTCTGGAGATGCTGATTTTTTTCCCCCCCGAACAGAGCTTTCACTTTTCCAGTTCCTGCAGACAGATGTCTGGCTGTTGGCCCTGTCGTATTCTAGGCAGGAGGATGGTGTCTAAATTTTGTTCAAGATTCATATAGCAAAAAAACCCCCAAACCCAATCAAAAAAAAAAGGGATTTTTCACAGATGGTGTTAAAGGCAGGCTGTGTCCTGGAAGAGACAGTCCTGGTTGGTCTCTGCAAAGACTCTCTCTGTACTTGGAAATGACAGAAGAGGCTTTAGAACAGGCAGGATAATAAAAAGAACAAAGCACTCACGAGTCACGCTGTTTGTTTGGTAGATTTTTTTAATTTATACCGTACTTCCATTGTACTAGCTACTTTACATGAAGTTTTGGCTGCACAGCCTTTACAGTTCTAGGTTCTAGCAGGTAAGTTTCAGTATCCTTTTACCGCGTGTTTGCGCACAGCGCAAAGTTTATGACAGTTAGACAACTCCTAAAACAAAACCACGGGTCCTCCCCCACCCCACCCCACCCCCAGAGTCCACGTTAGCGCTACAGGCCCATCGGCCTCAGCCAACAGCCCCTCTCCAGATGAAATCCAGGATGGATACCTGTTGGGTACCTGTACGGCACACATCCCGTTCCTTGCTGACGTGAGGGGATCCCCATTAATGTGCAGTTACACGCAGCAGTTGGGGTTGCAGGACCCAGGACCTCAGGTGGGAAGAACACAACGCAAACACGCTCCAGGTTTGTAGCAGCTTTATCCAGCCCTGGAGCACACCATGGGAGATGATGAGGATGGTCACGTCCCGGAGGTGCCACCGCCACACGATGCCAGTCCTGGGCGGTCGCAAGGCTGCGACAGCTCTGCTGCTCCTCCCTTCCCCTGACCTCGTCGGGCCAAGAGCCAGGTTAGTGCTTCCATCTCCATTAAGTGCTGTTGCAAGGGAGGTGGGCTTGCGACAGGGGGGTGAGGGGGGAACAACACACGTGCGGCACAGGCTCCATCCAGCTCTTTGCTGGATAAGGTTGCAGTTTGGCTGGAGCTGCTCTCCCCAATCCTAGTGGTGCCGGGGCGGTTCGGGCCGAAGCTGAGACACCACCGGCTGGCTCTAGAACCCGAGCTGCATGTTGCTGTTATTCCCTAACTTTCCTTGGGAGTTTGGGCTGGGGGAAGGTGGCCGTTCAACGTTAGCAATGGAATTGGCCTAAATGAGTGAGGTAACAGAAACGGCCAGCGGAGAGGTACCTCCCTGAGCCATGTGCAAATATAATTCCTTCAGCAGAAGGAAGTCCTTTTCCCTACTGAAAAAAAATAAACCACATTCACTTGAAGAGCATACAGACGGCGGCAAGGGAAGGCGAGCGGGGGCAGCACCAGGTCAGTCCATCTATGACATTGGGGGGGGTGTGATTGTCCGGCAGCCGAGGGGAGAGGGACAAGCCGTAGGGAGCAAGCACCGCGCGCCTGTGTGGGAGAGGAGCGTGGCGCACCACGCAGCCATGCTGGAGAGCAGCCCATGCTGTCTGGCTAGATGGGGGGGTGAGGGGGGAATCTCGACCGGCAGCTCGATCAAGACACGAGGGGGTTATTTGGCCGGTGTGCACATCTAGAAAAAGAGAGGGGTTATGGCACAGAGAGACACGTTGAGACTGCAGAGCAGAGAGACTGGAGCACACCAGGCAGGGGGAGTGGGACAGAGAGCCAGCACAGTCATGCCTGGGAGCTGACACTGACACCAGTGCTCCGTGGAGCCACTCACCTCAGCTGCTTTGCTTTGACAGTCTCTGTTCCCAGCGCTGCTTTAAGCGAGCCCCTGCCAGGTGTTCTAACCAGTGCTGAAACTGTCTGAAAAGGCCAACCCAGAGTGTGCCAGGAAAGCTATCAGCAGCAGCCAGGCTTGGCAAGAGATCCAGTTGGGAAGATCTCTTTGGAGCCTCGCAGGTAGCGCAGAATGTGCAGACCTGTCCAGAGCTGCCTTGACAAAGGGGACAACAACCACTCCCCCTGAGCCTAGTACTTTAAGCTGTTTGTCCTCTCCTACCTCTGAATTAGGAAGCGGCTCGCTCCCGTCCTGGTTGGGAAAAGCAAAAAGGTAAGGATGTTCTGTGGAGAAGAGGAATTCTCCGCCTGTTTGCCATTGGCTATGACTGAGTCACCAACAAAGCCTTTCCTAGGTCACTGCACCAGGCTAGAGAGCATGGGCACAGCCTCCATGGATCAGTTTTACATGGATGCATGCTTACATGGTTTAATGCTGGATGAACCTCAGGAAGAGTCCCGCATTTTCCCACTCTTGGTAAGTAGCACAGGGAGATCTTTGTCCCTAGGCAGGAGCAAGTCACTCCCCAAAACACCTGCACCAGCCCCCACGCTGCAGCTAATTCCACACAAGCACTGGGGACTGTCTCCACCACTGCTCTAGGGCTGGATGGCGTGGAGAGCCGCAGGCTGCCCTCTCTGTCCATCTCCTCCTTGGGTACCTTGGGATCGCTGAGAGGTGATGGAAATACACGTGTGAGAAGGCAAAGCTACCAGGAAAAGGGAGAGGGTTAAGGCCATGTGACATGCAAGTGCCGTGTTCCCCAAACCCTGTGTGTACACACCCCATGTACACACACATTAGTGCTTCTGGTGTGAGGCAATGTAAAGCATGAGGTTTGCAAGCGTGTCTGTTGCTCAGCCTCAGTGTGTACTGCAGGTGCCTTCCTGCCACACCTTTACATCATCACAGAAATGACCATAGAACATACCCAGAAGGTCCCGAGGACCCAGACCAAAAGTGTATCCAGCCACTATTTGGAAAACAAATGGTACCTCTTTGTGTACAGGTAGGGAAAAGCATGTAAGTAGGCTGCATGGCTTAGTGCTGAGGAGGACAAGTGGGCTACAGCACCTGTCCCCCATCCACACGGCTGCTGTAAGTAGCAGGGGCTCTGATATGAGCACAGATTAAGCATGAGGATACAGCAGATATTGCTGCAGAGGTGGGTTTGGGCTGGGGCTATCAATCCAGCAAAGCATCATGCTCTGACACCTCGCCTTTCAATGCACAATAGAGGCGGGGTGCAGGTCTCCTGGGTACCCCCTTTTATTAGGTGTAAAGCAGCAAGCAGGGTCAGCCTGGTACAGCAGCCCCTAAGCTGAGTGTGAACACATACTCTGTGGCAGCAGCGTAACAAAGGTACGTGCTGAGGGAGAGTGAGTAACCCATGGCTCTTCAGCCTTTGTAGACTTCACGTGCAGGTGCTGCACTAGATACATCTGGCATCCAGTTTATCAGTGTACAACTGCCCCCTGCTCCCCTTGGGCTCATCCCAGACACCGTAGCCCAAGCAGCCCTCTGAAGGGTGGAGATTGGACCAGGCCAGGGTTAGTGAGCATGTTCTGCATTACAAACAAGTCAGATACACCAACTGGCAAACCCAAGCCTGCCATCCCTGCTCCCCCCTCCTGCTGACAGGTAGCATCTTACTTGCCAACTGCTGGCATCTGTTTGCCGGTTTGGCTGGGAAATGCTTCTTGTAAACCTCTCTCTTGTAGCTGTCCAGACTCAGCAATGGAAACCCAGCTGCGTGGCACCTGTGGCACAGGTAAGCACGGCAAGCCAGTGCAGAAGAGAAACCCTGACAGTGGAAGCCAAGCCCTGGCTGCTCAGGGAACTACCACCCCCTGCAGCATCATCCAGGTGGTTCAGCCTGGCTCCTAGAAAGCATTGCTGTAATTCCTTCAGGAACTGTAAGCCTAAACTGATGGGTCCAGAATTGTCTCCAGCTGCAAAAGGAATTAATCTCTCAACTGGAACTGCAGTAAGTCATCTGGGTGATAACACACCGAGGTTGTTTAAGCTCTCACCTTTAGTGCCACTGTGGGTTTTCACCTTAAGAGAAGACGACCCTGCTGTTTTCTCTTTTCATTTACTACTGTGATAATTTAAGAGGCAATGAAAGATAACAAATTCTATCCAACTCCAAGCCAGGCTTGCTGCCAAGGGGCAAAAAGAAAGAAAGTAGCTAGAAATCCAAGAGAAAGAAACCCAAGGCCTCCAGGAGAAACCTCCCTGGGTCTGAGGGGCACTGCGTGCACGAGGTTCTGTTTGGGAACCACCACCCTTACGCTCTGTGTGGAAGGGTTTAACGTACCTGCGAGTCAGGATTTATAGATCAAAGATGGTAAAGTAAAAAGTAATGTGCAGGCAGACCAAGCATTAGCACTTGAGATGGTTCAGGCTGTCTCCACATGGTGGTGTATTAATTTAACAGAGCTTGTGTGATTCTATCTCTAGGGCTAAGCCTAAGGAAGTTGTGTCAGGGGCACATCCCAAACCTAACACGATGGCAGGCTGGAAGAATCCTGCAGCAGGAGGAGGTTTCACAGATGGGCGAATGGATTTCTGGCCTCTGTAACCAGCAAGAGACTGAAATTGGTAAGAAACCAACTCTGATGGCTAGTGTTTATTTTCCACCCTCTTGGACAGGTGGGTTTCTCTGCCTCTTGATGGGTTATGTCCATCTAGGTACAAAACCCTCCCAGGCAGGTGGCAGAGACCCCATGTTCCAGGCTGCTCTCAAAATGTGGCCTTTCACTTTCCTGGCATGGGCAAGGTGGCAAGCACAGGGCTTCCTCTCTGCCTCCTTCCTGGGTGCTTGCAATTAGATTCAAGAAAAGGGCAAGATGGGCAGTGGGGGATTTTTTTCCGAAGCTTAGAGATTGTGGGGGTGACTAATGGGAAAACAGGACTCTTGGCAGGTGTGGCAAGTGACAGACAGCAGGGAATTGGGTCTGCAGAACACCCTTCCCAGGCACTAGCACCTCAGTGTTATTGTACAGTAGCCATTTCAGTGGCCTCCCTGGAAAAAAGTCAAGGGGCAGTACAGTAGTCAGCAGCATTAAATAAAATAAATAGTCATAAATATATGTCACTCTCTAGTTGCCAAGGTGTTATTCCCAATTCTACCTTGCTTTCATACCCTTAAGTGCCTTTTTGACAACCTGTGTTCATCATGCTCCTTCCAATGTGAGTTGTCTTCTGCACGACACGTGTTTAGCACTTGGTCATGAGAAGGGTAGGCAGGTTGGGAGAAACTGGTGAGTTCCTTCTACATGTGGTACCTCCCCTAGCTGGAATGCACAAGACGGAGCCTGTGAGGGTTTTCTTGGACTCTGCTTCGTTACCAGCTGCACGGGTGAGGTTTCTGGTACAGAATACAAAGACTCAGCCTTATGCCCCCTGTTCTTTTCAGGGCCCTTCGGAGCTCGGGAGAAGGGATGAGCTACAACTGCACAGCCTGCACACGAACTCTGTGCTGCTGAATCCTCCTGCCACTCAGAAGGTGGAAAAATCCTGGTGTTGAACAAGGTGGAGGCCTCATGTGTCACCAGATTTCCCTGGCTGGGTAAGATGAGAAAGCTTCTATTACACATTCAAAGGAGCACCCTGTGCCCAGTGGCATTTGGTACACTGCACAGTGCATCTGTGCTGCTCCTCTTCCTCCTCTGGCTGCTAAGAAGGCTCTGGAATTAGCCCCCAGAACAGGCAAAAACGCATAGTGTCTCTTTAATGCAGCCCTCCTTGACCTGCTTATAGAGCAAATGCTTCACTTCTGAAGCTTATGAGAGACAGCAGTCAGACGCCTCACACCGTGGATGCCTCTCTGGATCTATCCCATCCCTGTTTCCTTTTCTGGTCCCCATGACCCTTCCTAACCTCTCCTGGACTTTCCAAGGCCTCACTGCTCTATAGATGCAGCCATGTCAATGTCCAGGCTGTTGCTACATCCATGCAGTCACATAAATATCCCAGGGGAGAAAGAAATTGTTCTTTCTCTCCCTAAGGTTTTCCCATGGGATTTCTAAGACAGGGCAAGGGCTGTACAAGCCAAATGCTCTGGCAGGTCAGGGGCAGGAGGGGAGTTTGCTGAGCAGGTAGCAGGAGCAAATAAATACTACTTTTGGTTTTGTTTTTAAGCTGGGGCACTCCTCCCATCGTGGGAAGTCCCATGGGTAGTAGCCCTTTCAGCACCAGTGTAGGTCTTCAGCACAGGGATGGCTTAACAGCAGGGGCCAAGCACACAGAAAGCAGAGAGCTACAGGAGGTGTGGAAGGGGACACTGTCAAAGCCATGGAGGTGTGCTTTGTCTGCACTGCAGCTCTCCTCCACACACACACCTTGTAGGCAGGCTACCCCCCTCCCCACCCTCTCCTTGGCTAGTAAGCAGCGTATCGGGAACAGGAGGCAGCAAACTAGTGTTTGGAGGAAGCACTTCAGCCCGTTTGCATTCTGTGCTTTGCTCTCTCAACCAGGCTGGCTGGCACGACAGCAAATGGTGTTTCTGCTCCCAGGAGTATGGATGGTGATTGCCAGGGAGGTCCGCGCTCTGCAGCCCTCCAGCTCCTCTCCACGTGTGGGTAATTTTGTAAGGGATTGCCGGTGACTGCCAAAACCTCTCTGCCCTGGAGCCAGCAAGGTAAGGAAGTTGACAGTGTCCCCTTTGCACATACAGATAAATACAGTCAATCGGTGACCTTCATGCGCAGGGAGGGGAGGGGAAGGGGCACTCACTCTGATGCTTCCCTTTGGAACAACAAAAACAAAACAGACAGACAAACAGCCAGGAATATTACAGAAGAGTGGTGCAAGGGCCTGGGGGAGCACACCCAGGTGCACCTCAGTGCTGGGAGAGCACAGCCCTCCCACACACGCACACACCACGCTCCACTGAGACGCTCCATTCCAGCCAGTGTTGGAGGTCAAGCCTTCCTCTCCATACATTAAGCTTTTTTTTTTTCTTCTCTTAAAATCTGTATATAATATATATATTTATATTCTGTATATATATATATTTATATATATATTTATATAGCCTATTTACACATATTGCACACCGTCCTCTGGCCTCCTGCATTCCTGCCTGTTAGTGGAAACGTTTCCGTTTCTCCTCTGGATCTGACCCGAAGTCCCGGGACCCGATGCCGTTCTGAAGATTTATTAGTGAATCCTTCATCTGCAAGACAAGAAATTTCTCCACTGTGATGCTACGCTAGAGGTAAGAGAGCACTGTGGGGTCTCCTTCCTCCACAGAAAGCCTCCGTTACCATAATCACCTGGGTCGTTTGGGAGTGGTGTGTTGGGGCTGGGATGTACAAACAGGCACTGACAGGAGCCCTTGAGCAACCGTTCTCCAAGAGAACAGGGAAGGGGTGAGCAGCTCCCCAGAGGGGAGAGCAGCTTGCATTTACACACTCAGTTCTAAGCACCCCAGGGTACAACCAGCATTTTGGGCAGCGGATACCGATCCCCCGGCTTTGTAATATTTAAGGGCCCAGGCAGAGTGCATCCCCTTCATCAACACAAACTACATGTGAGTCCAGGTCAAAAAAGCTTGCTCTCCAAACTGGGATGCCAGGGGCTAGATGCAAAGTGTCTAACAAAAGGCTTATGGCCCTGTAGAATTCTCTCCTTGGCCTGTGTGGGTGCTTGTATGAGGTGACACAGAAGCTGCAGCGTCCTGCAGACCCCCAGCCCTTGGGACCTGCTGCCCACCACCACGTCAGAAGACAGATCTACAGGAAGAGGGTAGTGGAGGCGACGCACCTGCTGGGCTACAGTGGAAGCAGGTAAGGCTGATGGATTGCAAGAGGGTGGCAGGGAGGACACGGTGACCCTCTAGTCACAGTGCTATCTGGCCATGGGGTCTCACCTGGTCTAGAAGCATCACTGAGGATTTGATGATCTCACGCCACTTCTGTAGCTCCGAGTCGTGATACTTCTGCTGCGACTCCAGTAACTGGGCCCACTCTGTCTGAGACTGGGGTAACCTGTCAGGCAGAACATGAGAGAGTGAATCATAGGAAGCCAAGGGGGGCCTGACTCCCCATGGGCAATAACCCTCATCTCTAATTAATAAATACCCCTGGTCTCTAATTAATAAACAGCCCTGGTCCTGCTAAAGACTGCTCTCCTGGTGGAAGTGGAGAGGCTCTCCTTGCACCACAGCGCACTTCCCTGGCTGTGCAGAGGAAACAGAGCACAAACTCTCCTCTGAGTACAGAGGGGTCTTTCCAAGCCGCTGCCTTCCATGCAGAGCCATCCGAGGAGGTGAGAACCTCATCCCCGAGACTGCAGAGCCTCACCAGCTTCAGCTAACTACCCACTTCACACAAGCAAAGGGGATGCCACCTACAGGTGAGCCCAGGGTTTTGAGAGAGCCTCTAAGGTCCACAGGTAACATGCAAGAAGAGGCAAAGCCAGGGGAGGTGTGACAGTACCTTTCCTGCAGCCGCAAGCCCTGCCACGCCGTGAGCGTCTGCGTAGTGTATTCCAACATCCAGAGTTTGTAGAACAGCATCATATTGAGAATGACCAGCAGCACCAGACTGGAAATAACACAGAAAACAGTGGGTTAACTAGGAGCCCTTCATAGCCCACTGCCTGCCAGCCACACCTGGGAGAACACCCAAGGCTCCGAGAAGGTGTCTGGGGCCCAGGTCCACGCTGTGTGTGAGCAGGAGTTCATTCTCAGGTAAGAGCTGGGTGATCAGAACCCAAAATTCCACCTCGTGGGAGAAATGTGTGAGCAAGGAGGATGGACAGAGAGAAAGACAGGGATTGAGGGGTCAGATAGAGCAAGTTGGATGAGCAGATGAGCTGAATGCAGAGAAAGGGAGGGAAGGGGGAGAGCAGAGAGGTAAAAAAAGAGAGAGACAATACCTGAAACAGATCCTAATGGGAGCAGGGAAGAGAAAAGACGGAGTAGCTGCAGGTTAGAAACAGACTACACGGAACAGGAGAAACTGGGCTGAGGAGAGAGGGCTCACGGACAGTGCAGAAGGTATATGGGGGGAGGGAAGAAAGGCACAATGGGAAGAGAGGCAAGAAAGACAAATACCTGCGTGCCTGCCAAGTAATGGTGGGATTCGCTCAGTTAAAGATGAGCTGTGAGTGGCTCCTGCAGCCGACCCCAAAGCTCACCGGCATGGGACACTGATGGACAATGCCTGGTGCTGCCTACATCTATTCAACCTTTACCCCCTTCTTCACAGGGAACAGCACAGACTGGTGCCTCCACCAGACACTGCAAGGCTCCTCTCACCCCCCAGCCCCACCCATGGGCACTTCCATACCTCCCACCAGCCACACTCCAGGGAACAGGCTCCAAACTAGCACGCTCGTGCCTGTCTCTGAACGGTGCAGCTCTGGGGTTGAAGAATGGCCCACTATCGCCCAGCTCAGTCAGGAGGATGGCAACCAGCCAGGAGAGAACTCTGAAAACACCACGGAGCCTCTCTGACCACTCCTAAGCCAGCCAGGAGAGAGGGTCCTAGAGTTTTTGGGCCTTCCTACCCTGTCTGGCTGCAGAAGATGGCAGGAGCCATCTTCTCATCACTAGGCTGCTTTACAGTGCCTTACCTGTCGTGACAGCACCCGGCTGTGCTGCTGTGAGCTGCTGCAGCCTGCCCATCCCCATTGGGAAAAGGCTGTGCAGGAAGGAGCTCAATTTGGACAGTGACTTCAGGCTGTAAATCTCTGCTTCTGCTCACCTCACTAACAGGTGGGTGGAGCTTAAGTAAAGAATAAGCCCAAATTCTGTGGTTCCTCAGGCTTAATCTTAGGCTTCTGTTTCCCTAAGTACCGGGATGCTCCCTCAGACTGTCCCACATCAGAGCACCTGCCTGGCAACCGTGGCAGCACTCACATCAAAGCTACTGTCAGCCCCAGAGGGTAAATACACCCAGGTTTAGGCAGAAAGGCCTAAGGGACACAAGGGGTCTGCACCCAGCTCGTGCTGAGCACACACACATCCAGCCAAGTCCCAGACCAGCAGCTGCCAGAAAAGGGGCCCAAACCGAAGGTGTTCCTTGCTGCTGACTAATGAAATCATGCCAATCCCTCTTGTTTCATGTGCTTCTACCCTTATTTTGCAGAAATCACCTCTAGACAGCCCAGTTCCCGCCCGAGAGGCTTTCCCTGGACAAAGCTGCCACCCAGGATCAGACCCAGATGGATTCTGCCAGCCCAGATGAAAGGAGCAGCAGACAGACTCCTCATCCTCCTGAGCACGTGATGGCACAGCAACAACCAGAGCCTTGCGTGGCCACCCTCCACGGTAACAGGAATCTGCCAGCAGATTACATGAAATTGCTTACTTTAATTTTAAAATAAGACAGTTTCCAGATGTCTTTGGAAATCTCTCAGCTGAGGAGTCCCCAGAATCAAAGAGATTCACTCTACTTGTGTGAATTTCTTCTGTTTTAAGCAGTGACTCCCCTCTGCTCACACAGCTGGCCCTGCCTGCCTCCCAGGCAGCAGAGCTGACCTGCATTTAGGACTCCCAGAACCACACAGGTCAGCAAAGCCCATGTTTGGTTAAAGCAAGGTCAGGACTGGAGGGAAGGGAGGGACTTTTGATAAAAGACAAGCCAGAACCTACAAGAGGCAGATGGGTGGCCAGCTAGACACTGGTAAAGCTGGGTTAAAGCCAGAGAAAACAGATAATTGGACACTTGGGGGAACTCTTAATTACTTTTCTACCTGTCATTGCTTTCCTCTCCCCTGTGCTGTGAGAAGTTTGGGACCAGAGCTGAATGTAAGGCAGGAAGAAACAGCACTGAAGAGCACGGAACACCAGAAAAAACAAAGGCCCAGAGTCGGTGAAGGGTGAAGGAAAGCAAAAAAAAACCCAATCACTTACACAAAACTGATGACAAGGAGCAGCTTGGAGACACTCTGCAGGTGGAAGCCGCTGGGGTTCTCCTCAGGGATGTGCCGTGTCTGAGTGGAACCTGAGAAGATGGGTGTGTTTAGGCAGGAAATGCTGCCCACTGGCAAATCATTTCTTAAACTCTTTAGAACACGTAGACCCATTATGTCAATTCTATGTGATAGAGACTGAACCAGCAGGCTGAGGAAGGTAATTCTGTCCCTCCTGTAATTCTTTAAAATGTTCAAAACAATCTTTCCTCTTTGAAAAATGGTCAAGGCATCTTGGAAAAGGGTAAACACAATTACTGTCTTCAAAATGGAAGACATAACGTTGAAGAATTATAAATCAGTCATCTTCAAATCAATCCAATGGGCAGTGTGGTAAACAGATTCCTCCTCCCCCCCCAAAAAAATCATGTTAAACCAGCATATTTTTCTTCTACAGCAGATAATAGGTCTTTTCAATTAAGAAAAATGTAATAGATTCATAATTTCTTTATTTGGTAACATCTTGTGTTATTTCTACAGCAAGGTTGGGAGGGAAAAGTAACATAGTACAATTGAAACTCATATATGGTTATTTTTAACCTATATGGTTATTATTTTTAATGACTGCAGTTCGCTACCAAAGTGGAAGAATGACACACAGAGCAGATCTACAAGCAGTTCCACCTAGGTGATGTATTAGGGAATAGTTTTAGTAAACCTGTAGAAGGTATAGACCTAAGAGGGACTGTAAATGCATTCAAGGGTTCATTTGGATGTCAGAATGATCTGGGTAAGCTTACGGAATGACTTAGACTAAAATTTTAAAATAAAACAACCTCAAAATGGTAAAGTTCAATATAGAAAAGGAGGCTTGTGTGAGAACATGACGATTCTGAACGCAGTATGGGGAACTGTTCCTTAGGAAGTGATTGTGTAGAAAAGAAGCAAATGGCCAACAGTATGAGTGGGAGCAAGGGAATAATACTGTTGTTAGAAAAATGAATTTCATAGGAGCACATAGGAAACCATTTACTAAGAATAAATACATTCTCTGGAATATTTTATATTTGCATTGAGAGATGATTTTTGGACAGATTAGACAAGAATAATCAGAGGTTTAGAAAACATGATCTATCAAAAGACTGAAATAAAAGTATGGTTGAACATAAAGGAAAACTAAAAAAGAATGTTAAGCATAGTTGAAGTATGTAAAAAACCGCTGCAGTAAGGAAAAGAACCCAAACAAAGAAAACAAAAACCAAAACACACCCCAAGAAAACCAAAAAAACCCCCCAAACAACCAAAAAAACAAACAACAGAAAAATCCAAAACAAAAAAAACCCAAACAAAACCCAAAAAATCCCAAACAAAAAACAACAACCCAAACAAAAATACCCAAACAGAAAAACTGCAAACAAAAAAAACGAAACCCAAAAAAAAACAAAACAGGAAAAAAACAAAAAAAAACGAACAACCCCCCAAAAAAACCAAACAAAAAAAAGCAAAAAAAGAAAAAAAAACCCGCTAAACGCAAAAAATGAAAAAAAAAAACAAAACCCGCTAAACGCAAAAATGAAAAACGAAAAACCCGCAAAAACGCAAAAAAACGAAAACCCGCTAAACGCAAAAAGAAAAGCCGCTAAACGCAAAAAATGAAAAAGGGAAACCGCTAAACGCAAAAACGAAAAAACCCGCTAAACGCAAAAAAGGGAAAAAACCGCTAAACGAAAAAAAAGAAAAAAACCCCGCTAAACGCAAAAAATAAAAATAAAAAAACCCGCTAAACGCAAAAACAAAAAACCGCTAAACGCAAAAAACGGGAAACCCGCTAAACGCAAAAAAACCGCCGCTAAATGCAAAAAAAAACCGAAAAAACCGCTAAACGCAAAAAAAAAATTAAAAAAAAAACCCGCTAAACGCAAAAAAATAAAAAAAAAAACCCGCTAAACGCAAAACGAAAAAACCCGCTAAACGTAAAAATGAAAAACCCGCTAAACGCAAAAACGAAAAACCCGCTAAATGCAAAAAAAAGAGAAAAACCGCTAAACGCAAAAACGAAAAACCGCTAAACGCAAAAACTAAAAAAAAAAACAAAAACCCGCTAAACGCAAAAAAGAAAAACAAAACCCTCAAAACGAAAACCCGCTAAACGCAAAAAAAATTGGAAAAACCGCTAAACGTAAAAAAGGAAAAAACCGCTAAACGCAAAAAAGGAAAAAAACCGCTAAATGCAAAAAAAAACACCCGCTAAACGGAAAAAATAAAAAGAAAAAACCGCTAAACGCAAAAACGAAAAACCCACAAAACGCAAAAATTAAGAAACCAAAAACCGCAAAGCGCAAAAAATCAAAAACCAAACAGAAAACCAAAAAAATCCCCAAAAAACAAAACCCAAACAACAAAAAAAAACCCAAAAACCCAAAACCAAAACAACAAGAAACAAAAAACTGAAACAAAAAAAAAAAAAACCGAAACAGAAAAAAAACAAAACCCAAAAAAAAGCCAAACAAAAACCTCCTGACAAAAAAAAACCAAAAAAAACCCCAAACAAAAGAACAAACAAACACAAAAAAACCCACCAAGCAATACAAAAAAAGCCCAAAACCCAGGCTGGGGAAGGGGCTGGAGGGCAAATAATCTGAGGAGCAGCTGAGGGAGCTGGGGGTGTTGAGCCTGGAGAAGAGGAGGCTGAGGGGAGACCTTCTCCCCACCTGCCCTGCCAGGAGGGTGCAGAGAGGTGGGCAATGGTCTCTTCAGCCAGGGGACAGGAGATGGGACAAGGGGCAATGGGCTCAAGCTGCACCAGGGCAGGGTCAGATGGGACTTTAGAAAAAAAATGTGTTACTGAAAGAGTTGTCAGGGCTGGATCAGGCTCCCCAGGGAGGGGCTGAGTCACCTTCCCTGGATGTGTTCAAAAAAAGGGTAGATGAGGTGCTTAGGGAGCTGGTTTAGCTCAGGATGGAATTGGTTGGACTCAATGATCTTCAAAGGTCTCTTCCAACCTTGTGATTCTGTGATTCTTGTGAGTGTCACCCCCTTCCCTTTTCTGCCCACCCCCCATCTCACACAGACAATGATCACGCACCCTCCCTGCCCCGGCAAGCCCCGGTCTCTCTTCCCATGAATCCTCCATGAGCTGGTTTTGCTCCAGAGGCACCCAGCTCTCCATCCCCCAGCACCAGGGGTCCTGCCAGTTCCTCACCTGCCACGTGCTTGATTCGATGTGCAACCTCCTCATCCGTGGGGGTGGTGACGGGACTCAGCACCTCCTCCAAGTGTGGCACCCGCAGGTGGGCATGGGCCCGTTTCCTGCGGCGCACGGTCGATTGCTTGCTCACCTTCTCTTTGGGGGATTGTCTGTGGACCTCAGCCAGGTACGTCCTCTCCGTTTTGGTCAGCTCACTCTCTGCACAGACAGCAAGGGAAAGCACTCAACAGAAACAGCACCGGCCTTGCAGCAATGTAGACTTAAGCCCACTAATGGCCCGGCTGCTGAGCCAAACAGGTCGGAGAGGCTCGTGCCAGAAGACACACTACACATCCCTTACACCTCTTGCCAAACTCTGACCCCAGCCTGCCCGTGCTCCTGCCAGAGAGCAGGCTTTGATGACCCGATTAATTCCAGCAGGGGCTGCCAACGCTGTGGGAGTAACTTTGGCTGCCCCCCTTTCGATGCCGCGCCAAGGTCTGAGCCCCAGGAGGCAGGCAGTGGGCATCACACTGTCATACAGCCCGCTTGTAGGGAGAGGCAGGCACAAACTACAGGTGGTGCTCCTGCTTGTGGGTCACTACCACAGCTCCAGCCATTGCCACTCTTACCCAAGTGACGGAAATAATCTTCCAGGCCGCTCCAAAAGTTCTTCTCAATGAAGGATTTCACCAGCCCCCACGGCTGTTTCCTGTAACGTAGCTCTGTGGAAACCCTACAAGAAGGAAAGAGAGTCACTCTCCCAGTTTTGCTTCCTGGAGGTGGTCAATCCACAGCCCTCTGTCAATGTAAACACGGGCCATGAGCATGCACACTGGTAATTCTGGAAAGGTCTCAGCCCTTGGTGCATCTCGAGGAGAAGCATTGCATGAAAAGCCCTTCCACAGGTAGAGGCAGGAAAGCCTCAAGAGAGCTTCCCCCCCTAGGAGGCTTCCCAAGTTCTTTGCACACATGGCAGACAGACATACAGATTACTAACCCATCAGACACAGAAGCCTATAGCTCTGCCTGGTGCCAAACTCCTCTGCTTGTCCCCCTTGGAGGCACAGTCTCTGGGAGCATGTCCTGTGGCTCATCCCACATCATTATGTGTGAGACACCCAGCCCTACAAACCACTGTCTCCCAAAAGGGAGCAAGAAGAGTCCACAAATCCACCCCCTGCACCAGGTCAGCTGTCTCCTCTGGGTCACCACCATAGGCAGCTGCCCCTACAGTCACTCATCAGGACAGCAGTGTTGGGGCTGAGTTCTCCCCAACACACCAACGAACACAGCTCCCACCCAAAGGTGACTTCTGGTTGTCAGTAAAGCTCTTCATCCCACAAGAAGTGTACCTGAGTCGGCTTTTGTTTCTGGCAACACGAGTCAACGTGTAGCGGTTAATGGTGTAGAAATAATCATGGTAGGGGACGTCGTGAGTTAGCACCTCTGCATCTATGACATAGCACTCGCTTTCTTGACTGGCTTTGTACATTGTCTGCATAAAAGACAGCATGCAAGGCAACTATTAGTGTGGTTAGAACACAGCTCTGACAGATCAGCACCTTCACTAGCAGTGAGAGAACGTGCCCGCGCCCAAGCCCCGGCTCTGCAGCCGTCCCATGAAGTGCTCCCCTCTCAAGGAAGGGGTACAGCAGGAAACCAGGCGTTTCACTCAGAGGCCTCCCAAGAGTGTATTTCAAAAGGGACATTCAGTTCCAGCAGCTCAGCCTCCATCTTTTTCTACCAAGAGCTGTAGCTGCATGCAGTGCCTCCTGAGGACCTGTTCTCTGGGTCCTGGGCCAGCGTTGCCTCTTCTCACTAAACTGCCATCTGGTTTGTCAGGGAGCAACACACCCTAAACTCAGGGGTGGCTCTGCTTCCAGCAGAGGTCCTTTCCAGCGTGAAGTCTGCTGCAATTCCCAGCCCCACCAGTTTGTGCTGCTCTCTCCACCCCAAAACAAACCTCACAAAGGGGACAGACAGACACACTGTTGCCTGAGCTCTCTGGCTCACCCTACAGACTATTTCCACTTACCTCTGCAGCAAAGACACAGCCAGCCTGCCTGGGTGGTTGGCCCCAAACTTGGAATAACACAGCCCGTGTTCTTGCTTGCCTGGAAACCTGCTATTCCTTTGCTCACTGCTTTCCTTCCCCCTGTGCAGACTTTGCTTCTGAGCAGCTCACTTCAACCCACCCTTACGAGACACATAATGCTCAGGCAACCCCATCTTTTCTTGGCTCCCTGTTTGGATTCCCTCAAGCTAACTCACAGTATTTACTGAGTATTTATATAGTAGTTAATCTCAGTATTTACTGGACACAGCAGGAGGCTCTTCCTCCCTCACTAGCTCCAGCACCTGGTAGGCACAGAGCTAGCCTGGCTCTCTCCAGGGCATTGCAGATGCTCCCATTTTTTTAACCTGTTTAAACAGGCCATCTAATTCTCCTTGCCAGTAATAAAAAAGCCTGGACATCTCCACCAAGCTGTGACAAGCACTGGCCAGACAGCATCTGACTTTCTCATGCCCTGCTCACAAGTAACACCTGCTGGCCTGACCACAGCTCAAACCCCACCAGCCTGGGTGACACAGTGGTAAGAACATGCTGGCTTCTCTACAGACTCATCTGCTTTTGCTGGGGGATGCGTGGTCCTTCCCTTGCCATGCAATCCAGCACGAGGGTCGGATTAGCTTTTCTTTCCCCACATTTGCAGTGATACTGGGTAGCAAGTTAATACATGGAAAATGTGTAAAGGAAAACAGACAGGGAGACTGCAAACATGCAAAGCAGCATGCCCAAGGCAAGAAAACTAATGGCAGGACTGCTGCTACGAAGCACCAAACCCCTGCTCCCCTTGTGCTTACCTGCGTCTCAGTGACGGTGGCAGTTTTGGGGGCCAGAGGGTTGGTGAGGGTAATGGTATAGAGGATCACTCTGGTCTGATTGCCATTTTCTTCCTTCTTCCAGGGATGGAAGATAATATCTGAAGGCACAAAATAATACTCCATTCAAATAACTGGAGAGGGATCACAGGCCAGTTCCCTAGGGAAAGGCACAGCCATATTACCGTGCTCAGGACAGTATTTCCTCCCCCTTGCAGAGCTTTGCTGAGCTAGAGCCCAACTGAGCCTGAAAGAAAGGTCTCCCATGCTAAATGTTAACAGTTTCCCCCTTCTTTCAAATGCAGGGAGGGGGAGAGGCCAGGGGCGTACCCCTTCCAGCAAACCTATGGTTACAGGGAGGGGAGGGCTATAGCCTGCCAAGGGCCCCTCTGCATTGTCAACTACGCAGTGTCCAGTGTGGGGCTGGAAGAGCTTTTTCCTCACACAGTTAAGCCTTCAACACAGGATCAGGCCTTAACTGGTGTTAAAAAAATAAGGGCCTGCAAGACCTGCTCAGAATATTGTATCTACTCAGAATAATCCCTCTATCACCGGGCAAAGTTACACCTCCAAGGCACATGCCATGGACCACAGCCTCCATCAGCAACCAGGCTTTGCCAGCAGCATCTTACCAGAGAACCGTCGCTGCTCCATGAAGTCCCTCTGGAACTGGGAGTCTGTGAAAAGCAAGTCATACAGCTTGTCCACGCTGAAGTTGAACACTTCATTCACGTACTGCCGACCATTCAGGTCCTCGTAGAAAGCCTGGACTTCCCCTGTGGGGAAACAGAGGCACAAGCCCCAGCTGTGATCCTTCATGCCAGTCTCAGAAACTTTGTCTTCACAGGACCTGGACTATTGGTTTTTGCTTTGTGAAGGAGGGGAACCCAAAGGAGGTGCTTCTAACCCTCTTCCTCCACCCATCCCAGGGCAATAGTCAGGAGGGGTACTTAACTACACCAGTTATTGTAGGGACATCTTCAGAATACCCCACACATTTGCCTTCTACAGCCTGGGATGGGAATTCTTTACATCTTCTGAACTCTTAGAGCCCAGAAAAGGAAGTCAGTATCTGTTGCTCCAGTCCCTCACTGGAAAGGACAGGAGAAGGCTGAAAACACCACCAGTGGACCTGCCCTTCCCTGCATACCTTCATCATGGGTCTCTGAGGAGTCACTGAGCTCAGTGGGAATGTCTTCGTTGTCATTGAAGTCTAGGGAAGGGGAATTCACGGGGCCGATGATCTCGATCTTCTCTCCCATGATATTTGCAATGCCAAGGTCTTTTTCCACGGGACTCTCCGCCACTGCCTCCTCCTCTTCTGGTAGCACTCCATCAAACTGCAGCAAGGGGAGAGCATAATGAGGGCAAGATCCATGCCTGGTAACTGGGAGCTGCCCCTGAGACCTTCACATCTGTGGGACAGTTCTCAAACCTTCAAACATCTGGCCTTGACAGGCACAGGAATTAAACAGCATGGAGAGGAGGGTGGTCACCATGAGGTGTTGGCAAAACACGTGACATACCAGATCACCCCCTCTTGAAGAACCACAGTTTAAGCTTGGGACATGCACACAGCTTCTTGTTTGTTCAGACAAGCTCACAAACAGTACCACTCCTGCTCCCCAACAAGCCCTATATAAGCTCGGGAAATCTGAGGTTGTATCTAAAGAGGGTCTGCTCTGCCATAATGCTGTTAAGACATGCACTGCTCCCTGGGGAACAGCTACAGGCAGAGAAGAAATTATAGCCCCTTTGTCTCCAACACTCCATTTCTTTTCATCTAAAAGTATAGCAAGGAGAACGCCCTGGCTGCTGAGAGTCCTGGTTCGCTGGCTTTCAGTACAGGCGTGCTTCACTCACTACTTCTTGGCCAAGCACTCAGAGACAGCACTGACTCCAGGACTGAGGTGGAAGTGGAGCCACAGGGCCAAGGGTTACCTGGCATAGTCACAGACTGTCACGGACAGTCACCAGATCCCTGAGAAAAGGGCTGCTGTGGGGGTGGAACACTTACTGAGGCTGGCACTTCACTGCTTCCCGTGGATGTCAGCGTGCTGGCAGTGACAGATTTCTTTGGCAGCTGAGGGCTAGCTTCTGGCTTGGCCTCCATGCTGCTTTTTGAGGAGCTGTCGTTGACTTCGTTCTCTTCCACGGGGATTTCTTCACAGTAGCTGAGACGCCACAGAGAACACAGGTTTTTATGTTTACCCCTCTCAGTACAGCTACAACTGGACACACAGAGCAAGTAAGAATACCTCCATGAAGTTTCCAGTCTGCCCGGAAGCAGAAATGGCCCAGTGCAGGGCAGAGCAAGCTTTTTAGATATTACATATTTAGGGGCAAACATCTGGCCAGACCCCAGGATCTCTCACCAGGGACAGCCAGCAGTTTGAGGCATGCAAGATATAGATATATATATGAGGACTGCTGCTCTCCTGAGGCCATCTTTTCTTCATCAAAGGCAGATTTTACTCCTCATCACTCACCCCATTGTGTTGAAGTCATCGTCAGGAGGCACATAGTCTTCATCATCACTGGTCAGACCCAGCTCGTTCCCATAACACTGGTGGACAAAGTGCCAGAGCTCCTTTGGACAGAGAGGCTAAAACAGGGAGCAGAGAACAGCACACGCTTGCACCCGAGGACACCAAAAGATAAGGAACTTTTGGAACTACTCTTGCCAGGACTAACACGTTCCCCCCACCCCAACCTGTGTAAATGAAAGCTGCCTAAAGAACTCCTACTGCAGGGAAGATGATGTAAAACAGTGACAAAGGAAACCATTTCCTGTTGTAGTTTGAAAATCAAAAAGCATTTGTCTCCCCAGATACCTTTGTGAAGAGCTTGTGTATATTTCCAGTTAAAAAGAGAAAACAAGTAACAGGGACTGCTCAGAAAAGCCCAGCTTTTTAGGGATCACTGTACCAGTGGGTTCCAAGGTTCTGAAGGCGTGGGGCAAGAGAACTTGGGGTTTAAGTTTGTGGTACAGGGATGAAAGGGAATGGATTGTTAGCCATGGGAAACACCAATGTCAGAGATTCCTTGGTATCGAGGGATAACAAATCTAGCAAGCTTTTTCCAAGTTGCTGGCTTGAGCTTATTCCCATGGGATAAGGCAGGTAATTTTTATTCTCATTCCCAAAAGTAGTGATCAAAAGCACAGGGAAAAACCCTCTAACTAGAAACTTCTATCCAGAAAAATGTCTTAACTCTGCTTCACAGTTTTCCCACACACAGTCTAACTCACATGTCTTGTCAGGAAAAATGGGTTGGGCTCTTCCCCCACCCCGCTCTGCTGCCAGACACAGATCCTACATTTGGAAGAGCAGCTCTGGAAGTGTTTCCTGCCCCTATCACTCCAGGTCTCGGTTCCCCTTTGCTCTGACCTTGGAACCAAGGGCACTTAAAAGTTGTTAGGAACTCCAAAAGGCCGATCAAATTACAGCAACACAAGCTGCCCGATGCAAAGCGATCCTTCTGAATACTAAATCCTGCCCTGATTTTCAGGACAGGGTATTCTGGGTGCTCGATCACTTAAGCCCCCCAGTATGGCAGGAACTCAACGCTGGCCCATCTCGAAATGCCAGTTCCACCAGTTCACGGGTCTTGGTCCCCCAGTGAGGCCAGAAATACTCAATGGACTGGATACTCGAATCAGACACAGGCTGTACAGGGCCTCTGGCACAGCAGGTGCACGTCCCTGCTCTATTTTTAAATCCAACCTCACCTAGTGCACCCACACCCACCACTGTCCTCCTTTGGTTCTGGCATGGCCAGAGCATGTATACACACACACACTTTCTGTGCTGTCTTGAACTCTACGCTCCAGAAGCACAGACTCACCAAGAGCTTTGCCTGTGCTGAGGGCTATTTCTGATGCATTTTAACTGCTTTCTTCTGGGCTGTTTGGTTTGAATTACAGACCTCAAAAAGCCTTCTTCCTGGGCAGAGCAGAATCCGCTGCATGTGAAAGACTTGTCCGTATGTGGACACGGTTTTGGGTGAAAAGAGAGAACTTCACCTGCAGTTCTGTACCTGCTCTGCCTGAACACATGTGCTTACCATCCCTACACCTTGCTGTGTGAGGCTTCTGCACTTATTCATCACCCCCCTTGCATCCCATCCCAAGGCTGAGGAGCTGTACCTTGTCAAGGAGAGCGTTCTGCCAGAGTCTGAACATCATCATGTACGTCCTGTCTCGAGCCCCAAAGGAAGTAAAAAAGTGCTGAATGGGAAGAGACAGAGAGGTAAGTCAGTTCAGAACAGGTCCACAAACAGGCAAGAAGAAGAATAGACGAGCCTGTTTGGATCACATTCCAGCTACAGGTCATTGAAGGACTGAGCAAGCCACCGAGCACAGCTCAGTCCCTGCGCACAGACTGAAGCTCAGGGCCCCCCAGAGAGGCTGAACACCTCTCACCCGAGGGAGCAGGTCTTGGCACAGCAACAGCTCTGTTAGAGCTGGGCTACTACTTAATCCAAACCTTCTACCCGCCCCCCAAACCCCAGTGACACATGTTCCAGACCCAGCTCAAGGGCAGGGTCCCTGGAAGCTCAGCACCCAGCCCTTGTCCCTCGGGTAGTCCCTCCTAGGCAGCACAAGCATAAAAATCCCACAACACACCTAAATTCTCCTGTCCCTCCCAGCCCCCCAGGCGGAGGCTTCGAGGCTGTACCTTTTCAGTGTCAGTGCAAACTTGGATGGCATTAGGAATGAGCCGTGCTGTTTTTTCCTTGGTCATCGAGCAGATGTCCTTCAAGCGAACAGTCAGCTACCACCAGAGCCACGCAGAAAGGGGAAGGGGGAAAAAGAACACAGGGAAAGAGAGACACTGATGAGCACGACAACGGAAAGGGCGCTTTTAAAGCGGTGCCAGCAAAGGTGCTGCCATAAAGCACACGCTCAGTGTGGCAGTCTGCAGCCTTACCAGTGTCTCCCATCGGAAGATGTTGCTGTAAAAGCAGATCCAGTTTTCAGAGAGGTAGAGGCGGCCCTGCAGGAGAATGTCTCTCTGTAGCGCACATGAGTAATCTGTGGGGAGACAACAACAGAGGGCAATTTAGGAGCACCAAAAACAGAAGACAGGACAGCCTAAAGGTGAGAGTATGCAGCAGCAGCGAGGGAAGCAGCCAGTCCACACAGTTCTGCAGAAGGGCAAAGGCAGAGCCAGAAGGAACGGAGCTGCAGCTGCTATTCTGCCCACTGGTTTAGGATTCCTCCCAAGGGCACGTCACAGACAATCTCTTCCTGACTGATGATCTCGCCTTATCAGCTGGTCATTCCGCAGCATCCTATGTACTATGTCCAGACTTTAATCTGTCTTTTTGCCTCCTTGTGCCATTGTTCATTTCTCTGCCAGTTTAAACATCCTAAACCATTTCTGTTCCTCTCCTAGGACGTGCATCTTCCACCAGTACGAGGCACGGCACGAGGTCCCAGTTATGTAAGATAAAAGAACAGATGCAGTGCACTGGGCAGTCACTAATCAGCCATGAGGCCAAAGCCTAAATGGGCACGGGAAGGGCAGTCGTGTGTGAGCAGGGAGCTCATGGGGGACGGCAGGAAAAAGGGCAGCTCGGTCGTGTGCACACTGAGACCCCTGGACCCCGTGGGGACCCCACGAGGAAAGAGCTCAACACCAACACGCTGCCAGGCTGGGGGAGCACAGTGGAGGAAAGAGTCCTCCCCAAACCACAAGGGGGCAAAGCTGTTGGGTCTCCCTGAAGCAAAACGAATGACACCCATCAGAAACAGCGAGGGGGGTTTCCAGCCATGCATGAGAAGGGCACAACGGGCGTGCTCCTTGGTGGCAATCCCTTTGAAAAAGACAAAGCCACACGTGCTTACACTGGATTTCCTCCCCAACCTAGGGGCCAGCGCTGTGTTGAGGGGCTGCCCTTACCTACGATGAGGCGCTCCGTGTCAGGAAGCTGCTTGAAGAGTTTCCTGAAATCTTCATTCCGTTGTTTGTACGTTGGACTCAACACCTGCAAATAACAGAGCGCCTGTTAAAGAGAGGGGCAGGCGTGAGTACAGAGAAACGGAGCAGGAAAACAGGAACACCTTGGTAAGGAGAAGGGGGGTCAGATGCACTTAAAGCACGAGGCCAGGAGCTCCCATCGCAGCAGACACGCAGATGGGAGGGTTTGGGATTCAGCACATTAGGTGAGAAGAAGAGGAGAACCTGACTTGGAAGAGCAAGTACAGAGTAGAAGGGCTACCCCTGTACCTGCCAGGTACCAAACCAGAACTGTGGCTGCAGAGGGAATCTCTCTTCCCTGCAACCCCAGTCTGCATGAGGTATGACACGCGCCCTGCTTGCAACGCATCCGTGAGCTGCCAACCCCCAGTTCTCCCAGTAACCACACAGCAACGC
The DNA here is from genome assembly GCF_964237585.1 of Gallinula chloropus. Lineage (NCBI taxonomy): Eukaryota > Metazoa > Chordata > Aves > Gruiformes > Rallidae > Gallinula > Gallinula chloropus. The sequence continues at coordinate 2,208,675 of NC_140109.1, read as the reverse complement.
CAGAATAAAGGTGCTTTAGCACATCTGCAGCCCTGCCAGAGGGACTGGAACGACCCCCGTCACCAGGGGGTCAGGAGTAATGCTGAGCACACAGGTACAGCGAGAGCACGGCTGTGGGGCTCAGGAGAGGCTCTGGCAGGGACACAGCCACGATCTGTGCTTGCTCTGCAGGCCCCTGGCCTCACAGGAGGCGTTGGAGCAAACAGTGCTGCTGGCTGGAGGGAGACCAGGAGCTGCCTTCTCTCTGGAGCTTACTAAACTGTACCATGAGTCTGCCCACGCCAGGCCACCTCCTCCACACCAGCGCTGACAGCTGCTCCTAACAGACAGAACATCTTCTGAAGGCAGACCTGACAGCACAGGCAGGTGCAGGGTCAGGAGACCCCTATCTCCCACCTAACCTATCACGTTCTTTCTCCCACAAATGCAGGGAAAGGCCTGGGCTGCCACCTTCTCCCTCCCTGTCCCCACGTACTCTCAGCAACCCTCTCCTGTCTGTCTCTTCCAGTCACACAGGACAGGTCTCCCAAAGCAGGAAGGTGGGCACACCTCAGAGCTCCCCAGCAAGGGCCCCAAAAATCAAAGGGATTACAGGCAGTGGGTGGGGGTCACAGGGGTGAGAGAAATAGGAAGGTTGTTTAAAATTGTCAAACGCTGCCAAATCAATGGAGGGAACACAGTCAAACCTCTTCCCCTCTCCAAAGCATCCCCTCTTCCTCACACCGATTCATCAAGCTAGAATCAGAGTATTTTACATCACACCAGCCCTTCAGATACTGGCTCCACTCCTGTGGACCCAAAAGAAAGGATCCTGCTTCTGAATAGCGTCTGCTAACCAGCAGGTAACAGAAATATGAATTTTACTTACCAGACTTCTAGCCTGAACACCTGGAAAATACCTTGGCCAGAGATGGGCTCCAGCAAGAGCCCAAGCCCAGGATTTCCTGGGACAAGCAGACAGGGTGGGAAAGGAAGAGGGGACAGAGATTATCATCAGCTCTGAGCTCTGTGTTCAGTGCATTACAGCGACCCAACTTGGCACTGAGGTTTCCATGTGGAGGAGCACTCTCATCCCTTCCCTGTAGCAAGGGATGTTCTGGGCTGTCTAAAACCTGTAGTACAACAGGCACTTCTCCTTAGCACCAGAACTACTGTTAGAGCAGCAAGCAGTTGAGTTTAGAGACACTCACAGCTGGAATTTCATCTGATCCGTGGCTGACAAATCCCTGTGGGAAGCCGGCGAGCCCCTCCAGGTCCCAGGGCAGACATGGCAGTTCTTCATCCAGCACAAGGTCCCAGAGAGCCCCACACTCCACCAAGGAATCCATAGCGTTCCCTCACCCCCTGCACAGCTCCCCGTGTTCTCCGTCCAACTCTGCTTTTCCTGTTCCTGCTGTCACCGCTTCTTGTTTAGATTCAAAGTCGAAAGAGATAGAGCAGCTTGGCAGGAGTTTACGTGCCTTCCCCTCCTTCCCTGCTCACGCTCAGGTCATCTGCCCTTGCGGTCGCTGTGGATCCGAGAGAGGACGTGCCCTCCCAAGGCCTCAAAAAAAGTGGCTCATCAGGGTGAGCGTGCTGGCAGGCAGCCGTGGAGCTCCTGTGCTCAGCCTTGCCAGCTTCTGGCTGGGGACATCCCTTAGAGAAGCACTGTGAAAGCACCCACAGCCTGAGCAGTCCCAGGCGGGTCTGTGCAAGGCATCTGTGACTCCCAGAGCGCCAGAGCTCAGGACTGACACAGCCCGAGCACCAGGACCACAGCGGGCAGCTGAGATTCACAGACCCAGCTCCGCTTTCCAGGACTGAACAGGATGGTGAAGAGCTCAGAGACCCCAGCTGTGTCCCTGCTCTCTGACACCAGAGCAACAGTCACTCCCAGGCCTCCAGCGCCCGCCGCGCGCTCCCCTCCGGCCCCACTCTGCTCCCAGAGGATCTCCGGTCTTTGCTAATGTTTCTCATGGATGGAGCGGGTGGAGAAGACACCGGAATGACTCACACATGCTTTAAGTTACTCTGGCAGGGTAATTCTGTCGGCCAATGCCCTGCAGTAACCCAGGCTCAGCCCTGCTTCCCAGCAGATGTTTCCTGTAATGGAAAGTTGTTGGACAGAGTGTGTGGGGGGAGGCGCAAGGGGAGTAAGGAGAGACCCGTCTAAAGAATATAGCTGTGAGAAGTCAGCCATGGGAGACCCATCTAGCCACTCCCATATGTACCTCTGAGCTCTCTGTCCCCACCAAAAGCCTAACTCTTTCTGGGTTTCATTCATCATTGGGAAATGAAGAGCAAGGGCTTCCTTAGGGGTCCAGCTCATGAAGTCCCCACAGGTGCCAGGAAGGTTGCTCAGGACCCTGGAGCTCCCTGCATTCCTCTGCCCTCAGTCCCCAGCCTCTCCATCTCCCTGCTCCAGCGTGGAAGCGCACCGGTCAGCATTCACACCACCACACCAGTGCTGCTCAGCCATGGTGCTGAGCCCATGGATACAAGTGTACTGATGGAGAACCCTCGTTCTTCCTAACAGACTGGGCACACAGATCTCAGAAAGAAAAAAAACAACCCAAAACCAAAGAGCTGCCAACCAAGCGACCGACCAAGCCTCTGCAAAGCCACGGTGTCATTCCAGGGCCAGTGACTGCAGCTTGCTCACCCACAGGGAGAACCTGCAAGCTCTGTCTGCTCAGGGGCACCACAACAGCATGACCAGTGCCAGGGAGCACCCGGGTCTCTCTGTTTAGCCCTGGTAGAAGCAAGCAGAACATCCATCCCAAGATGAGGGGACAGTAAACAAAATGCCTATTAGCCTGGGAAGGGTGAAGAATTAGGATTTTGGGCATTGCTTCCCTGAGTGGCCTCTTTGCTGGAAAGTGCTCGTGGGATTTCTTCCCAAAAACCCCAAAACCCCCAGGTTGGTTCTGTCTCCACACCCACCCAGCCAGCTCCCTGTGTGGAGATGAATGGCACGAGTGATCGGAAGAGCTGACCCGGAGGTGGAGGCAGCAAACATTAACCCTCCTGCAAACAGAGCGGGACGGGGCAGGGTGGCACTGCCACGGGTGGAGAGAGGAGGGGTGGTGGGGCAAACTGGGAGAGAAGGGTGACTGCCCACGATAAGATCTCCCTGTTCATACACAAACAAATCCTCTGGCAGGAATTTCAAAGCAACTGTTGCTCTAACATGAGACAAGACAGGGAAGTCTGATACTGTAGACACTGAAAAGGTACAGTCTTGCACAGCACCCCTGGCAGAGAACAGGAGAGAGATGGCAAGGGGCCGAGGGAGAAGGGGGAAAGAAAATGTTACCAGATTTGCACAACTGAAGGATTTGCCCTTAACCCTTTAGGGAAGGTTCACATTGCTTCTGGACAGAGCAGGAAAACTGGAAAAGAAGAGAATTCATTCCCTGCTCAGGCTGGAGAGTTCAGACCTCACTGACAGGGGAGGGTGCTTGTTCCACACCTTGCTAGCTCACCACCAGGCCCTGGATTTCTGCAATAAACCCCATCTACATGCCCACTGCTGCTGAGGCAGTCTCAGGCTCAGCTACCATCCATTAGCACGCCATTTCTGGTGGGTTTGGAGTTGATTTTTTTTACATAATTTCTCTCTCTTTGTCTTTATAGGGGACATTTTACTCTTCCCAACAGCGGAGGTTCTCCTCCTCTCTGCTACCTCCGAGCTCTCCAAGACAGTACTGCAAAAGAAAGAAGTAAAGAAAAAAGGCAGCACACCCAGACCAGCAAAGTCTGGTTTCCTTTGGTCCTGGGCTTGCTTGACCTTGTCCCTAACAGGCTGCAAGTGCTGCCCAAAGGGCCCCACAAAGAATGGTCCCCTCATCACCTCCTAACTCCTAGCACACAGGCTTTGGGCGCAGCTTTCCCAAAGGAAAACCAAGGGCTCTCCCCTGTACCTCCTGGCTTTTGGAAGGGTTTATTTTCCAGGCTTTCACCCCTCGTGAGCCAGGCTGAAAGCTGCCCTGTGTGCACAGTGTGTTTGCAGAACTGCAGGTGCAGGGCTCCTGTCCTGCTCCACGCAGACTTTGCTCTCCCAGAGGCGAGAGGGCAGAGCTGGGCTCCTGTTGGTCTTTTCAGGCTTAGCAGGACAACAAACTTTTCTAGTACTATTTAAGAACATCCAAAAGAGACAATTAGTGTCTTTTCAGTGAAGTTTTTCCCCCACCACCACCACTAACCAGTCTGGGGCACGTGGGTGGAGAAGAGGTAGTGATACAGAAAAGCTTCAAGGGGAAAAAACCCAATCAAGCATGGTTGCAGAAGGGAAGGCAGGTGAAGGGAATGTGCATAAACACAAAGGAGAGGAGGGCAGACCTTGGGACCTACACAGTGAACTGGGAGCCTTGTGGGCAGATATAAGTCTCACCTCCTCCCTGGCATCACCTCTAACTTCTCAAGATCATCTTACTCCCTTTTCCAGGAGTACGCGCTGCTGGTTGCCCTGATGATGCCTGTGGTCCACCAGGACAGGGACTACAGCCCGCAGCTTGCAGGAGCGAGCCGTGCTATAGAGCAGCAGTTAGAAGTGCTGAGGAGCGTTACTGGAGGCACAAAGCCTTACTAGAAGGAGAAAGAAAGATCAACTGGGAGGTAAATATGTAGAAAAAAATGCATGACAGACTTGCGAGGCTTGGCACCTCGACTGTAGGCTGACCTCCAGACAGAAACCTGGCCCTCCACCCAAAGCCCAGAGAGAAGAACAACAAAGGAGATAACTTGTACCCCTGGCAGCTCAGTATCTCTAATTTTAATGACCTCTCCTGGGTGACAAATCCCTTCTGCCAACTTGTGGAGTTCCTGACACTCCCATAGCCAGTGTGACCTCATCCTTCATGTCATCAGGGAAGTGAAACACAAATTTCCTACCTTTCCAAGCACATCAGGTCTACACAGGGAATCACATCTCTTGTTCCAAACAAAATTACACAGAACATTAACAATAATTCACCATGAAGATGCACAAGTCCCAAGCAGACGCACACAAGCTGCATCCTGATGGTTAGGTGTAGACAGGTGGAGTCTAAGCCACAGCTGACCAACAAACTTGAGTTTTAGTCCATGAGAATAAAGTTCTTCCAAACCAGAGTCTCCATGTCCACAGCCCCTCACTAAAGTCACAAGGAACACCTCAGGGACTTTCCCCTCAGCCAGCCCAGTGATGGTCTCCTTTCCCATCACGAGGACACGAACATAAAGCCAACCTTATACAGTCTGGTAACGTTTATTCTCAAACTGGTGTCCTTTTCTAAATCTCAACGTGCCCCTGAACCAGTCTGTCCTCTGGAAAGCCAAGCAGCCAAGACCAAGAAAGGCAGGCCTGCCAAACCAGCCCAAGACCTCAGTTCACCCCTTTTCTCCCACTCCTCGATCTGGCAGGGACATCAATCCCAAAAAGCACTGCTAGGATCAAAAGGAGCACACACAAGGTGAGACAAGGTGGTAGCATCTCAAGGGAGAAGTAGAGAAAAAGGAATCTGTGAGAGGGAAAGGGAAGGGTTCCAAGTGGCTATACAGAGCTACAGGGACAAAAAGGCCAGTTAAAAGCAGCAAAAGAAGGAAGTTAATCTTTGAGAACTGGCATTCTGACCACCATGCTCTGGGGACCTTTGAGGACTGTGTGCCCTTTAAGGGAAGCACTGTATTTGTGGTTCGTGTGTGTACAGGGTCTGGCACCTGGGGCTGCTGAACTCACACACAGAACAACGCAGAGGAAAGGAACCTGCAAGGCCCTGGGAAGGGGTGGCCTCCGCTGAATCACTTCTAGAGCGGCTCTCACTGGGGAAAGGAATAGAATAATCAGAATGACCCAAATTCCAGAAAAATCCTTGCTGAACAAGTTGGCAAAGCAAGCAAACTGTACCAAGGAGATGCACTAGCACGATTCTGAGGGCAGTAACGCTGCCAAGTGGGACTGACCGCCTGCCGGGAGCCTGCGGCCCATCCGTATTCCCACTTGCTGCTTTTATCTGGCCAGAATGTCTCTGCTGACTAGAACATGGGTGGGTAATTCTGGTTTTTTTTCTAAAGGAAAATCGTTGAGAGGGAGGGGGGGAACCACAAAAAATGCAGCCAGTGCTTACTCTCCGGATGTACTGTCTCTCATGCTGAAAATATACGGAGGAAAAACAAGAGAACAGAAAGATAAGATAGAGAGGACATGAAAACACAAGAGACCCACAGAAGCAGACCACGGCAAAGCATCATGCAGCAGGATATGGATCTCAGCAGCCACAGTCAGAAGCAGCTCTCGCCCAAGAGCAAAAGTCACCTTCAGCTATGGCCACGGACTCGCGTGTCTGCAGCGGCCTGGTGGGCCCGTCTGCCCACATCGCCTTGAGCTGCCACCTCTCCACCAGTTTGGCCTCCCATGGTTCCTACTTCATTCTTAACTCTACTGCCTTAACTCTACTGTCCTGGTGCTGGTTACACACAGCAAGTACAGAATCCTGCCCCTCATGCCTCTGCCAAATCCAACCATCAGAAGAGTGACTGAGAAGACAAACGCTTTCGCTCTCTCCGGCATCCCTTCCCTCAGGACGCAGTCCTCCCTTGCCAGCTCTGAGCCATTTCCATCTCCTCTTTCTGGAAATGGTCAGGACGCCCCAGTGCCACTGCAAAGCCCCTTTGCACCTTCCCCCCACCCAGGCACCCAGCCCGTATTCACCCAGGGACAAGAGAAACTGGAGTACTTACATTATACCAACTCTGGCTTTTCTGTAAGGACAAAATAAAAGAGAAGCATTAGTTAGCACAGAGATCTTAGGATCCAAAGGAAAGACGGACAGAGAAACTAGGTCCAATCTGGTTTGCATCATTAGTAAAGTGAAAGTGGGATTAAACAGCAGATTTCAGTGGATTTCACAGCGGTCTGGCACAGTTATTTCCAGTTACAGGAACAAAGAACAAATCCAGCAGCACGAGTCCATAACAGGAAAACAATTCGGGGTACCAACGTGTGCATGTCCACATGCACACACGCATGCTGCACTCAGGTTTGCAGAACAGCAGCGCCCACCAGCACCGGCCCAGCCAAGGCAGTCGCTGCCAGCAGCAGCTTCTCAGGGCTTCGCTCCTCCCCAGCTCTGCCTGGGGGTGTGAGAGTCACCCTCAGCCCTCAAAGAACTACCAGGAGGCAGGCACGCAGTTCTAGTCACAAAAGCCACCAGGCAGAACTTCAATTGGTATTTTCATAGGGAGACACACACAGAGCCAGGAACAGTGCCGGAGGACATCGCTAGAAAAGCTAAGCCATAAAAGGAAGGCTGGGTGGAGGGGGTGTCAGAATTTCAGTGCCCAGCGTTCTGCAGCATCTACACATGTGGTTGGGGTTTTTTTGTCCCCTGTGCTGTTCCAGGTGGTCAGAGAGGACAGGCCACATGTTGCACTGGAGCGTACAGAAAAGCGAGCTCAATGTGGAAAGTCACACTCGGCCAGAGGCGAGATCTATCCACAGGGGGAGAGGATGAAACAAGCATCACACCCCAGCGAGGCCTGCTTTCCAGCTTCAGGACTGAGCCCAACGGACAGCAAGTATGGGCATCCCCCATTTGCAGGTGGGTTTACCAGGGGGGCACTGAAGCCTGGGGGCAGCGACAGTGCATCCAGCAGGCACGTTGTGTGTAGCAGCCACACACAGCCGTGCCCACCCCCCTCTCCCAACCAGCAACGCCATGCCTACATTACACCTGGGGGAGCCCAGTCGAATAGACAAGGACAGAAGCAACATTTCCCTGCGTGAGGGTTGGGATTTTTTCCTTTGAAGGCATCTTGCTTCTGACCTTGGAGTGGGAGGATCTTTCCCAGCTTTATACCCAGTCCAGAATATGATGGAAAACATACTGTTCTCCCACCTGTATCAGAGCCTGTGGGAGTATCACTCTGAGAGTTAAGTTCATATTCACAGAAGCACAAACTACCTGTGCTGGGACAGCCCACAACAGGACCAGCGACGTACAGGGTGGTTACCATAGGAAAGCCAACGCAAAACAATGAAATCAGATTGGACCAGAGATTGCTACGCAGATGTGGGACTGCTGACACTGTTCCTTCCCTAGTCCTCCCTGCCTTCGGCTCCCTACACTCCCTATACACCAGTCCAGGGGACAACCTCACAGGCACCTGTATCTCGCTCATGGGGCCAACATTTCTGAAGGATCCTTGGGCACTCCCACCGGTCTCACTGCACTGGTCTCTTAATAAAGAAAAACCATGATATATGCCACAGGCCAAAATACAGAAGTTTGACATTAAGAAGAGGAATACCCCTAAGGTCTTTCCTCAAATCCTGGGAAAGGACATGAACTGAAGGGCTAAATACACCGTATGGCTCATCACCCAGCATTTCACCTCACTGCCATACCCCCGATTCATAAAGGGTCTGGTTGAAGTCATCCTTCTCTGCAAGTAGGACATGGAAAAAGGCCTTATGCAATTCAGTCTAAACTAGGAGAAGGGGAAAAAGAACCAAATCAGGAGAATTAATCTTAATCCACGTACGCACCACCTTGTCCTCAGGAGCACAGGGTCTAAGACAGAGTGATTCTCCTGCAGATTTGTTTTGCCATCTGTCTGCCTTAATGAGCAAAAGGCGGAACTCAAGATGTTTCTGGGGAAAATAAACCATAATCAAACCATAACAGCACAGAGGGAACAGAGGCTCTGCTGTCACTGTGTCTTCTAAATCAGGGTGCGCGTGCTGCGGTGTCAGCACCCTGCAACAGGACCTCATTCCCCTCTGAGCATGAATTACAGTACCTCTTTTTTTTCTTCCTCCCCTCATATTTAAGGATCCCAAACTGCAGCTCCTCCTTTCCTAAGCTCTTCCACACAATTGCACCCACATCTGAGATTCATCCTTTGCCTCCACCATGCAATCTAAACGACAGGAGAACCATTCCACCTCACATTTTGCAAGCAGAATGGGCTGCAGGAAGTCCAAAGAGAAGGGAGACAGAGTCCTCAACTCTATCTTCCATCTTATTTACTTTTTCTTTTTGTAACTCACTGAGAGTCAGAGTACAGGGGGATGTGAACTGTGAAAACCCAGGGATAGAGTAATGGAGAAGAAAAAGAAAGAAAAAGGGGTGAAAAAAAAATATTCTTACTTTGAGCAGGTTAAGTCTGTCATACTGGAAAAAGAAACCATAAGCATTAGAACTGAAAAGAGAAAATAAATAAGTAACAGGGGAATGGAGGTGCACACAGAGGTGGGAGAGATGTCACTGATTCGCAGAGATGATGCTACGGGGGCAGATACCAGAGGTGACGTGGTGGCTGTAACCTGGAAGAACCTAGGAGGAACCAAGGAAGGCAAAAAACCCAGGGCATTCTCTCTGAGCCTTTAATTGACATAGCCTTGCCTCTACATCTTCCTGGGTTAATGATCTCATATTTGCATATATGCTGTGGAAGGTTAGAGCTTCACAGGGCAGATGGGAAGCTGCGGATCACGCCTATGAAGTTCAGCCTGCTGACTTGATGCCATCAGAATTTTCCACCTCTTAACATTACTGGGAGCAGGATCACGACTCACTCCTATGTACTGCTGCTTCCAGGGAAACAGAAACCTTCTGCCAAGTGAATGACATGCCACAGAGCTCTAGAAGCTTTCCTCAGTGTGTGTTACAACTGGGGAAACAAAGGCACAGAAACCCGGGTGAGGGCAGAGCCCTTTCTCCTGACGTAGGTACTTCCAAAATCTATGCTCTTCACCTGCCCACGGCCAAATAACTTGAAGAAACTGATGATATTCATTCCCAAATCCCTCACCCCAGTCCAGAATTTCATGACCTGCTACCTGAAGAGGGATTGCACCACCGAACAGGAGGGGTACATGAGAAGACACAGCCAAACTCTTCTCATCATCGCACACTGGAAGGTCAAGGTGCAACAGTCATAAGCTGCAGTAGGGGAAATTCTACTCAGACAGAAGGAAAAAGCCTGTTCACAACAAGAGCAGTTAAGCACTGGAGCAGGGGCCCGACAAGGCTGTGGGATCTCCAGTCTTGGAGCTTTGCAAAATGTGGCTGGCCAGGACTTTAGACCAACCTGATCTAACCACATCAGCCCTGCCTGGTGCAGGGGCTTGGACCAGAGACCCCCCTGAGATCCCTTCTGACCTAAACTGTTCCACCGTGTCCAAGGTCTACATCAAAACTCCCGTTTTCCCCTAATCTCATATTTATCCTCAGCGTTCATTATTAGCTACAGACCATGGGAAGAATCTGCAGTGTTTGCAACAGAGAGGAAACCCTTTTTATCCTTGGGTAAGAGCAAAAGAGTTAAAAATAGGTATTTCATTGATGGCTGCTAGCAAAAAAGGTGGGGGGGGGTGGTGTTGCTGAGTTCAGAAAGCTGTTCCAGAAGCAGCAGATAAAAGCTTACTGCTGGCACAGACCTGTAGGTGGTTTGGTCCACGTCACACTGATGGACAGCCCAGAAAAAGCAGGCTCCGGAAAAGGTCTCCTACAGATTCATCCAGTGCTTAAAACTCCTGGTGAAGAACTCCCTCTGATGGCAGCACTGCAGCACGACAACTAACACGACAGACAAAAGAGGGCAAGGGACTTCAAGCAGATCTGTCAGCAATTGTATAAACACGGCATCAAACTCATGGGCTCAAGCTGTTTCATTTCATTGGCGAGGCAGGTTGGGAAATCAGACGATCCTTCTTGCTGAGGATGGTGGGGAGAGGAGAAGAGGCTGAGAAGGGAAATTTTAAAACCTTTGTCCTGAAGTTCTTTGTTCCTACCCCCTACCACTTGAACAGACACCATTTGTCAGCTGCATGGGGAGAATCAGGGGGCTTACTGTGCCTGGGATGCCAGGGAAAGCCTCCTCATGCAGCTCAGGGAAGAGATTTCACCTTCATGTGGCTTTAGGCTGGCCCCACGCACAGACTGTGGGTGAGCAGGGCAGGGGGCTCTGACACGGGCTGCTGGCCATGCCTCAAGTCCCCTTTTCCCTCTGTGCTTTGGGTTCCTCACACTGGACTCACCTGAGGCCCATTTCCCTCTCCTCTCTCTGTCTTCAAGCTGTTGGGTTTTTTCCCCCTCTCAGAGAAGTGAGGAGCTGGCGGCAGGGACACCACAGTACCACTACCACATACGCTCTACACAAAGCCCCCTCTCTCCCAGTGTTCTGCCCATCAGTCCCCCTCCTAACAAACCTCTCCACAGCTTAGGCAAAGCCCTGCAGCCCACCAGAGCCTAGCCACGACCCATCCTGACCCACACACTCTGCTCACCAGCAATCCTTTCAGTACTCTGTGACTCCAGACCTGCATCTTCCATAGAGCTTCTTCCACTCCTCACTTGAGGCACTATTCCCACAGTCCTCAGAGTTACCTGAGCTACAGTTACCAAGAAAAAGTCAATCTCTCTAAAAAAATAAAAGACATAAAGAAGCTTCCAGTGGACACCAGCAACCACCCATGGTCAGGCTGGTTATGAAAAGCACTATGACCAAGGAAAATCAGATAAGCCAGCACTGTAGACTTCACTGCTGCCTGAGAACTTGCCTAGAATTAAATCCCAGCCATCATCTGGGAACAGGTCAGGGCATTGATTCTGGGGACTCTTAAGCCATCTGAGCCATCCTGGTTTTAACTTTCCAAGTGTACATGTGGAAATGGCCCCAGCCTGGCACTCTGTCCCATCAGCATCCCATCTGCGCTTCTCATTTTAACGCTCTTCTGAGGGTAGCGGGGAGACATGAGACCGAATCTCAAGTGAGCACATCTCCAATCCAAGCACCCACAGAGGGATCTTCTCTTTATTACCTTCCAGAGCGAGCCCATGAATTCTCACAATTCATTCGGGACAGGTCTGTTCTAACAGGTTTAAGCTGGATTCATTTGAAATCACTGATCTTTAATATTTACATCACACAGGGAAGCCTGCAAGGGCAGCTGAGCTGAGACTGCTGGCTGCAGAGCTCCTGTTCATCACAAGAAGCAGGCAAGAAGTTACAGGGACCGACTCTTGTTCCCGAAAGGTATAAAAAGAAGGGAAAGAGAAGGGGTTGTGGTGTGTTCAGCCTACCAAAGCCAGCAGATTTCTCCCTGGCAAAGACAGCAGCTGGCTTCAAGGGAGAGGGAAAGCAAACCTTAAAATAAAAGGCTACAATTAGTTGGAAGTAATTGAAGGGGTGCGATGAAGGGGCCAGCTCTCACACTGTGTGAGCAAATATTAACGAGATCCCAGTGATGTAAGTGAAACCAGCTTCAGGTCTACAGGCATCGGGCTGAGCTCTCGCTGACATTCTCGCAGCAGCACGAGGAGAATGCCGTGCTGGGGTCACCGCTCAGTACCACGGGGTGGGGCTCTGAGTGATGAGGCAGTTCTACAGTGGGGGGACAGGAGAGAAAAAAGAAGGCTTACTTTGGAGAGGCGCTTGTGTGACTTAATCGGAGAGAAAGCATGCAGGAATGAAAAGAAAGAAATTAAGGAAAGAAGAAAAATTACCTCGCAAATCAAGAGAAGGAAAACCCACAGACCCAACAGAAAGTATTACATCCATCTCCCCTCCCCCAATCCCCACCCCCCTTCCTCGTGAAAGGCACCATGAAGTAAAGGCAAGCTTTGCTGGGGGGAATTGCACTCCCATGGCCTTAAATCACTGCACTTTATGGGCCAGGGCAGCACAACTCCTGCCTGTAATTCCCCCTTGCCAAGGCCCCTGTTGCCCCAGCAGAGCATCCCCCACTGTGGCTGTACACGTAGCATGCCCTGCATCCTGCCCACCCCTTCCATCCACGTGCCTTCCTTTTGGGGACAGACAGCTGGCACCACCACATGCGAGGGTGTCACCCAGCGCTGCCGCCCTGGGCACTGTTTGTAGGTCACTGCGTGCGCAGGAAGCCAGTCTGACCTCAAGGGCAGCCTCAGAGCTGACGGGTCACAGATGACTCACTCCCCTCCTAAAAAACCCTTCGCCCCATCTCTTTCAAACTCACACACTCCCCCCACTATGGCGAGAGACCCCTTGGGCCCAGCGAACACGGGCCAGTGAGTCCCGATTCCTCTGCTGACAGTGACCCCAGGGCTGAGTGGATGAGAACTTCCTGTGTGCATGACACGATCCAGCAACAATCTGGGCAAAGACCTAACAACTCGTTTCACCCAAGCCCTCAAGAGCTCCGCTTGTGACGCGGTGAAGTCATTCAGGCTGAAATATTTCACTTTTAAAACCTGGAGAAACACCTGTGCTCCTGAGAGCCATCTACCTCACAGGACGGACCTGACAGCAGGTGCCTAACCAAAGGTTACTGCTCAGCTCCCAGGGCCTCGCCTGTGGGTCACCCGGTCCTGCTGCTCGCAGAAAATGGAGTCTCCAAAGACAAGGCTGCTCCTGATACAGTTCCAAACCACATTGCCTTCTTTTCCAGGGGAAACACCATCTACCCCAGCCAAGACAAGTCACAGTGTTGCGCTGACAGGAGGCAAGGTGCAGAGGCAAACCGACACTGCGTGATGGGGACCTCACCGCAGGGCAGGGCTCAGGTGAGGCTGGAGCATCACAGGCCCCTCGCAGGGCTGCCCGCACCTTTCTCTGCCCCATGACAAACCCTTCATGATCTGGACAGTAAAAAGGAATGGCAACAGCCAATTTCCAAGGTTTTCCCAAACTCACAGAGCTTCCCAAATAAACAGGGCCTGGCCTGTAAAAAGGTTAGCCTACCAAAGCTGATACGGAAGCTGCAGTGCAACAGGCCATCAGCAACCCACAGACTTGGGTCACTGAGCTGAGCCAGATGGAGTCTGACCCACACAGAGGGCTCCCAGTTAGAATTATCAGAAGTATGGTGGGGACGAAAGAGGAAAGTTAGCCAGAGAAAATAAAAGGGCATGGGGCAAAGGCAGTGTACTGCATGAGGGAGTTTAGAACCCGGGACACGTGCACATCTTCACCCAAGTCATTTGCTCGCTCCTCACCTTGGAATTCTTGGCCCCACTGCGGCCTGACTGAGAGGAACAGCTACGCTGTACACCCTGCTCCGGCGTGGAAGGGGATTTGTCTGACGAGTGGTCTGAGCCTTTTTCCACCATGGCGTCTCCTTGGGAGTCCTGCGGTGTCGGGGACCGGGAGCGTTTGCGCAGGATCGGGGAGCAGGCAGGCGTGCTGCGGTTTGAGTTACTGGCAGTACTGCAGAGAGAGAGAGAGAGGGAAAGGAAGGAAGAAAGTGGGAAAGAGCAGGGTTAATAACCTTCAGGTCACACAGAAAGCAACTGCACCCAGGCCTTGAGGTGGAGCGTTACCCGCAGATTTCCCCACCAGCACAGCGGAAAAATTTGGCTTCCTGAAGCAACACACCCCATGTGTGTTGGACTCATGGTCCCACTAAAATTAGGCTGTAGGCCGTTACCATTTACCAGTGGCAGAGGGAACTACAACGGCTTGCCACCCACTCTTCAATCCATCTGACCACAGATGAACGCCTATGAGAATGAACTCATCCCCTCCCGTCAGCTCTGAGGGTTTAGAAGTTTATGATCTGAGCTTAGAAAACCTAAACTTGCCCTCAAGAACGAGGGAGCCATCAGTGTGTTCCCAAAACAGCTCCACACCATCCCCCCTTTGTTTAATTTTGGGAAGTGTAGTGTAACCGTTCCCCAGCAGGATGCACAGAAACAGAATCGCATCTTTGCGGAAACAGCCCGTTAAAATCATGGGGTGTTGGGAGGGGAGACACGGTGACAGACAACACAGTCATGATTTCCTGTACCAAATCATCCTGTCCCACACCGGTTGAGAGTTGGGCATGGAATTTTTTTTGCTATAACAGAAAAGCTTTAATGGTTTGTTGGTTTTTTTTAATAAAAAAAAGGTTCCCCTTTCAGAGTGGGGAAAACCAAGACCTTTCGGAGTTTACGGGAATTTCCAAAGATTATGGGGAATCTTCTCACCCCGTATCTTCACCAAAGCCCCAACACCTAAATCAAAAAGCCAGTTACACACGTACTTGTACAGAACAGGAAAACTCCCATTTCCTCACTGTTCCTTCTCTTTTGATGCCCCTTCATACTACCAGACCCTTCACAATACTACACACTACATCCATCTTTCCCTACATGGCTGCTTTCCTTGGCGTCTTCTGAGCACTAGAAAGCAGGCCACAGCTGAGCCACAGAAGAGCGGGCAATAGAAAAAGGATGAGGGAACTACAAGTGTAAGGGGATGAATTAAAGCAGCCAGTACAATCAGACTCCTAAGGGCTATAATTTAAGCCCAATTATAGGCAGCAAACTGCAGCTTGCTTCTCACAGTGGGATATACAGTGAGGCAGCTAAAACGGATCCCTCCCTTTCCAAAAAATCCACAGAAGTTGAACACATGCCCGAGGTTTCACTGATTCCCAGATAACAATCTCATCTGCCTCTCACCTCTGAAGAGGCCAAAAGCATTTTACAAATGTTAGTTAGCAGGTAGGTAATGAAATGCTCTCCCTCCAGCAGTTACCAGCCTTAGTTTGGTTTAGTACTGGATGAACTGGTCCCCTGCACTATCCGCTATCCGCTCACTGCTGGTGTTTATGGATGAGGGATGAAACTTGCCCTAAGTGATGTGCAGAAAGCACACTGCAAAGCTGCTGCTGCAAACAAAGCCAAACTCAAAGTTCACAGTCAAATGCCCAGCAAGCTTGTCACTGGCCAGACAGGGGAATGGCATTTCACAGAGACCCCTCCGTGCAGAGGGTCCTACAGGTAACAAACAGGCTCGGGCAAAACCAGTTCACACAACGCTCTGTAAGGAGGAAGAAAGGTGGATTAAACTACACACTCCACTCTGTTTCCTATTTCTACCGAACAGAGTGAGAGTCATACAGATGGGGAATAATAAAATGCTTCTTATCCCAATGCCACCTAAACCTTGACTTAGCTCCAGGATGAAAAACCAATTCCACACCCCCTTAGGCTTGTTCACACCTCACAATGGCACATCTCACAAGCAAAAAACACCCAGAGCATTGTGTCCTCCCTTTCCCCACTGAAGGCAGAGGGATATGATTACTAACTACACCTACAGCACAACTGTAGCAAGATTCAGGCTTTAATCCCTCCAAACCATACTTGAGACAAAAGACTGAGCAAAACATGTTCTGCACATGCAGAAGGTGCACTGTAAATGGTACGAGGACTTGGAAGCATCATCAATCCTTCCGGAGATGGAGATAGGTTTGAATTGCTATTCCTACGGTTAATAACTCCTGGAGTCTGCATGCTCCTGCTTGTGCTGTGTTATCACTTAGCTGGCATCACATCAAATTTCCTAAATCTCCTTCCAGCGTGCTTGAGTCAACATAAACTGCTCTAATTGAGAGGTCCCCAGAAATACAAGGCAAGAAGCTGAGGCTAATGTCTGAGTCACCTGTCACTGCACTAAATTTGTTTGAACAGACTCATTTTTTCTCCTGCCTCTCTATGAAACCAGAGTTCATCATGCACAACCCCCTTCTCATTTTCGTTCACATGGGCCCACACTCACCAGTTTCACTTTGAGCTTCCACTTCAAGCAAGTCTATAAAGACCAAGGCAAATTCAAGGTCCTGCTCGCTTTCAGGTCACGGTTACAAAGGGGCACTGAGTTCTTCCTGCTTCTAAACCCCAAAATAACCAGTTCAAAACCTGACTGTAAACCACTAAAAACGTCAGTGTTCTTACTCAAACTGCTATCAAACGGGAAATGGGGCACATTCTGCCTCCTGTGAACCGCAGCAGAGGTGTCCCCCACCGCATCACCACTCACAGGCACTGGTGAGGCACCCGCGGTTTTCACGCTGAGCACACATGTGTTCCTAAAACTGGCTTTAACACCCCTCAGCAGAGAGTAGCACAACGGTGGAGGCCAACTAACTAATCACCTTACAAAGCTCCTGGGGTGGGTTTTTCATTCAGGGCTGAGTAACCCACACTGCTTCAGCTACATGGGAGCAGCATCAGCGCTCACTAGCTTAAGGCTGGCACACGTGTGTCTTTGTCTGGGCTCAGCTCACACTACCACAGCCATACAGTTTGGTGCCAGCTCCACCGAGCACCATCTCAGGCAGACTCCGCCCTCTGAGTTGGTTTCACAGTCTCTTGGCACCTCTGGGGTGCTTTAAAAACCTAGGTCCTTCCGTCTGCATTGTGTTAGGTGCACGTGGATTATCATCTGCACAAAGATAGGGCAAAAAATAAAAGAAGACAGCTTTGAGGGTGCTGCCTGCTTTAGGCTCTCCCTTCAGCCAAACTCAGGATGTCTCAATCCACCACATACACCCCACTGAGAGCAATGCTGAATGTTTCTTGCCCAAAGGACCCCTTGGGTGTTCACTGCCGTGGGACACAGAGCCTGTTAATTCAGCCTCTCACCCCTACCACACCACAGCAAGGATGGGCACAAACACCCTGAACCTGTGGCTGGGGCCCACTCGCCTTCCCCCCCACCCCCATCCCCTCCCTGAGCCCCTCGAAACTCTCGCTGCGCCGGCTCAGTCCCTGAAGTTTGAATCTGGCCCAAGGCACGGCCATGACGAACGCTTTCTGCAGTTGCCATAGTGACCCAGGCCTGCAATTGAACCAGGAATCAACGCCTGACGTGCCAAAACGGCCTGACCCACTTTGAAATAAAAATAATAGTAATAAATAATGCTTTACAGACCTAATTGACCGGAGCGCATTCAGGGCCTCGCACAGCCCCGCGGTGCAGCCTTTAGTAGATGCAACAGACTAAGTCAGGGACAGAACACAAACAAGCCCACCTAAGCAGCAGCCCCTTGCCCCCAGGAGAAGCCCCGGCTTGGAGGGTACGAAAACACAGATGGCAGAGTACATCGTCTTGGTTTATGTTCACACTGTGCCCAAGAGAAACAGCTCGATTTATGGTTGGAGCAGCAGTAAAAATAACGTGGGCAAGTCTGACGTGGCAAGGAAGAGGCCAAACTCTGCCCAGTCACATGGAGAACGTCTGGAGCAGCGCAGAGAAGAATCACAGAATCACAGAGCTGTAGGGGTTGGAAGGGACCTCAAGAGGTCATCAGGTCCAACCCCTTGCCAAAGCAGGGTTCCTAGTACAGGTCACACAGGTATTCTCTCTCCATCTCACCCCAGACCCTCAGTAAGTGTTTGACCTGAAGAGATCACTGGAAAATAGCCGATGAAGAAGCATGTTTTTGCCATCTGCATCCCATCCCTTTGTGCTGGGATAAAAAAAACACTAGGAAGAGTTCCTCTCTGTCCTGGGGGAAGAAGCAAGCTTTTCTTTAGATGGTGGGAAAAGAACAGGCGTTTGGCATCGCATGGACAAGTACCTGCTCACAGCATGCCCTGGACCTTGCACAAGGTGAGGTGAGACATAGAGAGGCCAAGCTTCCTCCTCCAATAGAATATCTCCTATAAAAACCTGGCCCAGCTAGCAAAGGGAGACTTCAGCAAGCAGTAGCTGTGGGAAAGGCTGCAGGCTGGACTCGGCCTCAAAAGAACTTCCTACAGCAGTGCAAATGCCAGGCTTCATTCTGGAAAGACCTGAGCCCAAACCACCAAAGAACTTAAGCACTTCTTGAACTCTGTCTGTAGACCCGCTGAAGTCCACAGGCTGTGCAAGCAGAGCCTGTGCTTCCATGCTTTCCTCAGCAGCACTGAAGGAGGTCTTCAAGCACAGAAGTCTACTGATGAAGTCTTGAACAGAACAGAAAAATCTACAAGGTCAAAAAGGCACCTCGAGCCTGGCTGTAGTACAAAAAGAGTTAATTCTCCTCAGAAGCAGCCAGCACAGGGGTTAATTAGACGCCTACAGAGATGCTTTTCTGTGATACAGTCTGACATCAGCGGAAAAAGATGAGATTCAGAAACTCATTATGCAGTCTACCCAACAGCAAGCAGATGGAACAACTTTTGGTCACCACCAACCTACACTCACTTCAAATTGATAATCCCAGAATGAAAACCTCCTCGTATCTAACCTTCAAGCAATTCCCTGGGCTTGCCATTGCTCCACAAGTGGGAACAAAACACCATGCTTCTACACCTCCCAGTGAAACAGACAGAAAAGGGAGCATTAGACTGAAAAGCAATGACACCTGAAGGGCTGTGCAGAAGCTGAGTGGTGTTTCATGACAACTGCTTGAACAAGAACAGCAAGAACTGTACACTTCCATGTGTCTTTCGGAACACCTGGGTTCTAACAGAAAAGCCCATCCTCATCAAAGACGTACTGTGATTGTTTTGATGTTTCATAGAACGGTGTCCTCCTCCTGTGACATCCAACAGCATGTTTATGTATTCATGAGATAAAATTAATGCAATTATTATGCTTCAGGGGACTGGCGGGTCCATGGAAGCATGAGGAAGGTGTTTGCCTTCTGCCTATCTACAGCCCTGCACCCACACAGGGTCTGGGAAATGCATCGTTAACAATGCCATTGTCTTTCTCTGGATCATCTGATCCCCGTTACCACTAGAGACCGACTATCGACTTGGAGGGACAAACAGTCTGGTATCTTACAGAAACATCCCTGTGCTGTGCTGGAAACAGACCCTCCACCGCTCCCTTCCTACGTGGAGTCACTGCAAAAATCCTAAGGAAAAGAGAGAAAAATCGAACAAGACAGATCTCTGTGACACCACCCAACAATGTAACAGTCATAATTTGGAAAGGGTCGTTAATGTGCTGAGAGCCCACACACGCTATAACTAAGCCCCTCCATCACCCACAAATCAACACAACTCCCTTTGCTCCGAAAGAAGGACAAACCACACAGAACAAAGTATGACGAATAATACCATGATATCTGGGGAAGCAATAAAGGGGAAATCATGCCAAGTAAGAATTTCACATCCCTCTGAGGCCGAGAGCGTGTCTGCTTCACACACAGCCCCACCACCGTCACCTACCCGCAGGTCACTCGGTCCACAGCCGCGCATCAAAGGCGGAACAGGCAGGGGCTTTGTTTCCTCTCCTGCCCACCACAATGCCAATGGCTCTTGTAACTGACAGCAAGAACTGCAGTATCTGATGCTGTCTTCAAAACCCCAGAACCTGGCACAGAACAACAGAGCTCCCAAGTTGCGTTTAAAATTAAATGCAGCAATGAAGGGCGCTGTGAAGCCATCCCTGATGTGAAGAAAAATTTGAAAACTTGACAGCTCAAAGAATGAAAAATACAAAGAAAATAAATCCAAGCATGTTTATTTTAAACCTCATTACTTCCAAGCTAACCTCAAAATCTCTCAGTGGTTTGGAGACTCTATGATGCTGTCGTGCATCGTTCCAAGCGCATCATCTCAAGAGAGAGTGAGAAGAACCCAACACAGCCCTAAGCAGCTAACAATAAAGACCCCCACTCATTTCTGGGTGAGGTCATAGGTGTGATACAACTACCTCAGGAGGAGCACTTGTGCTCATCCTCTCTGCCCATCTGCTGCTGTAACTTCAGCAAGGCTATGAGCATCCCAGGACTTCACCCCCAGCGCAGGTAGCATCCCGCTGAGCACATCCTGATCTCGCAGCAGGGGCTTTATGCACTGCAGATTAAACATCTAATGAAGCCTCACACCACATCTTATCAGCGACAAAGCGGGGGTGGACAGGGTTATTGTACATCTCAGAAGAAGAAGACAAAGCTGGAGCTTTACATCTTCCCACCCACTCCTGCTGCTCAGCAGCAGCAGCTTTCCTAGTTAATGGATGATGCCACGATCTTCAGAGATGGGATCAAATCCATCTCTTTTGCCCATCTCTTGATGTTTCATCCCTTTACCATTCTGAAAACAACACAACAATTTCACATCCCCATGCCCTGGCATCCTCCACACAGCCCCTCTCCTCTGCTCTCTTTCAGCTTTGTGCAGCTGAAAGTAAAAAGATAGAGAGGTTCAAGGGCCACAGTCGATACTGGGAAGAGTCAGCGGCCCTCAGCGTGTCACACGCAGCGCAGTCCTTTGTCCTGAGGACCTGGTTCAGGCTCCCCCCCGCCCATCATTTGCTTTATCCACCTTTCTGGTTTTCAGTGGCATGGGCAGCTGAGGGCTTCCCCCTGCAGAACGTCGGGCATCCAAAGTTCCTGCACTGCTGCAAAATACACGTCTGAGATTTGAAGTTTTCTTCCACCCTACTGAGCCATAAATCCCGAAGCTCCATCCTAAATCTACCGAGCACTCCTGCAGACATGTGTGACTTCACGAAGCAAGACCACAGAACCCATCCTCCTTACCAAGCCAGTGATTTCCATGAAGCAGGACAATGCTAGTCATTGGTAATCTAAGAAAAAGCCAGTTCTAGCGAACAGGGATCTGTCAGATTCTCCCTGCGCAGCCTCCAGAGCCCAGCCTGGAACAGGCACAAAACAAATCATCCCCCTCCCTGTCACTGCCGATGCATAAACACAGAGAGGAATGCAAAGCTGAACGGAGAGGCATCGGCCTGCATGCTCCCAGACCTTTTCAGAGCCAGGGAGCACATGGGCAAACAAATACAGCGTATTCCTGCAGCAGCCCCAGCTGCCCCTGTGACGCACCGCCAGGCCATCCGACTTCAACCTCCCCCCCCTCTTTCTGCCTCCCTCCACACACACAGATGTTATGAGAGGGGTAACTGCTCCCCTGGGGCTGGCAGATGGGGGAGACAGCGGGTGTGTAAGGAGGAAAATGAGGAGGGTGAGGGGAACGAAAGCTGAGAGGAACAATCAGATTTGCTCATCGGTTGTTTCAAACAATCAGAAAGGCTGCCTTGGCAATCGGGCGGCGGGAGAGGTGGGGCGCGTGCATGGGGGAGGACAAGGAGAGAAAGGAATCAGCCCATGGGAAGGGAAAGCAGCGAAGCATCTCTGCAACATGATGTCACGCTGTCTGCTTTCAAGTCCCCCAAACAGAAAGGAGCAGCGGGAGCAGCAACCAACATGGACTCCAGATTTAATCTGCCTTGAAAGCGTACGTCTCAGGCGGTGGGGCTGCTCGGAGAACCTGTGCTGAGCACAGCACGTACAGCCCTTCGGCTCCGTCTTGCACACACACACACACACACACGTACATGCACGCGCGGGCACACGCATTCGGGGACTGCAGACAGCACACGCGCGCGCAGAGGGGAGAGGAAGGGAGGCAATCAGCAGAAGGAACAGGAGAGTAACACTAACCTGGTAGCCATTAGGGACCGTAGTGCAGCGCGGAGCAGCTAGGAATTCATTCATTCATGCACTTGCGTGTGGTGGGGGGAGAGCGAGGGTGGGCCAGCGCTGAGGTGGGAGGGTACTCACCTCCCACACCATCTCAGAACCCTTCCCGAAGGGAAGAGGGTGTAGGGGGGGGGGGGGGGGGCTCCTCAGGGGCACCCAGAGCCCCCTCGCTCAGCTGCCTCGCGTAGTGCTCGGGCTCCTGCCATGGCCAGCCTCCCTTCTCCCCCCGCCCCGGCCTTTGTGGTTATTGACTGTGCGGCTCAGGCGAGGTCTGCGCGTCTCTCCCCCTCGCTGCCAGCTCTCTCACACACGCACGCGTGCGCATGCACCCAGCCAGCCCGTGGGCTGCTGCCGCTTTACATAATGCAACCCCCTTAATGCCTTCATTATTCATGTCTGCTGTAGGAAAAGGGGGGGAGGGGGAGCTCCTGCCATTTTTCTCCCCAAGGTCCCTTGATTATACCTGCCCGCTCGCAGAGGCTGTTCATGGAGTTTGGCAAAGCCTACAGGTTAGGAGCCTGCTATGGGTTGGGGGAAAACACCCCACTCATCCTCCCCGAGTACACACTGGACCATTCACACTCACAGGAGAAAGTTTTGGAACCCGTGAGCATGTCAATACAAAAGAAGTTGGGAAAATTAAACGCCAATTAACTGGTAAAGTGGATTATCCAAACTGAATTAAACACTGTGAGGACACACTCATTCAGAATTAAGGTGACCTCAACACAGTCGAGATTACTTCATCCAGGAAGCTAATTTGGTTTAATTTTTCATCCTTATCCATGTGTAAACAGGCCTGGGATTTTTAAAGAAAGGTTATCAAGCAAAGTTTACAACTCTACAGCAGTGTTAGTACACAGCCGTTCCTTGGGCAACATACCCACCGCTGCATCCCTGTACATGGGCATCTTTATGGCAGCATAAGGAGGGGGCTTTCTGTCCCTCCCAAGGCCTCCCACAGCACAACACATATTACACAGGCTAATGGATGAAGAAGAGCGGCATCAAACAGTCATCTAGCTTGCAAACTTTCCTTCCAGTACCCAAAATCAGGCCTCATTTGCGCAAGGAAATAGCATGGAACTGATTTGGAGCAGCCCCCTGTACCAACATTCCTGATGTGAGACAAAACGTCCACGTGTGGAAGTCCCCTGGGTCATTTACAGGGCTCTAAATGTGAAATAACTCCAGCACAGATGAGTTTAAAGAGCACCCAGAGAAGCTCCTGTGCCAGAATGGCTACAGCAGTTTAAAAATTTACACCTTACATCAATTCCTCACCAGTCTCTCAGCCTACATTCACATCGCCCACCTTAGGCGTTTCATTTCCCCCAAGCTCCCCATGGTGCCCACTGAGCCAGGCAGGCGACTCTGGAACGTGATGCAGAGCCCCTGAAGTCTGACTGTAGCCAACTTTGAACGCTGCGAATGACCCGCTCAGGGTCTTACTGCTCCCCAGTGACAAGGGAAGGAGCTGTGCCTTAAGTGATGTGCTCATCTCTCTGGCTTCCCAACCTTCTCTTGCGTTCTAACTACTCCGTGGTCAGGATGACCACTTTCTCTTCAGAATCAGACACAGTGTTCAGTGCCAGTGACGTCCCAAAAAAAGCATCTTTCCAAAGGGCTGATAACCCATCATTTTGCTATAATGAAAATCAGGGGGAACAGGCGGTGCTTGGCTCTGAAGAATCAAGGCTCTGCACCAGCAGATTCAGGGTACTGTGCAATTCAAACGCTGCCTGTGATTTTAAACTGGAAACACTGTCACCATGCACCTCTTTAAAAGGAAGAGAGCACAACACTGCCCTCACCTTTTGCACATTGCTCCAAGAACAGACGTAGGCACACGAGTTTGCTGCGTATGTGTCACTAGATTAATAAATGCCATTGCTGCACTAAGAGATCCATCACCCTGATGTCAGTTTCTGTCTGCAGTGCTGCCAGGTACCTAAAACACACCCACTTCCACACCAAACATAAGCTTTGCACACAAAATCTAACTTCTCCAAAGCAAACCTGGGTTTTCTCCCCATAACTCCATTGCTCAGGTTGTGGTCTCTGGAGTTTTTTCTGCCCCTGTGGGAGAAACTTCTGCTGAAAGGAGAAAGTTTCTCTCTCAATTACATGTTTGCAAGTGTTGGATGTTTACAAAGAGCACCACACAAGTCCCTAACAACAGCACAAGAGCTGACAACGTTTGTCACTTCCCATCTGACCTGAGGCTTCAAAGCTGCAAGCCCCCACCAGCACAGAGCTTTCCACCCATGTGGGAACGCACCACCTCTAATGGAAGAAGCTGTAAAGCGATGGAACAACCAGCAATGAAGAGTGAGGGCCAAATCCCACAGCATCTAGCCCTCGCACACACACTGCCCTTCTCACAGACTCTAACTCATTCGAGGCTAGATTATCCATCTGTGGCAAGCAGTATTATCCAAGGTTTTACATCTTCCTAAATACTGCTCTATACCTCAACCAGAACCAGTTCAGGCAAGCCTCATGCCTTGCATTCAACAGGACTTGGAAGAGATACCTGAATGGTCCTGTTTCATTTTACAGCCTTTGAGTCTTTTAGTCTCTTTTCCTCATGGCATTCAAAGACACACAAGGACAGTCAGAAGACGACAGAATTTTTCAGTAGTCACCTAAGAGCTACTCCGACCCAAAGGATCTCACGAAATCCAATGTAAAAGCTACTTCAGATCTGGAACCCCAGAGAACACACAAAGGCTCCAACAAGGTCACGGATTCAATACACGAGTTTAAGACCTACCCGCTCTTCAGAGTGTGGGGAGAAAAGATGAATCAATCAAAAGTTCTGCTTCCAAAAGCACTGCAGGAGCAGCAGCAAAAATGTGAGGCTTCAGAGAAAAGCTTCTTCAGCTTCTCTGGGATGGCGTGCCAAAGGCAAAGCTGTGGGTCATTCGAAGAAAACCACGCGACGCCTCACACGCTCCACAAACCTTATCAGGTCTGCAGAACTCAACCCAGAACTCCCAGCAGGACAAACACTCTTGCTAGATTTCTGGGTCTTTCGCACTGTTCACATCACTATGAAGACAGCTTCTTTGACGGAGACAGTACTTCGGTCATGTAATGCCACGGTGAGAAGAGGATCTTCACAGCCCTTTAGGGAAGCTTTGTTCAAGAGCTGCTCGGTGCATTTTATGTCAGCTGGGTTTACTTCCACATACGTGTCTCAGCCTTTGCCCTGGTGCTGGTGATAAAGTGCTGAGACAAGCACTGGGGTGTTATTTCATGTGTGGAGGCCAGCTTCAGCAAGGCTGGCCTGCTGAGCTATGTTCATGGCACGACATGGTCGCAACACCCCAGCCCAAACACCAGAGAGGCCTACTGAGCCCTACAGAAAGGTGAAAAGCCCTACCTGAGAAGCCCTCCCTCCAAGAACAGCCTACTTCAGAGCATACATTGTCTCTGGCAGGCTCTTCAGCCTCCATGCAGACAGCCAAGCCCTGCCTCACTGCCTGCTGGGCTGGGTGGCATGGCCGGCTCCTGCTCAGCAGTCTCAGGCTGAGCAGTAACACAAGCACACTCATACATATTGCATCTCTCAGGTGAGGGGAAGGGATGCTCTGCCCACGTAATGAAAGCCCAGGGCTGACAATAGATACACATGAGGCAGCCCAGTGCCTGAACATCCAGGCCCACAGAGCAACAAGTGGGCTTGAGACACGCCATACCCAGCTAAAGCCATTTTACCCTCCTGGTAAGCCACACCGGTGATACAGAAACACAGGGCAGGCTTTGGAAGTCTGCTGTCAAAGCACCTGGGAACAGAGAGCACCTGGATTTGAAAACACAGAAGATTTCTCATTCCTCCCTCCCCAGTGAGTCTTTGTCTGGTTTTAATGCCACCCCTTTAGGAAACACAAAGCCATCAAGATGGTTATTCCCCCCAACATCTCTACCTGCCAGAACAGAACCAGGGGATGCTCACACTTTGACAGTATATGCAGCTTTGCCTTCAAAAAGACAGGTCAGAAATGCCCCAAAAGCTCATTTTCCCTGGGGAAACTCAGCACAGCGCTCCTGCCCCACGACCCGCGCCCAGGATTAGCATCAGTGGGTGACTGACACGTCTGGGTGGCAATCAGTATTTTGCACACATTTAATTTTTCTTTGCACCACAGCTAGAACACAGAAGCTGCTTTTCTCTGCTTTAACTGTGAGGGTTTGGGCTCTGCTTTTGAAAGCACAGCATTGTACAGCCTGACTTTTCCAACTGGTCCCATTCGCTAGCTCCTGCTCAGACCACGGACCACCCTTCCAGCCTCCTGAGTACCAAACAGGTGCTACTCTCCAAACCCCACGGTGTTCTCACCCTCTTAAGCAAGAAGGAGCACTGCTCCAACCCTCCCTTCTGCCCCGCTGGAAACAGGCTCCCAGGCAGGTACCAGACCAAGAAACATCTCTTCAGAGCACTCTGAAGTGACAATGGCATTTTCATGGAGCAAGATACAGTGGCTGCTAAGAGCCCAGGGATTCTTACAGCAGTGGGGGATGGAGGAGGCAAGCAATCATGTGCTCAAAGGCATGGGGAGGAAGAGGGGGAGGAGAAGAACAAGGAGAGAGAGAGAACAAAGTGTCAACATCTTAACTGGGACACACAAAGAGCCAGTTCTTACTAAGAACTTAATCCAGGATTAACAGGAGGTCAGCTACCTCTGCAAGGAGACTGCACTAAAAGCAGCTAATTAGCTCTCCTTAATTGCACAAAGGAAACCACACAGAATTAAAGACATTCACAAGCCACAGGTCCCACCTCACCTAGGAAACAGAGTCCTACCTGTTGTCCTCAGCAGCATGCTCAGACAATACCCACGTGGAAAGGCAAAAGAGGAAAGGTGAAAGGATGCTGGGAAAGGGGCTGCAGGGAGCCGGGCTCAGCATCCATAAGCAAAGTGTCTGAGCTGGAGCCTCCATCACATGGGACAACTTCAGCATGGTCAGTATCTTCCTAGACAGCTTCTTCAGCTGTCAGAGCCATGACACATGGAGCTGCCCAAGATCCCTACGGTAACCACAGCTACTGCCTTCATGCACAGCGTTATCCATGAAGATATTCAGTGCAGTTTTAGCCCTCTTTAATGCAGCATGCTCTCTGAAAATGAGGAGGGGAGATAGCATAAGGGGAACCAGTCAATTTTTCTCTGAAGGCCCAAGTCTGCCCCACAGCTTCCAGTCAGCATCCCAACACAGGTGGGCATCGCATCCTGGGTGGGATAAATGGACAGCACAAAGCCAACACATCCTGCATTATGGATGGGTGATGATGGCTCCCTACCTGGAAACGCTGCAGTGGAAAAGGCTGGCTGGGCTGACCTCCCACAAACTCTTCATCTGGAGTTTCTACTCATATATTACAAAGACACACAGCCTTAAGCCTCCTGCCAACTTCCACCTGGTACTAAATCCATCTCATTCTTCCTCTGCAACCTGAAACCTGAATTCCGTGTTCTGTTCCCGCGCGCTGCCGATAAGCTGGTGTGCATTTTACCCCAGAAGCACTCACAGGGCACTGACACGATGTACACAGCAGCCAGCACACTCAGAAATAAAGATTAACGAGCATGTCGATAACACTAACAGACATCTCTGAGATGGAGCTCCAATAAAATAACTCCCGTACTTATCACACAGTTTATAGCCCCGTGCTGAGGGCTGGGCAGTGTGCAGACAGACAGGGCCCTCAGCCCACAGAGCTTATAGCACAAGACTTCAGAGAGGCATGAAGATGCAAAGCTGCACTGGCTTCAAACCCTACTGCAGCCACCTTCAAGCACCGAGGGCTGAGAGCATCCCAGCTGCAAGATCTGCGTGCCCACCTTGAGAGAGGATGATGAAGAGAAAAGTAAAACACCAGGTTGAGCAGGGGGAAGCCACACAAAGAGAAGTAACAATAGGAACTGGAGGTCACCCATTAATTACAGGTCCCCACGGAATCATTACAGTAATTCCCCTATTATCTATGTGCCCTCCTTTTCTTGTCCCTTCAGGACAGGGTTACTGATCACGGCGCTGGACCTTCCCATACACTGAGGAGGCAGCCACCAGAAGACAAGCAGCAGCCAAGCTGCCCCTCATATCTAAGACAGATCACAGAGCTGAGTGTGAGAAAGCCACATCCAGCTCTGCTCCTGCTCACTGGGCAGCAACACACACACACGCTGCCACCCCCCCTCCATGCAAGCTCCACACAAAGAGAGAATTCCCCGACATCTGGATAAAGCTTCAATAGCTGCCACTGGAGACAGCCACACGCACATCAGCTCCTCTGTGCCAGGGGCTGGGCTACACCCGGACTCCTGGTACTGACATGCCCCACTCCTTCCATCTATTCCACAACCGCCATTCCTCTGCTCCCTAATTCCATGCTACACCAAGCTGGGACAGTAGATTTATGAAGAGAAGGAAGAAAAAAAGGGATCTCCTGCACTAGCACCAGCTGGTGCAGGGCCTGATTCTACATCACAGAATACTTACGCCAGCTTCTCCATGCCTCCAGACTGTTCTGACCTGTTTATCCCGACCAAAATCCGCATCCAAAAGCCTCCCCCCAACAAAGCACTACCCCAATCTCTGCCTTCAGACTCCTCCTGAGACACCTCTGATTTTCCATCACAACCCATCCACAGGTGCTGGACTCATCTCCACTCTCACTCTCTTTACCTCGCCTGACCCCTTCCGCCAGGATGGTCTCAGATTCCCCTACTCCTGCAGCACACACTCACCAGCCACACTACACCGCTGCTCAGTCCAGCCTCTATTCCCATGAAGACAGAGCAATGTTCCAGAAGGTTCCTCCTCAACTTCTCACCCTGAATCCTCATCCCTTCCACCCCGACTTAGATATCTCAGCCAAAACCTCCATTCCTCCCTCCCAGCCCTGCACTGCACCAGGGCATCCGTCTTCCTGAGGAACTGCCTGACCTCACCACCACACACACACACAAACACAGAGGAACCTGCATCCAGAGGAAGGAGTGCTCCTGCCTGCCCACCAGACGAAAGATGACGAGCTCAACGACTGCGTCGCCACCTGTTACCGCATCGCGTTTCCTGGGGCGCAGCTGCGTGTCTTCCCCGCTCCTCTGCCCTCCGGTTCTGAAACCACCATTTAAGCTGCAGACAGAAGCAATTCTGTGGGGGGAGAGATCATGAAACCATTCAAGAATCTTACTGCTCCGATGCATTTTATGCCCTCAGAAGTAGTTGACAAAAAGATTCCCCGCTCCGATAACAGCCTGGCATGGCCGGAACAAAGCCGCCTTTGCCACTCGCTGCCCAGCTCTGGCATCTGAACTGGCTGCTGCCCACTAGAAGCAAAGCGCCCACTGTCTCTTTAAGAATGCCCCGCAGCCCACATCACTCATGCTCCGTTAACCCTGGTTGCTCCTCACTCCATTCCACTGCCACATTTCAGGACTTCTCCTCTCCCCCTTGCTCTTACCTACCCGCTCCGCTGCCCCAGCACAGCTTCTCCACGTCACTGCACACCCCTCACACCCCATGCGCTTTTGCTGGGGCACTTGGGCAGAGCTGTGTTAAATATCCCTGTACTCCTCTCCACAAAAACCTCACTGGGGTGGTGAGGCAACAAAGGAGGGGTCCTGTTCAGGAGAAACAGTCACAGGGGAGAAACCAGTGGAAAACCTGAAGTGTAACAGACAGCACAGACCTAAAATTGGCCAAACGGGAAGCTTCAGTGAAGGAGAAGCTCAGGGAAGGTTCTACCACCCTCTATTCAGTATGTGGCTCTGCAGGAGCACTCAGAGGTGATAGAAGGACAAGCCATAGCAGTAGGTACAACACTTGTTTCAGCCTCTCCCTTTCCCAAACTCTGGTCTTCAATACCTGGATACTGTTATTGCTGCTGTCTCTCAACTGACTCCAGTAACTTTCACCAGACTCAAAATACTGCAACCGATAGTTACTGCAGGTGATAAGCGTCGATGAGGATGATGATGGTGATGGCAGCCAGGCATCAAGATGTGCTTTCCAACCAGGGCTGAAATCAGCAGTGTGCAAGGGAGGACTCGAGCCTCCACACAGCAGCTGCTGGATCAACCAAAGGAATACCGCTAACCAGCTCAGCACAGAGAGCAGAGGCACATCCCCCTCCCCAGGGGAATTTCAGTTGGCAAATGTGATTAAGCAAAGGGGATGTTGACCGAGACGCCGCAGAGGTTTGGATGGCGACATGTGGCTCCTTCAGCCCTTGGCTGAGCCCAGCTGCCGAGCAGAACGGCCACGATCCCGCAGAAGCTTTAAGTACGCGAGTGTTTCTGCTTCGTTGGACAGAACTACTGAGACACACAGGGCAAATGGGATGCTTGCAAACCACAGCACACTGCCCAGCACGCCTGCACCCCCCTTGTAGCACCTGTCACACAGAAATACCAAATTGCTTCAGTGAGAGGGAGCACAAGGGGAGAAGGAAGAGGGGAGCGGCGGGTCCCATTCTGCAGAGAAACTGAGGCATGGGCAAGATCACGGTGCAATCAGAGAATGATGGACACAGGCATAAAACTGGCCTCTTAAAGACTCCCAGCTCTGGCAGCCAGGTCCTCACTCCTTATCTGAAGGGACCAAGTAGCTAATCAGCACAAAGCACTCTCAGCTCCACGCTTAGCTTTAAGAATGAAAAAAAGAAAAGCATCCACTAGGTGTTATCTACAGCCTCTTCTTGCCTGAATTTGCTTATTCCTATGCTTCTTCCTCTTGCATACACAAGGAGAAGAACAAGAACTTCTGCAAAAGCCTCGCTGCAGCCTCCTTCATCCCACCCTGAGGGCCTGAGCAAGCAGTGGCTGCAGAATTCCAGAAGGGCTCCAAGCAGTTTGCCCTTCACTTGACATCTGTGAGGCTGCTGAAAGGCTAGAGAGAGAGAAAGAGCGAGCAAGGTGGTTTTACCATCCGGCAAGCAGAAAAGGCAATTTCAGAGCAAGCCATCTGATTAGGATTCAATCAGCTGAAATAATCTGCAGCCCAAGGAGGGATCTGAAGGAGAGATTCTGGGTGTGGGCAGAGCTCTGCAAAGCACAGCACCTGCACGGCACACAGCAAAGAGCCTTTCTGCCTCGGTGCCCTCAGAGAGGTTTCTGTAGGCACATACATCAAGGGCTTCACAATGACTCAGCCGATTTTTCTTCAAATAGTCTCCTTCCACTGTAATCTCATGGGTTTTACTCCTACTTCATACGTATTACTGCTGAAGGTATTAACGCAGCGCAGCAGCACACGGCCCGGGATGGGGCTCCTAACTGCTTGCTAGCCCTTCCCACTGCTGAAAAGCCCAGCTAAATGAGCATGGATCCTGCTGATGATGACTTCACTGTACTACAAAACCATTTACAGAATAAATCCAAGCTGTTCTCCAGATTGCCTCCTGTATCATCATGACATCACTTCCCATATCATCAGGACATCACTTCCCATTGAGGAAAAACAGAAACTGTGCTTTATCTGCAGAGGTTCAGTCAAATTGTTCAGAATACCCTGGATGCCAAGAGAGACGAGCGACCTATTAATTAGCACAGCTTCCTCTTCCTACGGCATCGCCAGCAAACGGGAACGCTGATTCCTAGGATGCGTTTGCTGAATTCCTAAGGAGCACGAGCCTCTTCCTTCCACAACCCTGGAGCCTTATTTATACACATGAGGGTCATCTTCTGTAGCTTTTAGTGGAGGATTATTGGCAGCTCCTTCTTCCTCTGGCATAAAAGAAGAGAGATGCAGACGCAGAAGAATCGATGAAGACAGAGGAGAGGAGAACATTCTCACGCTTCAACCTGCAGCGTGGAGGTTGAGCAGCACAAAACACGTGCCACAGCACGATTATATAACTTCAATGGACCCACTTTGCCAGCCCTCTCCAAAAATTGGAGGAGGAATTGGTTGGGAAATTCATCTTCCAGCTGTGATGCAGCACAAGGACATTCGCTTGCGCAACACACGGTAACTCCGTAAGTTTCCGTGGCATGGATGGGAAACTGAACGCAATTTAAATGTCGTTATTGTTTTACTATGCGATTAAGGAGGTCAGTGCCACAAGCACCCCCCATTCACCACCTTTCTGTACCAGAGGGAGCACAATTTCCACGTGACCACGGGCAGAACACGTGTCTCCATCCTTAGCCTGGGCTGGGCATGGAGAGACGAAGTCGCAGCCTTCCCGCACGCGTAACTGAAACTGCCTAATGTTAATCTGCACTGCTCCCTGACATCAAACAACTTCTAATCTTAGCTCCTCTGTTCCGCAGCCCTACCTAGTTCCCATCCCACCCCCGCGGCTATATAATAGATCCTTCCTTCAGATAAGTAGGGTGTTGGAACACTGAGAGGCTTTTTTTCTCACCCACAGGCACTAGCAGAAGAATGAATTGCAGATTTATTTTTAGGTAGAGCCTTCAGCCCGTATTTTCGCTGTCGGCTCCACGCAGCAGGTTCCGTGGCTCAGGAATATTCCAATCAACAAATGGGCATAAGCAACGTGGAAAGAGCCACAAAGGGGGGAAAATCAGATGAGTGGAGTTATGCTCAGCATCCTGCTTCTGGGACATGGAGTCCAGCTATCAGCTTCCTTCCATCCCCACGAGACTCTTCCATCATTTGATTCTCATTTGTCCAAATCACTGTCCATCCATAGGCTGGATCACACGCTCCCCAGAACTCCTGCCAAAGGGGGAATGCTACCAGTGGATAGCACTGCCGGAGACGTGAGGGAAGGCAAAGCCCACCCACCCTGCAGCTGTAGTTTCTGGCCTTCTGAAATTTAAGGCTGGGGATCCAGCTCATTATTATCCCTGAGGACCTGCAAGGCAGGAGGGACGTAAGACTGGAAGCAAAAGTTCCCCCCCACAAAGCACAGAGAGGCATGCAACGGTTTTAAAAGCTTATGTGACCTGCTAAACCCAGACACCTGACGGGACAAACTGTTGTATAAGAACAATCTCTGCAGGGACCACAGTATCATTTCTGACACCAGGATGTTGTGCTGTAACAGTAGGATGCTGCACTGGTACATCAGGACCTCACACCACGATACAGCAGGCTCAGGTTCTGATGCCATAAAGCTGTGATGGCTGTGCACAGGGATTCTGCTGTAGTGCGGCCACACGATGACGCCGCGGTACGCAGCTATGCTGTGATACGATGCCAGATGGTGATGACATCACTTTGGGGTGGAATTAGGTGGCGTACTGCTAAAAAACATGACATCATATCATGCCAAAGCATGCTTGCACTGAGGCTCGGAGGTAGCCAGAGGTTCCCCGACAGAAAGCACTGTGCTATCTCCTGCGATCTAACAGCACCGAAGGAACAGGCGAAAAACAGAGAAGAGCAAGTCCTCTTCCTGATGTTAGGAGCGGGCTGCGCCTGCTGACAGCATCCTGTCCCTGTGCTGCTGCCCTTCCTGGTACAGAAGAAATCATGTGCCTTTCTGGGGATGGCT
Organism: Gallinula chloropus; assembly: GCF_964237585.1. Taxonomy (NCBI): domain Eukaryota; kingdom Metazoa; phylum Chordata; class Aves; order Gruiformes; family Rallidae; genus Gallinula; species Gallinula chloropus. The sequence continues at coordinate 2,175,040 of NC_140109.1, read as the reverse complement.
CCGTAAGGAAAGCTGTGTTAACCCCGGCAGTGCCACCTCCAGCTGGAGCTGCTGCTTCCACAGCGAGGGCCCAGAGAGCTGTCTGCACGCCGTGCCCTTAACGTGGGGTTTTTTTTCCTCTTTAGAGAAAGATGAGCCCCATGAACCCTTCTCATCACAAATACCAGACCACACAACCTGCGCTGTAGTGCTGAGTCTGACAGGAGCAAAGAGCAGGGAGCTCTGTGTGTGCCACGCTCGGGTCTGTGCTCCTCTGCAGCTGTGCCAGTGGGGCCGGCAGCGACACGGCGCACACGCCTGGGCGAAACGGGGCTGGAAATACTGTCCTTAACTCTCCCGCTGTGCCTGGGCATCACAGCACAGCCAAACAAGTAAAGCTGCCTGTAAACAGCCTAGAGAAGGAAGAGGGTAACTGCTGCAAAGACCCAAAGCGATGTGTGCGAGGCAAGAATCAGAATCTCTGACCCGTTTCTCTCTGGGACGCAGAGGAAGGTGAAGGGGGGAGAGGGTGAGGAGGGAGCCCGAGCAGGGCAGGGCTTTTTCAGGAGAGCTGGTGAGGATCTTCACCCTCTGCAGAGCACCGAGAACCTTTGAGATGGATAAAACTCAGAGGGAAGAGCGTCACCTACTGAAGCACGGCCAGCACTTCATCCAGCACACGAGTAACCCCACACCTCCCACCCATGGGCTCTCTGGGAATCCACCTGCCTTGCCTGCCTTTGCTCTGGAGCCTGACCAAATTAACGGAGTGGCCTTAGTTGTCACAGACACCATGACGGCCCTGGGTCGGCAAAAGCGTTTGGGTGACAGGATTAAAGAAGAACCACCCCTGGCCAGCGCTGCCCAGGGCTGGGTAGGGACTGGCTGCAGCGGGATGCCATGTTATTGCAGATCCACATGAGCGCGGCGTTCCCAACACATGCGTTGCTCTCCCGGTAGTACGCTGAAGCTATTATGCAACTCACCAGCCCAACTGCATGCCACGTAAGGAAAGCAGCAAATCAGTGCAGAGTTGAGCTTTTTAAAAAAAAAAAAATTCAAAAAACAACCAAAAAGAGGAAAAATTATTTAAGGTGTGTTTTTTTTCCCCCAAATGCCAACAGCTACATCATTCATACAGTCTATGCTACGTGCAGACTATGTGCAAGCATAGGAAAAGCTCAGAAGCTCTCAGCTTAATGAAATAAAAGACAAAATTAAAGAAACTAGAAAATGAGATGACCTATCGAGTCATCCCTGGCTGTGGTCTGTCCCCTGGGGCCCAGCACAGGATGCTTCCTAGTGCTGTGCTATGCTGTAGTCCTTTGATTATTTTTTTTTTCCATGCAGGGAGAAAGAAAAATAAATAGTGGCAAAAAATAGAACAACAAATGAAAAATAACTTTGCTGTTTTCTCACGCTTTACAGGTGAGGGTCTGGAGGCACTGAATTCATACCGACACAAGGAGCAGCACGCTTGAGAGGAAGGCTAGCACTTCTGTGCTTACTCCCCTTTTCATTGCAGAGAAGGAGGATTAAGAGAAAGAAACAGGCCCTCCCATTGCTCCTGTCGTCTACTTTGCAATCACAACCCAAATTACAAAGTCATGTTCCACCATTCACTACGGCATGTGATAAAGTTCCAATTAAATCAATTCCATCACAATAATCCAGAGACCATTCATTCCAAGTAAGCAGCCCTGGCATGCTGGAGACTTAAAATAATCTTTATATACTCTGGATTTTCTGTAGGATTTCGCTGGCCAGGTTCATGCTACACACGCTACATCTGTGTCCGTTACAAATATAAATATTTACCTGCCGTATAAAGCACAAACTCGACCAACAAAAACATTTACCTCCAGGCGACTGGGACGCGCGCACAGAGCTTCGCTGACCAACTTTCACCCACGCAACGCTGCCTTTCAATGCCCGCTCGTCCAGACCCCCCGAGAGCCTCCCCCCAAACCGCCCAGGAACCGCCACACCATCACTGACCCCCCGGGGGTACCTTGCAGGATGCCGCCAGCTCCCCCGACTCCCAAACTCTAACAGACCGTCGCAGACAGGCGCCGGCAAGGTGCATCCCCAAAAGCAGCTATTTAAAGGACGAGCTCAGCGGGAGCCATTCCGCGCGCAGAGGATTCCATACGTTTTCCCCACCTTTCTCCAGGAAACAAGGAAAAAAAACAAGAAGAAAGCCCCGCACAGGCTGATTTTCTCTTCTGGGAAGGGGCGCCGAGCGCAGCCCCGGAGGTGCGCGGGAGCTGTGTGCGCGCACACAGGGATGCAAATCCAGGCACAGCGGGAGCCGGGGAAGAGGAGGAGAAAGGGTGGCGGCAGCAGGGAGGAAGATGCAGCCAGCCCGGAGGGAGGCTCACGGCATCGCAGTCCTGATGCAGAGATGCCCGGACGGGAGCGGCCCGGCGTCACGTCCCCCTCCCCGATGACTTCCCCGGCGGCTCGCTCCCAGCCGCAGTGCCCCCAGCAGCCCGCACGGACACATGTCCGTCCTCCCCCTCCTCCTCCTCCCCCGGCCGCGCTGCGGCGGCCCCGGCTTTGCAGCGCAGACACCGGCCAACTTAGCGGAGCGCATCCCCTTCCCCCGCCGCCCCCCCTCTCTCCGCTCCCGGCAGCGCAGCGCTCGCCGCTGCGGCGCGCAGCGGGGCCGGGAAGGAGGAAAGGTTTTTGGGGAGCGGGGTGACCGCATAGCCCCCTCCCTACCCCATCCCTTTCCCCGGCTCTCCGCTTACCAGGCGAGCTTGAACCCTTTCATTAGTACAGTCACGATAATCCGACGCCCGCGTCCTTGTCTGCCCACTGACAGCTCCAGAGGTCCCAGGACATATTGGAGGAGACCCGGCCGGCGAGCGTCCCCCGGGGAGCGCCGAGCCCCATGCGCGGAGCCCCCCGCGGCGGGGCACGGCCGCCTCCCGCCCTCGGCGGCCCCCCGGACCCCCGGCGAGAAGCGCAGGGCTCCGCGCACCAGCAGCGCCAGGGGCCGAGCCGCCCCGCGCTCTGCTGAGCATGTGCGGCGCCGGCAGGACGGCGCGGCGCGCAGCGTGCCATGGCAGCCGGGCGGGCCGGCCCCGCGGGGGCAGCCCCGAGCCCCCGCCCGCCGCCGCAGACACGCTCCGGCCCGGCAACGGCGGGATGCTCCTTCCCCTCCGCTCGGGCCGGGAGATGCGCGTCCCCCACCCAGGTCTTCGGGTCGCGCTTAATGCGCCCCCCGGTCCCGCTGCGTGGACAGCGGGTGCGCCGGCTGGGGAAGGCTCCTCGCACCAGCCTGAGCGCAGGGAGGGGGGGGTAGCACCCCTCATGGGGCAGTTAAGGCTTTATCCTACTCCCTGTACTAACTGCAGAGCAGGGAGAGGGCTCAGCCAGGGCCTGAGCAAAAGGGGGAACAAGTGGCAGCTAGGGCATCACTGCCCTCACTTCCCACAACACACTGCCCTTGCCCTGGGGACTCTTGGATGTAGCTCACAGTATCTATGCACAAACACGCTCTACAGCATCCACAGTCCTAAGGCAAGCAGGGGCTCACTTAGGGATGGTACAGGGGCTCAGCAACTGCAGGGGAAGCAGTCAGGTAGGGGAAAACAACACTCTAGCCCCTTCAAGGTGGTGGGGGTCTCATGCTGTCATGCTTCTTGCACCCAAGGTCAAGGACACACAGCCCCAGGGTTGCAGGGAATGTCTGAGAGGAGCAATATAAAGATTATGTCTGGGAAAGTCACCCCCTCCCTTCCATGCACCTGGCAGGGGATGGTGGGGAGGATACTGGGATACTGGTTCCAAGTCTCCCTTCTGAGCAACAAATCTTTCCATGAGATTTGTCCTCATGGGCCAAGGAAACACTGAGACACCCACAGTGCCTCAGGGAAGCAGTAAACACGTGCTGCTTCTGTATTTTGCTTAATATAGGCACCAGATCTTTTTTCTGATGCTCCCAAATCCTGAACAGATGGACAGAGGCAAAGTTCCAGTCTGAATTCAGCAGGAAGTCACTTTGGTCAGGCTTGGGTCGTTCCAGGGCAGGTGAAATGAAGCAGAACCTTGGCAAGGGCTAAAGTTTCAGCAACCAAGCAAGTAACACTGAAATGGCTTTCCAGGGAGCTAAGTCCTAAAGGAGAACTCAGTGCTAGCTCCCTCCAAACAGCTCCCCAAACACCCTGGGGATGCTGCAACTCTGCTCCCCTGTTCCATTCCATCACCACTGACTGGGGTGCCAGCTGCAGAAGGAAACAGCTCAGGCAAAACTGCATCTGATTAGATGAAATTGCATCTCTGCTCCCTGGGCAAAGGGAGATGATGGGCTGTATCATGCAGGACAGGTCCGTGTAGGGGATTTGAAACACCTGCTTTTGAGAAGTGGGGCACATGCCTTTCCACATGACAAACAGGATGGCAAGACACACACATTCCAATCTCACCCCACACAATGCCAGATTCAGCTCTCATCAGGTCCAGCCTATACTGGGTGCCTGCATTAGACTCAACTTTTCTCCATGAGATGCTTTGCATCTGTGGCCGGCAGGTTGTCAAGGAGGGAAGCAAATCACACTGCTGCAAAATGGGTCAGGAGACCTGCAAGCTTGGCAAATCTGGGACAGGCTAATGCTGCAGCGTCACATGTTTAGAAATCAAAGCTCAGGCAAGAAAGGTATTAAGAGATAAGCAGTCATGTACTTTTTTTTCTTCTTCTTTTTTAACCATGAGGGTTAGGAAATTATCAAAGGAGGCAGATCACTGTGAAGAACTTGTCTGTTAAAGCATCCATCTGGCAGGGACAGCCCCCCCACCCCAATCAGCTGGGATCTGCTCCCCTTGCACAGGAGCCTTGGCAAAGGGACTGTGGGTCACACACCATCTTCAGCAAACCCCAAGCGTGTAGCCCCACTGCTGCTGCTATTTACAGTCTCAGTTTCCCATTCACCTGCCTGGTCCATCTGTGTCAGGTAATGCTGCATGGGCAAGCCCTGTCCTTTTCCTCCATCCCCTGCACATCACCACTCCAAGGGGAAAGAAAAAAGATATTAAAATTTAACTGAAGTCACAAAAGAGCATATGCAGATATGGAGATAGGCTACACACAGCCACCCTGCCCACCTCCACAGCGCTAAGAATACTCAGAAGTCACATGCAAGTTGAATTCCAGATAAATTATCTACCTACTCCATCCCACAAAACAGGAATATGGGAAAATGGGGGGAAGCACAGTCAGACCCATGGCTTGAGAGCCTTCTGGCTCTGCCACAGACCTGTTTAGGAAACAGGTAAGCCCTGTGCTCCTCACCTTTTCACTCATCTGTGGGATGGTACATTGCAAGGAGACACCTGTGGTAATCAATGACAGATTCCTTTGGATTGTGTGAGTGCCAATGGAAGCGACAAAGGATCTTTGATGATGATGTTCTGCATGCAGGAGAGCTTTCCCAAGCCACGGTTTTGGTAAAACTGTTACTTTTCCATACAAGCAGCAAAAAGAATTAGGAAGAAGTAAAAGCATAACCATCAGCTTTCCCTTCACTCCTGCTGAGAAAGGCAGCAGCCTCCCAAGTACAAATGCTTAACTGGAGCATCAGGCTCAGCCACCATCCTTCCTTCCTCACCCACCTCCTTTTCCCTACAGGATGCTGCAGTTGTGCTCTCATGGCCCTCTGCTGACTGCCACCTCGGTGCCCCTATTGAAACCACATCTTTTCCCCTTCTTAAACACACACTCCTCCTCCTCCTCCTCCCCTGGCCTGTCATTTCCTCCTGTATTTCATACACCTCCTCCATCAGCCGTTTCATAACATTTGACTGCCTTCACTTCTTGGTGCTCTGTTTTTAGCTCCCTGTAATCTCAGTCATCACACACACACACCCCAACCCAACATCTTTTTCATTATTTCCTCCCCTGAAACCTGTAAATTGAAGTATTTGCTAATTGCAGCAGAGCTTCAACCAGGAGGGAAAGGGATCACTTTAATTATGAGGTAATTAGGCACAGCATTTGCTGCACACAAGCAGTAAGCAACAGTGAGACAAGCTCCTACCCCTTGCCCTGGCCCTCCCACCCCTTGCCCTGGCCCTCCCACCCCTTGCCCTGGCCCTCCCACCCCTTGCCCTGGCCCTCCCACCCCTTGCCCTGGCCCTCCCACCCAGGAAATACTCTCCCAAACTTCAAAAAAGAATTAGAACAAGCTAATTGGGATCCTGGCCTCCTGCCCGTAGTATTTTGAGCACTTCTGGTCCAGAGCAGGAATGCCATGAACACAGCCTCCCTCGTGGCTTCTGGGTGCTTCCAGAAGCCAGGATGAGGAAGTCAAAACAGTGAACTCGAGTGCTAAAAACAGCAACAGAGCCTGTGTAGGACTCAAACCAGAGATATTGGGAGATTATGAGTAGCAGGGGAAAGAAAAAAAAAGGAGTTAGAACAGAGTACAGATGTTTCCCTGGCCTGTAGCTATGAACTGCCAATGCCACAGGGAACTTAAAGAGTAAGTTAGGGTGCAGTACACAACCAGAGCTGCTTTCCCTCCATCCCCCCAACCTCCAACTGGGATGAAAGAACTCCTAAACACTGTCCTGCCTGCCCTTCTGCATCTTAGAGAACATCTGTGAGAGGCAAGAACATCTGTACACAGTGACAGATGAGGAGGAATCGGGCCTTGGTGTCCTCCTGCATTCCAGTTGGATGGCAAGAGCTGGCAATCTCTACCACAGTGTTTTGCACCCCCCTTGTCAAGGCCTGGATAAAAGCTGGAAGCAGAGGCAACTACAGAGGTCAAGTCACCTGGCAGCATTTAATATCTATCAGTGTTCTGCACTAGGCTGTTGTCTTTCTGCCCTTACCCCATACTTCTCCGTATGTGCTGCTGAATAAAAGCCAAGGAAATAATGCCTGAGCAAAAGCTCTGCAGTACTGTGAAGAGCCCTCTCCTGTGGCTTCCCTCATCCCTGCTCTTACAGCTCAGAAGAGGAACACATTCCCATCAAGGCAGAGCAAGGCAGTCAGGTGTTTGAATATAACCCCCCACATTCCCCCCCCCCAAAAGGTCTGAGGACTTTGCACACATGGACTTGCAGAGCAGGGAACAAGAACCTCTCAGTGTCAGGGGAATGAAAGGCAGTGTGCTGATTTATGGCCCTCATTGCCAGCAGGTGATTGCCTAGAGACTGATTCATGCTTTCCCAGGAAGCACGCTGCCTTCGTGTTGGCCCCATTTATGGTTTTTTTCCCCCTTTTACTCTCTAACAGCTTAACTGCTTTTCCCCTCAGCACTCAGCAAGGAGCAGAGACAAAACACTCAGGGCTCCTGCTTGTCTCAGGGCACGGTGTGAGTGAAGCTGTGAGGTGACACAGCCCCACGTCACAATGCCCAAGCAGACCCCTCCCAACCACGCAAAGAGCAAACAGCTCTCCAGTTCCACCCCCAGCTCTGCAGAGCCTCAGGATGAGGATGAACAATTAATTACCCTGGGATTAAAGCCACAGGCTACAAAAAGTAGTAAGGGCTGGAGCCTTCTGGTTTTCCTGTGTTAAATATGGGACCATTCTTTGGCATGTCAGGATGTGACGGGACTTGAGATACCCGGAAAGGTGCCCCAGCAGAAAGAGGAAGTGACAGCGTAACACAATGGAGAGCAGCCAGGGGAGGAAGTAACATCCTGACACTGCATCCCATGGATGCTTTCTGCATCATCTCAGGCTGAGGAAATACATCTGGTATTCTCCAAAGTTCTGTGCTAGGCCAAGGCCCGGGCAAAAGTTAAGCCAAAGGAGCAGCATCCCTTGGAGGCTCCAAACCAGCCATGAAGGGGCCAACCCAGACTTCCAAACCAGGGTGACATCAGAGTTTCAGCCAAGAACAGGGGGCCTACACATCAGCATGTGCCACAGTGTAAGCCTAACTCAGCCTGCACACAGATATGCTCTGCAGACACATCCCTTGCTGTGATGCCAAAGGCAGGCACATGGGCAGCCAGCTCACACCACAAACCAAACCATTTGCTCTCAAGACATAACCAGTGGCCAGGGCAAAGATCCATTCAGCCATGAGATCTCCCTGTGCTTCCCAGGTCTCTCTGGACCATGCTGAAGCCATGCATGGTGGTGGTGTGCATCTCCCATTTCTCCCTCACAAGCCCATCTGGATCCAGCCAGTCCCATCCCTACAGACTGGCAGTCTTGCAGCGTGCAGGGAAGTGGTGCCTACATCCCAGGAAGAGCAGGCAGCACAGGCATCAGAGAAGCCTCAGGGAACAGGGCAGAAGCATCTCTAAGCACAAAGAGCTTCCTTGCTTGGCACTCCCCCAAGAGCTTTTCCCAAAAAAAAGGAATAAGGCTGCCAAAAGGCACTTCACTCCCACCAGTGCCCAGAGCAGGAGAGCTGCCCCTAAAGCCCCCTTCTGCCTTCATGTTCTTGTACAGCAGCAAAGCAGGCTGCCAGCATGCCAGCTCCCAGACAAACCACCCCTGCTCCTCTCCCACCCAGCCCAAGTTTCTCCTACAGCCCCAACACCTCAAGATGTTCCCAAGTCACAGCAGAAAAGCAACATATAGAGGCCATGGCTGCAACGCCTCTTCCTCCCAGGCCCTGAATCCCAGCATGAACCCCAGCACTAGAACAACTCCCAGCATCAGGGAAAAACGTCAGGAGAAAACATCAAGGCTGAGAAACAAAGTAAGAAGTTGCCAAGCGAAACCACTTACGCACAGTGAGGCCGGCAGCATTTCCATCCTACCTTTGCTGTCGCCATATCAGACGTCTCCATGTTTTCTGCTTGGCCTATCAGCAAACAAGAGCAGTGAAGAAGGGAGGAGAGAGAAAGGGAAAGTCAAAAGAGGATGAAGAGAAGACAAACAACTTGACAGGAGGGTGAGAACAATGAGAAAGTCCTGAGTTTCCTCTCCTGCCCCCAGAAATAGACAGAAAAAGCACGTCAAGCAGAAGGTCCCAACTTTGACTGGAGTCTGACACAAGACCCAAATCATTGCCATTCCCTCCCCTGCTACGCCTCCTCCAATCCCTGCCCCTAACAATCCCCCAAAGGTGTAGTAGGATGCTGAGAGAGCATCCTCCTGCCTTCCTCCTAGAGCTCCTGCAGGGAGCAGGCAGGCATCCTGTCTCCCAGACATGCTTTTTCTGCCTTTTTGCTCTGTGGGAAGGGACAGTGACACAAAACCCCAACCTTTAGGAATGAGAAGAATGCAGGTGGGGTCTGGGCAGTGCAGGGGGGATGAAGGAGTGGTCAGAAAGGAGGAGGGCAGAAGGAAGGAAGGGGCAGCTTTAGAAAGAAGGGACTGAAAGGAGTCAGCCAGCCAGGCAGAGAAGCAACGGTGCACAGTAAGCATACCAGAGACAGAGCATCTAAAGGAGAGATTTACACGTGCAAGAGAAAAACCGCAAGGTGGAGGCCAGTCATCCGCACCCTACTGTGAACACTCACCTCAGAGTAACACTCAGAAGCAGGGGGACCTGACCTAGGCACCGTGTGGTGCACGCTCACAGCTCAGGCTGGAAATACCACATCATCACCTAAGGTAGCGCTTCTCCCAGCATCGGGAGGCATCCGTAGCTGCCGCGGCCCTGCCTGGCCCAGGCTGGCCCTGATTGGCGGAGCCGGGTGACTTCATGCCGCCTCATTCATCACCCAGCTTCTCCCTCGCTGGTCCTGCAGGCTCCTCCTGGCCTACTTTACTACAGTAAATCACTCCAGAGCCTATGAGCTGGCCAGCCCAGGGACTGGTCCTTGTATGCAGCGCCTCGGAGCGCTGTGCCGCTGGCAAACCAGACAGACATGAGCAATCCTGGCTGGGAGGGAGGGAAAAAAAAGACCCACCCCAAAGAACCACACTGCAGAGCTCAAATTAGAAGCCTCTGAGGGCTAGAAGCATCGCTGCTTGAAAGTGCTTATTCATACAACAGCACAGCAACGCTGTGCTCACAGGCACTGCAGTACAGCAGGCTGATACCAGGGGTGCTGGCAAGTAAACCACACTGTGCTGAGTGCTTCACACACACTGAAGGGCAGCTACACAGGCTCTGTGAGCCCATCACCCTGCTGCTCCCTTGCACACAGGCACTGAGGACCCACTGGTCTTTGTTTCTCTCGAGCACATCATGGGGCTGAATTATAGCAGGTGCTGCTATTGTGCAGATGCACAATGCAAGGGGTGCAGGAGGGCCCAGCAGCCCATGGACAAGCAGCACTCGGCACTCCAGCCACCTTTAGACAGGGGCACCAGAACACGGTGCACACAGAGATGCTCCTGCCAAGCCAGGCCCTGCCTCCACACACGGGGAATACATGTTTCCTGGCACGTGTGCCTGTCACAACACGTCCAGGCAGCCACTTGCTTACACATGAGAGCAGGCACCTCCACCATTTCACTCTGCACAAACACCCCAGCCTGATGCTTGCCAGGGACCTGGCACCTCACAGGGACACACACTTTTCAGTCTTGGACCACTGCTGGGGACATAACACAGCTCCACCCCACCTGATCCAGTGGGAAACACAGGAAAAATACTACCCCACTACACAGGTTACACTGGCTAGGAGAAAGATTGTCATCCTTGTTGCACACTAGATGGACCTCCAGATGCCTCCTGTGCTACAATACTTATGGCAGCAGTCCGGAAAGCAAACATAAGATAGGCACCATGTACAGATAGGCAAACAGCAGGCAAACACAGTCTGGACTCCCCAACCCCTCTGACAGAGCCACTCAAGTGCCCACTGCAGGATTACCTATGTAATTACCTATTATTCTTGCTACTGGCAATCACAGCAGCACAGTGGGGGGGGAAAAAACAACCCCCACAGCAGCCTCAGTGAAGGACCCTCAGCAGATCCTAAACCAGAGAACCAGCAAAGCCTGGCTCCACAGCTCAGGAAGAGCTGAATTTCCGTGCTGTGGTCTCCATACAGCAGAGACTGTCTGTAAGAGTTCCAGCAGCCTGCAAGCAGCTTGGGAGCTTAAGAGCAAACAGGAAACATCTCCTGAGGAAGTCCACTTTTTGGAAGGAGACAATCTGACACACATCAGGTCTGGGTGAGAATGTGTAGGAACAGCAATAGCCGTGTCAGCTCGGGGTCTGAGTGTGTAATCGTCCCCAGAGAGGTGTCTGAGGAATTAGAAAGCATCGCTGGCCCTCCAAACAGCCACACAATGTCACAATGCACAGCCCTTAGGGCATCCTCTATAGAGATCCATCACTGCAACTCCAGCATCACACTAACCAGAGAGCCTGCTCACCCCAGATGCACAGTAACCAGAGAATTCACGTTCTGAAGGACCCACCCACAGAGCAGCACCAGGGGGCTCAGGGGGCTCATTCCTTTAAAAAGGGTGCCTGACCTGCGGGCACAGAGTGCAACCTGTTACCTGAGAGGCACCGTTTCAAGCTGTAGCTTGATCCTCCTATGCAGACAAAGTGCCTGCTGGAGTTTGGGGAGCTCTGCAGCCCACCCTGTGCCTTTGAGACATGCCAAACAAAGCCTGTCAGCAGCAGAACTAGCAAAAGGCAGAAGCAAATCAGGAGGCGTTATGAGGAAAGAGAGCTGCTGTGAAGAATGCCAGAATGTAAGGAAGAAATAGTTTAACTCGTGTGCACCTTAGTGGACAGATTCCCCAGGAAAATGTGCCAGGTGAATAAGCTCCTGAATCCTTCCCAGAAAAATCAGCCTTCGGCAGCTCTACAGCCTCTGCTGCCCATCACATGCAATCACAGCGCCTGCAAGCTGGGGCACATATCTCCATTTCCCCAGGAATAAAACCCCAAACCCTCCCTTCTCGCTGCTGCAGCAGCTGGGAAGTCACATGAGACCTCCCTTCCAGAAGGAAAACCGGCATTTCTCAGTCCTGGCATCATGGGAGCTGTAGTCACACTGCACACAGAACAGAGTGCCTGGGAGCTGCTCTGAAGCTGTGCAAGCGCAGCGCTTGTCATGGAATGCAAGCGAGAACTGCCTGGAAGGGACAGCAGAGGACAGCACCACAACAGCAGCTTCAGCTCTCCTGATGGAGGAGAAGGGAGAGAAGCTCCCCTCCCTCAGAAGGGCCAAGAAAAGTAATTCCCTGATAGGGGCGTTGAAGAACAAAGAACACTGCTGTGGAAGGAGGAGGGTCAGCGTCAGAAGGATGGAGAGGCTGGGATGATTCAGACCCCTCCCATTTCTGTCTTGAGCAGGATTATGACAAGAGAGGGCTGCTGCTTTCTCAGTCTTTTGGCTCTTTCTCCTTATTGTATTGCATGTTTCAACTCAGCCTTCCATTTGCTTGACGTGGTGCAATCACCTTCCCCACCCCAGAAAGACTTACTCACTCTAAAAAGGGGCAGGCTGACAGCAGAAAGCTCCATGACTCACAGCACGCTTCTCAGAGGAGCTCCTCCTTGAGTTCAATTTGTCAGGGAATGAAAAGCCATCCTCCAATTTTTACTTTCCTTCGCAAGGAACTTGCGGTGAGAAGGCAATAAGACTTTATTAATTGGGCAGAAATAGGGCCTGATCACCTCCCTTTCAATTTAGGTGAAGATAGTCTGAAATAACCCATGGCCTGACATAAATCACACCACACTACAGACCTCAACAGAGGAAGATTTCCACTCCAGCCAATGCTGAACATCTGGCATGTCAGAGTACTTTAAAGGAATACCCAACAGTCAAGGTGCTGTGGATCCTTTTAACTTAAAAGCATTTCAAGTACACCACACTAAACCTTTATGTGTGATTCCAACAACATTAAGCCTTTGGGCCAGCACTGCCTCAGGCACAATCCATACAGATGCAAAGGTGACACACCAGAGAAGCAAAGCCATCTGTACCCATCTGGACCTGTGGGATGCCTAATGCAACATCCCATCCCAGGCAAAAAGCCCCAAAACCTGCAAGTTCCAATGTTTCAGACAAGTGGGTGAAAGCCAAGTAGAAGAACAGGCACCACAAGATTTTGGTTTTAACAACAAAAACCCCAGAGCAATGACTGCACACCAAGGAGCAGAGGAGGACAGTCCTGGAAGCCTTTATTTCTGAAGCCCAAGGCAGAAGCAAGCAGCTAAAAGCAGGGGATTCAGACAAAGGTCTCAGCACAAGCTTCCAGGGGCAGCAAGGCATTTCAGATGGGGGGAGAAAACCTCCCCACAGCCCAAGCCACTCGCTACCCTTCGCATATTCAAGGGGTCTTCTGGTGGCACTGGTGTTAGTTAGGGCAGAACAGAGGATGGCAGGCTACAGATGGGAATGCAATGCAGAGAGCCCCCATTTTCCCAAAGCTACACTTCACCAGGGATCCCAGAATAAACACCCCTAGTTTTAGGGGACTGATGTCGCACAAAGCAATAGCCTGCTCAAGCTCACAAAGAAGTCTGAGCATTCACACGCCTGAGCCTGAAGATTCTTTTCCAAAGTGAAAAGCACAGATTCTTTTCCAAAAGAGAAAAGAAAACCTTACCATGCTGGAAGCTTTGTTAGACCCACATCCACCAAGCCAGCCCTGGTTACATACAGCATGCCATTTAAACAGGAGGAAGGGGTTAGGGAGAGAGTGTTGGTACTGCGACTGCAGATTTGGGGCAGGGTTCTTAGGAGGGAAAGGAAAACAATCAGCAGAGAAAGCTCAAGGAAAAGTATTAGGTCAAACTTGCAAGAGAACAGGGAAAAAAAAAGCAGAGGGTCTCAAGGACAGACCTTGGGTAGTACCATTACACTGCCTGACCTTGCTATGATGCATGGCACACGCTGCCATCTTATCACCACAAGGCACAACAAACTCCACAGAGGCCAAGGAGGAAAGGGATGGGAAGGAAATCAAGGAGAGGGGAGAAGGGAAAGAACAAAGCAGAAGTCAGCGAGCACTCACACGGTTACAGTCATCTGCAGAAACAGGGGTGTCTGTCCAAGAGCCAACGTGCTCCCCAGCAACCTAAGGAAGCGTCACTTCGGCAGCAAAGGAGCTAAAGGCTGCTGGGTGGAGAGAGGGTGGAATCCCCCCTCGCCTGCACGCTCCCAGCAGGTTGTGGGGACAAGCAGCACGGAGCAGTGACCTCAGGATCCACCGTGGAAAGATGTGGAGCCACCATTGAGACAGGGCTAGGGTGGCTTTTATTGGTGTTACCCTCGTCACGGTGGTTTGGCCCCGGAGGGGAGCAGCAGTGACTAGGCTGCTGAGAAGGCAGAGTGATGGAGAAATCTCCAAAGAGCTCAGTCTGCGCAAGAGGCACTGGTCTCCCTTCTCTGCTCTCAGATTTCTTCCATCACAGGCTATTCAATTTTAAAGGCACAGCTGCTTTTACATCTCTGCCAGCTATGCTGCTCCTATGGGGTAAGGTGCAGGAACCCAACCAAATGTAAGAGGCCTCTGTTAAACAATTCAGTATGTACTTGGCATCACCATGTAACCCCCTCCTCCCTGCCCCATCTTGACTCTCCTTGTTTTGTATTACAGTTCATTTTGCATGCTGGGTGTTTCCCCATTTAGATGGCCAATTACAAAGTGTGAAGATGCCCATGTTTTCCAAAGTTAACAGTGCAGGAGCTCACACAGGCCCAAGATAGAGAGCACTAAGAGAGGGGAAGAGGCCTGATAAAACATTTGCAGGCTGACTGCAAAGCCAGGAACAAGCTGATTTACCAGGGACTTACACAAAGAGCAATCTGCACAACACATAGCAGCTATCTTACAAGAGTAGGAGGAGGTTTCACCAAGCACATCCAAAATAACTTGAAGTCCCAGATCAGATCTAAGTGCCCTTAGATCTGCACTGAGCAGCTGGGTTCTGCAAACAGCTGATGAGTGCAGAGTAACCAAGGGCCTGCAAAGGTCTCTGAAGGGCAGAGGCACACACCTTCAAGCTGAGAGAGTTATTCCTGCATCTTCTTTCACCATCACACCCCAGCTGGAATCTCAGGCGAAGCTGAGGCAGCAGCATCATAGGTCAACACCACTTTCTCCCCCGAAGCTTAGACATGTCAATCAGCATCCCTCAGCACATTCCACTTCCCTAAGCCACCCCTGTGAGCCAGGACTATGCACAGCAACACCAGCTCTGATTTAGACACACACCATGGTCCCAGATTCACAGAAAACTGGAGTTGGGAGAACTAGAAAAGTGTTGGGAAAATAACCCTTCTGTTATGCACCAGTCCTGTCTGTCAGTTTATCAGCTCAGGCAGGTTTTAACCTGCTTCCCGACCCAATACCTCTTCCCACCCAGTCACTGGAGTATTTCTCATCTTTTCTGTGCCCCCTGCACGTCAGACAAGTCACTGTAAGTCAGAAGATTTTGCTCCACCTCACCTCCAAGATTGAAAGGTGAAGCTTGAAACCCTTGAGCTCATCCTAATGATCGAGGCAGGTTAAAGTTGTACCAACTCCAGAGCTACCACCTTGATCAAGTCACACCACATGGGATGGAAGCAAGGAACAATGTACTACTTTTTGAGCTTTTTTTTGCAGCAGGATCACCAAGCACATTCACAACGTGACTCATCAGCACCTCGTGGTTTCCAATGAAATCTCAGTTAGAAGGCTCCCAGCATGAAGGAAGGTGGGTTTCTCTGACAGGGAAACAAAAGAAGCAGTGCCTACACGGTGTTCTTTTTGAGGAAACCCTGCACTGATTACTAGCATCCATCCATTGCTCCAAGTGTTATGAAGGAGTGATCAGAATCCCCAGACCCTTCAAGGTTTGGGCACATAAAATGAAACTGGAAGGCCAATACAAGCCCCTAGATGTGTCCCAGGCAGCTTAAAAAGGCATGCCCACCAGAAGGGATGTGTTCCCCACAGCTGACAGCACAAAGCCTGCTGACAAGGGGCAGGGATGCTTACATGCAGAACTGGAGACCTATGAAAGGGGATGGTTAATTACAGCACATCCCAGCCTCCTACCCACCTCTCTGCCACTTCCCCGCATGCTTCCAGAGAGCTGCTGTGATATCCTGAGAACCACAGTGCTCCCCAAGGACACAGAGCTGATGGGGTGACTAGTGAAGTGCAGGCACCCAGCTGAAGCTTCTGCTCTAGGGAGCAGGAAGGAAGGGCAAGGAGTCTGCCCCCTGCGCCTCAGACAGGCAGAAAGGACATGAAGCCGCCTCTTCGCCGCCTCCTCATGTTCCCCAGCATCACGAGCCGGTGACGCAGCCGTGTGAGGCCTGTCAGACCTCCTCTGCACTCAGCAATATGCCAGGCACGTTGGGCTTATCTCATCTTAACTACGACGAGTCCCACAGCGACAAAGCCGCTCCGGAGATAGAGGAGCCAGGTCTGAGGGCTGGGTTGCCCTGCTGCCACGGGCAGGCTACACCGTGCCTTCTCTTGCCAAGTCACACTCCTGATCCGTAGGAGAGTTCTCACACTGCTGGCTGTCTCAGGGCTAATGGCTTTTGGAAGGGAAGCAAGCAGGTAGCAGGCAGGCAGGTATCAGTTTGCTGTGACAGCTTGGAGCAGAGGGACAAATGTTAAGAATGATTTCTTTTCCACGAGGCTGGGCATTCATGCAATCTATTGCACTGGTTGTTTGCACAATAGCCACCCATGACATGAGCAACCAGACTCCTTTCACACCACCTCTGAAAACTTCCCTAAAGATGATGGATGCCTGATGCATCCATCTGCGAGGGACCAAAGCCACTCAGGGGGTTGACCAGCATTAGAGCCCTTCCTACCTACAGCTAGGACCATTGGAAAGAGCAGTGAGCTGATCCCCCAAATTTTACACTCTCTAGAAGGCAGCAGCTGGCTTATACTTAATCACTGCCTCTAAAACAGCATCCATTCCCTTTTACACCAGTAAGCTTTTCTCCATAGCACAGGAGGCCACGCTGCCTGGGCTGGCACAGCTCAGGTGACAGAGCTGCTGCGCTGTGTTCTTTGCAGCATCATCACATCCAGATGTAAAAACAAGGGTCCTTGGCTCTGTTAGCCCTTACCTTTCCCTTTGAACAACTGACCCAGCATTCAGGGAGAAGTTTTGCTCTCAGTTCTCACTTATCCTCAGCTGCCCCAAGCAGTGGAAGCTTCTGATGCTGTGGAGCAACCTTTGCTGTATCTTCACTTGCAGGGAAGCAGGGACAGAGTATGTCAGTGCCAGCATCTTTGCATTGATGGTAAAGGGACACGGGCTGGGAAGATGCAAGATAAGCAAGCCTTGGGTACATAACTATGGAATTTATCCTGACTTCTTACACCAAGGATGTAGCTTTTAGCACACTAAGCCTGACCTCCTTTCAGATCTTTACACAACTTCCCAGGAGCTCAAGCAGCAGACAGCATCTCTTCAGCTTGCCTGTGCCTGAAGTAGTTCCCCAGTCTCACAAGCTGACTTCTGTGAATTCTGATCCGTTATTTGATAAACTCTTATCAGCTTATGAAAAGAAAAGCAAGCTCTGCAGCCCTGGAACTATCAGAAGAAGTTCCTGTATAGGTTAAGGGTCTAATTTAACTGCAGCCAGGACATAGGACACAAACAGCTTAAAGCTAGTGGCTCTTCCTTATTGCCTCCATTTTGATAAGATCTCTACATAAATCATGGTATGACCTCTTGTAAACTGCCAGTTAGTTCCCCCATTTCCCTGTAGCCCATTGCTTCTGACCCTTGTGTTTCCCATGCTGCTGCCTCTTCACCAGTTTGTCATCTCCTCAGATTGGATCCCAGTCTACGGGATCCAGCTTAACTTGTACCCTTAAATTAAAAGCTGCTCAGCATCCCAAACCTGGTGTCTCAGTGTCACAACAAAGAGCAAGTCCTCAGATCAAGCAGAAACAGGCTTATGGACTTGGATTTCATCTAGATGAAAGCTGAAGGTAATTTGCTCATAACCTTGCCTTGTTAGAGTGATTATGGTGTCTGTTCTTCACACACATCCCACCCAAGTCTCTGGCTGCCTTCATCCCAACCTTACCTGCTCTTTGAATTACTTAAAGTGAAGCTGCTACTCTGAGCACAGTTATTCAGGCACTAAGTAGCTCAGCTCCACCTGTCTTGGTACTTACACAGCTGTGGTGTTTCAGCATCTGACCAGCTCTGACTTAAGTTGCCATTTTTTATGCAAAGTAAAAGAGATGCCCCTTGTTTCACATGTACCAACACAAAACAACTCACCCAGGCAATCAGAGCAGGGGACTGTGCCCTAACTTCACACAAAGCCTGACTCTTCCTGCCATGCCCCACTCACTTCTCCCCTCAGTGGCTCTGTCAATCACAGTTACACCTAAACCAGAACATCTGAATGGGCTCCCTCCCAGCACAAGGAACAAAGCACAACAGACACTTACATGACCTTGCAGAAGGAGAGCTTTTTCCTCAGAGAAGACACACGCAGATGGCAGACCTGCTTCACTGCCGTGCTGCAGGACACCCTCTCAGGGTGTGGGTTCTGGACCATGGCAGCACCTCCACAGACAGAATCACTAGGGAGTACCAAACACACCCTCTGGCAGCAGGGCAGAAGCCTCAGTCTTCACTGAAAGGCCCTGAGGGTTGGAGCGTGGTCCTTGGAAATCCATCACCATCTAACTCGACTGGCAGCACCCTGAGTACTGTATTTTACAGTAAGAGTAGGCAGTGAAGAGAGTGGCTGTGCCAGATTCCAGCCATCCTCAGCTGTGAGCATACTATTCTTCTCTTTGTTTATCCCAGAGTCACCTTAGCCACTCAGCACTCTTGTACTTTTGGCTCAGGGAGCTTCCTTCAGCACTTTCCCAGATGCACGGAGGTTGGTGCAGATCCTCAGTTGCTCTCTGCTCCGATCCTTCCAGCGCTGCACAGGCTCTGTCTGCCTGTGGTACACGAGGCAGGATGCCAAGAGAAGATGCACCTTTCAGCACACAAGGTATCTTCCTCTCCCCTCTTCTGCTGTACCCTGCTCAGCTTGTCACAGCTTCCAGGATGGATGACGCCTTGGGGAGGCACAGTTTTGGGGTGGTTTGGTTGGTTTAAGAGCTGCTGTACAGCAGTGAATTGGTCAAGTGAACAGAACTGCAGTAGGACTGTAACAGACACACAACTCCTGGCCTGTGGGAGAAGAGCCTTTTAGTAGTGGTCAGAAATACCACCACAAGAACAGCAAGACAGGCTCTCCTGATTCCATTTCCAGGAGCCCAGCAGAGTCAAGATAGCTCAGAAACCACCTTCAGTGCTGCTGATAAGAACAGTGAATAGGAAGCTCAAGGGTCCCGTTAGCCTTCTAATTCATACTGAGCTTTGCACCCTACAAGAAACTCAAACCATGCTTGAGTTATTTCTTGGTTAAACTTCACCTCCAGAAATCCCTCATCTGAGCATGCTTAACCCATGGAAACCCAGATCAATGGTCTAACCACATGCATCACAGAGGAAGCCCAGTTACAACCTAAGTTCCCATCTGCTCTGCTGCCAGATTCTTTCTCTCCTGGTTGCAAACACCACTCCCTGATAGTCAATTATGCCAGGATGGCTCCACAGCACCAGAGACCTGATAATTGGCACAAAACATACAGAGAAGGCTGGCTACAGCTCCCAAGTGCTACGTCTGAGCCAAACTCCCTTGGGATATTAATTAGCTCCTCAGGGTCAGGATGTTCTCTCAAGCGACTCAATTCCTCGGATGCCTCATCAGCTGCTGCTCAGTTCTTGCTCAATCCACTGCCCTTTGACATCACAGCCAAGAACCAAGTTCAGTGAGCTTTTGCCCTATTACACTGTTGGTAAGGAAGACCTCTGAGCTCAGAGATGGCTTATGTGGAGTCACTGAACAGACCCACATCTGCTACACAGCAGCACAAAGGAAGCGGTTCCCAAATCTTGGCACATGCTTCCCACAGGCTCTCTCTAACCTACACCACAAGTATAACACAATTCCACTGTGCAACAGTGACAAAATCAAGGGGATTTCAGAAACCAAAGCCCAGGTATAACGCTGTACCCAGGGACATGAGCAGGGAAAGAGAGCTGCAGGAGTTGGTCCAGGGTAGAAAGGTGGTAGTAGCCAAGAGCTCGCTTTACGCACAGTAAAAGTCAAGCAGAATCAGGCTCAAAAGATAAACTACAAGATACAGCAGAACTCTTAACCATGTGGCTCTGAGCAAAGCAACAACAATAAATCACACACAGAAATAAGCGTTTTTCAACAGCTTTTGTGCCAGTGCTGCAATTCAAAGAGGTCATTAATCAGCCCTGAAGTACAACCACCTGAAGTTACTCCTGCAGCTTCAGAGCAGTTCTCCCACAGCTGCTACACAGGGGCTCCAGGTACCACAGGACCACAGCACATCAGAAGCTGAACACAACAGCTAAGCCCAGTATTGCCTTTGCTGAGGGCAAGGGCCACATATGACACTTCACTTGTGTATTTGAGCTGTTAATGATCAATGCACAGCAAGCCTGGTGAAGCTAACAACACCAGCTAGTGTTGGGGAACCAGCCTCAAGAGAAAAACACAGGCTGCCTCAGGAGTTCTGGGATGTTTGTCCTACAAGTTCTACTCAAGTGGATGAACGACACATCTTTTGAGACATTGATAAGACTGATGTAAAATCACTTGAACAACTCTCGAGCGATATGGGGGGAAAGGAGGACCTCAGCCAGCCCAGGCCATGTAATCCCACTGAGTGGTTCCAGGAGTTCCTCCTGTCCAGCCATCACCAGCCTTACCTGTCCTCACGCATATGAGGGCTCAAGAATCGGGAGGAGTCATCATCGTGGCTGCTCTGCTGGCTGCTCTGCTGGCTGCTGCAAGAGACAACAGGGAAACAGGAGCCATTAGACAGATTCGCTTGCACCCCAGTGAAACACTCTAGTTTAGAGCCAGGACAAGAAAAACACAGAGCTCACACTTCATACTTGGGGTGCAAAGAGAAAGCAGCAGGAGACACTGAGTTCATGTCTGATTTGAAGCCTCTTAACCTCACCCAGGGAGGCTTTCCTCAGAGCTCTCCAAACCACAGCACACGCCGCCTGTACAGCGTGTCCATCACTCCGTCCCAGAGCAGTGCTGCACAACAGAACCATTCCAACACCAGGCTGCTGCACACCCCTGGCAGCAGCAGAGGTCCCACGCAGAACTTGTGCTGGGAGATGTGTGCCGAGCCCACAAGATGTCACTCTCCCTCTGCACATACACACTCCGGAGCCGATCACTGTTTGCCCTGCACATCTACTGAACAGAGCTGGCCTTACACCCTCCTGGCAGCCACCACCCGCCCAGGGACTCACAAGGGATCCAGCTCCTCCTTTCTATAGTTTCACTTATTCACAAGAGCTTTTCTTCTGATTCTACCTTCAGGTGACAGCCTGCAGCACAGAGAGTGGATGTTCTGGGCCAGCTTTAACCTGTTCTGCTTGGGTATCACCGGCTATGAAGTCCTGGCGACACAGCTTGGGCACCAGCTGGGTGCTGGGGCACAGGGTGCACTTGCCCAAGCACACAGGCTGTGTTGAAAACACTGTGGCTTCACTGCTGGCAGCACTTAAGCTGCTGAAATGAAACTAGTTCAGATACACACACCTGCAGTCACAGCTACTGCACTCTGCACATCACACAGCCCAGAGACAACTGCAGTATCAAGAGACCAAACTCATCATTCTGAAAAGCAGCAACCCTCAGTCAGCAACATCTGGTTTTGGGGGAAAGCACCGTACCAGAACACAGCAACAGGACCTTTCTGTGAGGTCTGCTTGGTCGGTTGGGGTTTGGTTTTTTTACCCACCCTTGATCTATTGAACCACTGTGAAGATCCCATCTCTTGGACAAAAACACTTGCTTCTGCTGTGCAGGAAACACTCCCTAACTTCTCCCTCTTGAAATTCAGTTCTGAAAAACACTAGTGAGTATCTTGCCTTCCCTAGGTGTGCTCTGGACTTGCATGAAGGAGTTACAGCTGTTCTTACCTACACCTGCTTACCTTTACAGCTCAGCTAACAAAAGGATATGTCAAATGGTGGTAAGTGTATTGATTTGAATAAATTAACTCCCATGAAAAAAAGATTTCTCTTACCACCACAGAACATTAACAGAGAAGAATAGCTGAAAAGCTTTCTTCAAAATGTTTTCTTCATACTTCCAAGGAGTGACAACATACAGCCAAGCAAGCACAGGAAAAACAAGAACCATTAGTTACCTCAGTGGCGGATAACATCACACTGATACTAAACAGCATTTATTCAGCATATCTGTAAGGATTTCCAGCATGTGCCCTGCACAGGAGCCACAGACACACATCCTATGTGGGACCACCAGTCCCACAGAGCCCCCTTTGCTTCTTCCCCCATTGCGTGCTGCAGAGTTTCAGCATCACAGCCAGGACAGGTAAGCATTTTCCCAAGAGCCTCTCAGCAAGGGGGCAGATTTCATTTCCTGCTCCTACACCCACATACTTAGTCATACTTAAGCATCTCCCTGTAGAAAGGATAATCAGAGAATAAGAACCCTGTACTGGCTTCAAGCTGTAAATCAACAGCTGGGGTAAGCTGTTTAGGTACCCTACAAAGGCAAAAAAACCCCTCACCAATCTTTTCTGTACTTCTGAGCTTAATTATGGCCCAGCCAACTGGTTTGCAGAGAGCACAGAAGGAACCGCATTTTCTCTCCTAATTCAAAGGAATTTGCACCCTTTTGATATGGTAAAGGGCAGCAGGGGCTATTCCTATAAATACTTGTATCATAAGTAAACCTCCCACAAAGCTCTGACATTCCTGTTCAGATCAAGCAGATACCAAGAGAGAACCCTGGACATATCCCACTCCAACAACACATACCCCATCCCAAGAACAGCCCTTGCAGTGCTGGCCAACCCCTGTCAAAGTTCACAGGATGAACCTCAGACCTCTCTGTGCTCACCCACGAATCATTAAGTTCAGAAAGTCCTTCAAGTCAAGGTTTAATATTCCATGGAGTGCAGATGTTGTGACACGCTGTGATACACCACCTCACCCCCTTGGCACCACAGACCACAAGATCACAAGCAACTGGGACCAGGAGAAATTCCTTTTCACCTACTTGCTGCTGACATGAGCTCTGTTTCACTGCAACACATGGCACATCGAAGCCTCGCAAAAGCCTGTGAGCTTTTCACACAAAGAAAGTAATTCCAACACTGAATATTAGATGGTGCAGCTGTTACATTCCCTAAACCCAAGAGAAGAAATGCAGAGCCTGCTGCTGTACTACAGCAGTCTCCCAGTCCCTACTGCAAGCCCAGAAGCAAGCTGGAGAGGGATGTTTCCATAGGCATCTATCAATTTAAGGCTTATACCCTGTGGTTTTTCCTCAGTTCTCATGTAAATTTACATGACTCATTGCATTTCTCCCTACTTTAGGAAATGATTAAGAGTTTTACACACAGGTTGACCGTGCCTTTTAACAATTAACAGTGGGAGTGTGCTCCCACCGTCCCTCCATCTCACTGCTCCCAGTTTGCCCAGGCAGCCACACTACAAAGGCACATTCCTCTACTGACTGAAAGCCAGGCATTCTGATCACACCCCACTGGGAATCTGGAGATGAAAATAACCCATTTTGCACTATTGGCAAGAATCCCATACACTGAAGTATAACACTAAGTTTAGCAGTGGGGGGTGGTCTCCATTTTTTTCAGCAGCAGTGTATCCTGACAGGTGTCTAAAGAAAAACAGATCCCCAAATGCCTTCAAAAATCAAACCTGCATGCAGTGTTCTGTTTCATATCTTAACTGTATCAGCTCTGTTCCCAGTTCGGCTTCCCCAACATATCAGAAGTCCCAAACACCACTGTTCCACAGACCAAATGCATTCCCAAGAATGCTCATTCTGTTACCTTCCTTCTTCACCATCGTCTGTCATTTGTTACAAGTCTTAAATAGCTTTAGACTTCATGACACACATATACTTAGGTGAACGCTCAGGAGGTAGGTAGACAAGAGAACCACACTTACCAACCACTCCAGAAGCAAATGGGAACAGACTGCAGGTACTAAAAAGAGCCAAGACTTGCTTTTGTGGTATTTAAAGATTTCTATCCCACTTCTTCTTGGGAAGCTACAAGCTATAAACTAGATTGTGCTATTCTTATCCTCCAGCCCTTTTTGCTTTTAATAAGATTCATTTCACTCAGATTTCATTACCTGAATGATTGCACAGAGCCAAGACACCGTTTTATGCATGAATAGGCTTTTAAAGCTAAGCAGATCTTCTAGATACTCATCCAGATCCTACAAAGTTCAGACAGGTCAATGTTTGCACACTAGGAACCTTCTGGGACCTTGTACCCTCCAGGCAGGGGTGTTAGGTCCACCACAGTTTTATATCTACAGGCATATTTGGCAGATTTTTTAATTCAGAGGGAATTTTTAACAGTGATGGATAAGTGGGGCAAAGAAAGAAAAAAGGAAAGAAAAGGCTGCATCCTGGAAGATTGAATCAGTTAATGAGTGTGGAGAATTATTCATGAAGATCCATGGCTTTCAGAAGGCTATTGCTATCCACAGCTATGAGTGAAGTGCTCGTGTCTGAACCCAGATGAATATTTTGTATTCATTTTGCTTAATTAACCCCTGTATTCATAAGGCTTTGGGTTCAATATTAAGCCCTTGAAAAAGGTGAAGAGACAATCGCCTGTCGGGTATGCTCCGAAGACCCATATTCTTCAATGGCTTTCAGCAACTGCAGCAACAGTTTTTAGTACTAAAAGCTACTATTTGGGTCCTTTGCAGATACATTCAGAGTTGAGAGCCAGAATCTGACTGAATTTGGAGGATTCATCTTCTTGCCTTGCTGGAAAGGGTTACAAGGGGCAGGATGGGCAAGTCCCCTCCTCTTGGGGTATTCATTTCACAAATGAAAACATCGACCTTCCCACTGTTAAGGCAAGGCCCTTCCTCAGCAATGAGCAACAGAGATCTTGAATTTCAAAGCACAATCCAGTGGAAAACCACCATGGTAATGAACAGGATTAATTGTTAAACCCCACAGCGCTGTGCGAGATGTGAAACTCAGACGGTCCAATGGAAAATATCTCCTGACGAGGTAAGATCAACACCACTTGAGTTCCAGGCTGGTTCTGAATTGGTCAATGTTTGATACTCCCGCCGTGTGACTGGTCATCTAAACCACACAAATAGTGAAAGGCAAATATTTGAAAAGAAAACCACAAACTATTGCAAAAAGGCAGTAAGGTTCAGCCAAAAACAACAACAGAGATGGTAGGATTCCCAGGCACTTGGCACACATGACTATAAACAAGTGACAAAAGCCTCTGTCACAGCAAACAGAACATCAGGACTCTTCAGAAGAGAGGTACATGCATCAATATTAAACAATCAGCTCACTGGAAGCACAAATTCATCTCATTTCAACTAGCAGGTTCAAAAAAACATTTACATGAATAGGCTTCATTTGTGCACTCTCACACCTCAGATTAGAAGAGATAAGCACAAGCTTCCATTTACATGGCAAGGATTTTCCTAACCTACCAAGAGCAGCAAAGGGCTGCTTGCTGCAGCTATCTCTGGGGGGGGAAAAGCCTCAAACTCTCCCATTCTCCCTTTGCAGATGCAAACACCAGCTGAATACCCAACTATGTATTCAAATCCCAAATTCAACTCACAGGATATTCGTACATCACACTGATTTCTGGAGGAAAACGAAGCAAAGTTTAATATGGTTTGGAAGACTGACAAAGGGAGAGACATTCCAAACACTTGGGACACATTAAAAACAAAATAATTCCTGCCAAAGCACATCCCTATAGTTCAAAACACACCATGTTTAACATTTGTCCTCCTGAAAACCTCAACTAACTCCAACTCCAAGCAGAACAGAGAAGTGGAACCCATTTACCTCTTCCATTAGAAATCCCTACAGGGGCTGCCAGTCCCTTGCAAAGGATTTCAGCAAAACCCAAGAGTGAAAGTGCACCAGCAATCCCACTGCTCTGGCTACTTTCTGCAGCAGCTGGCTGTTATTTCTAACAAAGGAGAAGCTCTAGTTCCTCTCCTCTGTACCCAAGAACCGAAACATGGAAGTTCATGAAGCCAGAGAAACTGAGAACTGCAAAATTCACAGAATTACTCGTTCTGCAGCTTCTGGGAATTGTAGGGCACTAAGTGAACGAAACCTTAGTGCCCCAGACCTTTCTAGTCTTTCATTTACCACAAGCAGCACAGGGCTTTAAAAGCCTCATCAGATCCTTTGCCCAATAGCAGTAAATACCATCACTACTACTACTGAAACACAGGAGTCACCTTGGATCACGTTTTCATAGTGACAGGCTCCACAGCCTTTGCTCTTGCGAAAAATAAAACCCCAAAAGCCACACTTAGTAGTTACTATGGGGAGTAAGCCACATCAATAACTCAGGCTCTCATGAGAGCTTTTTCTTCTAGGAAACACCACAATACTTATCCTACTTATGGAAGGAAGAAAAAGGTAAATGAAGTATTCATTCATTTATTCCCAGAAACATTCAGGGAGAACACCAGTTCTGTTCAGGAAAGCAACAGCATCGTGAAGCACTTGACACTAAAGACCCATTTATTTCCCTAAGATAATTCAAACTATATAAAACACTTATTTGTAACTAATTCAGGTGCATTAAGTCAGCAGCTCACTCAAGTGGTGTACCTCACTAGGGTGACAGAGTTTCAGGAACGAGCTCTCCAGGAAAATAAAGATGTTTTACCTCATTCTGCCAGGGAACATGAACAGCAGCAGTCACAGAGCACATCACTGAACAGCACTGAAGACTCTCCTCCTGCCAGTTGTTTCCTACCATCAGATAAGCTGTCAAGATTTTTGTCTGCAAAACCTCTATGGTTGTGTGCCCAGCAGCTGAAGTGACCTCCACCCATCTCCTCAGAGCATATGCTTTTCTAAGATAAGATGCTGTGCGAGGTTTCTAGCATACTTTGTTTTCAGCATCATGTATCAGGGGCATTTCAGGACACCAGTGAGCTTTCTCTTTTAGCTGGACCTGTCAGTTAGCACTTCAGAGTCAGCATTTCTAGCTGAAGACCAGACTGAGTACATCCACCTTGAGAAATGTCTAGATCTACAGCACAATGCAATTCCTTGCTGATCCAGCAGAATCCACAAGCTGTACATTCTCTGGAGCATCAACATTTTGCACTTCCTTAACTAGCCTGGATGTTACCATTGCCCCAATTTATCTTGCAAGTGTTAGCAGAAGACAAGTCAGGTGATCTTGGAAAGCTCAAGGGAAATGGGAGGTCTGCAGGCACCAGGATAACAGTTTCCAAGACCTCCTACAAGAAAAAATTCAACTAGGAATGAGAAGTGAAAGATGATTCAAACCTTTTACCATCCTCGGCATTCCAGCTTGTTTCTTCCCACAGTAGGGAAGCACAGTCAAACTACAACTAGCATGATCCTTCCCAGCATGAATGCCCCACAGAACACTGCTCACAAATGATCTACCATCCGACTATCCGGTACATACAGTCGCTGAGCGTTCAGACAGGACCCCAAGTCAGACAATGATTCACTCTCAGCTTCTGACAGTGGTGGCTGGAACCTCAGGTTCTCATTCCAATGCTGATCTTGGGCCAAAAGGGGACCAATCCTTTAAGCAGGAGCTATCTACCCTCTCAGCAGTTCTTTCCATAGGTATCAAAAATCCCCTGTGGCTCCAGAGGTGACTAGCAAGGGTGGCTTTAAGCAAATAATAAATTAAAACATGTAGCCACATGGGTAATACACATTCCTTACACATGTAACATGCTCACAGACTGCATCTAGTACCCTGTGACGGGAGAAACAGCATCATGCCCTGATAAAACAGTCTGTGCATTTGTGTGCAGGCTTCATACTTTAAAGCTCTATGCAGGTACATGACTTCCCTCATCACCTGGGTAGCAAGTGATGGATGAGGAGCATAGGTAAGAAGCTGTCTGCATCCCTGGTGAAAATCATCCTCTCTTGCTTGCGAAAGGTAGAGAGGGACTGTTTACAATGACATGTACTGACAGAAGAGGAATGAATGGCTTTAAGCTGAAGGAGGGCTGATTTAGAGGAGATCCTTCCTGGGGAGGATGCTGAGGCCCTGGCACTAAGTGCCCAAAAGAGCTGGGGCTGCCCCTGGGTCTCTGGCAGAGTCCAAGGCCAGGTTGGATGGGGCTTTGAGCACCCTGGGCTGTTGTGGGGGGTGTCCCTGACCATGGTGGGGGTGGCACCAGGGGGGAAAACTATGAGGTCCCTTCTCACCCACAGCTGTCTGGGGCTCTCTGAACTGTAGAGGCCCCCAGAGCACCACACTTGTAGTTTGAATCATCCTGATTTGTGCAAGGTCAGATTACAGGGAAACTCCTCACCTGAAAAATTTCTTCCTGCTCTTTTATGCCAGCTGTAATGTTTAATGCAAGAAGTAAATAACCAGTCTCCTGCTCTCCCAGCCATCTGACAGTTTTTAGACATCCAGCAGATAATGAGACCTCAAAATTACCCAGGCTGTTTAACCACTGATACAGAACATTTTGTATGCTAGAGTTTCCTGATGAAAAAAAAAGCAGGCAGCCTCCAGACCCCAAGCATTACACAGACAGCATTTCAAGTCCTAAAAGCATTTGTTTATTCACTTGGATGCTTACTGTATGCTAATGGTCACAACGCTATTGCTCTTGCTCAGGGGCATGCAAGCAGCACATGCATCACTAGAATAAATCAGCTGGTGCACAGTTTGCTCTCAACTACCAGCTTTCCCCAGAAAACCCTGACACAAACAGGAAAATACCTGGCCACATAACAGTGGAGGAGTGCAATTAGGCAGCTGGACAGGCCAAGCATCACCATAGCTCAACCCTTAGACTACTACAATCACCACATCTAGGTGAAAATCAGTACCAGCTCTCTACCAAGGGATGGTTTTGTTAGTGCTACCTTTTCAAGAGGTATTATCCAGTCCTCAGTGGCATGTGTTTATTGATTAATCTTCCCAACACTTGCTGACAGGACCTCACACAAAGAGTTACCACGTAATCAGTGCAGATATTAGAAAAAAAGGCTGCCCTAAACACTCAGGCAACACAGCCACCTCAGCCACTCTAGGGTGTTGGGTGCACAAACCCTAAGAGAAGTTCCCAGGTTTTTGTGGAATTACACCACCATCAGGCATAATCCCACACGTAGGTTGCATGGGCTTCCCAAAACAGTGGAGGAAGTCTGTCTACACTATAAGCCTTTAGAGTGTTCTGTGTGTTTCAGGCTACCAGGAAAGGTAGATTGCTCCTCTCTCTGCAGACCAAGCTGTACTGCATGCTGTGTAGTACTGCCCCAGCAGAAGGGTACCTAACACCCAGCTCCCCCTTAGCATGGCCACATGGTAACTCCCCGGGCATCGCTTTTCCTGTGTTGACAAGATCCTGGAGGTGTTGGAAAATTACTTTTCCCCTTTTTGAGCCAAAGGGCTGAGTAACTTTCAAGTCTGGAAAGCAGCCAGGACCTGAACCCAGACATCTTGACATGTAGACCCACCTATTAGTCACAAGGTCACTTCTCTCCTCAGCAAGACCACATCAACCACTCCAGGCAACTGGTGATGCCAGAGTCCCAAGGAGAAGCACGCTGAGACTTCCTGGGGAGCAGCAGATCCTGACTACTGTGGGCAGGCTGCTCCTGGAAGCAGGGAAGGGAAGGCGACCAGAAAACATACCTGCTCTCACTGTATTCCTTCTTCTTCCTCAGCCGCAGCCACTTCCGAAGGAGGAAGCGCTTGCGCCGTGGGGATGCACTGGGTGTGGAGCAGTTGGACCATGGGGTATCCTCATCACTGGAAGGGGTGATTTCAATGGATGGGAGCTGCAGGTATTCCTTGCTGGAGGAAGGAGAATCCTGGTACTTGCTGGCCTCCAGGCTCTGCTCCTGCACATTCTTCATCCGCCTCATCTTGAAGCGCTTCCTGCGCAGGGTTGGGGTGGACGAACTGGACCAGGCACGGCCACCCTCCACCACCTCCTGCTCTGGGACTTGCAGTGCTGGGAGCTGCAGCGTTTCTGTCATATTGGCAGCTGGCATCGGATGCCCTTTCTCCTGCTCCCACCCCCAGGCACACTCTTGGTTTAAAGCACACTTAAAACCACAGCCTTCCTTCCCTCCTCCCTCTGCCAGTCCAGCACTGCCTCCCTCCCTCCCTCTCAAGCAGGAAGCCTCATTTTCTCCACACGCTTTCGTTCACCAAGCAGCAGGGTGGTGAAGGGATGTTCAGGACACAGACAACACAGGGGAAGCCAGCTTCAAGTTTCTTTTCTCCTTCTCCTCTCTACAAAACAAGACCCCTGCCCTGCCTGGTCTCCCTCAAAGCAGCACCTTTAGCACCAACACCAAGGTTGCCAGCAACAGCTTGGCTCACTTCTGGCTTCCAAACCACCACCCCACCAGCCCCCTTTTGCCTTTTGTCCTTCCTGCCTAGGGGTGATTGGGCAAAAGTCTCCCGGGGCCGTGCTAGGAAACTCGGCTGTGGTCTTCTCACAGGACGAAGAAGGGATGGAGTGGAGCGGCGTGGAGCTGCGAGGAGGTCAGAAAGAGAAAGAGAGGGAGGGAGGGAAGCAACAATGCTAGATAAAAATCGGGGAAAAGGAGGAGGAGCAGCAGCAAGTTCTTTTTCTGTAGCGGGCAAGACATACACAGGCAGCTGCTGCGAGCAGAGCTGCACTCTTAATCCCCAGAGGCTGGGTTTATATTACCAAATACGCTGCTGCCACAAATCAGTTGAATGAAAAAAGGGTGAGAAGGGACAATGGCCTGCAGAAGGAGCCAATTGGACAGGCTTTCCTTGTCCCACCTTCCCACTCAGCAGCCCAGTGCATGGAGGGGGGTGGGAACGAACTGGAACTTTCAGCCTCCTTTAGCGACTCGGTTGTTTTTACAGCCCCGTTTGTCCGCACACAGAGAAGGGAGTCAGGGGACGCTGGGGCAGGGACTGGGGGGAGCTAAAAAGGCAGTGGCAGCAAGCAGCACCTCGGCTGGGAGGGTACAGGGGCTTGTGGCTCAGCTTCACCTGAGTGAAAGCTGATAAAAGTTCTCACAGGGCAATGCTGCTTCCAAAATGACAGTGGATGATGGATGGTCTCAGGTCCAGGACCCAAACAAAGACACCACATGAAGACAATTAGAGACGCAGAACAGATTTCAGACCAGGAGAAAGACACACACTTCATGGGAGAGTTCCTGGGCCTTTAAAACACTAAGGAAGCTCCACCAAGGGTCAAGCACTGCGAGGGTGAGCAACTTCAGAAGAAGCCTTGCGAAATGCTGGCAGTGAAGCTCACTCAGGGAGAACAGTGTGACATCAAGATCCCCCAAGTTTCACAGAATGCTCCCGGATGAAGCTGTATTCCCAGGTGGAAAACTAACACAGAGCTTACATTCTCTAAGGGAGGGACCACAATTCAGCTGTGGGACTTAAGCATGCTGTCAGGGGAAAAAATATGTCTCTAGGGTCAGCCTGACACAGCTTTAGTTTACATTGTTCAACAGCTTGAACCTTAAAAAAAATATTAGTTTCGGGTTAGAAAATATTTGTCAACCCAAATCAAAATAGTTTCTTACACAGACTTCCTCAGCTTTGTTTGAAAATAAACTTCACAAGAACTTTGAACACCAGAACTGCCACCTAGGACACAGATAACGAAACGTGTCAAAAAAGGAATCTTTGTAACAGCAGGAACAAGGGGAAGGAAGCAATATTTCAATAATTTTTTAAGTGCTCAACTTTGCTATACTGTCCTTTGTGCTCTGCTTACCCTGTAAATGAACAGTTTGAGCAAATATTCAACCTCTGGAGCTGCTGGCACACTGGTGTGTCTGCATCAGGTGCACCCACAAAGTCCGAATGCCTTCTGCAAATACCCACTCCAAGAGCCACATGAAGCAGGTTTATTTTATAGTCCAAGAACTGAAAAACTACAGATTAGACAAAACACCAATAATATTCTGGAATTGTACAAGCAGCCACACACCCCCTGCCTCTCAAGGGCTGACACCTTTGCCACCTCCTCTGCAATGTGGAAAAAACCTGAACACATGTACTTCAGCCTCCTCTCCCTGGGATTTCTACAATGTCACCGCACATTCAGAAGCCTCCTGTATGTAACATATTGCTGGCTACTTGTTAACACAGAAAAATTAACTTTCTTCTCCTTCCCCTGGCATCTGGCAAATGAATCCCCAGATTATCATTCCTGATTCTTAACCAGGGGCGAGTGCATGCAACCTTAAGGGAGTAGTAACCCTTTGGAGTCTGAAAAGGTGTTTCTCCATTTATTGATGCCCTGTGGAACATTATGAACTACACAAAATTCTCACTTAATTGTAGAGGAGCAAATAAGGGGCAGAGTTTGTACTTCTGCATGCTTTTTCTTTTAGTAGAAAGTTGCACAGTGGACACTGCAAACCCTCAAAAGCCCCACAGATGTTGTCCAATTAATCAAGAGTCTCATACTGCAGTGCTCCGGATATTAGTAGCATTGAGAAATCACTGGCAAGGAAAGACTGGCCCTTTCACCAGTCCTTGTGTTGCTGTGGCCGTGCCAGTACAGTTTCTTCACCCTTCACTCAAATACTAATGGAATTCACTTCAGCAACATGGGAGGGAACCTTTCCCACCCCCTTCACACACAAAACAATAATTCCCTGAGGCTGGGCCATGAGAGTCCTTCCACTTAGGACAGGGTACATATGGATGGGGACTATCCCTTTAACTCCAAGTGCTTCACCGATTAGTAATCGACACTTATTTACACTCCAACATTCTCAGGGCATTTTTATTCCGGAGAAAGGATGCTGCCCACCCGTCCCATGCTCCTAGAAAGAAGAGAAGCCTTGTACTAAGAGAGACAGCTCCAACACCTGTCCCATGAAGTGAAAAATACCAGCCATGCCCACACACTATTTCCATCCAAATCACAACTGCACAGTTTCACTGCTTCCAGGAGAGCCCAAGTGCTGGTAGATACTTGGTTAACAAGGATTAAACTGCAGTTTACTTGATTCCCGTAGTTTAACAATCCACCTAATGACAGATTCATTAGAGCAGCAAACAGTTACCAGTGCTTGAAGCTGATCAAAAATCTCTACTCAAGCATTTTGGGTTTTCTGGTGCCCTCAGGGCTTATGAATTAAAGCAGAGGACAGAAAGGTCCTCCAGAAAATCAAGCAGCCTTTCTGTGGGTGAAGAACATCAGTGCCAGCCCACATTCTTGCCATAATAGCTTTACCAAGTTTAAGGGACAGCACATTGTCATCCCCTGTAGAAGACTAGAGAGTAGGACAGCGTATTTTCAGGGCTCTTTAAGCAAGCTATTTATTAACTAACCCCAGTTATTTTTTCAATACAGGAAAGACATACAGCTTAAGACGACTGATGTAGTCATTCAGACGCACAATCCCCAGTGACAGCAGCTGGTGGGTTGGGCAGGGAGACTGGTTTGCTCCAAGTGAGAAAGTGCAGTAATCTGTGCCTTCCCAGTCCAGCTCCCCCGTCCCACAGTGCCCACAACCCCTGCTAGGTCAAAACCCCAACTTGCAAGTTCCAAAGCTCAGGTGTTTCTTCTATCCCCCCCATGAGAAGAGAATTTAGTGAGAGACCAGCACATTTTTCCACATTTACTTTTTCATTCCGACTGTCTCCTGCAAACACAGTCCCAGTGTCTCAGGAACCAGAGCTTTTCCTCATGCCACAGCCTGAGCCATGCTGCAGCCTTCACCTACTAAATTACCATGAGGCCTCTCTGGCTCAGACACACACACAAGGAGCACACAGTGCCCGTCAGGCCCTGCCTGGGCGCACCCCACCGATCTGTCCCTTTCAGCCCCACGCTGCCACCAGCAGTTGCTGCTGTCTGAACACGCACAGTCCAGCTTTATTTTGGATTTGTGATACCAGATGCCTGTGTGTGTTGTTCTCTGAAACCCAAGGACTCTGTTACAAGACAGATGACACCCATTTCACAGGCTGAAGGGTGAGAAATACCCGCCAGAGGCTGGATACCTCCTCAGAGCGCTATGAAGCAAGATGGAGTAGGCACTCCTGTGACCTATGCTCAATTCTTCCCTGTTCAGTACACCAGGCTTCCTCAGGATTGCCCACAATCTCTTCTTCCACTTGCAGCCCAGTTCAGAAGAGTCTTGCACATTGTTTACCACCCACAAATGCCGATTACTTGGGTTAAGCACCATTTCAGCACCTCTTCTTCATCTCCTGAAGTCCAGACTGTGAAGGAACACAAATGATTTTTACCCCCAAGGAGCTGGGACGTCCCTTCCACACCACCTGGCTAAAACACAGAGTTCCATTACAGACTCAATAAAAATAATAGAAGTGCTTTCCATCAAGGCTCCTGTCAGTAAGAAATCAGTATTTAGATGAACAAACTGCACAGGCCTCTAGCATACGACTTGTACACACATACCTGTGCTCAAAGAACAGCCCACATACATGCCAAGTACCTTCCAAGAAGCTACCCCTTCCAAAAAACAGCAGTAACTCTCAACAGTAATACAGGTAACCACATCGGACAGGTTACAACAGGTTTACCCACACTGTATCTAATCTCTCCTAGCAGGAGCAAAATGACTCATGGGACATATCCTGTGTTATGTATTAGTTGCTGGCCATTTTAGCAGTTTTTTTGAGAGGCTGATTGCAAGCAGGCTTTCTGCTCAGAGGTTAAATTGTGTTTATTTCTGCAGTAAATATGTCAGCAATAACTACTAAAGACTTCAGTCTGAATTCTTACTAGCAGAGTACCACACAAACTACACACTTCAACTTTGGCCTCGTGCTGCAGCAAACCCCAGATTCTCCAGATACCATCCAGAATTCCAGAAATTGCCATACACACATAGATTCAGATACCACAGCATATCACTTCCTTCCTCAGCACGAGGACTACACTTTCACAGTTAATATCTTTAGGTAGTGCTCTTCCTCCAAATTGAAGGAGACAGTTCAGCTAAATATAGCAAGCAGAACAAATTAAATCAGTGTCATGACTGGGCAATAATAATCCATCA
This sequence comes from Gallinula chloropus, assembly GCF_964237585.1. Lineage (NCBI taxonomy): Eukaryota > Metazoa > Chordata > Aves > Gruiformes > Rallidae > Gallinula > Gallinula chloropus. Next base: position 2,140,087 of record NC_140109.1, on the reverse strand, counting down.
GAAGATGGCAACAGGGCAAAGGTCTGGAGCCTTTTCCACAGTCAGAGTTTTCTTTGCCATTTAGAACTGAAGTGAATTATTTGGCACTGCCTGTTTACACTGCACAAGGATTCCAAAGGGAAGCTCATTTCTTGTCAGAGATCTGATGAGAGGATTTAGGGCAGATCAGTCAAATTCCACCTCTCACAAAGCATCGCTTGGCATTCGGTTTGCACTATGTACAGCATTGAAGGGGGCTCTGACCAAATCCCTTCAAATTCCTCTACCTGCACAGGACTTACCTAACGGGTCACTGCCCACAGCACACACCATTAACCACAGGAGTACAAAAGAACAGCACATTCTTCCCTGTCGAGCCCAAATGCCTGGTTCACCAGCTCAGGGGTCAGTCAAGTCTGCTGTGTTTAACCCAGACCTGCACACAGCAGCAGGCACACCAGCACTCCAAAAACCTTCATTCAGCTATTTGGGAAGATAAAGCCCATTGTCTATAGAGGTGCAAAGCTCAACTCCCAAAACTGGGTATACCTACATTTTATTTGTTTGCAAAACAGCTTCCAAGAACTTAACTCTTTCCCCCCTTCAGTTTAGCCACCAAAAATTACCAACAGTTAAAGTTCCTGCACAGCGCTTGGAATTTGAATAATTGCAGCTTCCCCTTTCCTCCAGCACTGAAAATCAGCACCCTGCTGACCATTCTGAAAAGCACAGTATCTGCATGAATGTGTGAGCAAACTTCCACAGGTAAAAAGCCCCCCTCCTCTGATGGAGAGAGTGCAGACCAAAGTAGGTGTTACAAGTTGAAAGGAGAACAAATCAGTTGACGTTAAGAAGTATTTTGGCTTGTCCTACAAGAACAACAAGGTTTTGCTATTTGTTTCCATTCTGTGCCTGGACAAAAGAAACCCTCAACCCAAAAGCCTTTCAAACAAAACTGTAAGAAAAGGAACCAAGTTTAGTTACAGAACACCTGGCAGTGCAGGGGTTGAGACTCCCCAGATCATTTTTCTCCTCATTCAAGGAAGATGTGGCCAATGACTTGCACAAAAAGCAGTCATTCTGGGAAAGCACAGCTTGACCTAGTCAGAAGAATTCAGGATCCGAAGTCCTACAATAGTTGCCCTTCCTGTAAGTAGGGGTTATGTAGGTCTGCTTCCCACCTGGGCCTTTGTTTTAGAAAAACACCAAATGCTTTACCAAGCACTCTATTGTCCTTCCTAGACTGGCCTGGCTCAAATTAAAGTTGCTGTCTGGCTAAGAGCAGTGATTCCCAGCTCGTGACTTGCCCCTGTTCACATGCCTGACACAGAAAACATGGGAATGTAGTACTGAGCCTAAACAGAGTGAGTGATAGTGTTACCTGTAGATCATTATTTTGGGCCAACAGCACAGTTGGAAGGAGAACAGTGAGTGTTTCTGCTTTCTGTCTTATATTTAGGACAATTAAAACCCATCATGAAACAACTGTCACCTTCCTCCTTTTCTCTTTACAGATTAGGAAGAGGAAGAACATTTTTGTCCTACAAAAACACTGGGGAAAAAGTTGCTCAGAAAAAGATTTTCTTGAGCCTTATCCTGCACAAGACCAAATAGAAGTTATCAAAGCTAGCTCTGAACACCCAAGAGCTGATAAGATGATGGAAAGACAGAAAAGGTTCTTTCCTATAATCAATAAGCTCATTTTATAATGAGCATACACAGAAATTGCTTTATAAATACAGTTTCTGTCCATCATCCCAGCCACCCAACACCTGCAGCAGCAAGCCTGATGGAGCCCATTCCTTCAATTAGACAAATGCCCGAGGACAACTGTCATTTTTCCTCATGATCTCTGAGGGAAAGCCATTTGGAAAATGTTTCCCAGACAGTTGAAAACTGTCTCCTCCAGCTGGCTTTGCCATTCACACTTCTAATCCTGCACTTGCTATTATGGAAATGAAGCCAGCCAAGGGCATTTCTTCCCCCCCCAGCACATACTCAAGGTACTTGTATAAAACAGACACAAGTAACATGTGAAATGCATCCAGGCTATAAACCCCATGCCCATGTTCCTTTTGTTTGTGTACCAGCACAGGTAAGATGGCACATGCAGAACACCTGCAGCAGCAGCAGGTAGTGATTACAGAAGTGAGTGTGGAAGAGTCCTACGCATTGAGATCACACACAGTGTCACTGAGTCAACACCATGTTTATGATGTACAAGGAGAATGTGTTGAGTAGGCCCCTCAGACATCAGTTTTACCTGAGTATGCACAGACAGCTGTGAAACAACTGATCAACACCTCCACAGTGCACTAAGGCATGTAGCAGATCCTGTGCATCTTAGACAGTCACTACAGCTGTTACCCAGACATGACAGACACCACGCTCCTGGTTCCATCTTCGCAGCAGCAATCCCTCACTACACTTTCATTTGCCAGGACTAGCCATGCCTTTGGTGCAATGCAGTATGTTATGTGGCTACAACAGGCTGTAAATAGGCCAAAAATACACACACAATTCCCAGTGCCACAGGGCCTCTCACTGACTAGTTCCAAACAGTTGCTGAGGATCATCAGTCCAGTGGTCATCTTTTGATGGAATTGCTGGCAACTGTGATATAACCCAGTGGCTCTGAGCTGTCTGCCTCCCATGTTTCCCCTCCACATCACCCTTATTACGCTCCTGTGAGACTCTTGGGGAAAACAAGGTCAAAAACTCTGCAGAAGCACTGGACCAAGGTCGGAGTCAAGTGCTTTGGGGTAAGATTACACTAACAATGTTTGGCCTGTGCTCTATCTCATCTAATCTATTCCTGGAGTGACAAACACCAGTAATGACCACAGACCACATGAAATTTTCCCTCCTTCACTTGCCTTTCCTATTAAGAGAGCCCAGAGCAGCAGACAGGTGGCGCTTCCTCAGCTGTTCTGCAGTAACGCTGAACAATCATCACTTATTTTTATACCAAGATTCCTACCTGTCATGTGTTAGGTTCGAGCAGCACTAGGAGCATTGATCTGTGTGATCTGAGGGAAGGGCTTGCACCCACACATCACCTTTCCCTCTTAAGTAGTCTCTCAACAGCTCTCACAGGATTGCAACCAGCACCAGTCTTCTGCAAGCAGAATTACCTGAAGGATGCTCTATTTTTTCTTAAGCCAGGGACATGGGGCATGAGCTACTTAGACTGCTGTTGAGCCTAGATATCAAGGTTCCTGGGATGTAAGCCTGCTTGTCTCTTGTCCTTTAGAGAACACCATGTCACATTTTGACTCAATTTCCTCACAGATAAAACTGAGATTAAAATAGCTGCCTGATATGTTCGAACTGTGCACATTTAATAAGCACATAAGTCACATGGTCATCTCCAAAAGACAGTCAAAACGCAGTCTGGGAGATTTAGGGGTTATCTGAGCTACAAGAGCTGAAAACTCCACTTCCCATCACCAAGAAAAACTGCAATATAAAGTAAGCATTCATTTCAAGGTGGCAGATAAGAAAATTAGCTTATTACATGTCCTTCCTGATCAAAGCTAAAGCACATGTTGGAATCCAGCTGCTTGCAAACTGGGAAGCCTGTTTTGCTGAAGATAACTCCTGAGTATGACAACCTTAGTCTTTCTCTATGGAACCTGGGCAGGGGGTGTCACTGCTCCTTGCTGAGCTTGACCTTACAGTTAACATCTCCAGCTGTATATTCCTGCACAATGCCAGTTTCTCTCCTATCATGTGTGAACTGTGTAGCTCAGAAGTTGGGAGCGACAGAAAGATCTTCTCAAACACCATCTACTTGACTAATGCACTCTGCTCGTTTCCTACTTCTCATTTACAGCCCCTGCCAAATTCCATAGCTACTGCTGCTTGCTTACTCTGATCTCCAGTGAGTTCCAGAATGCAAGGACATGTATTTATATACAAAGTCCTCCTTAAGCTCAGGATTGCAGTGGGATACTCCTGGGTGCAGTGCTGCCTACATGAAAAGGAGAAAACTAGTAGCCAAAAAAAATGAAGACACAAGCTGCTTGGTACAGGGGCTACACACTTTCTCCTTCATCCATCTACACAGGATTGCTCTCTGTCACCTAACTGTACTTTAGAAAAGATACCATCTTTCCCTGTGCTTTAGCATGTGGTTGGACTCAATCTCAAAGGTCTTTTCCAACCTAGTGACTCTGTGATTTAATTCACATTTTACAAGACCGCCCGGCCCTCTGAACTGTGGTTTCAGTGGAGCCTCAGGTACCTCGGACACATCCTGAATTCCCACCATGAGACGCGTTTCACACTGGGTCCGGGCTCCACTCCTGCGGATGCTCTGAAGACCTTCACCAGCGGGGCCCTGCTGCTCTCTGGTGGCAGAGAGCCCCAAGGCACCTTAACAGCCAGCGAACAGTCAGCTTTTAAACCGCTCCTTGCCTCCAGACACTGTTAGATACAAGTACGTGGGAATTACTCTGAATGCAACACTGGAAGTGCTTCAAGTCATTACCTGCCCCTGAACGTTGCCAGACACTTTCACATCTCAGTATTCCTCTTGAAGAGCCCATCAATTCCTCACGCACCCTCAAACCCATCTGTTTCACCCCAAGAAATCCCCCAACTCATAGCAGAAAGCCCTGGGGTGCAGCAGAGTCTAAGACAAGCCAGACACCACCCAGAAGCCACAGAACATCTTTCTCCAAGAGCTCCAGTTACAGAGCCATTGTATTCACCCACTTTGGGACCTGCATTTGAGCTCCTAAGTGCTTGTATTAAAGCTAGAAAGCATTTCTTCCAGCATCCAGTGTGTTCTTCCTATCAGAAGCCTCAAAGCTCATTCAGAGACTAAGGATCTCCACATGGTTCTCTCACTTCAGAGCACAAGGTATTCTGTTAGCACATCAGGTGCACTTACAGAGGAAAAAAGGTTATGAGGAGGCACTAGCAGAACAAGGACCCAGTTGGCATCAGAAGAGGAGATGCATTCAGGCAAGTATCCCAGCTCAAGCTGAAATTGTCTGTTTTTCTAGTTATTCTGAGAAAAATCTTCAGAAAGCCATCTTTTCCTGGGCAGACAGTCTAGAGAAGCTGCAGGACCTAGCTGGGTGCAGATAAGTTTTGCTAGCCAGGTGTGCAAGACATGGTAGATCACATGTGCTGAGGAACAAATTAATCCCTGGTATAAATCAAAGTCAAAAGAAATTACACCAGGGAAGATTTTGTTCCAGATTTTATCCTCTTTCCCTGCAACCTTAAAGAATTAAAATTATTTCTTCTTTTTCCCCAAAAACTGAACTCTGCAGAGGCCAAGCAGTAAGCTTCATTATACTTCTTTCCCCTTATTAAGCTTTTTCTATTTCAAGACAGGAACAAAAAAAACCACACACCACAAAAAATCTATCAGTTCTAATCCAAAACAGGGGCAAGAAAAGGTGTCAAAGCAGCTTTAGAAGTACAGTTGCTCTTTCCTTCATAGCTAGTAAGAAGAGACATGAGAACTATTAGAAGAACAAAGATGAGCACATCAGCACTTCAGCCTTCAGTACCTGCACCCCGACTAGTTGAATAATCCTGAGCTAATCACTGCAACAGAATCGGATCTCTCTCAAGTGTGGCATCTCCCATTTCACCCAGTCCATTGAGTTCAGAAATCAAAGGCTCTTCTCTCAGAGCAGGCTGCTCCTGGATGTTAAAGTATTCAGTGCTGATTATTTTAGAAGCATGTTTAAAGCAGGAGGGATAGAGGGCTGAGGGAGGTGTGGGGATGCATGGATGGAAAGCACCCTCCTAAGACATTTCTAATTTCAACTATTTGCCTTAAAAGATGGGTTTCGTGGCTTGGGGGTTAGTTTCTACACAACACCACACTGTACATTTTAAACACTGATGTAACTTACAAGCAGAATGCCACTGGCATCAAATTCCAGGTGTGTACCAAGGGAAGGGGGAAGCAGCCAATTCCAGCAAACCTCTGTGACCACATCCAGACCAGAACTGGGAAGGCTGAGATGAAATCCTGAAGCACAAGTTTCGTTCGCAAAGTTCTGACTCTTACTTACAAAATTATTCAGCCCAGACTCAGCATCTGAGTCAATAACCTCTGCAGGAATGAATACTTAGTTCCTCACAGCAGCTTTTCATCACTTATAAATATATCTGCCATTCATTCTTGCCCGCATGCAATTTCACTCCCACTTCTTCCCAGCCAACCAGTATTACAGAGGAGAAAACAATGACACTATGGTTTTTTTTTTTAATTATTTTTCAGAGCCTCATCAGTTTGCCTCTGGCTAAACGGCACAATGACACCTTTATCAAGTTGTAACAAAAAAAGCCCAGATTAAACGAAAAACCAAGAGCCCTGGTACGCAGAAGCGCAGTGAAGCGTGAGATAAAAGTCTGTCTTCAATACCCTGGAATGTGGCAATTACCTACTCTAGATGAATCAGTGTCCCTGATGTGAACAACATCTAGTAATTAAATCTAAGGCACAGAACGAACTTAAGTGTCTGATTTGGATCTAAAATAACCAATGGGCTTTACAATTAAGCAGAGGTTAAGAGCTACAGTAACAGTATTCAACTGTCTGCTGCCCAGCAGAGTTCCTGAGGAGTTCCCAGAGTAAAGCTTTTTATTTAAGTAGAAAGGAACAAAGGCAAATCTCTTTCCATCTTTTTGGGACAGAGTGTGGGAAGATTTGTTCATCTTCTCCCTCTTCCACTACAACTCCACCTGCCTCCAACAAGAACGACCCTAAGTTTCATCTCTGACCCAAGAGCTTGGTCCTGTTGCATCTCTGACCTTCATTAGAGAGGTATGACATCATCTCTGAGGTAGTATCAGTGTGGTTTTAAGTTATCCTTCGCATCCTATGCATGTTGCAAGGCAGCTTGTATGCATCCAGCAGTATGTAGGCCACTACATAGAGTTAGCAAGAGTCCCAGGGAAAATCTGTGAATAGTCAGTTGAGCTTTTGTCTCCAGTGCAGTGCAGTAATTAATACTTCCACCAGCTTTTGTATGCAAATACCTACACAAAGAGCCTATGCCCGAGATGAAATCCATCCCCCACTTACATCGAGCACTTAATAATGAGGCAGAAGCCCAGACAGATGGATGAGCAGGCTGAGTCTCTCCCCCTCAAGAAGTGAGGATTCAACAGCATCTGCTGAAGACATCCAGAAGGTTTCTGTCACACAAATAAAAATAATCATCATCTGTCAGTCTGAAATCACTTGGGCAATCTCACACACATGAAGAATTGGGGTTCTCAGCTCTAGAAAAATCAATCCTTCTCCAGAGAAGCTGCATCAAAACTCCCAGCATACAAGTCAGCACAATGCTGGGAGCAGGGAACATCTATCTCCTGGCTGGTGCTTCCCATGTAAAACCACAGACTACTGCAGTCATTAGATATTTTCTTGAGTGAGCATGGTAGGAATGCCCTTTCCCAGCAGGTGCTCACACAAGCCAGCAGCTTGCTGAGGCATTTCAGTGAGCACAGGCAGCCACTGAGGCTGCAGCAGCTGCTGCGCAGACAGGAAGGAAGCTGAGGGGCTGGCAGATGGGTCTCAGGCCTGCAGACACACTGATGGGCAGATTCCATCCCATCCTCACATGGTGCTTCTGCTTAGAAGCGACTTCTCTGCAAGTCTTGGTTTTAGTTCAGAAGGTAGCAAGGTGAATTGCAGAACGCTTTGGGCTGGAAGGGACCTCGAAGATCATCTAGCACCAACCCCCTGCCAGGGGCAGGGACCCCTTCACCAGACCAGGCTGCCCTGAGAAGAGATTGTCTTACACTAGAGACACAGCTCGTCAGAAAGGACCCTAATCCCACAGGCCCTTTTTTCAGGCTGACCAGGTGTATGAAAACCAATATATGCCTGAAAGGGGGTTCCTCCCCCCAGAGAATTAGCAGTTGGACTGCCACAGGTATTCAGGTTATAGGCACACTCCTTCACACTCAAAGACACAAAACACAGGAGCAAGAAGGGAGCTGAAGCTCACAGTGTGAAGCAACAGCTGTCAGTAGCCTAAGCAGCAGAGATGCACAGGAACATTAAGGTGAGCCCTTGCTGGGACACACTGCCCCAGCCAAGAAAAGGGAAGCGACAAGAACACAAAGAGCTCTGGCTCTCTAACAGAAGGCTCAAGGCCCACGCTTTCAAAAGGCACCCATCATTTTCCTTCAGGCATTTCTGCAACACAGTAGCTGTTGATACACCTCCAGACACTCCCGGCACTTCAGCCAAGCTCACAAAACTTACCAGTCTGCCCTCTATTTCTTAGCCACGAGCAGAGCCTTCACCCTCCTCTCAGGATCCCACTGAGATACAGTTCCAAGCCGCTGAACTGACAGACTTACCCAGGGCCAAGTTTCTTCGGAAACCTCTTGGCACCTTTTCATTCTCTAGGATTCTTCAGAGGATCTTTCCAGATCGAAGCCACGGGATGGGATCCAGAACTCACTACCAGCAACACCACCTCCCAACTGGATCGGAGCAAGTGAAACATCTCTGGGAGGGCAGCGGAACGCGGGCTCAAGGACACGCCTATGCTTGACCATTTGTCTTACGTGACAAAGAGAGATCCGCAGTTCAACACGCAATATCCTCCTCCTCCAGTCGCCTCCAATTGAAATTCCAATAGCTGGCCAGGGAACAGGGCTGTTACAGGAGGGAGCGTTCCAGGGAGCTTAAAATCTGCATTCACATCTTCCCAAAAATGACGTGTCTCTGGGTTTTTTTAACCAGCTCTAGTCTAGATTTTTTTTCCCATCACCCCACCAGACACGGAGCCCCAGACTGGGCTCTGCTGTTTCCACTACAGTCATTTCCTGATCTCTGCTCCCAACACAAATAAGCTCCGCTTCCTGGTTCTCCTGAAATTATACAATGCTGTTGATGTTGGCTTTCATGTGATTTGTAGTGAGTATTTTACTTCCTTCCTCCCACAAATATTGGTGGTTTAAAGCAAAAACTGTTTTTCCTCTAGATATACAAATGGTTCATTTAAATAATTATTTTTAACATATTTTACAACAACTTCTTTGCATATTAAAGCCCAAAAGCTTGTATATCTACAGGACTTACTACTACCCTTACAAAAGATTCACTAACACTGAATGAAATTACATTACACCATGTATTTTATCTCAGATGTCTTTACGGCTACACATAGCGTAACACAAGTAAGTTTAACTCCTCAAGTTTCCCTTTTGAGCTGAACCTTGGAGTTTAAGCTTAAAGTTAGGCAGTCCCTTGGGCTTTTACCCACCACATTTGACATAAGCTGGAATAACCAATAGGGCAGTGAACGGTACCATCATGTGTTCTGAGGATACAGCCCTACTTGGGGCTTACCAAGAACCAGTTCTTAGTCGCTTAAAGATACCATGAGCCTTCCCTTCTCAGATGTTGCCATAGAAACCTCAAATTATGTCTATAGGGGAACAGCAAAAAGGTTTCCTAAGGTATGGATGAAATAGCTCCATGGAAACAAGCCCTGACTGCCGGAGGAGATGAAGGGAGGGGGTTTGTGTGGGAAGATGCTGAGATGATCATCTAAATATGTAAAACAAGAGCCATGCAAACCAGGCAAGCTGTCATTCAAGTACCTGCCTGCTTCATGACTGGCATTGAGACCTAATTGCGTAAGAGTTCCTGGCATACTTGAGAACAGGTGTTGGCACCAATTCCAGTTCCTACAGGCACTGGAATCATAGAAGCATTTGTCTATGTGGTTCCAATACACCATACTACTTCTAAACCCAGTCCAGTGCAACCTGGCATAATTAAAGATGATCCAAGCCAAGAAGTGTTAGGAGAGGTGTGTAAATTCACACACCTCCCCCAACTATCCTCTCCCTTAGAGGTCTGGAAACTTGAAAGAAAAAGATGCAGAGATTTCTAGTAATTTTCACCCCACTGATCTACCAATGTCACCAGCTCAGCCTCTTGGAAACAAAGGTGTTTGTTCTTCAAGGCAGTATTACTGTTGGACCGTGCTCTTGTCACTGGGGCCAACAGTCAGCTGCCCTGAACATCTAAAACCCTGGTGCCATTACCCTGAGTTCCCTCTGTAACACTCAGAGGTAAACATAGGCTGTTATCTCACAGTGCAATAAGCATTTCAGTAAATCAGAAGCCTAGAGCAAATGAGTCAAAGCTGATCCTTAATCAACACATGCTAGGCCACTAACATCAGCCAAGTTATTTAACACTCTTCACTTGAAACTATCCCAGCACCTGATGATCTGCACTCTCCATTCCCTGGCTGCAAAGCAAGAACCTTACCTCAGCCAATAGCCAATCCATTAAGCATTGGTAAGGGTAAGGGATGGGAAGCTAACAGATACGGGAGTGTCTCAAATCACTGCAGGAAGAAAAGGAGCTTTTCCAGCATCTGGCTGCTGTGTCACTGATCTAAACATCTCATGCAGAGCTACAACAGGTACAGAGCTGGAGGAAGTTGTAGGCTTGGGATTTTTCTCAGCTCCCACCGCTCTGTTTTGCTCTTCCCTTCTCCCTCTGATTGTGTTGACCTGAAAAGAACTTTGTATTCAAGCATTGCTTGGAAACTCACACTGATACATTCAGCTGCAGCTCACAGCCTGAAACTTGGGCATATCATGAAGCCACACACAATCACTGCTCAAGGATAGACAGAGCTCTATCAGAAGCTCTTTTTCATTAATGTGAGACAACAGTCATCTCTATCAAGACCAGGGTTCCAAGGCACACAACACCCTACTCTGCCCCTAGCTTCCCAAATCCTGCCTTACCCTGCAGCTCTCAGACTTCTCTGGCCTGCTTGTTTTCACATTCCCCACAGCACCTGCCAGAACCTAGGCTGAGGAAGCTCTTTTCCTGCCTCTCTCTCAGCAAATCCAGTTTTCTAAGCCATTTCCCAGCCCTTATTTACAGCTGGAGAATTCGTCTCTCCCCACTGCAGTATGGTAAATCAAACCTATGGGGAGGGAAAAAAGGCATCACAATCTCAAAAGGTAAATTTCAGGTCGCTGAAGCAGAGCCACCAGAACTCCAGTGTGATGTGACCTGGTCTCTTGGATCTCTTCATAAGCACATGGTAAAAGCCAGTTCTGAGCTCCAAAGCCAAGCTTTGTGTGGAAGACTGGCATTTTTACAGCAAGAACTAGGCACAAAGTTTATGATTTGAAGTCATTAATTTCTGGAGCCTTCGGTTAATTCTGGATTTTAATAAAGAGTCGGTGAAGTGAACAGGAACAAATACGTAGCTCAAGAAAACCAATTTGAAGTAAACACCTTACAAATAACAGTATGCTGTGTGCAGCTTCAATAGACACCTGTACTCCTCTAATAACCACTCTTTCACATCTCAGAAGCACAAACAAGCCTTGCTTATCTTGGACTGCCGATCACATGGCTACATGGATTGTATAAATAGGCATAAAAGATACCAGTGAAGTACAGCCTGGAGCTGAAAAACATTCTCAGTTCTCAGGCTATTGTGATTCTCTCCTTAACACAATTAACACAACTCAAACGTCTTTTACAACTTTAAGCTGTGAGCATCTTCCAAATTCTTCCCTCAGAGCTCTTTTTCCCCAGCACAAGCAGCTGGAAAGTAGTCTTTCTCCAAAGCCTAGATCAGAAACACTATGAAAACAGATAGTTTATTTGTTTCCCTAACAGTTTCCTTTCCAGGAAGAAACTAAGGTGCATCAAAATATTGATGTTTTACTCCTAGACCAAATGCCCTGCCTTTTATTTGTTCTACTCCCAAGCTATCATTTAACTGCCTGCATTACCTTCTCTCCCTTTCTCTCCTCAGATCACTCCCTCACATCCGTTTCTGTGTGATACTCATGCATTAACTTTCCTCTTTCATCACTCAGGGTACAGAAGCTGAGCTTCCCTCCCCTTTCAGTAAGGGCCTTCTGCTTTTTTTCATGGGAACACCCCTTAATCCGGAACACAGAGTAGGTGTAGGAATTCCTGACTTCCTTTGCTCCTCAGATAAGAGCCCCAGTGAAGCAGAACAATCAGCCCAATTTAGCCCCCAAAAAGAAACACATTGTCTCAGGAATGCTGCTTACAATCCAAGGGTGCTAAAGAAAGGAACAACACAGTAAGGATTAGCGAGTTATTCAGAGCTCCACTAGAACACACACAGATGGCACACAGACAGTCAAATGCTACACATACATTTTATGACATTTTGGAAGCAGCACATTTGGGTTTGAATACACCAAGCTGTTACTCGGAGCAGCTTACTTGCCATCAACAAAACCCCACCCCATTTATTTTCATATTTCAACATATGCAGCACATCTCTTTAAGCATGCTCATAGTAAAACTATTAACATGGATTTGCTATGTTGCTGTGATTAGTTTTCTCCCTCTTAAGTCAGGAGGAAGCTGGAAACCGAAGAGGGGGAAAAAAGCAATACATAAACCCATGAAAAGGAAACCTAAAGGATCAACCCCCTTCAGAAACTCTTCTAACACCCAGCTCATGGAAACAGTCATTGAAGTGACCTTCACATGCTTCTGCCAAGTCGTCCAAGCTCTTACAGAAGCAGTTTCAAGTCTTACAGCTGCCACAGCAGCAAGGGAAGGACACAGAGAAGGGACCTTGTGTTGCTGAAAACCCAGAAGCACCTACTCTAAAGGCATAGCTGAGATTTGTGCAGAATCATCTGCCCAGTCGCCAGCACCCATCTTCAGAAGGGGATATACCCCAGGGCACATGGACTCCCACATTGCTGCTATAAACCCCAGGCTCCCCCAAGCTAGCCTCAGCCCTCTTTCAGGGTTCAGGTGCAGGTATCAGTCCCCATTACTCCTACACACCCAATAGTCCCTTTAGTAACAAATTCCATACTCTAATAGAGGGCAAGAGAACACCCTCTCTTGTGGGCAGGGCTCAGAGGCTTTGGCCCTGAGCAATGCCTCGGTTTCTCTTCGCCCTTCAGGAGGAGGGGATGTCTCCAGACAGTGAAGGGCACTAGTAAGCAGATCATTTCTGCAATAATTACACTTGACATTTAAATTATAGCCCAGAATAATTTCACTTAGGCCTTCACTGAGTAACAGGAAGAAAAAAACATCAATAAACATCACCAGAGAACGACAGGCTGACATCAGAGCAGTGTTAGAGTCCTTATACTAGTGCACTTTGTAAAAGACTGATGGGAAGTGGGGGGTGAGCTACAACACAAGCCTGAAACCCCTTCTGGCAGGACCTGATTGCATCAGACAGATTAAAACAGCCACTGCACAATCTCATAGTGCCAAGTGTGTAAAAACCAAGCTGCCTTCAGACACTAACCAGAGCAACAGTCACTGTGCCCCATTTGGATAAGGAGTGAATTTCAAGGACCTGGGATTGGAGCCACAGTGCTCAATGATATCAGCTTTAGGAAAAGGGACTTAATATGTTTTTGACATCCAAAAGGTCTCTCTTCTTGCTCATTAACAGTGCTGAGATTCACAGCCACACTTAACCCTTCTCCATAGTTACAGAACTGAGACTACTCAGTAACATTTAAACAGAGATACCACAAGCCATCTCCTCCTCACATCCAGCTTTAAAAGGTTTGTTTGCTATTAACATGTCAACAAGTCAAATAAGAGAAGATAGTCAACTGGTACTTTAAGACACAGCCCACTGCTCTTTTCCAGCTTTACTGATTGACACATCAGACAGTTACCTTTGTACCCTGGGGTCTTGTTAAAATTAAATGAGGAGCTTTTCTCAGACTCCCAAGGTAGCCCAGAGCCTCTGTACATACTAGTCACATTTTTTTCCCCTTTCTCTTCCTTGTGACACAAGAGGGAAGCCAGTCTTCATACAGTTAGACTGCTCCACTCCTAAATTAGATCCCCCTTCTCTATGTACCCTAGATACCCAAAGCTTTCTCTGGCAAAGGCAAGGAAGAGCAGATGCTCAGTGTGGATAAGACTGAAGACAACCACAGATCAGGCAGCCAATTCTGGAGTTTGAAAAAAAAAAAACCCCAACCAGCCCAGCACAGGAAGCTGGCCAGCTTTGCCACCAAACAGAAAATGCAGCAGAACCAAAGCATTTGGCTACAAATATTCCCTCAGCCTGATGGACTTGTTTCCAGTCTACTGATTGAATCTTGCCAACCACTCATAAGGCTTCAAAGTGTAAGTGTGAAATACTAGTTAGTTACTGGGTACCTTAAAGGCAGGAAGTGCTAAATATCAGAAAGGAAAAGAAAATTGGTAGGAGAAAGAAATAACTGGGCAGAGAGGAAATTCATCAGTTAGGCTGGAATAGAAGAGCTTGTATGTGCACTTCTTGGGTGGATGACAGCTGCTGTGACTCACACGAAACATCACACAGTCAGGGCTGGTTCAAGAGGTCTCCAGAGTGTGGAGCAAGGAATAACGGGATGAAAATGAACTGGGACAACTGTGTGGATGCTCCAGTCGTAACACACCTGAACTTGAGGGTGAAAAGGTAGCCAAGGGGTGTGGGTTGAAGCACAAGTAAGAATTAAGACTCTCTTGTAAAACTGGTGTCCAGATAGTCCAGATACAGGGTGTGATTTCCAGCCTGCTGATGGGAAACTGATTGTCCTTAGTAGGATCATGCAAGTACAATAGTGGATTGTGCTCTTCAACTTACACATGACAGAGTCCATCAAATTGGTTTTATAGCCAAAGTTTACTCAGTGGTGTATCTGCAGATGCTATGGGAGCAGTACTCCTTTTGAAATGCAGATCCTCTTTTAGAACTTGCAAACATTTGCCTAACAGATCTGCATCTGTAGATGACAACATAGCAGCACCTGTGTACTGACCAGGAACCCAGGGCTTGGAGTAATTCAGACTGAGCAGGTTAATCTAAGACAGACAAATGCCACATGTGGCTCTCCAGATGTCTTTCTAGCTTCAGGATAAAGCCATGTCTCATTCCATGTGTGAGCAGCCCCTCATGGAAAGCCAGTTCTCTAGTACATACAAATTCTCTGCCAGTGAACACCACAAGCTGAATGATCATGAATTGTTCAGGTAGAAAGAGAACATTAACCCAAGAGTGCTCTCTCCTGGGGCTCAGGCCTCAGCCAACTAGTTGGTCATCAGCTGGACCCTGCAGTTTCACCCCAAACACAGCCACACACCAGAGCTGCTCCTTGATTAATCTTTTATCTCAACACAGATTACCCATTAATGCTTGCAGTTATTTTGTTTTCTCCTCTCTCCCTGCCACAGAGTTAATTAAAAAAAGACAAGTGAGTTCCAGGACTGAGCTTTACCCAGGGTGTCATCAAATGACTAATATACTTTGGGACCCACGAGCGTGGCAGTCCCTCCCGAGCCCCCGCTGCAAGGCTCACGTGAGAGCTGCTTGGAACAAATGCCTTGGTAAGGAAGAACTGGAATAGAAGAAACATGTGGCTCTAGTGCAGTACCCAGCCAGGCATGGGTACTGTCTATGACCTAGTTAGAAATGGAAATGTGCAAGAGCAAGCAGCAGCAATCTCGCCCTCCATCAGCACTGCAGCCTCCACCAGCACACAGAGCCTCCAGCTTCATCTCCCTGCCCAGCTGTGCCCCATCCTACCAAGATCAAAGATCCCTCCGAATGGCACAAGCAGTTTTGGGTCCCAGGCAGCTGGTTAGTTTGGTGGTAGGCAAGGCAGGCAGGGGGGAAGGAGCATCCCCCTTCCCTGCACAGGCTCTGTTATACATTTTGTGCAGCTAACTTGGAAGCCAAGCCTGTCAGATCAGGTAAGCTGGTCTGGTCTGGATGCATCCCCTCCTTGCTTTAGGGGGCAGGAGGGCAGCAAGGCTCCACAGCTTGTGGGGGTCTGCCCTTTCTACCGCGTCATGTGTCACAGCAATGACTGTCACACCACAGGGACCCACAACAGCTTGTTCTTTTAAATTAGCTTCTCTTAGAAGACAAAAGGCAGTCATAATTAATCTCTGCACAGCATTTCCAATCCCACTTCCTTCCATTATGGTATGCATAGGATACCAGTAGCACGGTACCATCCGTTTGTCTGACAAGGAAGCAGTGGTGGAAAACACACAGAGCAACCTGGGTGTGTGTCATGGAGTACCTAACACACCACACACACCAGGCAGCTGCAAGGCAAGAACCTCACAGTCCATCCTCATCTCTTCTTATTTCCACCCTATTTTACGAGTAGGGCAAAATGTGCTACAGTCAGATCTGAAACACACTCCATCCCTTCCCCCTAAGCATTTACTTGGGAGCAGCAGATGCATGGCCAGAACTACAGCATCTTCTACCCCTTGAAGTCACTTCATTTTAAACTATTTTTGAAAGCCGAGCATCATCATCCTTACAAAAAGCCCAATCCCTCCATGTCCATCCTGACAAACATCTAAAGGAGGAAGGGTGGGTGGGGAAAAAAAGATGCAGAAAGGTGTGAGCATGTGTGAAGAGTGCTGGAAATAGTATGGAGCTGATAACAGAAATAAAAGTGTGGATCAACAGGAACTACATAGGCTGCAGAACAGCACAGCTGAAAAGCATGACACCTATTCTTGGCTTACAGACAGGAGACACCACACAGGGCACCACCCACACCTCGACAATCTTGTGGTGGTAGAATGCCCTGTTTTGGCTAAAGCATCTATCTTCAGCCCCTAAAAAGGCACTGAAAGCAGTGTTAGAGTAGCACCCCACAGGAACAGGGGGTTATTTACTAATCCACAGTGCTGTGGGTAAGGCTGACGAGCAACAGAACCAACAGCAGAATAATTCTCTGAAGGGCAACATCAGCAGGCACTGCCACAGGCAGCAGGGATACTTGTTTTGTTTCACAGCCAGCTTTCAAGCCATATCTCAGCCAGACACAGGAACAGCATCGAAGTCTCAGAGTATTCGAAGTGAAGTACATCAGTCCGGGACACGTGAGGTCTTGGGAGCAGTTACTGGTGTAGCAAAAGAGACTGTCTCTGGCAGGACCTCCTCTAAGCAGTCTTGGGGAAGGCAGAAAAAAGGGAGATGTAGTGCTGGTGCAGAAGCAGTAACAAGTCCAGTCTGCCAGTTTTGGTGTTCATCTGGTTCCTGTCACAACTACACAGTGTTTCTCTACTTGTGCTATATTTATCACCGCAACAGTCTTCTCCAGTAACACTGGCCTCCTCTTTGGCAGAGGCCAGCACAGCTTACACTCCTTGAACAGCATTTAGACACCCATGCCACCTAAACCAACCCCAGCACACCCATAAAACCACTGACCTCAAATGCCCTTCGCAGTGTGGCTCCAGAAGCCTGCACAGGAGCAGGGATGAGACCCACGCCTCCAGGCTCCCTGATGTTAGCTCTGACCAACCTGTCATTATATCTTCAAATAGAAGTTCAAAATACAGATCCTACTGTTCATCTGCCATCCCAGAGCTGCAGGCTTGCGCCTGCCTTCCCTGAATAGCTGCAGGCACACCCAAGGCCTTCGGTATCAAGGACACTGGTAGTGTCTCCCTTGACAATTTGCACACACAAAATACAATGACATTCACTGTATGTAGCGCCCAAGAAGCTGCTGCTGGCTGCACATCTCATCCTGTTTAGCTTATGTATCATTTGACTTCATCTCCTACATGGAAACAACTTATTTCAGAGGCTACAAGACCCAAACATCTTTAACCTCACCCTCCCTGCACCTGCATCCCCAGTAGAGACTTACTAGAACATGGAAGCACAGGAGAGTTAAATATCTGCATTTAATTACCATAAAAGCTTACTGCAGTATGCAACTCTGCCACCTGAGTGCTCTGTGCTTCCAGAGCAGATTACTAATAAACCTGTGGGCTGCAGTCCCTTGTGCAGAGGACCTTGGGACAGGCACAACGTGCACACAGCAGGGGAGCATCAGTAGGCAGTATCAGGAGAATATATGCACAGGTCACAAGTTCAGGTGACAGCAGCATGCATGACGAGCGTGTCAACAGGCACAAGAGGGCTGGCAGCGTGCTCTGCAGCACACAATAAAGCATTTCACACCACTGACGCACTGAAGTCACGTGCTGAACGCGGGTGTGCCAGGCAGGCAAACACACCTTGCCAAAGACAGTGCCACATCCAACACTTGATCCAAAACTACAACATGCTATGAAAGCTCATCTAAAGATGATTGTATTCTTCAGGTCGAGTAAGATGATGTTTCATCCCTCCTCTTCCACCATGCCTTTTTCCTCTGCTGTCTCACGCTGCTGCTCATTCCCAGTTTAAGATTCTTCCTTAACAAAGAGTCCAGAACTCCAGCACCTCAGCCTTTACAGCATGTGTCAAACTTGGCTCAAAGGAAAAGCTTGGCCTTAGAAGTCTGTTGGCAAAACAACAATGGAGTGCCAATAGACATAATTAAGACATTTACAAGCCATTCATGTAACTCAAGAGCATCAGATACTTTAGCAATAGTAAATAGTAGCTCTACACAGAATTGAACAAGTTCTCCAGCTCGCTGCTTAAATTCACCCTTGATACAGGCACTTTACAGCCCAGCTGCAAGCATCATATTTCCCAGCCAGTCAACTATAAATTCTTTTATAAAATGGAACCTTCACAGACAGTTTAACCAGACACACAACAAGCCTATTCCCTGTCAGGTGCTCCACTTCTCTTGCTTCATTTTCTTCCTGGGGAATTGTTTCCTCCACAATTCAGAATCTTTTCAAGACACAAGTAACTGGAATGCCACGTTTCCTGCCCTTGGGCAGCTTGCACAGCCTTTCCAGAAATACCTCCTCCCTCTAGAAATCACTTGTTATACTTGGTGCATATTCCAGCTCATACTGATCACTGAGGTCAAAACACAGTCCTGCTTCTCCACTGAAACAGAAGCCTTTTTTCCTTTGTGAAACTTAAATAAAAGCCACTCCAAGCCAACAGTAAGGCACAGCATGTGGTGTGTGCAGGTGTGTGATTTGAAGGCTGTACATCCCCAAGAAGTTTTTTACCTCTGCAAGGTTCTACTCCCCACCACTGCCAGACACACACACACTTTTACACCACAGCCCAGACCTTCTGTTTCCTCCCAGCCCACTGATCTATGCTACCAACATTCCCTAAGCACTCATTTCATAGCTGGGACACAGGATAGCTCCAATGACACATGGAACTGACTGCTGTCCCCCAAACAAGAGGATTATCCCTCTCCTATAGCAAGAGCCATCTCTACATGGGGAAATTCCAGACATCTCTTCAGCCTCCGTGGATTGTTACAAGTACCTAGGAAATGTTAATTACAGCTATTCTTTGCACTTCAGTAGCATGCATTCTCAGCTGCTGGTTGGTAGATGAAAGCCAGGGGCTCTGTTAAGAGACACTCCAGACACATGGCATTACCTGAGGTGTTCCTCCAAGGAACCTCTACAGCATGCCCCCATGGCACACACCACACTGTCAAGAGCTTCATTAGCTGGTGCTGTAATTGTTCTCCCTAACACTCTCTACTCTAGGAGCCATTGATCTCTGACTTCCCACCAAGGAATTAATAACTGGCCACAAAGTTAAGTGACAAACACATGCATTCACAAATGAAAACTGAGGCTATGAAGTGTTAAGAGACCATGTTCTTTCCAGGATAGGTCAAGGACTGAAGTATTTACCACCCTGCTTTCACAGTTAGGGAGAAAAAAGGCAACAGGAGCTTCAAGCCTTAAACCTTCCATTTCCCAAGAACCTGAGCTCATCTTGTCAGTAATATTCACCCAATAAAATATTTTGCAAAAGGAAAAAGCAAGAACCATTCAGAGGTCATCTAATCCAGATAAAGCAAGATGCAGATCACAGTCGCTCTTTATTATGCAGAAAGTCACATCACTCTGCAATAAATCTTCCTTAACATTTACCCAATTGTTTCAGAAAAGGTCAAAAGCAGACAACTGTGGCAGCACCTCATCTCTCCATATTGACTTCCAACTTTTTCCCCGTTTGCTCAAGCATGTTTCCATAAAATATGCACACAGGAGCGATGGATTGTATATCACATGATTAATTTCTCTAATAACAAAGTGTTGCAAGACACAGATCAGCTTTGGCCACAAGTCAATGTCATTCCAGCTTACACACATGAGATTGCTGTAGGCAGCAGGATACTCCACAGCTGGGGAAGAGGGGAAAGGGGACAGAGGGGATGCTTCCTAGACCCTAAATCAAGCTTTTACCTGTTGGTTTGGTTTTGCTTTCAGAGTTTGCCATTCCTACCAGGATTCCAGCAGCTTATGAAGTTGGGGATTCCTGTGTTCACTCTCTGCACATAAACACATGGGGCTATTACTTCATTAGTGTTCTTTGCCAAACACACAGAGGACCATTCACCAACAACCAAGACGAACCATGTCATCTTCCACAACCTAATGAGGCTTCAGAAAAGGATCACTAACACTAAGATTAGGCAGGTATGGATTTTGAGCTGGGCATATTCACAGAATAATCCATGTGAGGCCAAACCACTTGCCTAGCTCAGCCCACCCTCCAGCCAGGGATTTTGGGCACCTCCATTCCTTGACTGCGTCAAGTGATGCCTCCTGTCAAACACGTGTGTGTATGTATAGATTATATAAGAAACCCAGCAGCCCTGTTCAAGTTATTCTAAAGGCACAGAGACAGCTAGTTACAGAGTGTGCTCAGACCAGTATGAATTTGTTGCAGCAGCTTCTCTGACAACTCAGACGGTGCAGCCTCACTAACCTGCTGCATTCAGTAGCCTGTGAACTCACATTTAGCATGCTATTTCCAAGGCAATTGCTGAGACAATGCAAGCTAGGAATACATGTTGACAGTGTCAAAAGCTTTTCAGGAAAAAAAATACTTAAGAGATTAGAGGGGAAAAAAAACCCCACAGAATTGAAATAACAGAACAAAACAGCTTTTTGTAAAAAAAGAAAGTGTTTTGCAGTATCTGGGGGTCTGCAAACCATTAAGTACACAGTTATCTGAACGTAGCATCCTTGCCATGTGAAAACACACATGCCTTTTAATCTTAAATGGGGTGTAGTATTTTAATACTGTGACTCAAAGGACCCGGCTCAAAAGCATTTAAATCTTGTAAAACGAAGCAGGAGTACCAGAATTGCTTATCCCTCCAGAAATACGAACAGCTCTTCCCCATCACAGCCTTTCCCACAGTCCATGTTAATAGCTTTACTATTTATTGACTTGCTGTAACTTCAACGCTTCAGATCGGCAACCCAGCAGAGCCCCCTCGGAGCCCTCCCGGGCAGGATGGTGCCCCCACAGCCCTGCACCTCTCCTTCCACACCCAGACCCCAGCACCACCACACACCCGCCCGGCTCCCTGCAGCCCACGAGCACCCAGTGCCCAGGGTGCTGCCCCGGAGCCCCAGCTGGAATGGGTACGCCGGTCAGGCTGTCTTACCTGGCTCTGCTCGCAGGGGCTCTCAGTCCTCAGCCAGCATCTCACCGCAGCGTGCCAGGGTCAGACAGCACCCCGCCGAGCCAAGCAGGCAGGATCCCATTCCAGGGAGAGGCGGGATGTGGGGGCTGGAGGCGGGGACCCTTCAGCACAAGCTGGACGCCGGCTCCGGGGATGCAGGGTCAATTGGGCAGCGGGGAAAGAGAACTGAGAGCTGAGCTGCTCCACTCCTCCTCTCCTCCCTAGCACATCTCACCAAGTGCACACGCTGCCTGCACAGAGCTGTGCGCCTTGTTAACCCTCTTCTGGCTGCCGGGCAGTAAAGGCAGGAGCTCTCTCAAGGGGTTTCCCTTTCCCCGTGCCTTCCAGTCCATCCTCCCTCGGAGCCAGTCCCGGAGAAAGCCCTCTTCCACATCAGGTGGGATGTCACAACGTCATCTAAAGAGAGAGATATTTAAAAGGGATGATAAGAACACTGCCAAACAAACAACGCCCCAAGAGAAGAGCTGCAGATGTGGAAGGTGCAAACAAAAGGTCTGCCACACACAGAGGGTGCCCAGGCTGCCTGAATCCCCCGTTGTTACCAAACACAGGACTGCAGGCGGAAGGGAAGTGCCTGATCTTACAGTGGAATGGCTTGAATATTTACATTTCCACCATTTACAGAGGGATTTAGAGGCTTTATGCATCTGCCCCCACCATCTGCAGCAAGCACGCAGTTGTTTGGGAGTTTCAGCATTTATTGGTTCCCAGAATCAGGGATGTTAAAGCACTGATTTTATATACCTGGCAGAAAGAGCAGAGAGATGAGCAAGAGCAGGTTAATGGGTAATCAGGTTTGCTCTAGCATTAAACCCTCAGCGAGCAGAGGGTAGCACTCCTCTGCCAAAACAAGCTCACAGCTCTGAGGCGATCCTTCCCTGATCACCATTACTTTGCTTTTGCACATTGTCTTAATTCAGTGACCACAGACCACATTTTCCTTCCTTAAGAGCACACCCCAGGGATTCGGACAACAGCTTCTCATTGACTGTAGTGTGGCCTGAGACTCGTATCTGGGCTACTTTCAGGACAGTTCAACACAGCACTGGAGTTCCAGGTCTGAAATAGATCCTGTCCTGGGGCTGAGGAATCTCAGGGGAGGCACTGACTTGTACAACACAGAGAAAGCTGGTGGGCTCTTTTAGTAGGTTGATATGCCCAATCCTAACCAAAGATTAACAACAACACACTTCCTGCAAGACATTTACTCAGTACCAAACACAACAGATGGACTGTGGTCAGAGAAATTAAGTGTAGCTTCAAGCATGTGGTGTAGACAGCAGATTACCAAAAATTTCCACAAAACATCCATTCAAACCATCACCAACACCCTTCCCATCCCCCAGGACAGTCCAGGTCAGGGCTTTTCCTACACTTTTTGTTCTCAAAGCAAACTTCAGGCTTCCTATCACAGCTTTAAGTCAGACACCAGTAAAATCCAGTGTTTGTTCCTGAATACCTCTGAGGGCACATGACTGGGTGCAATCACATTTCACAGGGATGTGGACAGACTGTATCCAAAAAGCAAGTAGTCTAGAGAACCACCTTATCTTAGTGTAATGGAGTGTTGCAGCAGCCAGACAAAAACCACAGTCGGGGGCTAAAGGTTTGTCTACCCTGCAGTACAGATAACCTGGGTATCTCAGATAGCAGATGTCACTTCAACAGCAACAGCAGAGCAGCAGAGCACATCACCTACTCCACAGGACCCACACTGAACTCCTTGGCTCATGTAGACACTAGCAGGATAGATGTCAAAGGAAAACCCAACATCTGCCAATTCCTTTCAGTGGAAGGAACAGACACCCCCTAATTCTGGGCACCCAAATCCCCCTTCACAGTGGGTACAGCGTAGCCATCGTTCTGCTCTGGTACAGAACAGCATCATTACACATGCTGGCACAGCACTGCTTCCATGGCTGCTGGCACAGCCAGCACTTCACAAGCAACACAGCCAGGAAACCTGCTCCAAAAAACTTCTCCTGCAGATGTGCCTCCTCCTCCTCAAAACACAGCCAGCCTTGGAGCCCATCACAGCATACCAGAGTAGTAGTCCAGAAGATACAGCCCCATTCCTTGACAGCACCATCCTGTGTCCTGCACACTGACAGCACAAGCAGAACAGATACTGGTCTGCCTGCAAGGAACCATCTCAACCTGCAGCAACCTTCACTCTGTCATCAGTGCCCTGGGTTAGTCTACCCAGAGATTAAGGATAAAATTCTGCACTTGGAAGGCAAAATTCATCAGGCATACAGCTATTATTCAAACAGCCTTTGCTGAAGTGAGTTCAGCACACTAAGGCTATCTTCATCCCTCCCATTCTGAGTGCTTATCTGTAAGAAGCAAAGCTGAGCCTTTCCAGAAGCCTACTCCTCCATGCATCACCTGTCAGCTCAGAGAAGCAGCCTTGAGGACAGAGCCACACAGC
The DNA here is from genome assembly GCF_964237585.1 of Gallinula chloropus. Lineage (NCBI taxonomy): Eukaryota > Metazoa > Chordata > Aves > Gruiformes > Rallidae > Gallinula > Gallinula chloropus. Next base: position 2,116,284 of record NC_140109.1, on the reverse strand, counting down.
AGACAGATTGGGTTTTGGTCCTAAACATTGGCAGAGGTTGGGTTTTGGTCCTAAATTCTAATCCCCCCTGCTTTTTGTAGACATCATTAGTTTAAGCCCACATGCTCATTCCTGCCCTGAACCAGGTAGAGCACAGCTGGAGGCTCAGCACTGCAAGCACAGCTCCTAAATCATTCTCAACTCCATTTGGCTCCATCCAGCTGGGAACTGCTGGGACTACTTTTTTTTTTTTTACTTTTTCAGCTGCCCATTAGAAAGAAAAGCCAAAAAAAGACCTCATCCTTCATTTGCAAGTCCCTAGGGGAGACCTGAAGGAGAGGGGAATTGGTCTCTTCCATTCCAGCAGAAAATAGAGCAGTGGAATTTATCCCCCCTCCTGCCACCCTTACATGTCAACACAAACCAGCTACCAGTGACCCAGTGCAGGGAGAAAGGAAAGCAGACTCAAGACAGAGGATTCCAGGCAGAATTGAGCAGCTCCTGGTGATGCATAAGGCAGCTGAGGCATAGGATCTGAGCAACTCCGTATGATTTAAGAGTTCACTAGACATCTCTTCAGCCCCCTCAGGTGTTCTGTGGGATTGCTCCTGCTGGAAGCTGATTGAACACATAATCCCATGTTCAGGAGAGTCCAGTGTGAAGTGACACCACCAGAGATGGATTCACCTTCTCTCCTGGGAAGCAGTCGTGCTCTCTGATACCTCTCAGAAAAGGTCTCAGCAGAACACTTCATTTGCAAGCCCATATCACGTAAGTCTGAACTATCCAAACACCCTTACCAGGGACTGCTCAGCTGGTGACAAGGCTGAACTTACAGTTTCTCAGCTAACAAATACTATGGAAACATAAAAGGATTTCCTTCAGGAAATGGGTTCTTTTTCTGAGACACAGAGCTTCTAACAAAGCAGCAGATCCTAGGCTTTGACCTAATTTCCTTCCTTTTCTTCCATATAAACATTCCAGTTCCAAATAACGACATCAAGTCATTCAGAAGATAAAAGGGATCTTAGTACCTGTGAGTGCTGAATTGGAGAAATTAAAGCACACACAGATAGAGAACTTGAGAAAACAAATATTGTTCCTCTGAACCATTTCCAGGAAGAGTTCCTGGTCTTTGCCAGTTACACCAGAAGGACTAAACATCCCTTCAGTTACAGGGGTCAGACCAGATTTAAGAACGATACTTCATCAGATACCTTCTCTCCAATGGAATGCTCTTGGTAGAGATGCTCAGCAGTTGGAGCTGAATTTCTTCAGTAATCTATTGCATACTACTCCTTGTTTACTTCAGACCCCCCACTTAAAACAGCAACAAAGCACCATGAGGAATTGGATGTAAAAAAGAGGTAGTCTCAAAGCCCCAGGACCCTACAGGGGAGGGAGCCCCAGAACCTACAGGGGAGGGCAACACAGACCTGGCAGAAAAGAATGCAATAACTTTGAGCTTCCTTTTCTGAGGAAATAAACCTACTATCTAAGCCTTGCACGCTGTAAGATGTGTCTATCTTGTGTCTGGCAGACTTCTAGCAGAGCCACACATCAGCAAACTTCCCAACCATCATTTCCTACCGTAATCAGTAACAGTTCGATAAGGAGAAGGAACAAAGACAATCAAGTCCTTGACAGGCTGACACAGCCCTTTTAGCTATCTAATCTTTTTAACTTACACACTTGCAACCTCTGATACCATTCATGAGCACCAAAAAGCCTAAAACGACATTTTCCAGTTCCATTTAGATACGGTGATTCCACAGATTTAGGTGTGCTGATGAGTAGCCTCAGCTCACTGGAGTCACCAACCTAAACACATCAACATACCCCTGAACATGTTTTTTTTTTATACTAGTTAATACTATTACCTAGATTTAACTGAATTCCTGCATTGTCTCAAACTCCCAAAGAGCCTTTCCACCTTCACCCATTTCCTGAGACTCCAGACCACGTGCCATAGTTTAACCCCACCTCAGGAAGCAGCAGAGAAACAACTCTGTCCTCAGTCAGGAGCTGTGCCCTCTTGGGCCAGAATACCAAGACTGTGCTGGAGTGATGGCCACAATTAGTGACTCTGGTTTTGAGGGCCAGAAGCAAGGCACAGAGCCTTGTCCTGACATCCTCATTACACTCCCCTCCCCTCCCATCCAAGTGGTCATCACCATCACAGCCAGGACAAGCCTGAAGCTGACAGATTACACTGCAGACAAAGACAGGCAGCAGAACACAGTGAACACCAGAGAGATAAGAGTTCGTTAGGAGAACTGTGGCCTCAAGGCTTCTCTCAAGGACAGGGTGTTTAATAATAAATGCAAGATTAATACAGCTCTCAGGCACCAGGCTGGGCCCTCAGGGAAAGAGACAGGGCATGGGCCTGCTTTATTAGAGTCATTTAGCATATTCACAGTACTTGCTCCATGCAAAAAGCACTCCACACAGATACACTGTCCAAATGCAGCTTTTGATCTCCCCTTCTTTCCAGCGTTTTCCATCCTTGAAGATCTTTAAAGCAGCAGAGAGAGCAAAGGAAGTGAAAAATCACCAGGCTATCGAGGGCATCATTCCCACTGAACCACAAAGCTGTCCCTTTCCAAGTGACCTAATGGGAAGCTTCCAACATGAAACCAGCAAAGACACCGCGTTTAGTGTATGGGCAGAGCAGCTGCCTTCGAGCCCAAGCTTTCCTAGCCTGAAATATCATTAACAGCAATAAAGATTCCCCAGCCTGACCTTAGGAACACAGGATGCTACTGACCATCACTGGCTTACAAAGAGATACCAAATCCCAAAGCCACCATGCTTAAATTTATTTCAACTCCAAGACATAGGCTTAGGCAACAAGAAATATTAGGTGTCCACAGCTTCAGTCTGCTCCAGATATTTAACAAACACTGCTTCAACTTTCTTTTTTTGCACCTTAAAATAGCCAGGGAGCAAAGGGCCTTTTGCATCTCTTCACTTCAGCATCTATTTTTATTGCCCAAATTATAAACCAAGAACACCAACTAAGGGTCATGAGGGAACTATTCTGTGGGAGGCTTCCAGCACTGTGACTGCTAATGCCTTCCCTCAGACACTCTGATGATATTTTTTCCAGTAGCTAAGTTATTTCTGTTTGAATCCCCCGTTGCTCTAGGTGAACATTTACCCAGTGAAGAACCTTCCCTGCCTTGCAGAGGTTTTTCAGCTTTTGTCACATTGCATCCCCAGACACTAAACTTCAAAGCACAAAACAACTTAGCCTACCCAAAGATATGAGCAAGGAAAAAGAGAGACACGGTGGCATTTGCCAATATTCCCTGTCAGTGCAACAAATCCATTCCACAGAAATAAAACCTAAGCCAAGCAGCCACACAAGGTATAGCAGCAGCTTCTTGTTTACCCCCTATTTCCATAGTAGTTTTAGGCTCCATTCACAGCACCTGGATGTACACTTGGGTCACACTGATCTTTCACCAAGCCCTTTGTCGAAGGTGAAATGCTCTGAACACCAAAGCATGGGCTGCCTGGAGAGATGGAGAGTAAAGACAGAGTTGCTCTCAAGACATCTCACTGTGATTCACTTTCAGCATGCCCTTCCTTCAGGATTGGTGTTTTGCAAGGTACAGAACAGCTTACAGCTGGTTGGATTGCAAGAGGCATAAACGCCAGAAGCATAAAAACACATCTCCAGAGCTGCAAAGTAGATGTCTTCAGCCAGTCCCCAGGACACAGAACTGAAGCTAGTAGGAGATTGGGAGCCTTGGGGGTCAGAACATGTGGTGGGCAAGGCCAAGCAGCACATTATTTTGACTGCTGAAAGGTTATGGCAGCAGCACATCTGCCAGACTGGAGCAATCAAAGTCATTTCCAGTACTATGGCAAACGATGCACCTCCAGAAGAAAGCTGCATGCCAAACCATTTCTTCATAGCCAGGGGGTTTGTAGCAAATAGAAGGATGAATTCTTTCTGCTGATGTTATCCAGGCTTGTGCTCCTGCTGCAGTCTTCCCCTGCTAGGCTTTATTACACCATCACATCCAGTGCATTCCCAGAGGCTCAATTTCCCAGTTTATACATGGCAGCAGCAGATGCATTCCCCAGGCCAAGCAGGGAAGAGGAACAGCTATCACACCCTGTGAAGCAAGACCATGCACCACCTTGGCAGTTCCCTGTCATGGGCTTCAGCCCTTCCAGGCTCCATTAGTGAATCTGGGCCTGACCCAAGTTCATTTACACAGACTGGAAGAAAGCATGAACTTGGCTACAGCAGCCACAGCAGTGTGCTGTACAGAGCCAGAGACAAGAGAGATGCTGCATATGAGGGCATCAGAAGGAAGGGCTGGCCTTGGCATATAGAGATCTGAACACAAACATTCCAACTGAGCTACAGACACTCATCAGGACACAGACGTGCCATGCTGGAAGTGGGTTGTGTTATTTGCCAGGGGGACAAGCAGAAATTCCCACCCTGTGACACAGCCACCCTGCATTCAGCAGCAGCTACCCAGAGGTTGCTGTCACTGTGCTTACATTTCAGGATGCTCCTGTGAATTATGCTGGGATTGTATTTGGGTGGCAAGGTGAGTATAAATCCAAATGTATCATCACATCCATCCACAAATCCCTCCTCTTTTCAGGTAACCTGGCCACATCAGGCCTCACTTGCTGCAACCTCCACTTTGAGTGAAGGCAGATCTTTGACAGAGAAGCTTTTCTTAACCAAACCTCCCTCTGCATCTGAGGGGTGCTGCATTTCCTCCCCTTAGTGCTCACATCCATGGTTTTCCAGAGAGTGTTTCCTGTGTCCTGGGCTGCAGAGATTAGTGTGCTGTTTCATGCTGACCTCACAAACCCCCTAATTTCAGAGCAAGCCTTCGACTCCCTTATTTCCATCAGGAACATGTGCTGCCTTCCACATTCAGTCAACATTTCCAGAGAGCAGCTTGAATTGCTAACCACTTGAAAGGCAGGCTGATTGCTACAGAGAACACTGATTACTATAAATCATCCACTCTCCTGGGACACCAGCAGGACACTGCTGACAGCTGGGAACTGGGATTTCAGGGCTCAATACCAGGAGCCTGCAGAACAGCCAAGGGACTGGTAAGGGGCACAAGCCACACACCACTTAGCACAGGCATGTGACACTATAAATACAGACCCACACCATCGTACAGGGAGTGTTTGCTTAACGTCTTCACTCATGCTACCTTGGGTATCTCTGTAAGCCAACAGCACTGCCCAGAGCTGCCCAGGCCCTTCACAGGTTCTAGCATCGTTTGACAAAGCTCCTTTGTTTCGGTGCTGCTGCTTCCATCCCTCCAGGAGAGGCAAGCTCTGTGAGCTCAGTCTGCTCACTACAGCAGATCCCAGCACATCTTAGTTTAAGTCGGCTGGCCACCCTTCCTGCAGATGCTCAGGGGTGATCTAAGACCTCTAACAGCAAGCATGATTTTAGTCCCTTGTAAAGAAGCAGAAGCTTTCCCTTTTGAGAGAAAAAAAAAAAGCATTGTCCTCAAAAAGAGCTCCAGCATTTTTCTCCCCTAGCTGCCTATGCCTTCCATCCTGGACAAGCTGCTCAGATCTCAACCACAAAACTCCAGTGCAGGGGATATGGTGGGGCCCAGCCTCTCTGCAGCATGCCAGCAACTGCTACAGCTATTTTAAGCTTCCTCTAATTGACTTCATTTGCATGCAGCTTACTCTGTAGGGCAGGAACTCTTATTTCACTCAGCATTTACACAGCACCCAGCAAGAGGGACTCCTTGTCCATGCTTAAGGCTCCTACACACTAAATAACAGGAAGAGTCATGTACCCAACTGTTGAACTGTCTCTGGCTGGGGGGATTAATACAGCACCCCAGGAGCATTAGAAGCAAGGTCTCTCAAGGTATTTGAGTGACACAAGTCACACACCATTTTCAGTCATTTGCCCTTGGAAGACCTTTCTTCAGATCCAATGCAAAGTTGTGATGTGTCCATCAGACAGGGCTTCCCTTCATCTGCTTCAGACACAAAGCCTCTGGCTGACTAACACCTCTAGGAAGCTGACACTCAGGCACCTCGATGGTGAGGAAAGTAGATTAGCAAACCAAAACACCACTACATTCATGCAATCCCCCTGCCAACGCTTCTTGAACCATCTCACACTCTTCTTCCCCCAAGATCCTCCTGTACCACCAGGGGCTTCACTACATCCCTCATTTTAAGCATCCCTGCTCAAAGTTCTCAACTCCCTACCTGTGCTTCTCTCTGACAGAGGAGAATCCCCAGTCCTTAAATACCCCTCTTACACCTTTTCACATGGTCTAAAGCACAGAACCCAGGCCTCACCAGCCCTTCCTCTATTCAGCAATTCACAAGACACATTTGCATACATTCACTTGCATGAAATGCCTTTCCATGGTAAAATGTGCTTTGCCCACAAGCAGCACACACCACATCCAGACTGGCTCTTAATTAGCATCGCATAATAAGCACCTTCCGGCTTGAATTTGCTTTCCTCTCCTGCTAAATAGCAGCCACCCCAGCCAGCCTTGCACAAAGGGCTTGCACCCAAAAATAACCCTGATGAGGGCATGAAATCTTGTTAATGGCACACGTCCTGGCTCCTTGTTCAGCCTTTAGGGGATTTTGTTAGCTTCCAGTGACAGATAAAAGGCTACACAGGTACCTGCAAACAGCCCTGCTAGGACACTGCTCTGACATCTGTGCACAGCTGAGGCAGCCATCTGTTCTCCAAACAATCTGTTCCACCAGATCCCTGCTAGTGCCCACTGAAACCTCACAGCTGTCCTGTGAACAGACAGACAGACATACCTGCAGACCAGCCTGGTCCTGCCAGGAGCATCTCATTAAAGCCTCAGCCTGGGCTAACCCTGCTTCTCTCCCAATGCCAGATAAAAATCCTGACCTAGAAAACATTTCCTGTGGAAAGCAGTCAAAGAGCAGAGTTGGAATGGAATAGAGGATAAAAGCACTAGGGAAAGGCACTATGCTTCTTTGGAGGCCCAGGGAGAAACGTAGTTAAGCTTTAATGTGGCATGACACAAGCAGACCCAAACTGTTGTTAGATCATGATCCAGCCTACTGCATCCTCCTGCCTAAGTTCCTAGCAGGGATGAAACACCAGGCTCTGGTCAAAACTGGTCCTTCTCCCCCACTTAAATACAGTGAGTTTATCAGGACAACAGCTTTTACCACTTATTTCTCTTTATCTGTTTGTCCCATGTGGCAACTCATCTGTCTTCTACTCAGCTCATGCAGAGAGGTGAGCTTCAACTCATGCTCCTTCCTCCTTACCCCACTGACCCTTAAGGGCCTTGTAACCCTTCCCAGACTTCTTACTTAGCAGGGTGTGTTGAGCAGATGCTCAACACGAAGCATGACTGGCAATGGAAAGGCTCAGCAAGGGCTCCATCTTCTGGGACACCGGGCAAGCCTCAGGCTCTGGTGACACTCCAGCCCATGCAGGGCTTAGCAGGAGCCTCGGTGCCTCAGAATCAAAGCTCTGATGCATATGCCTTCAGTATGCTCATGCAGCTGCAAATCCAAGCAGCAGGCACCCAGGTAAGACAAAACCTCCGTGTCCTGAACTCACTCAGGCTCAGAGCTCTACCTAAACTCATTTTTCATCATCGACTGGACTGGAATGCTCTGTGCTTCCCACAGCACTCATGATCCAGCACCAAGACAGGTCACAGAGCAGCCAAGTGTGGCTTCCTACCCCTGCTGGGAATCACTGCGTTTGAACAGAGGCTCCAGCTCCAGCACAGAGCAGACCCTAGCCAGCCAGCTGCCTTTCATACCCCTTAGCATCAGCAGTTTCTGTGCTAAGGATGCTGCCTGATGGGCCCAAACCCTTGTCAGGCAGCGCTCATTCCATGTCTGAAGATAACCATTGCTAACACTGAAAGTGCTGGCAGCCCCCCAGGAGAGCTTGTTACGAAATGGAAGCAGAAGGGATGTTCCTGGTGTGTAGGAATGAGCTCATTTCACACACACACACCCCTTTCTTGTGACAGAAACCCAGCATTTCCAAAGCAGCAGGGACTGATGGGCAGGCATTTCCTTTCCCCATTTCCCACTGCATTCAAGGAGATTCTTTCCAAGACTCTGCAAGCATCCCATCAGGAGTGCAGCGTTTTCATATCTGTTTTCTTATCAGAGATCCAACCTGCAAAAAGCTTTAAACCCATCAGACACCCAGCACACAGGAGGTTCACCCACAGTGAGTCTGAGATGGATTCCCAAGGAACCAAAAAAAAAGGAGGTGGGAAGGTGAAGTGCTGCCTGTACTACCACCACAGTACTGAGGCTTGGCAGTGCTGAGGGGCTGTGAGTAGAGGAGTTACTGAATTTAGGCAGGAAGCCCATTCCAGTTCAGGACTAAGTGTCAGCAACCAGGTCAGCGATACCCACAGCTCAAACACTCACCTGGCTCCCTCAGCCAAACCCTCTGCCTAAGACCCCCTCTCCTAATCTCTTCCCCTTGAAAATAACAGCAGGGGTGCACATTGTTCCTCTTCCAGGTGGGATACAGCGATTTTAAGCCACTGCACATGTTAACTCCAACATGAGACTCACAGCTTGACCCCCCAAACAGGGGTTCTGAGCTCTCCTGAGCAGCCAGTTTGTGAAGTCACAGGGTTTTTCCAATCCTTTATTTCTTCACAGAGATTAAGGAGACCTCATCATTGCGTGCAGAGAATTCCTCCCACACACCCCCCTTCAGCTGAGTACAACAAACCCATGTACGTGCCCTGTGCTCTGCTATTAAGAGCATTGTTTTCTTCTGTCCATCACTGTCACAAGACATCACCACATGCAATAACTGGCTTTGTTGATGCTGCAGGCCAGCAAGTCCCAAGCGTTCTCACCAGCACCCCTGCCTCTGAAAACATGCCAAATGTTTTCTCTAGGAGGAAGAAAGGTGTATCAGCTCATCACAACACAATTTGTTCTTTTAAGGACAGGAGGACAGCACAGAAAAATCACATTCTCCAAAGGCATCTTAATATTGGCAGGTGGAACAGTTACAGGACAGCCTCAGATATTAGAAACATCAAGAACTTCTAGGCTGCTTCTCCATACCTCATGTCTCAGAGGGATGTGGGATTTAGCATCAGCCAGCAAGCTAAGCCCTTGGAAATCCTGACTGAGAGCACAGTGCCCAGGAAGTGCAAGTTCCTAAAGCTTGTGGTGAGCAAGGTGTTGTTGGCACTGTTCCTTTGACACACCTCTGGCACAGGTGCCCAGGAACTCCAGGCCACTACCCACTGCTTTTAAAAATGCCAACTACCATCTCACAGATGGGCATTCCCTTACTCACCAAGTGAGACTTGCCTACTCCCCACCGCAGCCCCTCTTACTCCCCCAGCATCAACCCGGGAGTAACCAGCTGGCAACCTCACCAGGCAGTTGCTGTAGGAAGGCAGCGTGGCTGCGGGGCAGAGGCAGCAGCACAGCGCTCCGGGGATGCCGCCAGCCCTCCCGAAGCCCTGGGGAGCTGCTCCGCTGCCCCAGCCCCGCCGCCCGTCCTGCCGCCCGCGCACACTAGGTGGCACCGCTATGAAACGGATCCGAGCCTGGGAGCTCCGCTGTTTGACACCAACCAGCAGCCGAACACAAACCCCCCGGCTTTCGGCCAGGTTGGGAACCGCGTGGGGTTTTGTTAAAGCCACTTTCCCCCTTAGCTGAACGCTGAGAAAGGGATCAAGTGATCAGGATCTGTAGAGCATCTGACGGCAACGAGCGCCGCTCCGAGTGATGCTCTGCGATGCTACAGCAACCCAGCTCAGGCTCAGCTGGCCCCTCTGAGGGACAGGGACAGACACCGAGGCTTTACTTCCCTATAATTGCGTTTTAACAACAGCTACTGCCTGGACTGAAGTTCTAATCAACCTGTGCCTGTCATGCCCCAGAGCTGCCGTCCTGCTGTGCATCTCCTCCCCAGCCCTAATTTTCATAACGACAACATCAACAGAAGCACTGCCACCAGTGCCACCAGTTCTGACACACGCCTCTGTTTCATGATTGGAAGAGACCACTGTCTGCCTTCTCTCTCCCTTGTCCAACTTACAAGCCTGGGATTTATTTCCCCCCCCATTCTACCTTCAAATGCCAAATGCACTCTCTTTTGTTACAACACTGCAGCCAGCAATGGCTGAGAAGTGTTGCCTTTTCGGTTGGCTCCTATACACATACACTTCTCAGCAAAAAAACCCAACCCACCTGTTTTCCTCTCATTGCAGCAGTTTAACAAATGCCTCTACGACAATATAAATACCCACAGAATGTGTACCAGAGGTATCTAGCACAAGCAGAAATTGTACCCACTACAAGCCCCAGAGATCAGAGTCAGCAGCTTGCACACACACTGCAGAGTGAACTAACACACCTACTCACGGTGGAGGATGCACAGGTAGACACATCCCACTCCCACGTTACCCTCTCTCAACTCCACAGCAGTCTCCCCGTGCTGCTACCGCCTCTAAATCCACTCACACCTCCAGGAGATAAAAAGCTGCAATCAGAGTTCGCTGAGATCAGTCCTGCCCTGACCCCACTTGCCTGAGCACAGGGTGCACTGTCCTACACGATCTTCTCCAAACCTAAAGGCACAAAACAGGAAATAAGAATGGATTCCTAATCCTAAACCTGCCCTAACTTCTTATCCCCACTTATCCACCAGTGTCTTCATTATTTCCAACTCCACTGGATATCCATAGCCAGGCTGAGCAGCTCCCAGTGTTCCCTGCAGAGCAAGAAAGCTCAGAGAATCCTGGGTTTTTGCTGCTAAAGATCATTCTGTCCTTCTCTGAGATCGCTGTAATCGGTGTGACAGAGGAGAACCTGAAACAAGGTGACATTTTCTACCTCACTGTGCAAAACACAAAGCAGAGGAGTAGGCTGTGTTCCCAAACTACCCAGCATCATACCAGCTGAACGAGAAAGCACCCGGACAAATACCATGCTGTGTGTGGTGTGTGCACAGTGTGTGGATGGCAGAGCCCTCAGACCCCCAGGGTACCTTCCTGCCAGGGGTGTGACAAAGGGACAGGCCCAAAACTCACTCAAGACTTTTCCCATACAAGTTTCCGTTCTTCCAACACCGCAGCCACAGAAGACACGAAAGCCTTCCCCCTCCTTCCCCCCGAAAGCAAGGCAGGCTGTGAGCACCCCAAGGCATCCTTCTTGTTTCTCCTCCCCATCGTTTTCCAGCTGGGGAGAAGCTTTGGCTGGGACAACGCAGCTCCTTCAGAAAACCAGGGCAGAGGCGTTGGGTGACAAAGCATCCTCATTGTTCTAGCGATTTGTTCTTTCCCGGCTATTTACAGAAATTAGCATCCAGTAATCACAACCCCAACACAGAAGCTACAGGGGAAGAAAGGGCCCCTGATAAGCATCTGCCCAGCTAGAGGTGCTGATCCTAACAGAGCTCGGTCTGTGAATTATTCATTAAGCAACATTTTCCTTCCCTTTTCGCAGTTAGACATGGAAAAAAAACCACAGTATCTGTAACATTATCTGTAACAACTTGCAGATCTGCCTGAAACATGTTTTCCCTTTTAACCGGCTTCTGGTGATGTTCGGGAGAGGGTGGGACTTCTGCCTTCAGAAGTCAGGGACAGGTCCCCAAAGGTCTGTGCAGCCACAGCAGAAGCACTCAGGCCCCAACCCCCCCCAATTCTTGGGGTGCACATCCAGCCTTAAGTTCACATCACACTGACATCCCCCTTTTGATCAGCAGATGAGATATTCGAGTTCATCTCCCGTCTGCCTTCTCTGTTACATAAGCCCTTCAAGCCTCTTTCTTCCCTTCAGACATCCTATCACCCCACTGCAGCGAGGCCATGTCAAACCTCCTGCCAATCCATCCTGAAGAATGGATACATTGAAGGCTGCAGAGCTGTCCATCTGGAGCTCTGAATGAACATCCACTTTCAGGACCCAGCACCAGTCAACAGGACAAGCAGCAAATCACTTGACCCCCACGGTGCAGACATTTCCTAGCCAGTCTCTGACTTGCAGAGGAATATTTGCTGCTCCTTCCACATCAGCCTTTCCACCCCTGTGCCTCACACAGTCCAAGTGGGAGATAATTACTCACACCACAGTTATGGGACACTCAGGAAGCAATGGAAGGGCTCCTTGCAAGGAGCACAAGACAGCTACAGGCAGCTGTCCTTGGCCCTGAGCTGAGCTCACACACACTGCAGGAAACAGCACCAGTGTCAAACACTGCAGCAGCTGTTGCTCCCCAATCTCTGAGCATTCCTGAGCTGAATGAGGCAAGGTAAGAGCCAGCTCCCAGCACTTCAATACCTTCAGCATCACCTTCATCAGATGTGGCTGAATACAACACAGCAGTGACCTGCTTAAACAGACACTACCCCATCCATGGCTGCTCGCAAAGGGGAGCACAGCCACCCCCCAGACTACACCCTAGCAGCATAGGAGAACAGCTATGTGTGTGCTTTACACATGCCATCATTTGCTGCCCACACCCATGACAGACCACCCACCATCCCCCTGCTCAAAGACAGCAGGGCACACACCCCTACAAGCTATGCTCCAGAGAACTTCTTGCTTTATCACCTCCCAGATGCATTATTTGGTCTTCAATTCCAGACACACACCATACCCAGGAAAGGTATTTATGCTTTGAAAGCACTTCCTCTAACTGTGGTGGGGTTTTTTTCCCTTGATTTTCAAAGGTCAGGCATAAATAATTCAGAGCTACATGCTGAAAGAACATGCAAAGCTCGACATTTTTACATACACTAGAGTTAGGGGACCAACTTTCCATTAATAGAGAACCATGGAGCTGGTAATCTGTGTGCTGTCACATGCAGTGTGTAAGCAAAGGAATAATGCAGCACCAAACACAAACCCATGAAGTACTTCAAGGAGTTCAGCTGTGGTAACACACAGGCATCCACCATCCTGTAACACAAGCAGATGCTCACAGGCCACCTTATCCAAGCACAACAGGCACATTAAAAATGCCAATTACTTAATTCCTGTCCCCAGCAAGAGGCAAGGGACAGAGGGGTGGGTATAGAAATACCAGAATACCTCATTCCAGAGGTCAAGGTACTTCCTTCCCACTTGTTATGATTGTTTTCCCACTTTAAACCATCACAATGACTTCATGCAGCAAAATGTCAGTGCTGTGACTAACCACTAATCTTACTTTACTGAAGTAAAATTTTCTTCCACTTAAGTTGCAGTTCACACATGTTATTAGCTGCTGGCTTCTGCTCAGAGTTACTTTTTCTTTTCTCACAGCTGTAAACCACAGAATGGAAATTCTAATCCTAGGCTAAGAAACCCCACCTGCAGAACCAGCCAAAATTAGAAGCTGAAGTAGGAAATTGAAACTATCTGAAGCTGTAGTTTGGAATCAGCATCCATTGAAAGGAAAAAAATAGGTGTAAGCAAGTCATCACTTGGAGTGCATGGAACAGATCAGTGTCACTGTCAGGCAGCAGAGCTTCCCTTGGTTTCCCTTCTCACACTCCTGTATGACTGCCCCACCACATAGCTGGGAAACCTTCCCCACACCACCAGCCAGGAGCAGCTGGGCATTCCACACACAATACAGATCATATTTAACACAAACCCTGCCATCCTCAGCCAGTGCATTCACTCCAAGCATCCTGCTGTGCCAGGAATCCAGAGCTGAAAGCATCCCAACACAAGCTGCTGCATCTAGTTCCAGCCCAGGTGTGAGCAAGCATCCCCTACTCTGCTGTACAGACCTGAGTTCCCCTGGCCACAAACTTCTCCTGCACAAAGCTGTTTCCTCCAAGCAGTAACCTTCCTACCCACAGAGCCCAGACAGCTCAGGAGAACGTGTGTGTCTCAAGCCAAAGGTTGAGTGTTTGGTTGTACTTCACTCTCAAAGCTCCAGTGGGAGGTGGGAAGGGAAGAGCACTTCCAGGTGGGAATTCCCACACTATTTCCAAGTGCCTGTCTGTAAGCTGACATAAAGCACAACCTGGTTTGAACACTCACTGCCTTAACAGAGATTCCCAAGCACCACTGAACATCTCCCTCACAGCCTGAGCTGCATGACCTCGCAATCACAGTCCTAAGCATCAATAACCAGCTACCCTGTCTGCTGCACAGTGATAGCTGTCTTCACCACACACCTCAAGCCCTAGGACCACATCTCATCCAGCTCTCAGTCTGCAGGTTGATTAATTCTGTGAAATTTATTGCCATGACAAAAGACACGAGTCTTCCCCAAGACAGACCCATCACCTATCTGTAAGGAGCAGGAAATGAGTCACCTATATTTGGGATCTACTTTCTCTAGCACCTGTTCCTCATCTGAGACCAGACAAACAAATAGCACAACTCTGAGAATTAGCTTACATACAGGATACACGTATTTGAATAACACACAGAAGAAGGTGTAGCTGCTGAGGGGGGGGTTGGCCAGAGGCCCTGACCCATGAACAGTTTTCTCCACACATGGTTGAACAACAAGAGAAGGAAAACCCTGCTCCAAGCTCAGTGTTCCTGGCAAAGTCACAGTATCTAAGACTAACCCAGCAAGCAAACATCTGCAGCTGGCCAGCACAGTGCAAGTGAGATTGCTCCCCACACCACTTCTCAGCTGAAACATCTCCATTCCTGCCTTTAACCTCTCCATCCTCTCCTCCCCTGCCCCATCCACCTCTTAAAAATATTTTGTATTTTAAGTTAGTTGCAGAAACACAGTTTGGAGCTTTTCCAGGTTGGAGCCTTCAAGTCCTTGTCAGCAGAAGCTTGTGAGATGGGAGGAAGAAATTTGCAAAAATCTGACACCTGCCACTTCCCATTGAGCTCTGGGTGGAAAATGTCCCTGGCCTCTTCCATTTTTAATGTCAGACTCAGCCTGGCAGAAGAGATTACCTCCAGGTAAAGTCATTCAGAACAAGGGTTTTCCTGCCAAGCCCCTCCCCTTCCACCACTCCAGTCCTGTACCAGAGCAGACATGGGTACTGAGCCTGAGCATCTCTTGTTCAGCCTGCTGTATAAGGGGAGGTATGTGCAGTATGTATGGACAGGACTGCTGCCTCCCACATCGCATTTGTGAGGATGGGACTGAACATCCCCATGAAAACCTTGAAGGAACAGAGTATTGTCCTTGGCAGGTCTCTCAACAGCAACCAGCTTGTTTCAGGGGCCAGAAGAGGTGCCAGAAGTTAGCAACGTGAGAGCCTCTGGCTTCCCATTTATTTAGCAGCCCTCAAATGCCTCTATTAGTCCTCAAGGGGAGAATCTCAGGTGGAAAAGTCAGTTTTGTTCCAAAGTCTATAGGATTGCACACTTTAGTTCTTCCCAGCCTGGGCTACATCTGTACTAAGTGCACAGCATCTCCCTGTGCTGTGTATCAGCACCTGCAGAGCATTTCTGCACTGCAACAAGCAAGCATGTGAAGAGTTATGAGAGTTTGCTTGAGCCAGGAAACTACTGGGCATAATCAACAGTTGTCCAGAGCTTGGTCAGCTCAAGGTTAAATACATTTATCTTAAAAGCAAGTCACAAACACTTGGATTCCGCCCCCCCCCCCCCAACAGCCCCTGGTCCCTTTCAGGGAGGTTGGGCATGGAAAACTGACAGACCAGTGTTCCCCTGGAAGGCTGAATCAGCAAGGTGGTACCAGCAGTCTGCAGTGGTACAGAGCTCTTGACACAAGAGCAGCAGCCAATCCCAAGTACAGATAGTGCTCCTTTCAGGTCAGGACTCAAGCAACAGTTGCCTGTGGGCTGCCTAACCCTTGAGTAAATGGCTGATCAACAGGACACTTGGACAGGGAAACCTGGAAGGGACAAGGAGTTCTTGAAGGAGAATGATCTCAGTAACTGAATAGCCCCCAAATGCTTCTCCCATCTAAGAAGTAACAGTTCTGACATGAGAGCAAGATGTTACCAGCTACCAAAGCAGCTAAGTAGAGTTCATGTCAGGTAGCACTGGACTAATTAGTTCTAAAAGCACCTTGATCTCTCTGAAGAAATACAGTTATTGTCCCTGACAACCCAGCAGCTCACTCTGCTTCCTTCCTTCCCTGCACATGCTTATTGGGGAACCTGCACTCCTAATATTCCTCCACCACCTCCTCAGTCTGATGTCAGAGCATCCAAACCTGCCAGCCAGCTACCTCAGACACCGGGGTGCCCCATGGAAAGGGCTTTGGGACATCTTACAGCTGCTCCTCTCCCCCACAGAGCTTAATGAATTCCTTTAGTGCAGCACAAAGCACTTTTTTATCAAAGCCTCAGAAATTTGCTTCAAGTGTCATTTCAGCTGAACATTATAACCTGAATGTTCTAAAATAGAAGGAAATAAAAGCAAAAAGGATGTCATTCTTTCCTCACTAATGCCATAAGATACTGATGCTCTTCATTTATTGATAGAGTGCTCTCACTCCAGCCTAGCAATCTCCACATCTTCATGAATATTTCTATGCACACAGGAAGGAGATCCTTCTGCTTCTCTTCTTACTACAGGGACCATGAAAATTGGTTTCCTTAGAGATGCTAGGCTACTGTAATTCAGCTATCAAGAAATCTGAGCAAAGCCATCTTCTCTACCTGCTGGCCTTAAAGCAGAGCTCCATCAACTCAATCCATAGCCAAGAGAAATCAAGTTTCAGACAGCCAGCACTACCTCTGAGAAAGGTGACTCATTTAATGACAGGATTAAATCACAGCACATGTGCTGTAAGCCTTCTCCAAACACTTCAACCCATCCCACCTCTCAAAAGTAGTCACAGTAGGTGGAAGAAAGTGAGGAACAGAGCAGTAACCCTCAGGTGAAGTTTAACAGGACAGTAACTCTGTTGGGTGAAATTTGTCAGACTCACAATAAAAAGCAAAGAGATTAAGACTGCTTCAGAATTAGTGCAGGCTTGAAGGGGCCAGTCCAACACACCATCCTGGCACCTGCACAAAAAATTCCAACAGCAACCAGGCTGTGTTACCTCAAAGGAGAAGGAAAGAGAAATAAGATGCTCTTGTCAAATAAGAAGAGACAGGCACCTCACATCAGCAAGCTGAAGCAGGGGGCAAGAAAGACAGCTCCCAGTGAGGTGCTGCCTCCTGAGACAGCAGTCTGTATAAAAAGGAATTGCCCCCCAGCTGCTTGGGGAGTTACCAAGCTGCTCCCATTCACCATCACCCTGATTCTTCCAGGCTGCCCACTGGTGCCTGAACAATTCAGACCACCAGACAAGAACATGGTACCGTGAGGAAGGACTGAGGGGACGGCCAACATGGGCTGGCAGCACTCCCTGCCTGAGCTCTTCTGAGCCATGGGGTGGATCTCACCCAGCCACAGCTTGAGAACAAAGGCAGAGCTGCAGAAGGAGCTTGAAGAAGGTGCCCTGCAGTAGCATCACAGCTTCCCATGGCCTGCATACTTTGTTCAAGATTTCCTATCACTTCTCAAGAGTTCTTGGGGTTTAAATGGCTTCAGTTGGTGTAACTGGGACTGTCAGAAAAGGTTTAGTAACTGAGGAGGAAGCCTTTCAGAGCACTTTTTAGCCATGCAGTCAGTGCCACAGCCTTAGTGGCCGTGCTGGGGGTTTAACTGGAGCTGAAAGAACAGGTCTGGCAACCTTCACTCCTTCCAGCTCCCCTTAAATTAGTAATATACGTTAAATGATTATCTTAGATGGCATTATTTAAACATAACCTCACAGGACATTTGCCTCAAGCAAACTGCAGCAGAAGAGCTGAGCAATTACACAGCTCATATGCATGAGTGTGCAGTGTGCTTGCACATCCAAGTGTGCCCAGGCAAGCCACAAGCTCCAGCACTTTGTGAAGCATATGGACATCCAGGGCACAAACCCAAACCCATCAGAAGAGCCTGTACTGAGAAGCCAGGGCTTTAGAATTGATACAGACCTTTTTGAACACGCTGAAGACACCCAACTTTGAGGGAATCAGCACGTTACTGCTTCTGTTAAAAACAGGAGCCATCCCTGGGTCAGGCACCCAGAAGCCTCAGGGATTTCAAGGACTAAAGAGAAGTACCTCAGCTTACCCACACAGAGGTTTGCCTTGCTTTATTTAGCACAACAGGACACTAAACCACAGTCTGCAGCTCACACACAGTGATGGGCAGCATGACACAACACAGTCTGCAGCTGCGACTTGCACAAATCCAGCTCGATTAGCAGCTCGTGCAATGAAGCCCTCACCAAACACAGCAACCCTTGTGCCGAGGATCACACACAGAGCTTAGGGACACAAAGAGAAGGGACCTGCACCATAACCCCAAATGTACCAAGCCCAAGACCTCTAAAAGGAAAAGCAGCCCAGAGTTCATGACGAGCCTGAAAAGTCTCCTCAGCAGAAAGCCCCAGCAACGTAAGGACCCTCAAAACCAAGCTGTTAGTACTCAGAAGTCACAAGTACTTCAAAACACACACCAGTTACCCCAGGCTCCCCAAGCAAAGGATTAGGCAGAGCAGCACCTGGCACAAGGCTCCCTCACATCACCCCCAGCACCTCCTTGTATTTTACTTCATCTCACGTGCTTAAACTGCTCCTCAGCACGCAACCACTATACTCCAGATCTATAAAAGAGAAAGAAGGCTCTCAGAAAAACAGTCTTTCAAAGCTATCACCCCACAGCAAAAACGCAGGTGACCCTGGTTATCTAAAACCTTCTCCACCTCTTTAAACATCACTAAGTTTTACTAATCATTATTTATTTGCTGCACTAATTATAAAAGAGCTACTTAAACCTTACACATAACAGCATCATAAAGTAGACCTTACACCTTTACACATTTAATGTTTGTTAGTTCAAGCAAGCCAGGAGCACAAAATAAGGCTTTTTAACTTAAAAACACCAACAAAAAAGCTGCCTACTTAATTAAAACCTTATTTAATTAAACTAAACTCACATTAAAGCATTAAAAAAACAACCCAGCTTTTCCTTACCTTACAGCAACAGCAAACGAGTTTTCTCTGCTTTGTTTTCTTCACGGCAATATTAGCACACAGAGCGTCACCTAACGAGCTTAATTAACTTCAGACTTTTGCGTTTAACTTTAAAGCTTCAGTCTGACACTCTCCATCACCCCCTCTTGCACTCACGTAAAAATATACCCTAAAAACCCGCAACTTTAAAACTTCAGAGCTCTTTACAACTTCCTCCAGCCAACGTCCCTCACCTAAGAGCCCGCCCGCCCTTCTCTCCCGCTTTTTAAGGTGGGTCCGACCCCACCTGTGGGTCCGACCCTCCCGCTCCACACCTGCGGCCACTGGTTACTGATGGGCGTCCCTGGCCCACCCCATGGCACAGCTGGGGAGTCAAAGCCTGGCCTTTCATTGGCTCCTTTCTCATGGGACCAGAGCAACATCCAGTATTTAAGGGGTGGCACGTGGCTGGGTTTTTCTTCTCTCTGTTCTTTTTTTGGGAGGGGTCTGTGGTAAAACGTAAGGAGGAGGGTTTGTTACTTTTAGTGGCTCTGTCTATCATGAGGCTGGTTGGTAATGTTTCAGTCAAGGTAAGGCTTTCCTCAGCCAAGCTATACTTAGGGCTTTGCTGGTAAGTAAGTGTTGTGCTATAAAAACGTTTCAAGTCTTTATTGTTTGTGAAAGTGAAGCCTTGTGTGCTGAGTCCTGCTTTGTTGTCTTCTGCTGGAAAGCAGCTTACACTGTTCTCAGCTACCCTGACAGCAATGTAAAGCTAACAGCGATTATAAGTGTTGATGCTGTGTATAAGAAGTGCATTTTTTTCCTTAAAGTATAAATTCATTTAGTTAAGAGAAGTATTGAGTGTAGTCCTACAGAGCAAACAGAAATGCATGTGAAGCAGCAGTCCAGGCAGGCTGAGGCACTTCAAACTCACTGGAGCCTTTTTGGTTGTTTGTTTTTTTCTGAGATGCATTTGGTGACAGTGTGAGCGCTGAGGCTTGTTGAAGTGAGACTTTTTGCTAATATTAAATGACTAATAATGCTTTTATGATCAATTATTTAAGCCTACTTGAGAGATGAGAGCTTCTTCAACAGCAACTGGCTTGTAAGTCAATAATTGAGTCCTGATACAGTATGAAGTTGTCTTTCTACTGCTGGCTTCTAGTGAGAAGGAATCTCTCTGAGGAGGTTTATTTTCTGCCCTGATGGTTCTTGATGTCTGGCTTGAGTTCTGCTGTCCTGGGACTGGTTTGTTTGTGTGGTTTACTTTTCTTTGTCACGGTACTTGTCTGCTTTCTTCAGTTGCAAAGCCAAAAGCTGGACTGAGCTTTGCTCAAGAGGTTCAAAGTGCTCACCTGGCTCCCTGGGTGGGTGAACCCTGTTCTTCTACCAGCTGTACAAATAAGCTGGTTATTTAATTTGAGCTGTGAGAGAGAAGTGTGTATTGTGTGCCTCAGAGAACAGACTTGATAAGGAAGAGAGCAGGTTTTCCTGGCAGGGGCTACTTGGGTAGATGTGATGAGGCTGTAGCTGAGACAGGGCCAGGGAGAACCACAAGAGAAGCTGATCTGTGCCCCGTGAGGATTTCCTATATATTTCCATGTTGCTGTTCTAATCTGAGCTGACCCCAGACTTAAATACCTGGGCCTGTCAACAGTAGCACAGGAGCTCTGGCAAGCTGTTATTGTGGTATGTTGTCATTTCATTGCTCTCCCTGCTGAGCAGTGCTGGACACCCTTCTCCCACCCTGTGCTGGCGTTGTGTGTGAGGGGTGAAACTGTTTGCAAGCCTACTCAGAGAACTGTTAGAGATGCCCTTGCCATAACGGGAATGAACACCAGAGGGAGAATCCCCACTGAACCCCAAAGCACAGCTTGCTCTTGAGGAGCTTCCTGAAAGGGGCTGAATGTAATGTGAGACCGGGCTGTGGAATGGGCTTCTCGGGGATGATGGAGAGGAGATTTAGCATGCGTGGCTTCCTCTCTCCCGCTCCACCTCCCCCTCCTCCTCCGCGCACATCCCTCAAACACCCTCTCTGAGGGTTTCAGTGGAGGCTGGGCGGTGAGGCAGGGTGACAGGGCTCCTCTCTGTCTCGCTTCCTGATGCATCGATTCTGTTCAAGCAGAGCAGCACACTGGGTATTCACAGTGGAGCTTGGGACGTCTCGTGTCAGACTCGTAATGCAGAGAGACAAGCTCGGTGCTGCTTGGCTTCAGGAGGGTGGGGGAAGGGAGGAAATGCACTTTTCTCCATTGGATTCTGTCCTCCCCTGGAAATCAATCATGTTGTCTGAGCTCTGCTCAACGGTTTGAGCACCAGCAGCCAGCTTGGGCAAGTGTGTGGGGAAAAGTTCTGGAGGAACTGGCTCCTGCAGCATGAGCAGAGGTGATAGATGCAGCTGCTCTGTAGGGACTGTTATATTCAACTTGTAACGACTGCTTTGGTGTCATCAGCCTGTATGAGTTGAATATGCTGTTTCAACTATTTTCTTGCTGTTAGAGAACAGCTGGTTGGGAGAGGAGGAGCCAAATGCTGCTCTTGTTCCCATCTGAGGCCAGGAGGGGCAAATGAAACTTTAATGAAACAGGATGCAGAAGGATAAATTTTATCCATGTTATTTCTTTCTGATGGGTCTGGTGTTGTCTGGCATAGCAGCAGTGTTTCTTGTCTTCCAGTAAATGCTTGAAGAGCTGAAGCACTGAATTCCTACACAGCTTCTAAGCATTGTGCTCCTTGCTATGTGCTTAGCAGACAGCTGTATTCGTTTTCCCCCCTGAAGAGGGAGAGCAGGGTGCCATCCCTGATTTCACAACCAAGGCCCATAAAACTAGATGGGGCTGTGTGAGGAGCTATTGAGAGCTTGAAACTGAAGTCCTAGGTGTGGAGCCACAGGCTGGCAGCCCTGCATGCCTGCTCTTTCTCTTGGGTCTTAGAAATACTTGTGTAAGTGTTCTAAAGGGCTTCTGCTCGCTCCCCCAGAGCTTTCCTTTGACCCTGAGTTGCACAAAATGGGCAGACTTGCTTGATTTGCAGTCAGCTCTGTATGGTGGATGTTGACTTCATGAATATGCCTGTATTTTAGGACAAAATATGCAGTTTCTGCTTATGTTGATGCACCCTAGTACATGTTAGCTATCTGGGGTCCTGGCATCTGCTTATTTGTGGTGACATGCAGGTCAGCATGGGGCAGCCACCAAAATGCTTACTGGGCTGCTTGAATGGTTCTGATGCTGGGGTATTCCAGGTAGCTGGAGGTACTTCTCTGTCAACACCAAAGGAGGCTGCAGGAAGGGCTTCCCTTGTCTAACAAACCCAGATGTATCCTAAGGCACATGGGTATAAAGGTGGGTAAACTTGGCCTGTGTATGTCTACAGAGCATCCCATCACACATTTAAGCATCACTGCTGCTGAGTCCTTGCTGTGCCTTACTAAAGAAAGAAAAAGTTCTCATCTGGCTGATTCAGCTCTGTGGATTGTCCAGGTCACCTCCTACGAGCTCTGCTCCCCACTGCATTTGCTCCTTCTTGCTGGAACAGGGAGGTTTGACTTCCCTGCTCTGATGGCAGGAACAGAATGGGGGGTGAGGGAGCTTTTAAAACATGTTAACTTTGCTGGGGTGGAGTTGAGGATGGGCCAGAGAGGTCTCGGGCTGCCTTAAAACAGCGTTTGGGAGTGAGTTATAAGTTGCATTCCATGGCAGTCACTAAATGCAGACAACTGATTTCTGCTTGGCTTGGCTTTTCCTCTCGTCAGCATTGCACAAATAAAATACAAAATCAAATCAATTCTCAGGCATCTTTCTCTCCCAGAAATGAGGAGGGGAAAAAACCAACCCAACCATGAAGCAAGTGGAGCAAGGATTCCAGCAAGACCAAAAGCTTCCACTGTGTAATTTACTTGGCTGGAAGGGAGAATAAAGCCGATGTGTGCGTGTTTGTCATTCTCAAGAGCACGTATGTGTGTTCTTCTGAGAGTCTCTCTAGCCCTTGAGTGACGAATCTGATGGTGTGGGGTTTCTTCTCCTCTGTGCTGGGTTTTTCCTGCCTCCCAACTTAACTGGGGAGAAATCCTCTTGTTTCTCCTCCGAAGGTAAACGGATGGATAGATCCTTGCTAGAAATCAGCTCTACCTCACCCACATGACTGGTCTTCACTATTAATCCCAGCTGATGGCAGGGAGGGGCTCTTCTGGGAGGCAGCCATGTGCTGAACATTGAGCTCAGTGTTTTTCCCCCCTGCTCCTCTCCTTTTCTTTTCAGGCGAGTGAAATTGTTCCACGCTGCCGTAGACGTGAGCTCCTCGCTGCACCGCCTCTGCCTCTTCTCCTTCCAGAAAACTCAAGGGCCTGCACTGCCAGCAGCAGAGATCTGAGAGCCCTCGCTGGGTCTGGGCGGGATATGGACAAGGAGACGAACAGCAGAAGGGGGAAAAGAGCGAAGTTGGTTATTTTTCTGGCACATGGATGCAATTACACTCGGCGCATTCCAGAGGCGTTCCTTTGAATCCCGTGCAGGTCTGCCTGCCGAGCCTGGGAGAAGGGAAGAAAAAGGGAGGAGAAGTCCCTCTTGCTGGGAGACGGGATGTCTGCACTTCCAATTCTCCTCTTAGGTAGGCTGCATTTTGGTTTTGTTGGGCTTTTTTAATGGAACTTCTGTGTGTGTGTGTGTGCTCTCTCTACAGCCAGAATTCGTTTCTGATGAGCTCAAGGAAGGGATTTGTAAAGGAGAAACTTTTATGGAAAACTCTGATTTCAGTGTTCGGGTTCTGGTGCTTTTCGTGCTGCTTTATTTACCAGCAGGTTGACAGCCTGAGAGCTTTTAATACCAGAATTAATTCTGTTTTTTTAGAAGGGGTGGTTAAATGGACTCCATTGGGAGTGTGTGTTTCTTGTTTGGAGGGCAGCGTTTTTAAGCTGTGAGCTAGTGTGGAGCCTGAACCTCTTTTGGCAAAACAAGGTGAACAAAATGTCTTTGTTTCAGGCGTAGTGTCAAATTTGTTTAACTCTGTTTTGATTTGCTTGGGCATTTAATATTCAGATTTTAAAAATAAAAGGGCTTATTGTTTCCAATTGATGCCTGAGATGAGAAACAGATGTGGTGAAGCGCAAGGGGGGAGGAGGTGGGGGGAAGGATAGGAGAGGGGAGATAAAGGGGGAAGGCAAGAAAGGGGAAGAGGGCTGCTGAAAGAGGGGAAAGGGGTTGACTGCTGAATAGGAGAGGAGGGAAGAATGGCAAAGGAGATGTTGTGGGGGAGCGAAGGCAGAAGGGCTGGTGAGAGGGCAGCTTGGTGAAGCTGTAGCTCAGGAAGAGAAGGGTTTGCAGCCCTGAGGTTTTTAGTGGGCTTGCCTGAGACTGACTCGGAAGCAGCTTGGGTTTCTGCATCTCCAGAGGCACCATAATGTGATGAGTGAGCTTCTGTCTCCGTTCTGCTCACCAGATCGTGCTGACAGGCAGGCTGTGTTGAAATCTGTGGTGGCTGGGCAAAGGCTGTGATTCCCGGGTTGTCCTTCCCCTGGGAACCTGGGTGCAGGTGTGAAAGTGAGTTGGTCTTTGATTCCCTGGGAGGAGTTCAGCTCCACAGGGCTTTGGGCTGATCTGGCTGATCCCCTGGGTACAGGGGAGTTTTTGGACAGCTATAAAGAGATGCTGTGAGGACAGCCCTGTTCCTGAAGTCTCACAGGTGTAGAACATGGACTAGCCAGGTATCTAGGCATCTGGGGAAAAAAGGGTTTAGAGAAACCAAGGAAATGGGAAGGAAACTTGCATGGCCTGGGGTTTTGTTATTAAACACACTAACTAGCAGCATGGCTAATGTATACAGTCCTTATCTCTTAGCCTGTTTACCTCTCTGGGGCAAGCAAACAGTTGAGAGGAGACAGGAAACTGGAGCCAAAGAGTTAGAAGGAGACTTAAAACTAGGTAAGATGAAAGACTTTCCTGAGTGTGGGCATGATGCTGGCTGTGCTTACTTCCCCAGTAAAGGCAGGTAGATGAGGCAGGAAGGGGAGAGAACTGGGGGGTGATGTGTGTTACTGGGTGTGCCTATGTGTCAGTGTTTGACATCTGATTCTCGTCTTGGTCTGCAGCTGGTCAGAGCCATTTCCAACTGCCCCTGTAACACACCACACTCCAGAAAATGAAAATTGAAATTTCCAAGGGAAATATCTGATTTTTTGCTTCTGAGTTTAAAAGCTTCATGATTGAATGAGATGCTTTTCAGGCAGTTAAGAAAACCAGCAAATAATGTAATTTAAATGTTTCACTGAATTGCTTTAAGTTTTTAGGTCTCCTTTGCCCTTTTAACCCCCTCCAAGTCAATTTTGAATATTTTTAATGAGGCTTCCACTGAAGAGCTATGTTTATTTTGCAGCCCAATATGTTCATGGAGCTAATGCTTGTATGTCTAGTGTAGGTGCTGGTATGATGTGCTCTCTTGTCACTGCTTGGCAAGTGTATGTGCTCATGGAGCTAATGCTTGTATGTCTGGTGTAGGTGCTGGTATGATGTGCTCTCTTGTCACTGCTTGGCAAGTGTATGTGCTCTGCCCAGCAGAAACCAGAGGGCTCTAGAGTGGATGTGCCAAGACGAATTGGACCCCTGGCCTCCTGGTGCTGTGCAATTGCCACCAAACCTTGGCACTGGTGTTATGGGTGGGCTCCTCACCACAGTGTGTGTTGAGTCTGAATTTGGCTTGTCTGACAAAGGTGCATCCAGAATCAGGATGTGGTTCCACAGGGGTGATGGTGTGGGAGTGGGAGGAAGATGTAGCAGCAGGAGCAGCTCTCACACTGGTGCAGCTGGGCTCTGAGGACTCTCTTACCACTCTGTCCCTGGGGTATATGGTTGCTGTGCTGAGCACCCAGACTCGGATCATCTCTCTGCACTGGGAAAAGGTTATGGTGCAGATCCTCCCAGTGCCTGTTGGCATGAGCGATTGGGTCTGACAGCATGTGCTTGCCTAGGTACTCAGCAGGCTTCCAGCCTGAAAGTCTGTGATGATATAGAGGCAGCTCTGCAGCGTTCAGCCGGGGAAGGTCAGCCTGGGGCTGTGCTCTGGTACACTGACTCTGGCCTTCTCTCCTGCTTAAAAAGCAGAGGCAACCTGCAGTGTGCCCTATTGCATCTCCTTGAGATGCTTCTCCCTAAACCCCTGCAGTCCCACGCTCCAGTGAAGCCAAGAACCATGGTGCTTTTGTTCTAAACACCCCACTCCTTTTCCCAGTGGGGTTACTGGGAAAGCTTTAGACTTCAATGGAATGCTTTTGCCTGGAACCTCTTGAGCAAGGGAGAGTGCTTTAAGGTACTTGAAGTCTCAGCTGATAGATCTTCCTTCTGCTGGCTTTCCCGGTGTCTCCAGAATTCAGTGGTAACTTACAGCACATAAGGCACTTGCTATTGCCTAGTGTTCCTATGAGGACTCCTCATTTGCCATTTCCTTGTTTGTTCCTTGATGTACTTGGAAGCTTGGCAGATTTCACCCTGTGCTTTTACAACACTTAAAGTCTTAGATCAGGAGTATAGAAAGACAAATCTGTAGCTCTGAAAGGAGGTGATCTGCGTGTGACTTGTCCCATGTGGATTTCCCTCCTTCCAAAGCCAATGACACAAAAAGCTGCAGGTACCATCAGTGTATTTGGCTCAAGGCTATTTTCCCAAGGATGGCTTCATACAGCTGATGAGCTGTTTTTGTCATGAAAACTCTAAAAAGGCAACAAAACATCAACTGTCTGCAAGATGCAGCCTGTTAAAGGAGCAGGAATTGAGTGCTAGGACAGGGTGAAGAGCTCTTCCACAGAATGCTGCTCTAGGAATACCTAAGCAGCGTACCCATTAGGAGCTCCAGGGGGAATTCAAAGGAGTGAGACATAATTAAGTGAGTTGCTATCTGGCTGGGTATCAGGGTTAACACTCCTTGTGAGGCAGTAAAAATCTTGTAAAGCCAGGGATGGTTTGCATCAAATGTTTTCTGTCAAGGCACTTGACACAGAAATGGCCTATTTCTCTCTAGCCCTGCGTTGTTATTACGAAGGCTTAAATTTTTAGCATTTAAAGTTTATTTTGGGGGTTATTTTTAACCTTTCTTCCGTTTTTCCATTTTATCAAGAGGAAGGAAAGGAGGAAAAAAGGTCATGCTCCAGAGTGAGGAACAGTAGCATGCCAAAGCTGAGCTGGAATTCTGAAGACTGGTTAATTTTAAGGGGGAGGGGGATGAGGGGACAAGACATGAAGACTTCTTGGAGTTTCCCATGGAAAATAACTGGTGCCTTGCCTCCTTGCCAGGCCTGGACCTCGTCTCTCCTCCATGTAGAATTAGTGGTCTGTTTCTGTGGGGGACTCTGGCCCACTTCAGAAGGACATTTTGTGTAAGAGCAGCACAAGCTTCCCAGAAATGTCATTGCACAACTGGCTTGGAGATATCCTGATGTTTATCCTCAGGATCACAACAAACGCCCCTGTTTTCCTCCAGGCAAACGCAGGGCTTTATAGGGAACTTAGCAGGTTTGCAGCCTGGGATTTGTTGGAGCTTTCAGGAACTGCCTGGGAAGAAATGTAAACAGTCAGAGGCTTGTGTGTGTTGGAGGAGCCCTCTCTGCACAGGGGTGCTCTCTACACCCAGCTGAATGATGGCAAAGTGTGTGTGTGAGGCTGGTAGCCAGCAAGCAGGGTGCTGCAACCTGCTGTCTGTGCCCCCTCTCCTCAGAAGCCCAACTTTACCTTGGGTTCCTAGCTAAATAGCTCTCTGGAGGCAGGAGCTGCTGCTTGTGCATCCCTGATGTGTTTCAGATGCTTGCAGAGGAAGCTTGGCTCATGCCCACAGCAGTGTGGGTGTCTGTGTGCACTGATACATTGCACAAGAGGCTTCTCCAGGCACAGTGGGAGTTCGGTGGTGCCCTGCCTGAAAGATGAATGGGTCTCCATTTCTTTTTGTTTTCCCCAAAGCTGTTTGTTCTTCTGTTTTTAGAAATGGTTAGTTTATAGCAGCAGCCCAGCAAAAAGCCAAGGGTGAAGTCAGGTCACTGAGGTCTGTGAATAGATACTCAAATGACAGGATAGCACAGGGCACAGGAAGCACAGTGATGGGAAATGTGTGGGGTGATGGGGAGCTGGTGGAAGGCAGGAGTGTGAATCTTTTGTTCATCTGATCCTCTTTTCTCCCTTCCCTTCTATGTGCTGCTTTAGTACTGTGAGTGAGGTAAGCTCAGGTCTGCCAGCCAGAGGTTCAGACCTCACTTAAAACACTCTCTGCTTTGGTATATGTGGTAGTGACTGGGAGCTCCAGTAGTGGGTTAGCAACCCAGAATAAACCTGGTCCTTTCCCAGAAGTTCACTGTTTAGGTACTGGAAAAAGCAACTGTGCAGCACAAGGATGATGGGCACTGCCTTGCCTCAACAAAGCTAGATTATTTTTTCCTCAGGATGCCCTTTCTGCACCTCAGTTTCTTCACAGGACTCATTAGGCAGAACTCTTCTCTTTGCAACAAGTTGTAGAGGGGACTGAGCAGTTCTAAGGTGCACTGACAGTGGTGAATGTGAGGGAAAGCTGTGAAACCAGTCCTTCATACATCCTTTTTCTTTGGAAAAGCATTGGGCAATTTCAAAAGGCAAATGGTGTAACTTGGTGTTTCTCTTAATGGGCCAGACCCAGATTTGTGATGTCAGAACTGCTGTGCTACAAGAATCAATATACATTACAGTCTTTCTGTCAGCCTGTCTCTTATGTGTGGCTGGAAAATGATTGTGAAACCTTAGTCTGTGACTTGTTCCCAACTGACTCAGTAGGAAGGCTGAAGCCCCATTTAGTGCCTGCACTTCAGTTGCCTTTGGTAGGAAAAGGTCCCGATGTGCCCGGATGGTATTGAATAGAAACTGGGCTGCTAAGAGGCCTTTCCAGAACTGGAATGTGGAAAAAGAGCAGCTCCCTTTCCTTCCCCTCTCTGTGCCTCAGCAAAAATATCAGAACTAGGTGTTTTTTTCAGTGCTGGGAATATGAAATGCAAGCTGGCTGGGGCTCTGCTCAGGCTGCAGTGTCTGGGGGTTTTTTTGTTTCTTATAGCTTGATAAAATTTTAAAGGCCACAGAAATTCCTAATATAGATATGAACCTTTATCTGCAGGGCAGGGCTGGGGAGTGCCAGGGAATGGTGTTTTTGTGGGTGCAGGGGGAGGTCTTTCATACAAAACAGTGAGCCTCGAATATTGAACTAAACCAGAACCAGGCACTCTATTTTTTTTTTAAACAAAAAAACCCCCAAACTTGCAGGGTTTTCAACCTTGAAGGCAAATCACTTTATGACTTCATTGTTTAAATTTAGGTTTTGTTTTGCAGGGGGGATCGTTAGACTTGAAGCAAAAGCCTTATAGCCCAGGGACTGTCACTTCCGATTACTTCCAGTGACACTTCCAATTATTTCCAATCACAATTCCAGGGACAAGAGGAAAAAGGAGCCATGTTCTCCTACATCAGGGCTTTTATTTTTTTCCCCTGAACAAAGGACAGTTTATCAAACCTCTGCAGAAAAAGGTACAGAGCCAGATTTGGCAATCTGCTATGGTGGGGTAATTCCAGAGCAAATCTGCTGGAGTGGGACTTGAGGTCTGTGTCTGGAGGGATGCTGGGAATCCTGCTGTTGATCCTGCCTTGTTGAGTAATATTAAGGAAATTGCTTCACTTTCCCTGGGCATTAACTGGCACTGGGACTCATCTCAGAGCAGCAACATGCGGCTTCAGCTGTCCTGTGAGGGGAGACCAGTGTGCTTGTGGTACAACTGATGCTGCTGTAATATGCAAGCACTCTGCTGTGTCAGCAAAAGTCAGAAATTCAATTCCAGGTGAGCAATTTTGTGTTGTCCTGAGACCTTCAAGGTGTGCTGGTCAGCAGCTCTGATGCTTTTCTGGCATGTTCTGTTTCGGTGCCTGGTGCAGGTCTCGTCAATCACAGAGCGTGACTGAGGTGCTTACAGAGATGGGTGCTGGTCCCCTGGGAAGTCTCAGCCTTTCCAAAACTGTTTTACTGAACCCATTCCATCTAGATGGATGATTTCACAGTGGGACATTTGTCTGGTTCTAATGTGGTCTGTGCTGTGGGCAAACCCCTTCATTTCTATTGTTTCCAGCCCTTGCTTGGAGACAAAGGGAATTTCAACCAGACAAAGCATAGCTTTTGTGTTAGCAAATGCTGTGGGGTTTTTAAAAAAAAATTCTTCTCCAAAGGGAATTTTAAGCAATTGTCAGGGCTTTCTGGTCAAAGCAGCATTCAGGATGTCTCGATTCCATTCTTGGTTTGGCCAGTCAGTGATTTAGTAATTCAGGCTCCATTTTTAAGTGCCTGTTTCGTGTGTATCCACTTCCAAAAATTATAAAGGGTCAGTCCTTCTGAAGATGCAAGTCTAGGGACATGTGAGCTTGGTCACACTGACTGTGTGCTGTCAGGAACCCTTTGAGCATTGAAAGTTTCAGGGGCATGTTCGAAAAGGCTGGTTTCAACTGCTTTGTGCCTCATTTCCTATTATTATTATTATTATTATTACATGGAATAAGAGCCCTGGGTTACAGCAACCTTACCCTCCTGAGCTGTCAAGTGCTTTGAAATCATTGTAGACACTAAGCTGTGAAAGTCCAGAGTGATAAGCCTGTTAAGAGGTGTGAGGGTGAAGATAATGTTCAGGAGTCTTCCCATCAGGGCCACTCAGTGTAGCAAATGGATCCCAGCTTATCTGGCTCTGTCCAGCTCCTTCCCTTTAGCCTGAGGCTACCCCTGGGGTAAAACAATCTCACAGCTGCGAGCTAATTCAGGCCCAGTATGACCTGGGCAAAGAGGAGTTGCAAAGTCTGAGCTCCTCTGGGCTGGAGCTAACGATCCTGCATTGCACAATACTTTACCCTCTAATTACTTGAGCTTGCATCTTTTTCCCATTTAGTAATGCCCTGGGCATGCTGCTCCCATTGTGGGGCAGCAATGAGATGAATATGTACCCATTAGTGCAGGGCACTGGCTGCAGGGGAGGCTGCAGTCCCTTTCCCTCTCCAGCTGTCAGCATGCATCTTCCCTGCCCCATATCCTGGCCTGTGAGGGCACTGGGAGAGGAGGGAAGCCAAAATCAGGATGTGAATGGAACAAACTGGGTCTTATTGCCCCAGAGGGAACTACTTAGGATGGTATTTTCTGGCCTCTGCGTGCTCAGAGGCAGGGACTGTCCCTCAGCCTGTCTGTACTGTCCCCTGCACCACTGTGGCCTCAAAAGCTTGTGTGGCAGCCCAGTGTCTATCTTGGTTTGCTTCCTGCTTGCTGCCTGAACAAGCCAGGCACTGGGCTATGTCTCCTCATGTAATTCTGGGTGTAAGCTTGCACAGTGGGAAGGCAGAGAATCTGGGAACCCGAGGTGTTCAGGCACCTGAACAGCCTTTCAGATGGGATGCTGAGGGTCCCTGTTCACTGTAGGCTTGTGGAAACCAGGCTTGTTCTGATCAGATCACAACGCAGCACCTGCTAGAAGGTTTATTATACTCTGCTAGTGGCTCTAACTACTGTGCTGCTCTGTAGTGTGCAGCTGGGGTTGTGGGACTTCTCAGCATCTGTGGGCTTTAGCACTTGTAAGGCCATGGAAGAAAATGCAGCAGACATCTGTCTGTTACAGGCATACCTGGGCAAGCTGTGAGGTGCTGACAACAGGGGCTTTCAAGTGGTCCTGCAGACAGAACCCCTCTTCCAGGGTAAAGCTTTGAGGGCAGTGTTGAAGATGGCTGGAGTACATGTAGAGGGCAGAGGATTTCATTGTTGTTATCCCTGCATTCATTTGAATCAAATGAGTCAAGTATCTCTCCCAGAAAGTCACCTGGGCTGTTTGTTTGGAGGCCTCAGATGGCATCAATTTCCCAACAGTTTGTCACCAAGACTGTGTATTTTCTGAGCAACTTCAGTTATGTCTCTCCTATCTGTGCTTGAGCATACCTTTCAGTATGGATCTGCCTGGCAGTGTGATCTAATCCCCCTGGGTTTAGGAGGTTTGTGACATTCTTGGCTCTTACTGAGTACATCCAAGTCTCTCCAGCCCTTTATGCTCTGGTGTCCTAGTTAGAATGGCTTCTGTTGTGACACCAGGGCATAAGCACTGCAGCTCATGGAAGGGGGGTGGGGGTCTCCTTGGTACAGAGCATTGATAATCTTGTCAGCAAGGGCAGAGTGTTGGCACAGCAGGGTGGGGGCTGCTGAGGGGTCTGTGACTGGTGTGCTTGGGTGAAGGTCTGTGTGTGGCCAGGTCTGGTTGGATCGCAGGAGGGGAGGATGGAGTCGCTGTGTGTTCCTGGTCCTGAGGGAACAGCCCTGCTCATTGTTTTAAATCGTTCTGGGGTTTTATTTTTCTGTGTCAGCACTGTCAGAGCCTATAATCCTCAACCAAAAGAGGCCATCCTGCCCTACCAAGAGAAGGTCTTAGTGAGGAATCCCCTTCAGCAAGGATGTGGCAAGCAGACTGACAGTGTAAAAGGAGGGGAAAATATCCTGAGCCAATATGCATAGAATTAGGGCTTGATTATGATGCAGGATTAAAAATAAAACATGAAGAATTCTCCCTATACAGGGGGCTGCTGGAGCCCCACAATGGGCAGCATTTTGTGCCAACCATGCATTATCCCAGCAGTAATTGAGTGGGTAATGATTACACAGGCTTTATAAGCACCCACCATCAGTTAGGCTCGTGCTGTGTGGACAGGGAAGACTTGGTGTAGCAGCTAAGAGTTATTTCTGCAGACATTTTAAACAGCAGTTGTGGCTCATAGATTCTCTACACCCCCCTCTATGATCCAGGAGAGAGTAGTACATAATAGATGAGGATTTGGAATAGATGCCTGGGAAAATGTCTTAGCCAGCTGTGAGCTAAGAGGGAGCAGAGTGTTAGGCTTGCACCAGCCCTGAGCTGTGCTGTGGGTTTTGGGACAGGTGGGCATTGTGGGCAGGGGAGCTCAGCTCACTCTCTGGCTTTCAAGTCTCCTGGAAGACTGAGGAAGATGCTTCTTCCCTTGTGCTTCAGGGGGAGATGGTGGCTTCCTGCAGGAGGTCCAGTGTGGCTAATGCCTGGGAAGTGACATTTGAGACTTGGTGGGATCTTTATAGTCAGATTTGTAAGGAGAAGAGATGGGAAGGCAGGAATATGTCATTTTTTGCTTCCATTTCCAGTGGTGACTCTGTAGCCATGTCATTATGGCAACTTCTCACTGGTGAGGTTCAGATCTGTAGGTTAACTTGTCTCATCTCAACTGTAACCTCAGTAGGTGGTTTCACAAGTCCTTTTGGAGCCTTGGTTTCCCCATCTGTAGAAAGGCAAATGTCTCCCTGTACAATGTGGTTTTCACACAAAGCAATTCGTGCTACTGGCAAGCAGTTTGATTAGGGCTTTCAGCAGCCCTCTTGTTCCTGAGAGCTGGGAGCTGCTGTCGATTTGCATCTCGTGGCAATGGGATGTAACTGCTCTGACAGTGCCAGCTCTTCCAGTGTTTAGGGAGGAAGAGTTTGAAATCTTAGAGCCACAGAAGTCCTTACTCCAATTCTTTATAAATTTAGTAGGAAATACTTAGCTGTACTTCCTAAAAGAGGAAATGCTTGAGTCCTGTCTCCTGTGTTTAGAATAAACAGAATCCGGATAATTCAATCTAAAAGGAAAATGTTCTTTTGAGGATAAACAGCCTGAATAAAACATTCCTGAGCCAACCCACAGTAATGCCCCTCCCCTTGCACCATCCCCCCAACCAGCAGTTTTTCTCCTGAAGGATGCCAGAAGCAGCTGGCTGACCAAGGGAACTGGCCTCACTGCAAACCAGACCCTAAATCATCTTTAGAGTACCCCTGTTATGCCCGCTCCAATCATGCTGGTACCTAAAACCATCCTGAATGACCCTTTAGAATCAATGGGGACCCTATAAGTGGGCACATCTTCCTTGGGTTACTCTGGGTAAGTGTTAAATGAGACTCAGTGCCTGGCAGACAGACTTTGGTGTTGTTTGTAGACGTTAATGAGGGCCAGATGTGGAGATTTGTGTGGTCTGGGGCCGATGAACTGCTGTTATCTGCAGCACGGAGCCATTTGATTTCTTCTCCTTTCCCTGTGAGGCAAACATAATAAACCATTTCCAGTGTTAGGAGGCTGCTGCAACTCTTCTGTTTGCTGGGCTGAAGAAACACAGGAGGCAGAGGCTCAGAGGGTGAACTCCTGCTTGAGACAGGGAAGTGGGGGTGTAGATCTCCTGTCACTCCAGATACAGCAACCAAAGAGTGAACAGGCATTTCAACTGTCAGTGCAAGATTCACACATAAACAATGTGTCCTGAGCAGAATGCAGCATCTAATAAGCATGTGCTACAGGATAAGAGGAGCAAGAAAGGTTAGGGTACTCACTTAGCTGCTTGTTTCTAGGAAGCTGGTCTGGGGAGGGGGGAAATACAGGAACAAGGTAAAAAAGGGGCTGTTCCCTGGCCAGATTTATCCAGCTATTTCCAGTCAGCATTTGGCCTATGTACTCATTTAGCTGTGGTTCCTCCTGTGGCCCATGGAATTGCTGTGGTTATTCACACCCTGGATTCAGCCCTATGAGCTGTTACAATTGCATCAGACAGATGCCTCAGAAATTCTGCAGTCAGTATTTCACTTCTCCTGCACGGATTCACCCAGTGAGTCAGGCTTCTGCCCGAGAGCAGACGTGGAAGTGAGGAGCTAGGAGCCACTGGAGCAGATGAGACTGTTGATCTAAATGGCCCAAGATCAGATGGAGGTGCAAGAAAACCCACCACAGAAAGCATGTGGCATCACATACTTGTGCAGGAAACTTATTGCTGTGGATGTTAGGCAGTTAAGGAAAATGTGGTAGCTTGAGTCCTGCTCTTAGTGTTCTTGGCTTGTTAGAAAGGACAGGGTGTCAGGCTCTGGTGCTGCAGGTATGCTGTTATGTTACAAACCCACT
Organism: Gallinula chloropus; assembly: GCF_964237585.1. Lineage (NCBI taxonomy): Eukaryota > Metazoa > Chordata > Aves > Gruiformes > Rallidae > Gallinula > Gallinula chloropus. The sequence continues at coordinate 2,081,433 of NC_140109.1, read as the reverse complement.
GTCACTGGGAGTCTGTGTTCCATAGGAATTTAAGCACACAGCAGAAGCACCATGTGCTCAGAGGTGGGATGCTATTTAGCATATACACATCCCTGATGTGATGCCCCCAGCTTGTCATGGGAGAGAGGGAGCCAATGGGTGGAGACAGCTTTGCCTAAGATGTTTGTGTGGCTTTACTGGGTTTTTATTGGGAAACATGCTTCACAGCCAGTACCTGTGTGTAAATAAAAGGCCCAGACACCAGCTGAGGGTGTACGTCTGAACTGTTGAACTGGAGTGCATCTGAGTTGGCTGTAATACAGGAGACAGGCTGGGTAACTTCTCTAAGAGCTGGTAGCTGGAAGTTAAACCTCAATGAATTCAGGATAGGAGCTAAGATTTGAGGGGTTATCAGGGAGTAAATGTGTAGCTGAAGCAGTGTATCAGTGGAGCAAGTAGGAAAGCAATGCAAATAGAACTGCAGGCTGTCAGGCTGCAGCATCGTGGTGATGTGATGGTCTGTGATCTCAGCTGCACTGAGAACTCAGATGGATCAAACCTCATCTGCTCTGGCTTTGAAAATATGTTAATAAATGTTGTGCTTCATTCCTAATTGCATTATTGATTGAGGCTTAATTTGGTAACACTGGTGAAACTATGCACTAAACAGTTTAATGGGACATTTTATGGGCTTAAAAGATGCATTTTGAAGCAGAACTGCAGCAGCTCTGGGGCTGCATAATGCACTGCCATTAAGTGAGGTGGCAAATGCAAATGTGGGTAGACAAGTGTGTATCAATGAGTGAACCAGGTCAGTTCTTGGGCTCTAAACCAGACTGTGTGTGTGCCTGAGCTGCTTTCCTCTTTGTTTTCTTTAGCTTGTCTGTTTATCTTTTTCCTTATCCCTCTAATTTTCATATTGCAGAGGCCTGGCTTATCCTTGGTCTTAATTCTAAAGATAAGTACAAGGCTGCTTCTGTTCTGAGAACCCCTGTGGGGTTTGTGGCTTTGTCAACCTCTCCAACTATTTTTTTTTTTAAAAAAAACAAAGCCTAAATAGGAGCTCACATCTCAGGCTTTCCTGTTGATGCCCACACTGTTTGCAGTCTGAATCAGGTCTTTAAAAACAATTGACTTCGTGGATACACAGCAGTTATCCCAGTGTTGCATCAAGAGGCGGGTGCTTGAATTGCTTTCCAGAGCAGCGGGCAACAAGCGAGTACTATGCACGCACCGGCAGGGAGGATGCTCCTTTGTTGTTCCTTTTGTGTGTGTTCTGTGGTGCTGCTTTTCCTGTCTCTGCTGCTTCTCTGTCAAAGAGCCTATAGAGCCAGAGGAATTGGAATCCAAGTAACAGATTTATCAATTTGTGGTATTCAAATGACTTCAAGATTGTGTGAGGAGTCAACATCCCTGTTGCTTTGCAAGAGATCTTCAGCTCTCCTTTTATTTTGCCAGCCACTTGACAACATGAAGTCTCAGATCCTCTCCTGAGTGTTCTCATCGGTCTCAACTTGCCTGTTGTCTCCTCTTATAGGCAAATGTTAAGATACCCAGAATCACATCTCTTATGCTCAGTGCAGTATCTAAAAGTGCATCCCTGTCTGAGGGCTTAGCCCAATGTAAATAACACCAATCCACTGTCCAGCTGCCATCTCCAATCAGCCAAAAGATGTAGTCAGAGAAACAGGAGTAGAAATGAATTTTCACTAAGTAATTTGGCCCTAAACATGAAAGTCTCAGACACTGTTCCTCAACTGGCTTTGAAGTAATTCACCCCACGAAGAGCCTTACAATAGGAGGGAGGCACCAGGCTGCAGCCTGTGCTTGTCACACTTATTTTCAATTGTTTGTTTATTTCATTTTAAAAGTTCTTTGGGGAATCTCTTATCAGCTCTGAAACGTGGCTGCGCTGGTAAATAAGAAGCAGTGACATTAAGAGTAATTGACATTAAAATGTTGTGACATTAAAATTAATCATGTTTGATGGATGCTGGAGACTGAATCCACAAGGCTCCCGGGTTTGTGTTTTAGCAAGTTCTGACATTCATTCTCCCCCTCAGTTCCTGCAGTGGTTATGTAACTGCCTTCCCTGCCCGCTGGTCCCAGAACCTTGTGCAGGGAGGTGATGCTGGTTTGGGAAGGAGAAGGGGTTTTCTTGGCATTTGCTGCTTTGTAGCCTGGGGGGAAGGATGGCTGTGGTATTTTCCTTCCATCCAGTGAGCTGGTGTCAGCTTCTCAGTATGGAACTGGTGATGCTGGCTCCCTAGTCAGTGCTGTGAGGATGAAGGTGAAAGGAGCCACTGGGGTGTTTGAGGTGATGGAGTTATGGGCTCTGTGTCCCAGGTCTGGGCAGAAACAGCCAGGCAGGAAAAGCTGGCTCTTGCAGTGGGGATGGGGATGGTTTTGTTGCTGTTTTTAGTAATCCTGGGTAAATATTTACACAAATGTAACCATTTGTAACAGTTGTGTGAGGTTGGAAGGAAACAGTGTCAGTTGCCAGTTCTGCTCATGTGGTACCAGCTCCAAGCTGATGAGAACCTGGCAGTGCTGCTGCTCTTCAGGGTCTGGAGTGTCTCAGAGCTGGAAGGGGATGTGGCATAACCTGACACCTGTATTTACAGCCAAGTTCTTGAGCAGCAGCCAGGAACATGGTGTTAGGAGTGCCTGATGGCTGGTCCCTGCTCCTTTTGTGAGGCAAGAACTGGGTGAATTCACAGCAGCCTGCTTCTCTTAGGGTGCCTACAGATGGTCCCTCCAGGCCAGGAGTGAGAGGGAGAGATGCAGCAGTTCTTGTTTCCAGCAGCAAGTTTTCCAACTTCCTTTTTTAGCCATGTGAAGCTTGAAGTGGCCTCAGAAAAATGAACTGATGTGTCGGGCAGGAATCCAGCTACCTCCTTGCAGCCTGAGCTCTGTGCTGGCTCCGCTTTCTGTCCTATTTGGAAAGTAATGAGCTGACATCAGCTCGCTCTTTTCCTTTCCCACTGTGGTCTGTATGGGGTGCCAGTCTTGAAGAGTCAGCAGTGAGTGCATGGTCTCCTTCCATGGCCTCTTCCTGGCACTGAGGGGTAGCGTGCACGAGATTCATGTGACCTCAGCTCTTATGAGAAGCAGAAAGGCAGAGCTGCAGGGTAATTTAAGTTAAAGCTTGGCCTGGTGGTTTGGGGCACTGCATTCCTACCTTCTTCAAGCAGCCCCTTGAGGTGTTTCTGGGCTGGTGTTTGGTTTGGATGGACCTTATGAGATGTAGATCTTACTCCCAGCTCTGCTGCTGATTCCTTGTGACCTTGGTTGGTCTCATGTCCCTGGCTCTCCAGGGCCAAACTGCACTTCCAAATTCTGCTCGTGCTCTGCAAGCTGAAAATGACATGTGGGCTGAGAGGGGAACACAAAGATCTTGGCATGGGATGGTCCATGGGAGAGTCATGATTTCATCCTTGAAATTGTACCATGTGCAGGAGTCTCACTGGGGCATCACTGGGGAAGTTAATGTTAAGGATGCTTTTGCTAATCCTGTATGGGACTAGTTAATTGCCTCTGGATGAAGTCCATAAGGTTCTAAAGTAACGAAGTGACTTGAGAATGAAGTGTCCTTTTTTGAATATACTATTTAATTTTCTTTCTGATATCCATGTCCCTGGGGAATAACAAATAGGCTTGAGTATCCCCAGCTTGTGGGTGTGCAGGGTAACACACCAGCGAGTTACAGCTGAGGTTTGTGGATGGCTGGTTTGAGGTGCTGAAGGCCTGCAGCAGTGCACACCTTGAGTGAGGGGTCTGTGGGTGAGCAGCAGCCTGGGGAGGCAGAGCAAGACCAGAGTGCTCAGGTTAGAGCTTTTATCTGGCTTTCTGGCTGAAAATGGGGTTGGGGGTGGGGCAGGGGAGAAGCTGTGTCAGCTCCTATTAACATGGATTTTCTGAGAGAAGGCAAACCTGTGAAACCCTGTGAGTACTGCAGAGGCTGGACAGACACTGTGGTGGTGCTTTGTGGCAGCTCTGGCTCAAGAACATTGGGGGGTTATTGACAGTGAAAGGAACCCATGGTAACACTGAGTAGCAATAGTGCTGCTAGTGCATCTCAGCTTGGAGGAAAGGATGCTTTGTAGCTCTTGCAGAGGGTACTTCTCTACAAACTGAGGCTTGGATCCAGGATCACCAGTAGGGTATGGAGACAAAGGCAGTGTCTGAGTTCTCCATTTCTTGCTTTGATTCCCCAGATCAGAGCACTGATGGATAATGTACTGTGCAAACATAAAGCTTTATTGTGGTGCACTTGCTTTGCCCTGTTGTGCCACTTTCACTCTGTGATTTAGCTGTTTTCCTGGCACTTGGGAGTATATGAATACCTTTCAGTATTGGCCAAGTAAATATTGGGGAAGTCCAAGTGTTAAACAGGTATGTCTTGCAGGTTCAGTCATCAATATCAGGTGATGATCTGATCAGTTACAACAGCCCAGTGGTTTTGATGTGCAGAGCAAAATTAAGTATATCATACTGGAGTGAAACCAGCCAGAGCTGTGACCTGCTCACAGATACTGTCAGCAGTGGAAAAAAAAGCTGAGTTTATCAATTAAACTGTGCTCAGCTACCCCCACAGACCACACATGCAAGGAGAGCTGGGCTTTACTGTAAATGTAGCTGACAGATGGCTGCCAGACATTACAATGGACTTAATCATTGGACCCCACCACCCTGATCCAGCAGCTGTGTACACAGTTTGTGTCACGGCTGAAACCAGCTGTGGCACCTCAGAAGGTCTCTAGTGAAGGCAGGGGGAGAGGAGCATCAGATGGTTCTTTCTGGGTGCTTTAATGGGTCTCTCCTGGACCTGCTGTAAGACCTAGAGCTTGTTACAGAACAACTTAAATGGGAAGGCATTTCTGGAGGTCTCTGGCTCAGATGTCAGGCTGCTCAGGGTTTCAGCCAGTCTGGTTTTGAATAGCTCCAAGGATGCACATTCCCTGTTCCAGTGGCTGACCGTTCCCATACTGAGGTTCTTCCTAATATCTGACTGGAATTCCTGGTTTTAGAACTTGTCTACTGGTGCACCTCTGAGAAGCCTGGCTCTGATTTCTCTATAGCTTTGTTGTTCCCTCTGTGTGCTTTACATATGCATCCCTGAGGCACACACAGGCTTTCTTACATAAATTGGAAAGGACAGAAGTGAGGTGTGGGGAAGCTGCTGCTTGTCCAGGAAACCTTGCTTCTGCTGGAGGTTCTTTTCTAGCTTGAGCTTTCTGACTGGGAAGCTTAGATGACCTTCTTGAGGACTCCCCCCTGCCAAGTCTCCCAAATAATTCAGTACAAATCTCTTTCTCCATTGCTTCTTGCCAGACTGGACAGAGCCTTGTTTCCATGGGAGGCCTGTGTTCCTGTGCTAGCTCTGGGCTCCTTGTACCCATAGCCTGTATCCTTTCTTCTTCACATATATACCTGGGTTCCTGCAGGACAGCATGGTGAGGATGAGCCAGAGGGGTGTCCTTGTGGAAAAGGCCCACAGACTCCTGGGCTGCACTCAGAAGAGTAAAGGTAACAGGCCAAGGGAGGTGACTCTTCATCTCTGCTCAGCACTGGTGAGACCATACATAAAGTACTGGTCCCAATATGAGAAATGCTGGAGTGAGTCCAGCTAAGAGCCACAGAGATGATTAAGAGACTGGAGTGTCTGCTTGGAGCAGGGTGTTGGACCTCCCTGGATGTCCCTTCTGACCCCTGTTCTGTGGTTCTGAAGCAGTTTTGATGAAACAGGCACATCAGGACTTCCCAGTAGATGCTATAGATATCATTGTCCGCAACAGCAGCTTTAAAAGTGGCTCTGGAAGATGCTCACACACTTTGATCACAACAGAATCCAAGTTACAGCTGTTGACAAGATAAGAAGAATGCATTATGGTCTATTTCTGGTTCTCAGAGGCCAGCATTCTCTCCAGCACTCTAAATTATTTCTTCGACATCTTCTGCTCTCTGGTAAGTCTGGGCTGTTGTAAGAAGCACTGCTTGATATTGAGGGGATGAGTTGGTCAAGCTGTGGAAGGGACTTCAGCCTGAATCAAATGTCAGGGGAAGCATAGCCCTGCTTGGTCAGACCTCCTAAAAAGGAGGGTGGAAATCCAAAGTCCCCCTGGGAACTGGTCATGTGTGCTGCCCATTCCTCCTAGGCTTACTTCTGTACACTTCACCTGACCTTTACAGTATGCTTCTCCACAAGACACCTGACCTTTTCACATCCCATTAGAAGATTTATTCAACTGTTGCCTGAATCCTGTTTTTTACCCTCTGCCCCCCTCCAAGCCCTTCTTCCTGTTCAGCATCTTGGAAACATTGTGCTTGCTCACCAGAGCTCAATGATGCTCTGCAGCTCTCAGAGGGGGCTGTTTGTCCTCTCAGAAGGCTGATACCCACTGCCTGCCTCTGCAAAGGGCTCTGCCTCTCCACTCTTACTTGGGGCATCCCTTGCTGTAGGAAAGGGATCTGTGCCAGAGAACTAGATTGCTCTTTTGAGCAAAGGTCATGGGAATATTTGGCAGGCATGATGCTTGCATGTTCTCATTCGGGGTTCCCCCTAGCAATAGCCCTGGGCTCTTGCAGATTTTGTTGCTTTGCAGAGCCCTTGGTATTTGCAGACATGCAAAATACATGTAGCACACATTCCAGCTGCTGGCATCAGAGCCTGATGGTGAGTGGAGGAGAAACCTGCTCCCCCTCCCATTCCTACTGCAGAAGCAAGTTGTTTGATACAACCACTAGAAATGAATTTCAGTGGGGTTCAGCTCTGATTCTGAGCTGTTAAAACCCAGAGGAGTGTGTCGTCCCCCCCCCTTAAAAAAAGACTGCAGGTTTATTTAGCTGAAGTACTAACAATAAAGCTTTGGTGTAGTGTTTCCACCTGCAGGTTTCAAAGCCAGTTAAAACTGGGTTTAAAAAGTCACACTGGGAGCATGTTTCTATTTGAGGGAAGCAGAGTGGATTGGCTTTTGGGTTTAGTCCATGTGCCTTGTCCAAGCCTCTTGCATGGTAACTTTGTTCCCTCTTGAACTTTGAAAATAAGAGCCTGACAGTGTTTTGATAAACCTACACTGAGATTAAAAAAGAAACAGCACAGGTTTGTAAGGAAATGAGTAGACTGAAAATGGATGAAGTGAGTTTTTCCACGTGTTCTTGAATACTCAGAACTTTCACAGAAGCAAGAGAAATTTAGTTCTTAATTTCCTTTAAGCTGCAGTTGCAGCCTTGTTGCTGCACTTAAACATCTTGATGAATGCAGCTTTATTGTACAGTCATGTCCTTTCAAAGATTCTAGGCTGTTCTGTCATGGAATGGATCCAGTAGTGAGAATTTGGCCCTCAGCTTGTGCCACAGTCCTGTGGGCAGTGGGATCTTCTTCCTCAGCCCTCACAGTCTCTGTCTGTTATCAGTGCATGAGAATGCCTTAGGCTCATCTGTGACCTGGCAGTGACTGAAAAAAATCTCTGGGCAGGAATCCATTGTAGTTTGTATTGTGTTAAATAACATCTCCTTACGTCCTGTGTGTGACTTCTCAGCCCTCCTCTTCGCTTCAGAATCACTCACAGCAGCTGTGCAGTGCTGCTGTCAGTTAGAATCCCGATGCCCCTGAAGGGAGAAGGCTTTCCTAACCATGCTTGTCTGAAAGGCAATGCCCTTCTGAGCATTCAGTCTAGTCCTTGGTCCTGGGAGGATCCTCTTGAGCACAGGGCCTCACCAAATTCAGGATCAGACTCTCTTCAGTACAGTGGGAACTTAATACTCGCTGTGTAGAGATGTAGTAGTGAATTGTCTGTGAGATGCCAGCTTCCTAAAACGCAGTGGATGGGTGTTTCTTCCAGCACTTGGTTTGGTTTGCATTCCTCAGTAATCCCCACTTGATAAATTTGTAGCTGTGAGTTGGACAGTGGGATTTTCAAGCTCCTCCTCTACTTGCCTGAGACCTTAGTGTATGTGTCCAGATGCCATCTTTCCTGGTAGCAGTGGAAAAGGAGGAGATGTCTGTTCTCAGTGTCTGCTTGCAGCTGGTGTGCTGTGGTGCCAGACACTAGGGAAGATGCTGGGAGGGACCTGAGCCATAGCGATAAGATAGTTAAGAACCTCATCCTCCTTTTTCTTCCTTCTGGTTCATGCTGAGGCCAGTGCAAGGATGAGGATTAAGAGGAAGAGGCTTCTCTCACTTTCTAACCTCTGTCTGGGTTCACTGAGTGCAAAGAAACTGACCCAAACTATTGCAGCATTGGTGAGAACTGATGGCTGCAGTCAGCAGGGTAGAAGGTATCTGCAACTACTCATGGGGAGTTTGCACGTTGTTGCTCTTGGTCCTGTGCTCAGGAGAGCAGACTGCACCTTGCATTCATTCCAGAAGCGTTGCAGAATTTAATGTCTCTCTCAAGTCTTGTGGGGGTGATGGGGAGGAGCTGCTGTTCATTTTCTGCCCTAGGGTAAGCTGTAGCTGAGGATTTGAGATTGAGTGGATATGAGAATATGAAAAGTGACAGAGTGCTAATACATTAGGCATTCACTTTGTATCATATTAGTAGTGCTTGTAGTGGATAAGTGAGATGTCATACCATGTTATGTGCAATTATGGGTATGCAGCTGAACATCTCATTGAAGTAACATGGATGTGGTGAGCAGGGGCTGAAACTTGGACCTTAAAACCACATCAAACTGTGCTGAGAAATCTCTGCGAGACCAAGATGCGGAGCAAGGCATGAAGTTTACCTGTGTGTTGTACCTTTTCTGTCCAAGCTTGAAATGAGTTGAATTTCTAGGACAAAAAAACATCAGAAAAGCACAATCAGTTCAGTGCTTCCTGACAGCTGCTAAGGAATAAAAGGAGAGGGACTCCTCAGTATAAGAATGGCTTCTTTGGGATCTTTATCAACCTTTCCAGTATCTTCTCACTGGTTTCCAGAGTTACCTCAGCTGATGCAACCTGCTCCTTGGATTTTTGAAGTCTGAGGAAAGATCTGATGGAGAAATCCTATTTTGAAAGCAGTTTTGTTGCTGTCTCTTCTGGTTTGTGTTCTGGGTTCTGCTCAGTGTCTGCCTTGGGCAGATAACTTCATTTCTGTGTGCCTTCATTTTTATGTCTGTGAACTGACAGCAACAATAGGCTTGCTGGAAGTCTCAGGCCTATGTGTATGCCTCAGAAGGCACCCCTAGAAATGATTACTGAAAGCATCTTTCCCTTGTACATTCAAGCCTTGCTTGGAACTAGGGAAAAGGAGTGGAGTTCCCAGTGTTTAAGGGTAGAATGTGTTGTTTTCTTGCTTTCCTCAACACAAAGCTTTGCAAGGCACACAAAGCGGCCCAGAGATGCTTGCAGAGGAGGGAATATCAGACAGTCATAGGTGCTTCAGCCCCCAAGGTATCTGTGATATGTACTGACAAGCTTTCTGTACAGATCTAGTCCATGCAGCTTGAGATCACCAGCTGTGTTACTGAAAGGCTTAGCTGGGTGGTGTCACTGTAAACAGAAGACACCTGGACCACTTCACTGATAAAATTGCCTGGACTAAAGGCTAAGGGACTTCACACATTCCCCTGTACAAACACTCTGTGAACCATTAAATAGGAAGATGTAGTTCTGATGCCTTGTCTTCTGTTCTCTGGTCTCTGGGGATGTAAACCCAGAATCTCTTCTTGCACTTTGTTTTAAAAGGCAAAGAGAAAAGGGAGAGCCACAGTACATACATAGCTGCTGGCTGCCCGTGAAGATACTCAGCTAGTGGAAAGCTTCCAATGTTTTTCCAATATTCCAAAGTCTCTCCAGGCTTTGGATTCAATTGTGTGTTGGTGCTGAAGGCAAAGTTCCTGTTGGTGTTTTTAGGGCTGGAATTTTACCTCTTGATTCTGGGATCACATAGATAAGATCCTTAGATTGTGTGCAGCCACAGGATCCATCCTTCATCTGCCTTTACTAGAGAAACCATCAGTTTTCCATAGGGAATATCCTGTCCTTGCTGCTGGTGTCACTTGTGAGACTTCAACCTGCACCTGGAGGTAGGGGGGAAGCATCTCACATGTACTTAGTGCATTGTGAAGACATGGTGCCTTCAGACACACATCATGTGTGCCTCCACAGTGCTGGGGTAAGGGCTGTCCCACAGACCCTGTCCTGCCTCATCCAGGGCTGCCCAGGGAAGGGATGGTGGCCAGCTCCTGCCTATGCCAGCAGAGCTGGTGATATCTGGTGTCACCAGTCAAATTCCAGCCTCCTCCTGCACTCTGTAGCTGTTGCAAAGCTTTAAAGAAGGGAGGTTTTGATTTGTGAGCCGTTGCTCTCTCTGTTCTCCCTGGGCAGCCCCGGCTCCTCGGCGGTTTCCATTCCAGAGGCTTCACGTCACCGTTGGAAGCTCAGCAGTGTGCAGGGCTCATTCCCCTCTGCTTTCTGTTTCCCCAGCCCCCTCAAACCCCCAGCACATGTGGCTCCAATCAGGGAACCGCTGCGGCGCTGTGTGGCTATGGATGGGGGGGGCTGACCTCTTTGTCTGAGCGCAGCCAGCCCGGTCCTGCGGGAGCTGACTGCTGGCTCGTGTTGTTCTTACTGAGATGCTTTTGCTTCACAACTGGATTCCTGAAATCAAAGGGGAGGCGGAAGGGGAGCGGGCTGCAGGCAGCATGCACTGGGGGCCAGGTCCTGGTCACTTGGAGCACTCAAGCTCTCGGGAGAAGGCGACCCTTGGCCTTTCTGTCTCTGCCAGCCAAGGAATACAGAAAGCAGATGTCCCAGAGCGCAGCCTTGGCTGAGTTAATTATCCTTAGGAGACTTCGGCTGTCCCCAGCTCTTCCTCCCTCTTGCAAAGAATGCAAAATAGCAGTCTGTAAGAAGACACCATCTTAGATTTATTTTGGCTTGGAAATGCTGTCAGGGTAACTAACTGTTAGGGGTAGTGTGGTCTGAGGGCGAGTGTGGGGTGCTGACCTTGTGGGTTCTCCTTACAGCCCTGGAACAAATCAACATAGCTATCCACTGTGGTGTATCCGCCCCAGGAACTGTGGGGGGAAAGACTCAAAGGGGGAGAAAAGCCTGAATGTGCCTGTGTCTGACATTACCAAGCAGTAAGTGGGGGGAAATGTTTGGTTTCTCACTGGAGGAGCTTAGTTTTAAGGCCTCTTCTGAGCCTGAAGTGCTTAAGAGTAGAACTAGTGTCTGTAGCGTCTTTAGCGCTTGGCTGATTTGAGCTTCCAAGCATCTCTGAAGGATTTATTCAGGATGTAATTCTTTGTCCATAAAAGTCAGTCAGCTTCTTACTTGAGCATGTAGAGCTTGCAATTTGCTTATTGCAAAATGCTCCTTGGGTTTGCTCATTACCACTATGACGACCACTGGTGGGAGTGGGAGGCGGCTGCTGCTTTTCCATGGAGCAGCTCAGTAAATCATTTCCTGCAAGACTTGAACAAGATCAAACTCAAACAGATGTGAAATGTCTTAAATTTCCTGTGTGGAATGGTTCAAAGCTACAGCCTGGCAAGCTGTCCCGGGCTCTGTTGTTTAATTCTTAAACACATTATTTGTGTATGTATCCAATTTAGTGTTTTCAAATACTTTCTTGAGTGGGATAAATGTTTTTAGTGCAGCAGCAGTGAGTCAGATGTGCAGGATTATTCAGCTAGAGGAGCACTGCAAGCCTGGATAATTCTGTGGATGTTCTCTGTGGGCTAATCTAAACTCTTGAAGTAGAAAGTTTGTGCTAGTTTGGATTGTTCTGACTAAAACTAGGTCCTTGGGCATGAAGGTCGGCCTCCAGGTCTGAGCCCAACACTGGACTGTTGGGTGCACTGAGGCTTTCCCAACAGCCTACCTGGATTTTGAGAGCAATGTGTGTTCCTTGGGGGTCTGCAGGGCCAAAGCTTCCTTCTGGGAAGGACCCATTTTCAGCTAGTGGAATCACATGAATCTGTGAACCATTTGAAGAGTATCTGAAGGACTCAAAATCAGACCACGTGTTCATGGGTTACCTTGAGAACTTGTCTGTAGGGGACTGTTCCCCTTTCAGGAGGGATGTGATGTGCCTTGACAACAGTGGCCATTCACTTCTCCTGCTACACTTTCATCCAGGAAACGTTTTGATATTAATGAACAAAAGCAGATTGGGCACCTATCAGAGGTGGAATGGAAATTGCCCAGACAGGGCTATAAACGGTGCGTGTGGATCCTGCTGGAATTCCTGCTCTTGCTGCTGCACTGAGGGGAGCTTTCCTCAGCAGCAGGTCTGAGTCACTTCCTGAGCACATTCCCTCTGGTGCTGCTATGGCATCTCTTGAGTCGCAGGCAAATGACAGGCTGCATCTCTGCTCCTCCTTGGACATCAGTGGCTTGGGAAGAGTCTGTTGTGAAGGTCACCCTTGATTTTAAAGAAAAAGCCAAATTAAATTATAAAAAGTGTAGTTGAAGCTTCACAGACGTTCCTGGAGCGACTGAAGCTTTTCAAGACCCTTTTTGGATGTTCATGTCTTAAATGAACTTGGTGTGGGTATGGTTTGGGCCGAGTTTATGAAGCACTATTGTGGGATTCTTGTATCTCAATTATCAGAATCTTTTCTAGGCTGTTCCTCCCAACTCCAGTGAAGTGGAATAGCTTAACTCATTACTCTTTAAAAACTATAATCTGTATTTCTTATTGCTCCCTAATTCAAACCTTCTGAGCCTAATGAAAGATTTAAATCTGAAGTTCTTTAGCTTTTTAGTACATGATTTTGCCAGGGAGTAAAAACGTCAGCAAAGCATTTCTTTTCCCTTTGACTCTGCTGGTGTGTTTATATCCATTGGCTATTGCTGGGATACACATGTATTTCTCTGCATGCCTGATGCTGGATGGGCATGGGAATCAACTGAGCTTCATCACACTGTGTGCAGAGGAGAATGTGTGATCCTGTTAGGGATTTGGGTTTGGAAATACCACTTTGGGATGGCCATAAGCTGTGACAAGGCCAAATGCAGGCTTTGCTCAGCACTTGCCACACTGCCCAGGGGCTGGTTCCTTCCTCCCTTCCCAAGGGCAGGCAGAAGTCCCTGGCATTCAGACCCTCTCATTGCCTTCTTTCAGAATCATTAATCTCCTAAAAAATGGTGCAGTGGGGTCTGGGAAGTACTTGCAGGTTCTTACTCACCCTTACTTTTTCCTGTGCTGGCTAAAACTCCTTTTGGGGGGCCCTGTCCCCATCGGTGCCCTTCTCCTGGCAAACCTCAGCTTGTGCTGGCTGTGCAGGGCTGGTTTAGGTGTGCTGCCTTTGGGTTTGTTTCAGATATTTGTTGCTTTGTGTTTCTTTAAAAAACACAGCGAGGGGTGAAAGACAATAATCTTTCCTCCCTTGTCTGCGGGGTGTTGGGTGAGTTATTGTCTTGTGAACAATAGAGCAAATATTTAAATGTTAGAGTGGTCTCCTCCCCCCCAGCACAGAGCACTGCACTGCCTGGGGTGCGTCAGCAAGGCTGGCAGCTGCACTGATGCTCTTCAGGCCTGTGGCCAACGCTTTCAGTCGCAATAAGCTCTTGGAGGGTTCCTGCTCTGCAGGAAAAACAAACCATCCTTCCTCTGAAGTCATGGGACGGGGGCTGAGTAAGGCCTGAGTAAAGCTGAACTACGCAATTCCCCAATTGCCCTTTGTAGTATCAAGAGCCGCACAGAGGATGTGGAAGGGGAAGAGGCTTTTCGGGTAAGGGCTGTGGAGCCTGCCTGGAAATGGTGTCACTGAGCCACTCTTGGATGGTGCTCCCTGGTCTTGTGCCTATGTAGGAGATGAGGTTACAGGTACAAGGCTCCTTCTCAAATCCAGAGCCTGTTTGCTGGGGAGCAACAAACTGGACCAAGGTATGAGGTCTCCTAAAAACCATCTATCCAAGCCAGAGAGGAAGGAGGCTGATGCTTGTTGCACTCCCTCAAAAGGTGCTTTAAAAGCCTGGGTGAGGTGTTGAACATCAAACTCTGCTTCCAAATGTAGAACAGACCATGAGCTGCACCCAGACCCGTGGTGCTCTGCTGGCCCAGGACTCCAAGAACACTGAGAGCATTATGTGAATGCTCCCTGGTGCCTAAATTAAACGTATTGATCGGTCATCTAGTGCCTGTCAGCGTGTTAATGAAGGCAGCCTGCAGCAATGCGGGCTGGGGCAGAGAGCAGGCGCTCATCTTGGGCACAATGTGTAATTGCATCTGGCAGGTGGAGCTCTGAGACTGGGGAATCCAGCGATGAGCTGTGTTGTTTTACCTCTGAAGACAGCAGCTAATGTGGTTGGGGTTTCGGTGCTTCACACAGGGATCTGTGTAGGGGAGGAGAGCTTAATCCTATGCTGGACTCCCTGTCTTAAAGCTCTGGGTGTTTCATGTACATGGTGGATCCTATACTTGAGAAATACCTGGCAAATATTAAGCATCAGAAGCTCAGGAGCTGAGGGATGGTCACACTAACGACTCAGAGGCAGAGCTGAGAAGGGGAGTGGAAGCAGAAGGAATTTTCCTAACCCGGAGTTGGTCCTGAAGGCACAGAGGCATCTGAGGAAGAGTCACATTGGATGTTATCTTTCCTGGGTGGGGTTTTTGGTTTTCTCCACTTAAAGGTAAAGGAAAGATTAAAGTTCTGCTGGGTAACACACAAGTATAGAATAAATTTAGCATAACTAGAGCTCCTAATACTCCTGCCAGTCCTCTTGCTATGTAATCACAGGGCTGCGTGTACCATCACACATGTGACTTCCCAGTGCTGCCCACTCAGTTTTCATCATAACTGGTCCAAGCAGCAAGATATTCCATCCCACTTTCTTTCCCCCACCCTGTGAAATACACTTTTAGGCATTCTCCTTGCACAGTGAAACTGAAGAACAGCTCCAGTGCAGACAGAAGCCTGGAACCTCCATGAAACTTGGCTGGAAATGTTTGGATGTGGTGCCACCAGACCCGGAGGGGGGTGTGTGGGGAGGGTGTGAGGGGTCCCTAACCTACATGCCCATCATTTCCCACACCTCTGACCTTTTGGGGCACCTGTAACTCAGTCCACGTGGTCCCCCAGGCTGGCGGCGGGCAAAGCTGACCTCCGGCCCTGGTTTTGTTTGGCTTTGGCAGGGATGCGTTGGAGAGAGACTCTGGAGAAGACAGTGCGGGTGTAGAGCGGCTGGCTTAAGTGCCCACGTCCTCCTCGTCCCAAGTTTTCCGGGAGCTGCCCCGTGCTTTGGCTTTTCCTGGCCAACATTTGAAAGGCTCTGCTTCCCTCTCGTGGCGCAGCTCGGGAATGGGTTTTTTAAAATGAAAAAGTAGCTTGACAAACCGTTTTAGACATCTTAGCGGGTTTTTTTGACGTTGCTACCCAAAGCCACTTCGGTAGCCTACTTGTACCGTGCCTTTCTCAAGGTTTAACCCTGTTGTGCCCAGGCTGCTCCCTCATTCCCAGTGCTGCAATGCAGGCAGCAAACATCATCATCACCTGGTGCAAGGAGAAGGTTCTGATCTTCATCTGACTGACCTAGCAAGAAAGCAATGGGCTCTGAGGGTTTTTCAGGTGGAAGTGCTGCTCAGGAGTTAAGCTTCTAGAAGGTGAAGGCAAAACCTGAGGAGGTTGTCTTGAGATTTTGAGCGCACAAAGGACGTGGTTGTGAATTGAGGATTGACAGCTCTGGAGTGTGAAACCATCTGCTCTTTGTGCTTGAATATCAGTGTGAAACTAGCTGCTAGTGTGTGTAGATGTCCCCTTTAATCGGCTGCAATCTGCCTGGGGAGCCAGGCTGGTGGGTTTTCTTTCACACCAGGAAGTGACTGAAGAGGAATCCAGTGAAACCCAAGCTAGCAACGCTTGTCAGTGTGGAGAAGCATCATTAATCCTGGTCTCTGACCACTGGCATCTGTCTTTCAGCTTCCTGCTCTCTCTGGCTGTCCGAGGCTCAGACTGAATTTAAGAGGGTGGCTGAAGAGAACGTGACTTTGCCCTGCCACCACCGCCTGGGCCTCCTGGAGCAAGGGAGCCTGGACATCGAGTGGCTGCTGCACATCTCCGAAACGGTGCAGAAAGCGGTAGGTTCAGTCATGGCCGAGCATCTGTGGAGAGAACTCTTAGTCTGTGCTGAGGTCAACAGCAGCTCTTGATTTAAAGAGGCTTCTCAGATGATCTCCTTGAGTTAATGCTAACGAAGTAAAGGGTGTTTAGAAACCTGCAGCTGATTGATTGGGAGGTCTGTGGTGTTCCAGAGTTACCTGATGTTCCTGCCTGCAACAGGCTGTGCTGCAAGCACACTTTCTTTAATGCTGTTACATAATCAGTCGTCACTGTATAAACCTCAGATTCGCCCTTCAGGTTCTCAGAAGTGACCTTGGATCTCACAGGCCACTTTGGAAACCCAGGTTTTGGGAAAAACTGCAGTAGTTTAGTACTTAGAAAAAGCAGGTCTGCAGCAACTTCAATGAGGTAGCTGAAGGAAAGCTGGCTTGCTTGTATTACAGCATAAGCTGATGCCAACTTTAGCACTAGCACAAACATTCCAGTATAAATCTCTGCCACGAACATAGTTTGTGTATCAGGTCCAGACTCGCAGTCCAGGTTTGCTTTTCCACTCTGCCACAGCCTTCCCCTGTGACCTTTGGCAAGTCACTTAACCAGGCAGAACTTGGCCTGCAGTTCTGGAGAATGCTTTAATCTCTGGCTCTGTGTGAAAGTAAAATTATCAGTGGCTGATCTGTGCCTTATCTGTGCTCCTCAGGTGATCACTTACTCCGGAGGCCGTGTTTATGACGACCTGAATGAGGAACAGAAAGGGCGTGTTTCCTTCACATCCAACTTCCTTGCTGGAGATGCATCCTTACAGATCACATCCCTGCAGTCCAGCGATGCAGGGAAGTACATATGTAAGGTTAAAAACGCTGGGCAGTACGAGTGGGCTCGCATCACCCTGAAGGTTGTAGGTAAGGTCATTTGATTGTTCCCCCAAAGGAAAACAAACTGAAATGGCTAGATTCTTATGGCTTCCTGCAGAGAGATTTATTTCAGCAGGGTATACACACAGGCATCTCACGATCAGGTTTCCCTATCCGACTCTATATCTGCCTTTGCCCTTTTTTGGCGAAGGACAGGTGACAGGAAGAGCCTAAAGGATCATTCTGAGGTCAGGACGATCACCTGCAAAATCATATGAACTGCTATTTCCAAATTATCTCTATGATCTCATCACACAAACTGGGCTGATACTCTAGCCTAGCTGGCGATCACTCTGTCCAGATGTCCTTCTGAGGACTCTGGGTTCATGTCCCAGGACCCCAAACTGATCTAAGATCGTAGAGGTGACAAATAAGCTGCCAGGGTTAGGATTTCTCTTCCCTGGTTTCTGTCTGTTGGGTGGCTTTTGGCCCATAGCCTGTCATCCCATGGCTAAGTGCTGGGGCCTGCCGGATGCTGCGGGGAGAAGGAAGAAATGGAGAAGTAGGGGGAGGGAAGGGATGTTCTCCAAATAGCACCTAGAAGAGGAACACAGTGGTGAGGCTCTACTGATGCAAGTGTCCGTGAGGCAAGCTGCACCAGAGTATTGTATCAGGTTGTTTTTATGCCTGGGCCAGCCAGCTCCACTTCTCAAGACTATGAAGTTGCACAGGGTTGTAGCTAAAGTCCTCTAACAAACATTGCTGGTGTCATTCCATAATGCAGTCCAGGGAAAGCAGCTCTTGGATGCTGCTTAAATCACATACTTGCCCCAAGAAAGGTTTTTCCACTGAGAAAGCTGCATCTGCATGACCAGTCTTCTGTTTCCTCTAGAAAAACCTTCCAAGCCCAAGTGCTGGCTGGAAGGGGAGCTCTTGGAAGGAAAGGAACTGTCCTTGCAGTGCCGGTCTGTCTCTGGCACTGCACCCATCTCCTACCGATGGCAGCGCATAAACGAGGAAGACGAGAGAGCTGAACACCTCCCGCCCACATCGAGAGTCAGTAAGTCAGGGCACTTCCTCATAGGGTTCTTGGTATGTTCCAAGCCAGATAACCACCCTAATGTGCACCCACTGTCACGTTGCCTGGCTTTTAAACGGGGTTTATTTGATGGTGGCATAGCAGGATGTCTTGCTACCGCAGCTGGATGTGGTGGTGAGCTCCACCCTGAACAAGGACGTGCAGGAGGACTTTGTGTGGTGTTCTGCTTAAGGCTGATAAATGATATTTTACGAGGCATCATCATTGGTTGTTCTTGAACCAATTTGATCTGGACTTCCAATGTGTCCTTGTGCATCCTTCTGGCTGTTAAAGCTTCCAAGTTTTTTTTTGATTCATCCCGGTGTTGTTCTTCCTGTTTCAGACATTTCTAATCCCGGGCAAGTCCTACTGAAGAATCTTACCCAGATGAGCACAGGGTTATACCAGTGCATTGCCACCAACGAGGCCGGACAGGAAAGCTGCGTAGTGCAGGTGACAGTGCAGCGTAAGTATTGGCACATCACTTGGGATTCGCACTGCCATGAGAGCTGCTTCCCAGCTGTCCCAGCTCTGGGCCACACCTTGGCCCTTTCCTATCTGAATCATACAAAGTAGTTAACATTTATGATGCTTAAGGTTTGCACAGCAGTCCTCTGCATAGCCTGAGGTGGTAGGTCCATTGTTTGGTCTTTTAGAAGTTCTGATTTTTGAGACCGACTAAGGAATTACAAGGTTAGAAGTCCCAGAGTCTCCAGCTATGAGGGTACTTCTGGCTGGGGGGATTGCATGGTATCCCTCTCCAGTACAAAATCTCCCTGTGGATAGTCTGGCAATCCAATTCCAAATCACTTATCTGTTGTGCTTCAGACAGTAAACTCTCCAAAGGCAGATGGAAAGGCTGACATGAAGCAATATCCGGGATGAAAAGCAACTTTTGACAAGGTTTGGGTTAAATCCAGGTGTAATAAGTTCTGTCCTGAGCACCAGAGATTGAAACCAATGTCCTACCTGATTAACCCCATCAAGGGTGGTGCCTGCCTTTGCATATGCACACAAGGAAGAGGGTGGAGTTCAGCGCCAGCACCCCAGGACAAATCCAAACAATGCAGTTCAGGGGGTTTTAGATGCAGATCTGCAGGACATCAGCAGGAGCTGGATGTGCTGTGATAAAAGGCTACTAATCCGTCTCTTCTGTGGAGATTCCAAGGCTTTGGAATGTTTCTGCCCAGCCAGGCCTGAAATAACTGGTATATAACTGGGAGGAAGAGAAACCTGTTCACCTGGGGCATGTGAAGTGAAAGCATCCAGGCAGCTTTTATGCCAATTGAAGTGAACTGGTTTAAAACCTCCCTGGCTTTGGTTCGCTAACCCCCCCACGGAGACAAGCCTTAAGGAAACACCGTTCAGCCAGACCCAGCCTAACTGCCCTGATCCAAAGCTGCTGCTGTGACAGGGCCCATGTACGCTGGGAAGCGGCTGCTCTTTAACTGTCGCTTCAGATGAAAAATGCCTACAGTTCAGTCTTCCTTTCCTCCTCCTCTACCCCCTGAGGTAACTCTTCCACCCTGCTGAATAGTTCATCCTGCAAGTGGATTGTAATCACTACAGAGTGAGTTGAGGTGGGGGAAAACCACCCTGGGGAAGCGCTGGCAGTTCAGGCACTCCTCTAGTGAACCGCTGGGAGCTTTGCCTTGCCTGGGGGTTGTCCTGTCTGCCGCAGTACTTTTCTGTGGTTCCACACTCTCAGGAGAGGGTTTTTCCTCCTCCTTTTGATTCAGGCCCACAGCTGGAGGCAGGGCACTTGGGATCCCACCCTGGTGCAGGGCAGGTGAGCTGTGAGCTGGGTTTAGAAACAATGCCTGAAGATAAACTGGTTCAACCTCTGTGCAGAGACACACCTACAGAAGCAGAGCAGTACATTCTGTTCTGGCTCATACCCCGTGCTACAAGTTGTAGGGTGGGCTAGAATCCAAGAGTATGCCAACTAACTCCTTTGTTTTCTGGACAATAGATGCTCAAAACATCGGCATGATCGCTGGAGCAGTCTGTGGGGTGGTGGTGGGCCTTGCCCTCCTCTTCCTGGTGGTGAGGCTGACAATAAGGAGGAAAGAAAAGAAGAGATATGAGGAGGAGGAGGCACCAAATGAAATCAGGTGATGCCTTTTATTTAATCCTTCACTGCCCAGCCTCCTTCCTTTCGGTTTCACACAGCTTTTCACTACAGTTTTAGGTCATCTTGGTATAACCGTCTTTAAACAGTGGCTCTGAAAAGCTCTCGCAGCCTCCCTGAAGTATCTCTGTTAAGTTTCTTGACTGTGACAACTCTTGTGAAGACTTCCCAGAAAATTAGATTGCTGAAAATATCTTCTCCCCCCTTCCCCCTGCAGATTAGCACACAACTCAAGAAAATGCTCACTCTCACCCTTGCAATGTCAGCATTTAATCCTCCCCAGTACCAAACTCAGCCTGCCTGTCCACTGCTGCTCTGAGAGCTTTCTTGGGTTTTTTTTTTGGGGGGGGGGGTTCTTTCAGTAGGTTGGTTGGTTTGGGTTTTTTTGTTGGTTTCTTTTATTTTCTTATTTTGTTGTTTTTTTTTTCAACTGCACCTTCTGTTGGGAAGGCTGCAAGGCAGGCAGGTCCTAACGGGCTGCCTTGAGCCTTTCCAACAACTGTGCTGCTGGATTTAGCTCTGGGTGAGAAATCCCCTGAGCTGCTGAGCAGCGTTGAGGAGCCTCACCCCAAGCTGCAGCACTGAGAGTGCTGATGCATGTTCTTTGAGCTCCCCTGTCCCACGCTGTGTGATGTGTGAGCTCTGCCACTTAAAACTCCCCTAAGCTGAGGGTGAAACTTCTCGGGAAGGAAAGTGCTGGAAAAAGGTATTTCCAGGAATGAGCTTTAGCTGCTCCAGCCCTTGAAGGAGTGCTGTGCCTCATTATGCTCTTGTGTCTGTTTGTAAGAGACTGCCTGCCCTCATATGACATCGATGCAGCATCACACATCCCTAATCCATTCAGCAGCTGATTGCTCTGCCTGCTGGTAAGGCTGCCATCAAGAAGGGAGTCTCTGCTGACTCCTCCTCTCTCCTTTTTCCTGTTCCCTTTGCTGTAGAGTCGTACATGCCTTTTTATTTTTAGCTCCGTCTTCAGCCTCTTGTTGTATCCCCTTTTTACGCACTACTGTCGCCTCTCCTCCTCTTCCTGTGCTGCTTTTGCTAACCACATTTCTTTCCCCACTAGAAGAACAGGTCTCAGCTCATCCTGAGTTAGGTCCTTAATCGTTAAGGAGTGGGGATTGCAGAGCAGACAGTTCTGCCAGCCCCTGACACTTGGCATCTGCTGCACAGGCCTCAAAGCTGCACACACAGAGCCAGGGTGTGCAGCACGTGCCCTAAATCCATAGCCCTGTGCAGCAAATGGGAGTTCAGCCCTTAACTTGGGACACCTTGGGCCCTGCTCATGCTGCTGGGTGTCCCAGCACTTTGCAGCTTCGATAAGCAGCTGATTATTGCCACAGCAGCTCGGTCTGGCAAAAGGCAGGAACACTTCTGTTCGCCTGGTATTTGAGCCCCTGTTGTCTGTTTGATTGCAGAGAAGATGCTGAGGCGCCCAAGGCCCACCTTGTCAAGCCCAGCTCCTCCTCCTCTGGTTCCAGGAGCTCGCGCTCAGGTTCCTCCTCAACCAGGTCGACAGCCAACAGTGCCTCTCGCAGCCAACGGACTTTGTCAACAGAAGCTACTCCCCACCTAACTCCTCCCCAGTACAGCCAGAGGGAGACGGGAGGAAAAGATGCTGAGCCAAAGAAAGTCGACTACAATAACCTGATGAAGATGGGAGCCACGTTGGTCATGGTGCCTGCCCAGAGCCGAGCCTTCCAGACCGTGTGACTGCTCACCAGGCTCCTGCTGTCCAGAAACACTTCACATACCACCAGCCACATAGGAATTGTTAGATTAGCCAGTTATCTTCCTGGTCAGCTTTAATCACCTGTGATTATTCACACCACAAGAAGCCCCCCCACTCAGCTCTTTCATACATCTTCCAGCACTGAGGTTCTTGATACGGAATTCTGTTGTTGAATGATATATCTGAGGGGAAAAGGAGCTGCCTTTAATTACCTTTTTTTTGGGGGGGAATAGATCACTGAGCATTTTAAAACTACAACAGTGAACTGCTGTAGAAATGAAATGAGGCTGAACCTCGGGATTTTCTGAAAGGGATCTACAGAGACATAGAATATAATAATCCCGAGAGGTTTCGTGGGGAGGGAGAAGTCTCTTGTGCTGGCTTTGGAGAACTTTCTCAAAGATGTGTTGTCCCACCTGAGGATGTTGAGGCAGACTCTCTGCTGAGGGCAGTCTGGCACCCAATGTCAAGGGAACCAACAGGCACTTTGCTGTTGCTGCATCCAGTCCTTCCAGGAAACACTTCTGGAAGCTGGAACCACAGTGGGAATGAAAGGATCTCTCAAAAAGGTCAAGAGATGCAGTCAACAGCATGTGTCTGAACAAACCTCTGTACTAGAGGACCCTTCATGTGAAGGGAATGGAGGTGCTTTAATTGCCACAATGAACTTCATGATGGACCCAGAGAGAGACAGCTGGGAGCCTGACTGTGCTTTAATGGACAGTGCTGTAGAGCTGCGGCAACTCCCTGGGAGTGTTGGTATCTGTGGCAAATGAGCCTTAGTGTCATGAGAACTGGGCCCTGAGCCTGGTACCTGAGGTGGTACCTCGAACTGGTGCCACCAATCTACCAAAAAGCCCGGGTGAAGTGTTTGGAAGATCTCTCTGCTCTTGCCAGGTTGTGGATTCACCGGCTGTGGGGTGGGCCCTGCTGCAGAAGCCTTATGGAGAGCTCTTCTGAGACGTGAGCAAGCAGCATTCAGCTGTCCAGGTAAGGCTGCAGCAGAGCAGCCAGTGAGGAAAATACACCAGGGATGGGGAAACAAGCACAACGCTGCTCCTGTGGGATGGTACCTGTGTGCAGCGTCCCGTTGATACACCCGATGCTGCTGTTGAGGCTTAAACCTCAGCACAGCTCTAAAAGAAACCGCAGGAACCATGGAAATATCTGTTCTGGTTATAAATCAGCCAGGATAAGCGTTTCCAAGGGGTATGAGGTTTTATGCTTGGAGTTGAAGGCTGATAGGAACTGGCGGGAGGTGGGGACAGGTTTCCTCTGGAGGCAGATCTGTCATTTATATTTTTCTGTGAAGGACTTGGTGCTGACTGTTGCCATACACAAGACACAGAGCTTGTAGGTTCTAGATTCCTGTATTCCTGGACTGGTAATTTTCTGTTTTAGAGTATGAGGGCTTTGGTGGGTTTGGTTGGAGAAAACCTTCCCTCCCCCAAATGGTAAAAAACCAACCAATTTGTGGAATGAGTCTATGGGAGATGGGTCAGCACAGAAGAACCACAAACCTATAGTTCTTACACTCCAGGGCCTGTCATTAATCTCCTGTTCTGACTGAGACCCAGAATTCTAGCTTCTTTGCCAGAGATCTCAGGCAATCTGATCAAAGCCAGACCCTGCCTGGGCCACTTTCTGACAGGAACTAGGTTTCAAAGTTGCCCTAAGCTACTGGAGAACTTCTGTTCCTAGGAGCAGCCACCCATTTTCATCATGGGTACCAAAATTTCCCTTGCTCCCTGTACCCCAGAGCCAACCCAGCTACCTGTGGCCAGTCTAAGTACTGAGTCTCGGATGCAAAGAGGAGACATATGGTATGGGGTGTCTGATGAGCTTGGACTTTCCAACAACTCCTGGCTGTGGGCACTGTCCCCTTTTCCCTGGGTGCCCCAGAGGTGTGCTCCTGGAGCAGCTGTGCGTGGGTGGGCTGGGCAGTGGCTCTCACTGCTCAGGAGCAGCAGCAGGGTCTGGGGTTCTGTTGCGGTGGCTCTTTTTGTGGACCCCAAGAGGGCTCAGGAGAGCGAAAGCGCTTACGAGGTGCCTCCAAGCAGAGCTGCTCCAGTAGTTTGTGGCTTGTTACTGTGCTTAGTGTGACCTGTGTTGTGCCCAAGGATCCTCACTGTGTGCCTGTGAGCCCAGGAGTGCTTCTCCCAGTGAGGAATACAGGCCCGAGCAGCCGGAAGTGTGTTCCCGCAAAGCAAGGTAACCGTTGGGCCGGCTGAGCACTGGCTGCCATCCCAGCACTGTGGTTACCTCTGAGTCACAGGCTGGGCTCCCAATTAACGAGGAGGAGGGTGCTCTGCCTCCAGCCCAGAGGCCACTTGCTGCTGGCTAGGAGAATCATGCTGGCCTGCTCCAGGCAGTGTCTTTCCTGGAGGAAGAGGCTGCAGGGCAGGCCCACCCCAGCAGCCCACTCCTGGCCTCCAGCTCTCCTGGAGAAGTCAAGTCACTCCTTGTGTGATGAGCAGACCAGGACACCCCCAGTGTCACAAAAAGCCCCGTGGTCTCCTCCCTCCATGGAACAAAGACTCAAAGATCTGCAGGCACTGTGGCGATTTCAGATCACTGTGTCTGAAACACTGTGGTGCGCTCTGGGCCTCAAAGGTGAACGTGAAGTCACACCTGGGCTTCACTGCCCAAAACAGCCCAAAGGGACCTGGTTGTTACCCAAAGGAGGTAACACCACAGCAAACATTTCAAAGGGATGCTTTCTGAGCTCCAGGCCATGCTGTCAGGGGTTGCACAAGGGAAGTGAATGAACCCTAAGCCAAACTGTGTTGTAAAATAGTGTACTTAAAGCATTTACTGTCCTAGACCAGTTATTACTCGTGTGATTAAATGCATACAATGCCACGTAGCTTGCTTTTGCTTCTCAGCAGCTAAACTAAGCTTCTATCTCTTCTCCCTGCTCTAACTGGTGTACTTGTACTGTGTCTGAACAACTCAGAGGAAAGCAAATATTTATTATTGATTCCTTTGAATCGATGACTTAATAATATTTTTTTTTTTGGTTGGGTTGTTTTATAAATAAACGTGCTGCAGCTGAGTGCTGCAGCTCAACTAAACTTGCACTAATGCTCTGTCTCCTGTGGTAAGATGTGTTGCAAGCTGTCAGGCTGAATCCAAGGGGGGAAAAAAAAAGAGGTATGGAGTCAAAAATAGCATTTTTAAGCCCACAAGGCCTACGTGCAGGGTTGTGCTGTAAGTATGGTGGAAGCTGGTCTCTTTCCTGGGTCTTCTTTCCTGTCTGAATTCACTGACATGGGATGAAATGCATGAAACCTGGGGTGCACTGAATTAAATGGGTGTTTTGGCTCCCACACAGCTATTTCACCTGAGGTATTTTGGCTGCGGGTGTAGGTGCTTCAGGCTAACACAGTGAATAAGCCTGTGCAGACACGGCAGAGATACAGGCCTCTGGTGCTGTGTCACTCCTGCACCTGTGACCCGCGCCCCGAAACACCCCAGTGCAGTTCAGAGCTGGGAAACCTTGAACAACTAGTTGTGTTCAGGCACTTTTTAGATCATTTCTGCAGATAAACATCTTGAACTGGCCAGAAGGAATCTCTGGTCAGGGAGATGGAGGTAGAATTTAGGGTAAGGAAAGACGACTCTGGGTGCTGCCTGTTGCCTCCCTCTCGCAGTGGTTCAGGCTTCCTTCCCTGGGGCAGTTTTGCGTAGGGGTCTCCCAGGATCAGCAATCTTCTCTACAGGAATCTGGGAGGAAAAATTGCAACATTAAGGAGGCAGGATTTGAAACAACACACAGTGATGACACCGTGGCCTTGGGGGTGCGTCCTCCTGTCTCTCCCTGATGTGGGAGGAAACACTGTTGCTGGCTCACTCTGGTGCTGATGACATCCCCAATCCTGGTTAGGCGATGGCATATTTTGGGAAGAGTTGTGCAATCGTGTGCCTTTTGTATGGTATCGGGAATTTGGGGTTATTTGTAGCCAGGCTCAGCCCCGATAAACCGAAGGGGGAGAGCTGCCTTGGAAAGGCACCAGACCCATGGTGTGTGGCTGCTGGTGCTGTGAACAGGAAGCCTGCCTCTGATAATCTCCAATCCTGCTGTGAGTGCTTGAGGAAGTGGCAGTGCTTGATCTTTATGCTAAATGAGCTTCCCAATACAATGTTGAAACTCATCATTTATTACCCAGTTTCCCCCCCACCCCCGATGAGCAGAGTACTTGCTAGTGTCCAGCCTCCCAGGCATTAGTTCTTCTGACACACAGCAAATGAGCTTACTTCAGCCCAGCCCCTGAACAGCATTTGATTTTTAAGGTTGGGAGACACTTGCCAAGCTGCCCTCCTCCCTGCTCTGACTCACTGCTGGTTCAGGCTGCCCTTGCTCGCTCTCAGCCTGCTGTGGTGCTGCAGCACACTGAAGTGTCACCATTTAATTTCAAGGCACAGGTCCTGCTATTCTTAGGCCCTACTGAAATTCTGCCCGTGATTTAAAAAAAAAAACCCAAACCCAAACCATGAAACAAACAAAACAGCAAGCCAAAGCAAAGATATGAAGTGCAGGCAACCCCTGGCTAGCAGTGTGGCTTCTGAGACACAGAGCATGGGGTTTTCAGGGAGCAAATGAGCAGCACATGCCTTCTGAGAAGCATCCCCTGCTGCACAGGCCATACCTGGTGATCGTTTGTACTGACCCCCTTTAGTAGCATAGGAGTGACAGCCACGCAGTGAGGCAGAGCCCCTTACCCTTTCCTGCTGCACTGCCTGTCTCTCCCCTCACTGGCCCCAGTTCTGACTCCAAGTGACCCCTTTGGTCCCGGTTCAGGTCCCAGCACTGTGCCTGGCAGAACAAGGGCTGGGCGAGAGCCGCAGGCTGGTGCCCAACACGAGCCATGTGCTGTGGCACAGGCAGGGAGCCTGCAGCGGGTGCCAGGAGGGGGCCTCTCCAGCCTGCCCCGAGCGTGTGCTGCGGGCCTTCCCGTGCGGCTCCTGCAGCATCACTGGCTCGGGAAAGACCTTTAACACCACCGAGTCCAAGCGCTCCTGCCCTGTGCTAACCCACATCCCGGGACACCTCCTCAAGGCGCCGGGGAGCGCGGGGGGTGGGAGGGCAGGGCGGTGAGGCCGGGGCAGCGCACGGTGACGGACGCACGGAGGTAACGAGCCGTCACCGCCCGTGGGGAACCCGAGCGATGCTCTCTTCCTCCCGGCCGGCTCCCATCCGCCTGCCGCCCACCTTCCCCCCGCCGCCATCTTGGTCCGCCATCTTGGGCCCCCCCCGACCCCCTTCTATGTAAATGAGCCCGCCGGCGCCGCGACCTAATTGGCCACTCCCGCCTCACGGCGGCCTCCCCGCCTCCCGCCAAATATGCAAACGAGCCCCCCTCCGCCGCGTTGCGATTGGCTGCCGCTCGCTCCCCAGCGCTCTTTTCCTGCCCCCGACCCCTCTTTCTGCCCACGCTCGCCGGTGTCGTCACCGGCATGCGGTGGCCGGAGGGCTCTCATTGGCTCCCGCGCAGGCGAAGCCCCGCCCCCCCCCGCGGGCGGGGAACGATCGTTGCGGAGCGGTGGGCGGTTGGGGTGGGGGAGCGGGGAAAGCGCATGAAGGTTCGAGAATACCGGCCGGGCCGGCGGGCACGCCCCCTTCCTGCGCACGTCACGAAGGGTGCGGGTTCCGGCGGGCGGCCATTGGCTGGAGGGGCGGCGGCAGAGGCGAGCGGATTGGCTGGGGCAGCGAGAAGAGGCGGGCGCTTCTGGAAGGTTCTGCGGCGGTATTTAAAGGCGGCGGGGCGGGCGCGGAGCGGTCTCATTGAGCAGCGGCTGCCCGGCTTCTTTCTCTGTGCGCCTCAGGACCGGCCAGCGCCGCACAGGTAACGGGGCCTGCCCCCGGCGGGGCGGGCAGGCGGGGTGGGGGGAGGCAGGGAGTGGGGTGGGGGGAGGCAGGAGGGACTTGGGGGGGCCTTTTTCGGGAGTGGTCGGCGCGGCGCGGGGGGGGCCGGGATCTAGAGATCCCTGTGTCGCTGCGGCGGCGTTTCCATGCCCCGGGCGCGGCTGCTGGGGGCGGCCTGGGGGGCTGGCGGCGGTTTCGCCCCTTAGTGAGGCCTTGGGGCGGGTGTTTCCTGCCCGTTGCGAAGCGGTGGGGACGGCGGTGTAGGTAGAAGGGAGAGGCTTAGCGGCCATGTTCGCCCAGCGGGAACGCTCGGAGCGAGCGGGTGGGGGGGGGGAAGGGGGGGGGGAGGCGGAGCCGCGCTACTGGGACCGGCGGGCTTGGGGGGCCCGGGGGTGAGGGGTGGGTAGAGGTGGGCTTGTGGAGCCACCGGTTCTTGATCGGGGGGGCCCGAGGGCTGGGCGGGGGGCAGCCGGGGGCGTTAGTGGCGCGTTGCTGCCGCAGTGGGGCTGGGGCCGTGCCAGGCCATTTATCCCGCCGCAAGCTCGGCCCACGCCGCCCGGCGACTCCATCTCCCGGCGGCCCCGGGAGCTCCGCTTCCGGCCACGTGGGGCGCGGTGCACGGTGGGACCGGGGGGTCCCGGCCACGTGCTGCCCCGCGGGGGGGGGAAGGGGGGGCGGGACTTTGTACATTGCTCCGGCGCTGGGAGCAGCAGCGGGTCGGGCAGCGCCGCATTCTTCACGTTCCCTCTTGTGTTCTCCAGGCAAGATGTCGAAGGGACCAGCTGTCGGAATCGATCTTGGCACCACCTATTCCTGTGTTGGCGTGTTCCAGCACGGGAAGGTGGAAATCATCGCCAATGATCAGGGAAACCGGACCACGCCGAGCTACGTCGCCTTCACAGACACAGAGAGGTTGATCGGTGATGCCGCGAAGAACCAAGTTGCCATGAATCCAACCAATACAGTTTTCGGTAAGGCTGGGGAGAGTCCAACTCTTTGTGTGTAGAATCACTAGTTTGAAAAATCGCCTTGAGATCGAGTCCAACTGTACATGTTCTCTACTAAACCATATCCCTGAGCACCTTCTCTACTCATCTTTTCAACCACTTCCTTAGTTCCAGTGTTCGATAACCCCTTCAGTTAATTTTTCTGTGATCTGAACCTGCCGTGGTGCAGCTTGAACTTAATCCCCCTTGTCCTGAACCCAGTATTGGTGCAGCCTCACCAGTGCCAAGTACAGGGGCACTATCACTTACCTAAACCTGCTGGCCACGCTGTTTCTGATACATGCCAATATGCCATTAACTTTTTGGCCACATGGGCACACTGCTTGCTCATATTCAGTCTGCAGTCACCCAACACCCCCATGTTGTTTCTCAGCCAGGCAGCTGTCTAGCCACTCTGAAGATGCAGATGTTTCCTGGCTATAAAAATTAGCAGCTAATGGCTGGGTTAAAGTTACCCTTAAAACATTTAAGCTCATCACTACTTTGGTGTGACACAACTGCATTGCTAATTAAGTTTGTATTATCCTCTGGGAAAGCGTATGGCTTGCAGGTAAAACCTTGGCTTGCTCCAGGCTGTTCCCAGCAGTTAGTATGTAAGTGGCCTGGACTAAGTGTCTCTGCCTAATTCCTGGGCTGCCCTGTGGTGTAGCACTGCTCATGCCTTTGTGCCTGAGACATAAGGCGTGTGCCTGCAGCAGGCTCTTGGCAAGGCAGCAGTTCCAGGTTAAGCATAGTGTTCCAGGCTTTTCTGCTTTGCTTTTAGGGGGAACTTAATGGCTCTTGTGAAGGAGTGTGTTCAGTGTGGCCCTCTGTTCTTTCCCAGATGCAAAACGGTTGATTGGGCGTAGGTTCGATGATTCTGTTGTCCAGTCTGATATGAAGCACTGGCCTTTCACTGTGGTGAATGATGCTGGCAGACCAAAAGTCCAGGTGGAGTACAAAGGAGAGACAAAGAGCTTCTACCCAGAAGAAATTTCATCCATGGTTTTAACCAAAATGAAGGAAATTGCAGAAGCATATCTTGGGAAGGTGAGGCTGGGGATTTCCCTGGAGCGTAATTACCCACATGTATGGGCTTGCTCTGTTAACACACACAACTGATGGGTTTTTCTTTCTGTTTTCTTTTCAGACTGTTACTAATGCTGTAGTGACTGTACCAGCCTATTTCAATGACTCTCAGCGCCAGGCAACAAAAGATGCTGGAACCATTGCAGGGCTCAATGTGCTGCGAATTATCAATGAGCCGACAGCTGCTGCGATAGCCTATGGTCTGGACAAAAAGGTACAGTGTGTCTCATGCCCAGAGGTGCTGGGGTGGGGTAGCAGTGGAAGGTGAACTGTGTTGCTGAAATGTCTCTTCTTCCAGGTCGGTGCTGAAAGGAACGTTCTTATCTTCGACCTGGGTGGTGGCACCTTCGATGTGTCGATTCTCACTATTGAAGACGGCATCTTTGAGGTGAAATCCACTGCAGGTGACACTCACTTGGGTGGGGAAGACTTCGACAACCGCATGGTCAACCACTTCATCGCTGAGTTCAAGCGCAAGCACAAGAAGGACATCAGTGAGAACAAGCGAGCGGTCCGGCGCCTCCGCACTGCCTGCGAGCGTGCCAAGCGCACCCTGTCCTCCAGCACCCAGGCCAGCATTGAGATTGATTCTCTCTATGAGGGGATCGACTTCTACACGTCCATCACCAGAGCTCGCTTCGAAGAGCTGAACGCCGACCTGTTCCGCGGCACCCTGGACCCCGTGGAAAAGGCCCTGCGGGATGCCAAGCTGGACAAATCGCAGATCCACGACATCGTGCTGGTGGGTGGCTCCACCCGCATCCCGAAGATCCAGAAGCTGCTGCAGGATTTCTTCAACGGCAAGGAGCTCAACAAGAGCATCAACCCCGATGAGGCCGTGGCGTACGGTGCAGGTAAGGAATGGTGACTGTTGGGTGGTGGTTGCAAGCCCTGTGCTCTGAGCTCAAGTCTCAGTGCTGGTATAAAGCCTTGGGTCTTTCCAAGCTTTTCAAAGCTGTAAGAAGCTAATTTTAACTTGCTATGATAAATTTGGATTCCAAAGCTACTGATAGCTTCCACCATAAGTCTACTAATGATGACTAATAATTAGTCTTGGGTGTCTGAGCAAGCCATGTGCTTAAGTGTGGTGAGCAGTGTGTCTCACCGGGCTCTGTATGTTGCTTCTTCCCCCTCCAGCTGTTCAGGCTGCTATTCTGTCTGGAGACAAGTCTGAGAACGTGCAGGATCTGCTGCTGCTGGATGTGACTCCCCTGTCTCTGGGCATTGAGACTGCTGGAGGTGTCATGACAGTCCTCATCAAGCGGAACACCACCATCCCCACCAAGCAGACGCAGACGTTCACCACTTACTCTGACAACCAGCCTGGTGTGCTGATCCAGGTACGTGCTGTGCTGGGGTGTGCAGGAAGCAAATCCAAGGCCAGAGGAGTTGGTAGGGGCTCAGTGCTGGCAAGTGAAATGCCTGGTTGCTGTGATGAAAGTGATTCCAAAGCCATTCGTAGTTTCCACCAGAAGTCGAAAGACTCGTGTTGGTTCAAGTACCTTCCTTGGATGTCTGAGCGACCAAGTCCCTTTAGGATGATACCCCATGATGACTTAATAATACCTGATCAAGCATAAATGACTTAATTTGCTGGTCTTTCTTCCTAGGTGTACGAAGGAGAGCGTGCTATGACTAAGGACAACAACTTGCTGGGCAAGTTTGAGTTGACAGGTATTCCCCCTGCTCCCAGAGGTGTACCTCAGATTGAAGTAACCTTTGATATTGATGCCAATGGCATCCTGAACGTGTCTGCTGTGGATAAGAGCACTGGCAAGGAGAACAAGATCACAATAACAAATGACAAGGGTAAGTGTCTGGGTTCTTTGCCTGGGGTGGAGTTGAAGTCCCTAAGTTATGAAGCTGGATGGGGCTGTGGGACAGCTCACCCAAGGGTAGCCAAAGGCATATGCCATCCCATAGGATGTGCCCAGGATCTAAGAGGAGCTGTCTGGGGGGAGGAGTTGGCACAAGGTGGCCTGTGGTGTGGATGCACCTTGATTGCAGCCACTCTGTTATTAGTGTAGGCACCCCTGAGGTTCTGTCAAGTGGTTTAAGAGGCTTACAGGCCTCCTGCCCCAAGGGGAGGTTCTGGGGTGGGGTGGGGTGCAAGTCCTCCCCTGAAAAGGGTGGGCTGGGAACACCCTGTGTGCAACTCTGCTGTGTTCTGCAGGCCGGCTGAGCAAGGAAGACATCGAGAGGATGGTTCAGGAAGCTGAGAAATACAAAGCTGAAGATGAGAAGCAGCGTGATAAGGTGTCATCTAAGAACTCCCTGGAGTCCTATGCATTCAACATGAAAGCTACTGTGGAAGATGAGAAGCTCCAGGGCAAGATCTCTGATGAGGACAAACAGAAAATCCTGGACAAATGCAATGAGATCATCAACTGGCTGGACAAGAATCAGGTATGTCACCTTGGTCAGAGCTGCTGCTGGTGCCTTGCTGAGCTGCAGATGCTCCATAGGTGGAGGAGAGCTGCTGGTTGCTGTGATGAAAGTGATTCCAAAGCCATTCGTAGTTTCCACCAGAAGTCGAAAGACTTGTGTTGGTCCAAGTACCTTCCTTGGATGTCTGAGCGACCACAGCTTGCAAGCCCCAGTAGCTTTTATTCCCCTGCATCTGGCTTGCAAGTATGATCTCTAAACCTCCTGTGAGCTCCTCTGGCTCCATCTAGTGATGGATACTTTAAGTGGGGTCGAGTAGGTCCTAAATAAGGCAGAAATCTAACCCCAGTGCAAGCCTGGCTAAAAACAGGCTGCTAATACCCATCAGCTTGGTGTGCCTGGGGCACATAAACTACATCCCCTTAGGGAGGGCAGCTGGCAATGAGCTTTTGTCTTGTTTTTCAGACTGCTGAGAAGGAGGAGTTTGAGCACCAGCAGAAAGAGCTGGAGAAGGTGTGCAACCCCATCATCACCAAGCTGTACCAGAGTGCTGGAGGAATGCCTGGTGGGATGCCTGGAGGATTCCCTGGGGGTGGAGCTCCTCCTTCTGGTGGAGCTTCTTCTGGACCAACCATCGAGGAGGTGGATTAAAGCCAGGGAGGAATGCATTCCACTAGCAGTTAGTGTTGGAGGACCCCTGGGTGGGGGTTAGAGTGAAGGACCCAAACCTGTAGGCACATCTGG
Organism: Gallinula chloropus; assembly: GCF_964237585.1. Taxonomy (NCBI): domain Eukaryota; kingdom Metazoa; phylum Chordata; class Aves; order Gruiformes; family Rallidae; genus Gallinula; species Gallinula chloropus. The sequence goes on along the minus strand of NC_140109.1, from coordinate 2,048,590 downwards.
GTATGTTTTGCCAGATTAAAACTCCATAACTGAGCTGCTGTAAAATAAACCATTTTCTGGGCATTTTCAATACTTGAACGTGTGTGCAGGAGGGAGATGAATGCCATTGCACTTTACAGTACTGTCAACAAGTGGAAATGCAATTCATGTCCTGAGGAATAAAAACTATTTAATGGGCATCACCCTGTGTCTGTGTTGGCTTCTTTCTGGGTCTGGAAGTAAAGCAGGAACACACTTGGCTGTAATCCCCTCTGAGCTGTGCAGGGCTAATGCCCTTTCCATGGTCATGAGAAGCTCTGGAAGCTGCTTAGACTGTTGTGTGTTTGGTAATAAAGGTAAGTCTGGTCTTAAAGTGGAAACCACCAGCTTGTTGCTTTTAATAGGATCTCTGCCTCTCCTATCCTGGATTAAGTTCAGTGTTTGACCCCTTCCCTCTTGAAGCCTCAAAAAGCTGGAATCGGAACTGATTGCCTTGGTGGCTGAAGCAGGTAATTTACCAGTGCTGGGCACAGCATCTCCCCTGTGTGGGCAGCTTAAAGCCCAAGTGCTCATTATCATATAGATGTGATTTACATCTATTTCTAGAGAAGGGCAGGGTTATGCAAATAGAGTTCCAGGAGCTTATATAAACTCCTCCCAGCTGGAGTGTGCTCAGTCACACGGGTTCTTCTGGTGGTCTTCAGCCCTGAAGGCTGGATGCCTTCCACTCGGTGAGCTCTTCTCTTTCTGCAGCTGCTCTTCATGGTTTTCTCTGGTCTCAAAGCCCCATTCTTGCACAGAGGTAGGAGTCCCTTTAGCTGAGAACTTTAGGCACTGATCTCGTAATTGGTTGTTGGTCTCATTTATTCCTTCCCTATCTGTGCTGTCTTTATTTTCAAGGCTGTTCCACTGTTAAAGGTGAATTTTATAGCTGCTCCGGCAAAATGGCTCCAAGTGGAGCTACACTCCCCTCACATACAAACCATGCCTATATCTTCTGTTCTCCTTGTAGTAAAGATGTACTGAGTATGATGTGTATCATTCAGGTACTCTACTGAAAGTGTTCCTAGTGCACAGCCTGACCTGGCCCCTGGTGCAGCTTTCAGCCTCCTTCTGTGCCTCCTTCATGTTCCCTCACTGAGTCACCCCTTTTCTCCAAACCAGCACACCTGCAGTGCCCAGCTGCTTGCTGCAAGCTGTGTCCTCCAGCCCCTTCAGAGTGTCTTGCCCTTGCTGCTTCCCAGCACCTTCACATCTCTTCTAACCCAGGGGGTCAGACAGCACTTGAAGCAGGGTCACACTGATGCTAAATTCATCAGGACAGACCCTTGGTGTTGCTGTGTGATGCCCTGTGGGACATGGTTTGCTCCGTTGGGACACGCTGCTGGCTCACCCAGACCCTGCCACCAACCAGGTCCCCAGTCCCCCCTCTGCAGGGCTGCTCCCCACCACTCCTCTCCCAGGTTACACTCATGCCCAGGGTTACTCCATCCCCGGTGCAGAATCCAGCACTTGGACTTGCTCAACTTCATGCTGTTATTGATTGCCCAGTGCTCCAAGCTCTGCAGATCCCTCTGCACGGCCTCCTGTCCCCCCAGAATCCCACACTGGTCCAGATACAGGCCAGGATGCTGCTGGCCACCTGAGTGCACTGCTGGCTCTCGTTCAGCTGGCTGGCAAGGTGCTTTTCTGCCAGGCTTTCCAGCCACTCTGCCCCAGCCTGGGGTTGTTATGACCAAAGTGCAGGACCCACCACTTGGCTTGGTTAAACCTTGTACGACTGGTCTCAGTCCATCAATCTGGCCAGACCCTTTTGCAGAGCCTTCCTGCCCCTGAGCAGAGGGACAGGCCCCTCCCACCCAGTTTGGGGTCACCTACAAACTGAGTGAGGGCGCGCTCCATCCCCACATCCAGATCGCCGACGGGCTGCGTCAGCAGGTGGCAGCCCGAGACCGGGGATGGCAGGGCGGCACTGAGAGGTTCGCATCCCCCCCACCCCATCCCAAAAGGATTAAACTAAAATTAAACGTTTATGGCATTGAACCCCGCCCGTGGCCGCGGGGGTGGTGGGGGGGAAGGGGATGGGGGTGCTTTCCTGGCAAGAGAGTGATTTCAGAGACATTGGCTGAGAGTAGTTTAGGGAGAGGGGCTTTGGCTGGTGTGGGTTTTACAGGGGAGCGTTCCTGGGGGCTGTGGGAGCTGCAGTTTATCTCCATCCAGCTTGCCAGGCTCGGCAGTGGCGGGAGGTCTATTGTGAGGAGGGTGGGCAAGCACAGGGATGGGCTGAGGGTCAGACTGTGGGGTGCTTGAGACCCAGATGGGGAGTGAGAAGTGCTGCTGCAGGAGGGCATGGGCAGCTTTTGTGAAGGGAATGAAAGAAAACTCATGGGGTTTGGCAGTCCTGGCGAGAAAGCAGCCTAGGAGGGGTGTGCAAAGGAGGGGAGGGGGCTTGGGGTAACATCTGCCTAATTCGAGATGTTCTTGAGCTCAGGTTCTTTCATTTTTAAACTTTATTTCTGGGTTTTTTCCCCCTTTTTTTTTCCATTGTTATGAGATTTGCATTTGGTATTTTTGTTCTCTCCTGCCACAAGTGTTTCCCAGTGAGGCACAGATTGGGTAATAGGCTGGAATGCCCCCCCAGCCCTCACTGGTGATGCTGGTGTCAAGGGCCAGCACCTGTGGGGCTGTGGTGTGCTGACCGTGCTGCTGCTGGGCTGCGAGACCAGAGGGAAAGAAACCACTCCAGGTAATGATTACACAACTTCTAATTTGTGTGTTTTCAGAGGCTCTTCCTTCCTCCCAAAGCTTGAGGTGGGCACTCAGCAGTATTTCTTTACCCATGAGCAAAATCTGTCTCTGTAGGGACACGCCAGGAGCAGCATCGCTGTGCCTGACAGCGGTGGGGGAGTTCTGCAGGAGGCAAACTCCCTGTTCAAGCCCCCAGCTTTCCCAACCACTGAGTTTCAGAGTTGAGCAGTTCTGGCAATGGTGTGATCCCAGGCCCCTCGACCCCCCGTTACAGCTGTTTCTCTCTTTTTGGTAAGATGTCCCCAGTTTTTTCCCTGGTTGTAAGGGCTGGGACGGAGCTGGCTATGGGAATCACCTCCTCAGGTTGCTGCCTGCTCAGGAGGGGCACAGGGAATTACCTTCCACGGCTTCTTGGAGAGGCAGGCGTCATTGAAAGGCAGTTTGTTTGGGTTAGACACTTTGGTTTTGCAAGTAAACCCAGGTGTATATTGTCTGCGGTAGCTCTAAGGGTAATTAACCGAGCTGTGCTTCACTTGCCTACCTCAGCAGAGAGGGAACTCCCTCACCCCCCACCCCATCCCTTGCAGAGCTGCTGTTACCTCCCAAACCAGGCTTAGGAGAGAGAGGGGAAAAACAAAAGAGAGAGACAGAATGATAAAAACACCTCGGGAAAAGTGAGAACCGGGCGATCAGAGGCAGCAGCTGGCTGTGAGGGAAGGGTAGGAGTCGGGGCTGTGCTCTGCAGTGCGATGCAGAGGGGCTTGCTGCAGAGGCAGGGTGCAGCTGGAGCAGGAGCCCGAGCAGCCGGCTGGCTGCGGCGCCTCGGCACTTGGCTCCTCTGCCTGGTCAAGTGCCTGTTTTTCCATCACACGATTGACTCCGTGGCTGTTTTGTTCGGGCTGAAAGACCGGGAGCGCTTGCTGGAGGAGGTAGTCAATGCAGAGGTCCTGGGGCCTTGAAAAAGCAAGGATTAATAGGCTTGTGTGGAATAAAGGCTGCTGCTGGCAGCCAGGATGCAAAGCTGCTTCGGGGTGCCTGGCTGGGAAGCGGGGTCATGGTCCCAGGGTGCATGAGTAGTTTGGTCCTGCAGTGCAGTCAGTGCCTCTGGCTCTGAAGTTCTCTGGCAGTAATGGAGGAAACAACCTGTGGGATGCAAAGGCCACCGTGTTATGGGCTCATTTATGAGCCTCAACAGAAGATATAGCAAACCTCTGGGCACACCTGCTCATGTATTGGGGGGACTCTGGCACTTAGAAGCAGCAGTGGAGCATCCAAGCCTGGTCTCTGGGAGCAAGGCAGAGATCGGTGCTCGTTGCCACCCTGGTACTCTCGGCTGAGTGAGCTGGGACCATTCAGCCTAGAGAAAAGAAGACTAAGGGGGGACCTTATTAATGTTTATAAATATCTTAAGTATGGGGTGCAGGGGGAAATGGGCAGCCCCTTTTCAGTGTCTGTGGGGACAGGACAAGGGGCAATGGCTGCAAGTTGGAGCACAGGAAGTTCCACACCAACATGGGGAAGAACTTTTCCCCAGTGAGGGTGAGGACAGGCTGCCCAGCGGGGGTGGAGTCTCCTTCTCTGGAGAGATTCCAGCCCCGTCTGGACGCCGACCTGTGCAATATGACCTGGGGAGCTGCTTTGGCAGGGGGGTTGGACCTGATGATCTCTGGACGTGCCTTCCAACCCCTATGATTCTGATTTATTCCCAGCACTGCCTCCAGCTAGCAGACAGGTGTGCACCAGGGAGCCCTCTGCTCAGCCCTCCTCCCCTCCTGCTCCTTCTGCTCTTCTCCTGCTATCCCACCTCCTCATCCCTCCCTTTTCCTGTCAATTTCCCCAACGCCGCCTAATTCCATTATTCGGAATGATTTCCCAGCGGGGAGGGGTAAGGGGGGGAGGGAAAGGGGGGGCAGTTTATTTCTGTCATCAAATCTCTGATGAAATCTTTAGACATGAAATATTTAGCCCGATCCCAGCGAACCGCACATCGTGTTAACGTGTCACGAGCTGCCCGGAGACAGCATTAGGCTGTGATTTGAAAGCGAGTGAAGTGATGAAGCCATGCGCAGTGCTCCTGTCAGCCTGCGTTAATGCAGCTGCAGCCGGGGCCGCTCGCTGGTGGCCAATCGACTCCCACTAATAGTATGGCGGGAGGGTGGCGAAATTGGGGGTGATGCAGAAAATAAAGCATATTGACCGGGCGACTGCGGGGCCTCAGTGGCCTTTAATCTATTATTGCCCTTGATGGGGATGTTTTAATGCAACTTTACTGTCAGCCGCATTTATAGTCGCACGCTCTGCCTGCTGGGGAGCGCTGTGAAAATGGCAGAACTCGGATCATGCTGTTGCTTAGAGCTCATAGTTATTGATCGTGGCCGGGCTCAGGAGTCTGGGTTATAATTATTTCATTAAACCATTTAATGGTTATCAAATATGAACCCTTCTACCGCTCCATTTAGGAAATGCAGCGGGCTTTAAGTTTTATTGCTAATCCATGTTGATCTTATTTTTCCCTAAATCGCCCGATGCTCCCAAGCGGCCGCCGTGTCCCTGCCAAGGCTTTTCTGAGCATCGATCCCGGGAGAGCCGCGCTCGGTGGCGCCGGCCTCTCGCCTGGTGAGGGGAGATGGGATTGTGTGTGAGTGAGCCCGCGTTAACAGGTCATCCCAAATAATAACTGGCTATCCTGGTCCTCTCTCTGGCTGGTTTTGCTGCCGTGGGGTCGCTCCCAGATTGTTGGTAGGGGAGCTGGAAACGCTAGAAAATCTGCTTTGTGCTGTCAGGGTGGAGAAAACATTCGAGTCTCTTTCTTTGTGGAAGACATCTCGTGCCTCAGTTTCCCCTCTCCCCCCCTGCCTCGGTTTCCCATTTGACCAGTGGAGTCACTTGTGTTTTTCCCCCACTCATTTAGGGATTAAGGGTGAGGAGGGCTGATCATTGCCAGCAAAATCCTCCCCTCACTCAAAGACAGGCTGTGAAGGAGGGAGGAAATTCCCCTTCCAAAGTGTTTTTTGTGGGAGGATGAAATGGGTTGTGTTCCTTTTCTCCAATACCCAGGGTATGGCTGCATCCCACTTGGTCCCACGTGTTTGAGGCAGCCTGCAAAGCTTGGTAGGCAAAGCACAGGCTGTCGCTGTGTCTCTGACACCGAGTGCTTCCCCCTCTCAGCACTGCAGCTCCGAGCCCCTTGTAGTGGTACAAGGGCATCACACGGGGATGTGGCAAAGCAAGGGGATTTGGGGGGGTGCTGGTGGTGCCAGAGCTGCTCCTGGCCCTCCTCCTGTGGGCTTTGGGCTTGCTTTTCTGTTCAAGTGGGCCCAGTCCTCCGAATTCCTCTTCATTTCACTTTCCCTCCTTGCGAGTGGCAGATGGGGTCAGGGTTTGATTCCTCTTAACTGGAATTAACGTGGGATCCCAAGGACCCTCAGAGGTCTCAGGGACTCTCATCGGCTGCACCGGGGCACGCTCCTGCCCCTCCCCACCTTCCAAGAACCACCCAGACCACACGATTAACGTGGAGAAACCAGGTGAACCCAGGTCTGGGGGGAGGATGAGGAGGCTCCAAGGAAGTATCTCAGCATGCATTTGTATTCCAGATCCACCGAGTGCCTGTATTCGTTGGCACCTTTTCATTAAAACCCCGGATGCTCTGGAAAAGCTCTATCTTAATTTGAACAAACTGATTCCCTTTTTTTTTCCGTGGGCAGGCGGCAGAGTTTCTGCAGAGTCCTTTATCAGTATTCTGTGCTGCCTTCTGGCAGCTGCTCATTTTATGTTGCCTCAACCTATGCTGACCTCATTTTCTATCACAGAGCAGTGAAGGATTTGGTAAAAATTAGTTATATTAGTAGCTCCCGATACAGCCAGTTTATTTGTGATATGACAAATATTTCAGCCATTAGGATCTTTCCATCTCTTAGCAGCTTAAATGCACTCACTTATATTCCAAATCACTGCTTAATTTAAAAGCCTATTTGTCTAGATTGTTGCAGGCATGAAAAAAAATGCAGAACACTTACCCTTTCAAATAGGCCTGCAGCAGAGCCCGAGCTGTGCCTGTGATTGGATCTCCTGCTCCATAACTTTACACTCAGCAGAGCCACAGACTAATCACTTAGTGCGCGGCAGCAGCACATCAATTCCACGGAGGAAGGGTGGGCGCGACGCCGGAGATGCGGAGGCTGGAGCGCTGCCTCCCGTGTGGTGATTCACTGCCTGTGCCTCAGTTTCCCCCACCTGCCCTGCTGGGACGTGGGAGGTATTTCCCGGCTTTCTGAAGCCACTCAGTCACCTGCCAGTTTGGGAATGCTATGTCTGCAAGGGCAAGGGAGTTGCTGGAGGGCTGGGGAAGGGGTGGGGACTACAAAGCCCCCTCTGACAGCCAGTTAGGGGGTTTAGCCCCTGCTAAAGCTCCCTCTGAAGCTTGGAATGAGGCTTCAGCCCTGTGGGAGCAAGCAAGCAGGAGTTATGTGCTGGCTTGATATTTTGGGGGCAGCTTTTGTGCTTCCTGTGATGCCCCCCCAACGCTCCTGCAGAGTAAATGAAGTGATGGCAGTGCCTCATGTCTTCAGCCTTGATGGCCTCTTCTTCTCAGCCCCTGGTTCAGGACAGGAAGGGAAGGTGAGACTGTGGGGAAGATGCTGGGATGCTCCATCCTGGGTGCTGCACCTCCCTCAACTCCTCCTAGCAGTCATCTAGGCTTGGTCCCCACACCCAGGCAGCCTGAGAACGTCTTTCAGAGACATGCACGTCTTTATTTGTAAGGGAAGACACCAGGGCGTAGCTCCAGGGCTGCTTCAATGCTGCAGGAAGGTGCCCGGATCCCCTGGGCTGCCCTTGCTCTCCTTCTCTGTGTTCCCATCGGAAACTTCTCAGTTCCCCTTGGACGTTTGTCTTCCACACAAATCCAGGAAGCAAATCCCCCCCTCCATCCTCCTGCTGTCAAGAGATGAAAGTTGTGGCAGGACCAGAGTTTTCTCCCCTGGCTGCAAGAGGAGCATCACCTGTCCCCTTGGAGCAGCCTCCAGCTCTGGTGCTGCTTCCTCCCAGTATGCTCCAGTGTAAATTCGTGGCAGTGGCTGTTTGAAGCTAAAAAGGGGAGTGCCAAGAATCACCTGGCTGCTCCTGTTGCAGGGATGAGCTTTGCCTTCAACCAGCCAAGAAGAGCCCACAGGTAGGCTGTGCAACGTTTTTCTGCTGCCCTGTTCCACCCTCCCTGCCGGTATCCGAACCTTCCTCCCCTTCCCGGAGCTCCCTGCCTGCCCCTCAGCTGTTCCCATTGGGATTAGGTACACTGGACGGTGCCCTTTGGCTTTTGGGAGGTGCAATTCAAAGCCTGGACTTTATTTGCAAGGAAGGAAGGAAGTTTTTATGGGGGGACCCTGTGTTACCCCTTCCCCTGCTCTGCCCCAGCTGGTGCTTGTGGATCACACCTTGCCGCTTTGCAGGGCAGGCAGTGCCTGACCTGATGGAGTACAGAGCAAGGGGGAACGAAAGAATACTCCTGCTCCAAAAGACAATGGCTGGTAGCTGGTGTTTGCTTCTGAGGGAAGGCCCTTTGCTGGTGGCTTGAGTCCCTGAGGCTCCCAGGTGCTGGTAATTTCCCAGAGCATCCTTCATGTTTGCAGAAGCATCGAGGAAAGGAATTGAAAAGGAAAACCCTGCCCATGTGCTGTCCTTTGGATTGTGTCAGCTGGGACGCTTGGTATCTTCTCTAAAGGTAAATTCTCTCTAAACAATGCAGGAAATATCTCTAAATAATACAGTAAAGCACATACAAGGTGTTTTACCATGGGTTATGGCAGAGGATTTTGGCGAGCAATGAGCTGCCCTGAATTCTCCCGTCCGTTTCGCTGTTGAGGAGTTGTGATGGAGACGTGTTTAATGGCTAGAAAAAGGGACACAAAACCCGAGCGAACTCTAATCCTTGCTTACTTTCACTACTCAACTTGCAAGACTCTAGGAGTTCAGATGCTGATGGAAGTGTATCGATTTTCCCCTATATTGAATGCTTCCAAAAAAAAAACCTCAACAAAAAAACCCAGCCCGCCTCCCGTGATGCAAGTCCCATGGTTCCAATTAAAATCACCTGTTAACTTAAAAAGGTCTCTTTTTAAAAAGGGTTTAAAAGATTTTCATTTAATTGATTCAATGTAAAATGCCCTTTACAATTACCACTATAAACTACTTGTTTCCCACTGAGTAAGACCCAATTTGAGATGTTTATCAAGACTTTGCACTCTTTCCACTCTTCATACTGAGTTCTTAAATTCCTTATTGACAGCTTGCATCTGTCAGCAATGGATATTTTTAGTTTGTTGCAAGAAAGCTTTTAAAAGGTTGTAATGGCTTGATTTTGTCTCTGTGGTCTCGAGCGATAAATCAGCTCTGAATGGCCTCGTAAGTGTGGGCAGTGCTGGGTGCCCTTTATGTCAGAGCAGTGAAATGACACGATGCAACACATCTCTCCTGTCCTTCCTTCCTCCATCTCTCCTGTCCTTCCTTCCTCCATCTCTCCTGTCCTTCCTTCCTCCATCTCTCCTGTCCTTCCTTCCTCCATCTCTCCTGTCCTTCCTTCCTCCATCTCTCCTCTCCTTCCTCTCTCATCTGTCCTCCCTACATCACCTCTCCTGTTTTTCCTCCATCTCTTCTGTCCTCCCTTCATCCCCTCCCCTGTCCTTCCTCCATCTCTTCTGTCCTTCCTTGGGGCATTTCCACCAAGTTCAGCACTAAGATTTGCTTCACTTGACTTGCTTCTGGTGTCTCATGGTAAACTCCTCCACAGCCAGTGAGAGTTGTGGTGCTGGCTGGTTTCTGCTCAAGCCTCCACGGCTTCGATTCAGGGCTTACCTAGAACTCCATCCTCAGAATACTGGCACAGCCCTCCCAATGTAATGGAGCCAGTATTTAAAAACATTTATTTATTTATTTATTTATTTTTTAAATCTTCTGAGCGGGTCAGCTCAGGTATTCACTGGAGATCAAGCCCTGCCTCCCCTCTCTCTTCCCAAAACACCACATTCAGGCAGCAGCACCGCAGTTTCTCATCACTAGAACACGCTTAGAGTCACCCAGCCCCACTCTCTATCCACGGTTCTCTGCTCATCAGAAAGCCTCATAAATTACCCCAATTACACAAACAGAGAGTTTGTTTCCACACTTTCAATCAGAACTCTGGCTGGGCTGGGGCAGAGCAGGCAGCAGCTCACGGCCCCGACGCAGGAGCACTAATTACCAACCACAACAGGTTAAAGCGTCCAGCACAAAGGTGATAAATATGGGCGTAATTATGGCTTATTGTAGGAGCTTAATTAGGATAGCTGTAATTAGCCTATTTCCCCCCCCAGTCTTCATTTAACAGCTAACAAATCGAATGGAAAATATTCTAATTTGAAAGGCCTTCCCAGCACAGGGTTACTGGAAGGGGCTTAATTACTTATTGATAACAGCGAGGTGCAGAAATGGCATCTTTTGTGCCTCTAGTAATAAAAAGCCAGGCTCTTAGCCAAAAAATAATACCCAGTGGGTTTAACCTTGGAATTTGGGTAAAAATCTGGGAGACCTCACCTTTGGTTTGGTGAAGCTTGACTTGCAAACTGGGACCTAAACCTCCCAGGGAAGGTCTCGCTTTCTCTGGAGGACTGGCGAGGTTTACAAGGGAGGTTTGTGGGGGTGGGTTTAGCAGTACAGGGGTGTAAAGAGGAGAGGATTTTAATGTAGGTGCCCAGGGTCTGGTTAACCCATCCTCCTGTTTGTATTTGAAAGATCTGTGCTGGCAGAGCCCCCTTGAAGCTCTGAAGGTGCTCCGGTAGAAGCAGCTGGTTAGTGAGCCCATGGCAGCATGAAAAGCCCTTTTCCTGCCCTGTGTGGGGTCTCCAGCCCTGAAACAAGAGAAAACTACGGAAACACGTGGCTTCCATAAGGTTAAATAAAATAACTGACCCTTGTGGGATCGGGGCACAACTCATATTCGCACATCAGGGCGTTGGAGCCTTGTTTGTTTGGATTGTTTTGTGGTGTGTTGTGGTGTGTTGTGGTGTGTTGTGGTGTGTTGTGCTGTGTTGTGCTGTGTTGTGCTGTGTTGTGGTGTTTTGTGGTGTGTTGTGCTGTGTTGTGGTGTTTTGTGGTGTGTTGTGCTGTGTTGTGGTGTTTTGTGGTGTGTTGTTTCAGAGAAGCCCTTCCTGCCTGCATCCCTGCGGATTAGGTTGCTCATTTGCCGGGCTTGAAAACATTTTCCTGTTCACAAGCTAAACAGATGAGACTCTGAGATTCCTCCCTTTCTTGTTCATTTAGGGGTGAAAAATTGCCAGCAAGAATTCAATTAGCATCATATCTGCTTAGCCTGGACTGCTCCAAGGGCCTTCCTATACCCATACTTTCGCTGCATCGTCTTCACAATAGCAGCATCTGCTTTATTACGAGTTGCCTAATTGATTCCGACATGCCCAGTTATTATATGTTAACAATGTCCTCCAGGGTGAATAGTTAGTGGGAGAGGGAGGGACAATCCCAGAGGTGGTTTTCTTCTCTCTCTTGGACCTCCTTTCAGGATTAAAAGCTGTGGCTGACCTCTTGTGTTGCCTTTTTCACAGAAAGGTCCCTAACTTCTGCACTGAACTCACTTGCAAACGCTGGCAGCAGATTTTCCTCTGGGAGTTTGGTTTGGGCTTGGGTTTTGGTGCTTTGGGTTGGGTTTTTTTTTAAATTTCCTCCCCCACTAGAAAGTCTCCTTTCTTGTTTTCCCTGCTGGTGTAGGAGACAAGCTTTGCTGGGTCAGTAGGGGAAGGGACTGTCTTCCACTAGCTCAGCAGATGGAGTTAGAAAGCCTGGATGCCCCTTGAAGCTCACAAACTCTTTCTCAAAAGAGCTCTACAGAGAATTCAAAGCCACTGCTGCTTGGGTGGGGGTTTGAGGCCAGCAGTGAGAGTGCTACTCTGACTTTGCTTCCTCAGAAAACAGGAGGGCGGTCGCTGGGGGCTGAGAACCGAAGCTTCTAGTTAGGTTGGTGCTCGGGGGGGATTCAGTAGCCAGGCTGCCAGACCTGTCCCTTTCCAGGTGGGAATTGCAGGGTACATTTTGGGCAGGGAGCTGGACTAGATAGATGCTCTCTTGAGCTGGCTACCAGATTGAAGAGCTCAAAGTGCTTTGTATGGCTGGAAGGTCATCTGAGTGGTTTTACTGCCCTGATCTTTGCCAGCCTTCCAGTCCGGTTCAGTTTAGATTCACACTCTGCTTTCTGGCTTCGTTTGGAAGCGGTGCAGAGGCACCCTTGCTCTTGGTGGTGCCTGTGTGGCTCTGAGAGCTCCTGTTGCACTGCAACAGGTGATACAGGTACGTTCACGTTGCCAGTTGTGATTTCAGGCCACGTCTGTCCATGATGCTCTGTGTTATTTCACATCACTGCAAAGCTCACTCTGGAGGCAACACACGTTGCCCTCCTCATTTGTGCTGCTGCAGAAGAGGAAGAAATCTTCCTGCACCTCCTGACCCCTCCCAGTAGCTGCTTCTCCCGCGTGATGCTGTAAGGGCCTCTACACTTTGTAAGCATCGCCCAGGAAAAATCAAAGTGTCAGATTAGGAGAGAACTCACGGCCACACGATGGCAAAATGGTTCTTGCTGGGAAACTGGATGCATTTTTTCTTATGGAAGCTGGTTGTTTGCTGAGGTCCAGGCCCTTATCGATTTACCTCTACATCCCCTGTCCCTTGTCATGCCAATAGCCTCACTCCTCTCCTGCATCTTCCATGACCCTGTGGCACCTCCCAATCAGGGGGACCTGGTGCCATGGGAATGCAGATGAAAACCACAGGGCCAAGTGTGGATCTGGCTGGGCTCTGTCTCCTCTGCTCGCTTCCACCAGCCCGCAAAGAGGGACATGTGAAGCTTCATACGAGCCTTTGTCTGTTAGAGGAAGGAGCTAACGGGGCTCCAGAGTCTCTCCAAATCTACTTGAATGTCTTGTGGAGGTCTTCGGGCAACACACCTATTACTCTGTGCCAAATCCTCTGCAGTTAGTCGCCATGAAAAAGTGTTAAGAGTTAAATTGTGAGGCTGATGCTGCCAAGTGCAGCACACCCATGAGATACAGATAACTCTGTGTGTGTGTGTGTGTATCTTCTTCTTGTGTAAGGAACCGAAGTGCAGAGAGACACTGAGGTATGTGAACCTAGATCCTGCTAATGACTTGGACCCCTCCATCCTTCAGAGGACGCAGACCAGAGCGGCCTGTGCAGGGCTGCTTGCTCCAAAGCCTAAGCCAGAAGTGATAGCGAAGCACAAGGCCTGTGATGCTGCCCTGCTCAAGCTCCTCCGCTCCCCCCATCCACCGCAGAGGAGACAGCTGCCCACCCTGTGGTCTGTCTGGATGAAGACAACAAGCTGCCACCAGCCTCTTCCTCCCCGGGCAGGTAGGACCCATTAGAGATGCATTTTCAGGGCGCTAATCCTTTCCCAGGGTGAAAAGCCACAGGAGTGGAAACGGGCTCTGGAAGAGGCGTTAGAAGCGGCCGCGGTGGGTGAGTCGTGCAGGTGTTTCTCCCTTGAGCTGGACGCGGCGCGCGAGCCCGCTGCTCGTTACAGGCAGTGCCAATTGATGCCGCGCATTGACCGGGCCATTCACCGCGCCGCGGTGGAAAGCGCCTTGAATTTTGTCAGAGTAACTTATTAGGGAGCATTAATAAAACTTGTTACCCTAATTGAAACAAATACTTCAATAAAAATCGAGGCTTCAGGCATTAATGGATGCGCGTGTGGGAGCGGGAACGGCACACGGGCAACTAGGCTTCCTGTCCTTTTAGGATTGGATAGCAAGAACCTTACAACAATGACAGCTAAATTAGAGAAGATGGCTTTCCATAATTTCTCCGAACAATCACTTAATGGGAGCGGTATAATTCCACGAAATAGGTGAATGGAGTACTGATCCATTTTATGGAACCATCAATAAACTAAACCTTGCCTGCTTTTAAGATTAAACTGGGGGGGGGGGTGGTGGAAAAAAAAAGGGCAGGAAAAAAAAAGCCTACAGCCAGGGAAGGGAGAAAGAAAGAGTATTTATCTTTACACAAAATTTGTGTGCTAGTAAAGTGCAGGCAGTGACAGGAATTTCAATTATTTAATCAAAAAGAAAATGAAAGTGGCTTTAAGTGTTGTGATTTGAGCCAGTGAAATCTAATGTGGGCTCACATTGAATATGAGGAAAATGGGAAGAAAATTAAAGCTGCTCCTACTTAAATCATGTGGTTACAAATGGTAAATTAGTTTCTCGATGTTTTCATTTAAGTGTTTAAGTGGAAGGTTTTATTCTTAATGTAGTGTTGTGACACAGAATAAAAACCTTATCTGTCTCTATAGCTTTTTTTCTCCCCCCCTCCGTGCTGCTGCCTTAGAAGGCAAAAGGGGAAAAAGCTGCAGCAATATTAGGCTGCTTTTGTTAAAATTGGGAGGCAATATGCTTTCACCACAAGCTCATTAAGGTAATAGATGAATAATGTCTATTAAAAATGCACTAGGCTAAATGAATTTAATGTGTGTTGGGAGGGAAATTGCATTTGCCAGAGGATGCAAACTGGAAAATTCTCCTTTTTGTACTTATTTTGAGACTCAAGGACTGATCTCAGTTGGACAGAAACACACAGGCAAGCAGACCCACGAGCATACACACACAGAGCTCTTATTTGGGGACCCCCTTAGCAAGAAGCTTGAGCAGATAATATCCTGACATCCCCCCTTAGCTCTGAGGATGTTTGGTGGGATATGTTGTTTCCCATCACTGTGCTGCTGTTCTCCTCCCTTCAAGCCTACGGCTCTTGACCTGTTGGACATCTTGGTTTAATTTTCCCTGTGGAATAATAAATGGCAAACTAATTTGCCAAGGTGGTTGTGGGCTGTTGGGTGCCAAGTCTCCATCCCCCTCAAGTCAGAAGGAACCAAAAGTAGATTTTGGGAGGGAACGAATGCTTTCTTTGCATCAGTGACCCTGGTGATTATGTGGTGTTGCTGGTTCTAATGTTAGCCTTGAGGAGAAGGTAACATATTAATGAAACAGGCAACCCCATAACTCACCATGGCAAACACTAGCTGGGTGGGAACTCAATCAAGGCCACCCCCCAAAATCAAACCCATAGGTTAATATGTTCCTAAGTCCCTGTGGTTTCCCATCACATCTCTCCCGCTCTAAATAACAAATGCCAAGCCCCCCATGTAATAATTTCTCCTCCACACCAGGTAAGTCTTGAAAAACTTGTAGCATTGAAGTCTTTTTGTTCCCTAGAACGTGTTTGGCCCCGTGGAGAACTCTCCAGCGTACACCCAAGGGGCAAAGCTGACCCTGTAGTGCAGTTGCCTTTGTCAGCAAGTTGCTGTTCCCCCTGGAAGCACCTGTAGACTTTCATGAATGATTAAAGATGATCCCAAGGTAGATGATCAATAGGCCCTGGCCGTGCACCCCCTGCTCCCTGGAGGAACCTCACTTTCTCCAGTGTCTCAAGAGGGTAAGTACCCACATTTCGGCACAGGGAACGTCTAGAAGGGGATCCCTGATTGGGTTCTTTTTCACCATGGGAAACCATGGCCAGCTTTGTAGTCAATTGGATTCCTCTCACCTGCTGCTGAAGGTCTCATAACCCCCAGAGTATTGAGTTTCTGTGTGTTTGGGTTTGCTCACACCGGTCTCTAGAGGCAGCTGGGTTTCAGGGGGGACAAGGGGGTCTGCGATGGAGAACCTGCCTGGTCCCTCCAGCCTCGCAGCTGAGACTCACGCTGCAATATTGCAGTCACTGCCTTCTGCTCAGCCACTTCCTTGCGAAACATCCCGGGCAAGCACGTGTTTGAGACTGCTAATTGTCCGAGTAATTTGTCTGAAATTGGCTGCTGTTAAAACCTCACTGTGGCACGGGGAAATGGGAGAGTTAGAGAGGGATGTACGAGCCTCTTTTTTCCTTTTCCTTTTAGCAGGAAATCAGATTAAAATAAAGCAGCAGAAAGAGCGAGGAATAGCCGGGTGAATCGAATCGTGTGGAAACAAATAAATTGAGTTTTATGTTTGGAAGCGTAGAAAAAATCATGCAAATATTATCTTGCTAATTTACCATGAGGCATCCAGCTGCATCGTTACTTGTTTCAGATGACCTGGAGCATTTTAATATTTCCATTTGGAAATAAAATTGGCAAACGCAGGAGTGTTTTTAACATTAACAGTATTACACGGCCCCACGTCGCCATTTGAATACCTCATCCTTGGAAATGCACAAAATACCATTTCAAAATGTAATTTCCAGTTTTAAAGCATTATTTGAAGATGCATTTGCGAGATGCTGGCTAGATTCTATCTTTTTTTTCCCCCAGACCTGTCATCCACTTCTGGAGTGCTTAAAATAAAGTGCACAGATACAGAGTAAGCTGAAACAGTCAAGAAGCAATATAATACAAAAATGTTTCGAGTAAAGTGTGTTACTCAGATCTTTCTAAAGTACATTTCTCCCTTTATTCTGAAGGCCACAGCACAGACAACTCTGACTAATGCAAGTAATGGAACCAATCTCTCCCTTTGATCATCAAAAAGGTTATCTTTTTGTAAACTAGGTCCAACTAGTTTTGCCATCTGTTTGGAGCAAACATGAAAGAAAAAAGGTTTAATTATCCTTCGATGAAGAGCGATTCCTTTTCTTTTAACAGAAATGAGCAGCAGCAGCAGCTTGGGGCCGCGGCCGCGCGCGTGGCACGCGTGGCGTGGGCGACGCACACGAGGCGTGACACCACTGTCCTGTCTTCTGCCTCGCACAGGAGATGACACAATGATTTGTGTGTGGAGGCCAGGAGGGAAAAACAAAGCCAGGCTGCCTGAGGCTTTCCCTAAGTGATTTGTAAAACCTACTCACTAGTGGAAATTGACCTTTTAAGCGAAGGCTGATTCAGGTTTACAAAAGCTTAGCGTAAGGTTTGTAAATAATCACCCCTTTTCAGGGGAGCCAGGCAGAATGCAAGGGCAGGAGGAAGGAGAGGCTTGCCAGAGATCCAGAGGGAAGAGAATGCGGCTGGTTCTGCCCGTTTACAAACGCACGGTGATGTACTGAGCCTAATTTCAAGAGGTAGGAAACTGGTACTCCTCTGCCTAGGCTGGATGTTTCCTCTGAGTTTGATGTGGGAGGTGCTGGGTGAAACTCCGTCTCGTGTGACTCGGGAGGTCAGACTGGGTGGTCACAGTCGCCTCCTCTGCCCTTGGAGCGCATCATTTGTGTGCTTTTTTATTTAAAAAATGCTTTAAACTTGCCAAATGAGAGTGGAATTGACAAGAATCGAAGCATTTGCGTCATTTAGATTTATATGCTCCGCTGGTTTTTATAGAAGTCACTCCTCCCTTCTGCCAGCCTGAGATGGGACTCAGGATTTATGTGTTCAAAGTACTCCTCCAAGCTGAAAAGGCAGAGGAGGTTTTCATCAGTGAACCTGGAGCTACAGGAGGAGTATGGCAAATAAGCAGAGTTGGGTAGGAAGACAACGGCAGAAAAACAAAGGTGGAATGGATATGAAAGGGAGAAGGAGGATTATCCCACCCCAAAGGTTAAAAGTGAGGATGTAACAGGTTCATACGTCACTAAATTAGGGGAAGGAGGGAGGTTCTGAGTCATTAGTGCCCAAACGTGAATCAAAACGTGGAGTTGTGAGGATGATTGTTACACAGCTGGAATGGGAGAAAATGAATAAGCATTAGTGTGCCAAAGGCAGCAGCCAGAATGGCTTTTTCTGAGAGCAAAGGATTAGCTGAGATCCAAAGTACAGATGGCCCTGGGTGAAATAATCCCTTTCGCCTCGAGGGAATAAGCAGTGCCCATGGATTGGTCCCAGATGAGGAGGAATTGGTACGTAAGCAAATGAAGACTAATTGAAAGCAGGTCCCAGGGAAACTTCTAAGCCTTGCTCCCAATTTCTGAGGGTTGAATGGAAGGAAGGAAGGGTTGGTCTTGCCATGTTTTGGAAGAGCACAGATAACCCCGCTGAAGCTGAAACCAAATATTAGACAATTAAAAAGATCCTGGGGTCTTAGTTAATAAGCCTTGTGATTTTAGGACAGGTGTTGAGAACGAACCTGTGGATGTCGATACCTTCACTCCCTTTCTGTAGGTACCCTGCCTGCAGAAGATGCTCAGGATTATCAGCTGATGAGGCAAATCTCCAGTACAGAGACGAAATTCTGGATTTAGGAATGAAACCCCTGAGGCCATGTATAGAGAGTTGGGTTTGGGAGCTGTGTAGGGAAGCCACAGTCTTAAGTTTTTACTCTTTAAATCTTATTTTGACTGTCACTGATATATCATTATCGTTTATATTTGCCAGATCTCTTTTTATCCTCCAACTTTGGGCAGTTACTGGCAGTGATACAAGACTGACAAACACCTTCCTGCCTCAGCTGCTTCTTAACGTAGTCCCCTTGCAGCAGCAGCACTTCCATCTCCCCCCCCCTTGTGTGCTTTGTACCTCGAGCTGTCGCCCTGAGGTTGCTGTGGTTTGTGGGCAGATGCGAAGATTCTCTCAGCATCACAGACCCATCCTTTAGCCTGAGCATTTCTTGTCTCCAAGTGAACTAAACAGGATGATTAATCCTCTGTTTCTCGTTCTGTCCTCTCTTTGTCTCAGCTTTAAGTGAAGGAGAGCACTAGCTCATGGGCTAAGGGATGGCACCTTTTTGAGGCAGTGAGAGCCAAGGGGTGGCAGAACCTTAGAAGACCTGGCTGGATCTTCTCTGGGTGCTGCCATCAACCCAGGCTAGGAGGTAAACCTGACACTTTCTTTCCTCCTCCAACCCTCTCCCAGCCCTGTTGTTGGCAGTATCCATCCTGAGACAACCTGCTAGACACTGTTGGTGTAGGCAGAGCTTAACCCCAAAGCCCATCCACCGAGCTCTCCTGGAACTTGTGCCAGTGTCAAGGCGTACTAGAGACTTGCCAAAACTAAGGTCTTATCTCCAGCCACGCTAAAAAGACCAGTGAAAGCCTCTGGTGTGGTCCTACCCCAGTACTGAAGGAGCTTCCCACTGCTGCCTTGAACGTGTGCCCTCCTGTGTCACATCAGCTCTGAGGAGTTTAACAAACGCTCCAGCACGGCCAAGGTGTCGCTGGGCTCGTGGGAGCCACCGATTTCCACAGTGGGTTTGCAGGGTGGAAGGAGGCAGGGTTGGGCACGATGGGCTGCAGAGACCTGCAGGGAAGGGTTACAGGTGTAGGCAGGGGCAGGGGCAGACAGGATGTGGATGGGGAGAGTGGCTGCAGCGAGAGGCAGGAGTGCTTTTGCCTCTAGCCAGCAGCACCCACCGAGGCTCCAGGCAGAGGCACCCCACTCCCTCCTCGGGGTGGGGAGCGGTTTTTGCCTGGAGCATGATGCGTGGAACATTCTCCATTAAGCCATGCTTTGTGTTCAAAAGGCCTCTCTCCATGTTACGTGTGTGGCTACTCAATCCGAGCTCTTCAGACCTCTTTCCTGCAGCCGGGCTCCCATTTTGATCATATCAAGGCTGTCTGGTTTTAATTTAACCCTTCCTTTTTGAGTGGATTTGTCTTGAAAGGCATGAAAAGGCTGGGCTCCCAAGCTACCTTCCCTCTTCAAGAGCCACAGGAAAGTAAGTGCATGTATTTTTAAACTGCACCGAATTTATCCCTAATGCAACACACTGAAATAAAGCTACTAACATCGCTGTAGCTGCACTGACCTTTTAAATGACCCCTTAGGTTTTAAGTCAAATAAATTGCTGTTTTCCTGGGCAAAATCTCCCCGTAATACCATCAAATGATCTTACGTGTGCAAGTAATAATAACTGGTGCTTGTGCAAGCAGAGAATATGTGTGTTATTGTGTTATTACATCATGAAAGGGGTGTGTGCGTGTGTACGCGGATGTGGAGGGGTGATATGTGTGTGTATTGCTACCAGCAAAGTTTATAAAGCACTTTGAGCCTGTAGAAATAATTTAATTGTATTGAAGGATCAATTGATAGGCTGCACAGTGGTGTGGGTACCTGGGGTCACAGGTGCTGGAGGTGGCCTGGAGTGTTTGGGGTTGCAGGCTGAGACATCATGGTGTTCGGGGAGGATGCAGGGGTGCAGCATCGAGGGGCAAGTCTGGTCCCCACCTGCGGTGAGAGAAACACACGGTGAGTAAAACAGCCAGAGCTGCTGCTTCTGATGTGCACTGACCCTGGTCCCTCTCGTTTTCCCTTCTAGATGCATCCCCCAGCCCAGCAACACTTCAGCTGCATCCAGGTTTGGGGCAGTTGCTACTGCCCCTTGGGGAAAAGCTGTGGGGCCACCTCAGCAGGTGAGGGGAGGGCGCAGAGAGTCCCTTCGGAGATCCGACTCGACTGTGAATTTGGCAGCACGTGGAACTGTCTGTGTGTGCAAAGCCACGGAGGAATCTCTCTTGCACAGGGCTGGCCAGCCAGGAAAAAGGCAAATCTGTGATTGGAGGAGCTGGTCCTGGGAGAGGGAGCTGGGAGTCTGTGGGAGTCCTGGGGTGAGACCCATACTGCTGGTGCCCATCACCGTGGGGCCTGCAGGAGAGGGCTGAAAGGGGAAACCCAGGTAAGAGGCTTTTAGGGTGAAAAGCCCACCCTGCCAACACCACCTGTCCGTGAGAAAAATGTGGCACTCCCCCTCAGAAAGCTGGGAGATGTTGGATTTAAAGACTCTCTAGCTGTGAGGACCACAGTGTGGCATTTCCCCCCACCCCCTTCCTGGGGTTACTGCCCTTGCAGGGGGTGTCCTGGTTCTGGCCAGGCCAGAGTTACCCTCCCCAGGCAGCCAGCCCAGCTGAGCTGAGTTACCCCAGACTCTACCTTCTCCAGGGATGGAGTGTGGGGGGTCATCACCTCTGCTTCTTGCCCTCGGGTTAGCACTGGGGAGAGGCTGCGGTGCCTGAAGTGCCCCTGCCCGGTGTGGGGCCGGGTTTCACTGCTGTTGCTGCAAGGTAATGTCGAGACAGTGGCCCTGTTCCCCGTCCCCAGCTGTACCCTGAATAAAGGACTCCGAAAAGCTGCCCCTCTCACTGTGGCTCCCAGGCCAGCAAGCTCGTGCCTGAGTCCTAAAGCTGCGACGCAGTCTGGCTCATGTCACACATCTTTAATCCTTCAGATCTGCTTTAGTATGTATAAATATATACGTAGTGAGGCTCCAATAACCCCCCGGTGACGAGTAAAGCCCCAGCCCTCCTGGAGAAGCAATCTCAGCTGATGAAAAGGCCAGTCAAGCGGCTTACACGCCCCTGGCTGCGTTCCCTACCTTAACAAGTCGGGCACTAGACCCGTTTCATCACTGTTAATTCATTTGCTTACTCGTTTTCTCCTCAGAGAAAGTTGTTAGCCTGTTGTACTCCTAAACCCCCAGCCAAAATCCCGTGCTCATGCTGAAACTGGCTTTTTGTTTGTTTGTTTGGGGTTTTTTTTTGTTCTTTTTCCTTTTTTCTTGATTTTTTCCTGGAGAAAAAGAGGGAGTTTTGCTGGCAGCACCGGGAGAGGCAGCTCTGCAGAGGGCCAGCCTTTCCCCCAGCCCTGCGCCTTCCGTAGCGCTCCTGCCTCGGCGCAGCAGTGTGTATATATACATACATCTTCATTTATATATAGTGCTTAAGTGTGTGATGAGCGCAGCGGTGCGTTCCCCTGTGTGGGCACGGTGCGTGTAAGATGAAGTGTGTGCGTGGCTGCTACCACGCACTGTCTGTGTATATATATATATATAAGAGGAAAAAAGCCCCCGTGGGTTTTCCAGGTGAGATGGGGAGCGCTCTGCTCCCCCCTGAGTTTTGGCCCGGTGGAACCGCTGAGGGAGCCGCATCTGTATTTCAAAAGCTAGCTGGGGTAACGATGAGTTGTTCTTAAAAGCCCGGAGGGGTGTGATGCGCTGCTCTGCCCGCCGTGGGGAGCGTGGGCTTGGCTGCGTGGCTGCCTGTGCCTTCACCCACGTGTGACGCTGCCCGGTAGCGATGGTGAACCGACAGCACCGCTGGAAAACTCGGCTGCTCCGAGTTCCAGGTTCATTAAAACCCTGCCATTGCCATTTCTATTCTTTTAAAGGGTGTTTTTTTTCCCCCCTCATCTATTTACCATTTACCAGCTCATCCATATGGAAGGCATGGCTTACACTTCCCTGAGAACTGTACTTTTAGGACTAATTGATTCTGGTAATTAATTTGTTCTACCTGCTGGATCAGATGGAAATGCTGTCCGTGCGCCCAAGGATTAGCACTTGCCTTTCTAACATCTTTCTTAATTATCTAATAGCATGGGTTGCGCGAATTCTGGCTCTATTAGAACACTTTTACTATTAACGGTAGTGATTGGAATTGTGATGACAACTCGATTGCAACAAATTAGAGCTTAAAATCGGGAGATGAAGGAGAAGTGCCTTCTTTTAATTTCCCTGAGTTTAACATCAATAATTAGAGCAATTTTCTGAGATGCGAACCGAAATTATCTCGGCTATGATGTGGTATATCACCCTCATTTTAGCAAATTGACTCCGGGGAAATGAATGTTACAGATTAGGGGGGGGGGGGGGGGGGGGGGAAGAAGAAGAAGAAAAAAATACAAACAGAGGAAAGACCAAACAAGGAAAAAAAAAGTGTTAGCACAACACTGAGCGGGGAGTGGATGGGAACAGAACCCCGGAGAGGAAAGGCACAAGTTACACGCCAGGGATAACTTGGGAGCGGAGCGTGGGACAGGGTGGGAAAGCGCCGCGAAGCTTCTTTTTCTTCCCCCAAGTTTTTGCCTTAAAAAAACCCCAAAACAACCCAACCCCCCAGAAGAAAATAAAGGAGAAGCCCCCGGTGTTTGGGAAAGCGCCCCAACCCCACCGCTCGGACCGGGGCTAGGGCTGCCGCGCTCCCCGGCGCGGCGCGGCGCGGTGCGGTGCGCCCATCTGCGCGGCTCCGCAGCGGCTCCGCGCCCCCTCCGCGCCGCGGCGGTGGTTTGGGTGGCCCGGCGGGCCCGTCCCCCATTTTCCCCCCCCTGCTCCCCCCCCCGCCCGGCCGATCGCTATTGGCTCGCTGGAGAGCCCCCTTCCCACCGCGCCTCAAAGGCGCGCATCTCCCCGCGCAGCCCAAACCCACCCGCCTCGCATCCCCCGGCTCTTTCAGTTTTATTTCTGGCGGGGGCAATATTTATTTTTTTTAATCTAAATTATTTTTATTATTTAATTTTGCTCCGTGGTTTGTTTGGTTTTTTTTCATCGCATTTTCTTTATTTCCGGTGCTTTCGGTTATTATCTTCGGCCCCGCGAGGTGCAGCCGGTTGCCCTCCCTTCTCCGGCAGCCTTCAGCCCGGCTCGCTCCCTCCCTTCCCCGCCACCCGAGGGGGAGAACAACCGAAATGAACCTCAACTTCACCTCGCCCGTGCACCCCGTCTCCGCTCCCAGGCCCACCTCCTTCTTCATCGAGGATATTCTACTGCACAAGCCCAAACCCTTGCGGGAGGTGCCCCCCGAGCACTTCCCCGGCTCCTTGGCCTCTCGCGTCCCCCTCTTGGACTATGGGTACCCCCTGATGCCAACCCCGACCCTCCTGGCTCCTCACCCACACCCTGCCCTGCACAAGCCGGAGCATCACCACCACCCCTACTTTCTCACCACCTCGGGTAAGTGCAGCCCCCCGCGCCGGAGGAGCCCCCGGAGCTCGCAGTGCCCGGGCGGCACCGAGGTGGGCGCTTGGATGGGGACGCGAGTCCGCGACCCCGGGCGGGACACGCGAAAGACAAACCCCTCCGGGACGACGGGGCATCCTTCCGCATCCTTCGTCGAAACCGTGGCTGCGTCCCCCCGGGGCGGGAGCCGACGGCTGCCCCCGGACCGCCTTTCCCCGCGGGGCAGCCCCCGGCCCCGGCGAGCCCCGGGCAGCGCCGGCTTCGTTACGGGGGAGAGGAGCCCGCCGCGCTGCAGCTTGTCGGTCACTCGATTTATTGCCCGAGGGCTTGAGCCCAGCGGTCCCACCGTTTCCCTCTCCGCGCGTGGATTGTTCAAATTAAGTTTTTAAAAATGGATTTTTTTGGACGGTAACACCTCTTTTTCCTTGGTGGTCTTTTCTTTTCCTTTTGTTGGGTTGGTTTTTTTTTTTTTTTCGTCCTTGGGGTTTTTTTCTCCTCCCGTCCTCCCTCCAGACAGTGACCGTGTTTCCCGTTTCCACCCCCAGCAGCACTGCCCGGGATGGGGAGAGGCTTCCCCGGCCGGCCGGAGCCCGGGGCTCTGCTGGGGCTCTGATCCGCGCTCAGCCCTTCCCGGGCGGCTCCTTGCCCTGGAAGGAAACCCTTCTCCAAAGTTTCTCACCGGGCGGCCTGAGCTGTGCATCCTACAGGATCTCTCTCCTCCCAGCTCTCTATTATTTTTCCCGGGTTCCTCCGTCCCGTTTTTCCCGGTCCGTTTCGTTTTGGGTTAATTGCCGGGGGGGTGAAGGTGTTTCCCCGGCAGCCTCGCCGGGCCGGTCGGTGGAAATGCCTTTGCTTTGCTGGGGCGGGTTCAGCAAAGGCTAAACCTTTGCAAAACCCCCTGTTCTGAGAGCGACGAGACCCCCAAAACCAACCAAGTGCAGCGGCTTCGAAAACGGGATAAACGAAATATTAACAATTAAAAAAATCCCAACCCAAGCGAGAACAGGAGCAGGGGGAGAGCCCAGCCCCGAGCTGCCGCAGAAGCTCCCGGGCGGCTCCGGGCCCGGCTCCCTGCCCCACCGCAGCCCCACGGGTCTCCGCCGTGTCCCCCCAGGAGTGCCGGTGCCAGCCCTCTTCCAGCACCACGCTCACGCCGAGCTGCCCGGGAAGCACTGCCGCCGCCGCAAAGCCCGCACCGTTTTCTCCGACTCGCAGCTCTCCGGCCTGGAGAAGAGGTTTGAGATCCAGCGGTACCTCTCCACGCCCGAGCGGGTGGAGCTGGCCACGGCCCTCAGCCTCTCCGAGACCCAGGTACCGGGGCGGCGGGGACAGGCGCCTGTATCCCATCCAGCATCCCCACCGTCTCTTTTTAATTTTTATTCCTTTTTTTTCCCCCGCCGTCCCCGTTTCTTTTTTACATTTTTTGTTTTGTTTCCCCCTCTCTTGCTCTCCTCAGGTGAAAACCTGGTTCCAGAACCGGCGGATGAAGCACAAAAAGCAGCTGCGGAAATCCCAGGACGACCCTAAGCACCCGGGCGGCGAGGAGAGCCGGGAGCAGAGCTCCCCGGAGCCTGAGCTGCCCGAGCCGGCCGGCGCCGAGCCCCGCAAGGGTCCCCCCGGCCCCTTCCTGCTCCAGGACCCCGAGGACGAGGTGGACATCCTGGAAGAGGGGGACCTCTGCGCCGGTCCCCACCGCCTCTAGGATCGCCGGGGCCCGTCCCGGGCTCACCTGCCTCTCCGGGGCGGTTTTGCCCCGGCCCCGCAAGTCTCCTCTGCCTCCCCAAACTTGGGTAGTGCCGGAGCCCAGAGGGCGGGGGGTCGCGATTTTTGGAAGGAGGTGTTGATGCGGGGGGAACCCCCTCCCCGGCGGGCGGGCCCGGGGCGAAGGCAGCGATGCCCCGGAGGGGGCCGGGGGCCCCGCGGTACCGCCGGCTTCCCCCCCCTCAGCATCACCCCACGTCTGAGCTTTGCCTGCAAATCTGACGAGGGGGGTGGGAAGCAAAACAAGGCGACTTTCCCCTTAAGTTTCCCCTTCCCTTCGAAACATCGGACTTTTTCCCGTTCCCCGAATTTCCCCGGGTTTTAAAATAAACGTGTACCCGTGCCAGCATGTTGTCGTTACTGAGAGCGGCAGGCAGGGCATCACGCCTCACCCCGACCCCCCCAAAACCTCACCACCTTCTCAGAGCACCGGCAGAGCGGGGTGGGCGCTCCCGGTGTCCCCCCGTAGCGCGGTCGGGTCGGGTTTGGTGATGCCGGGCAGGGCTTCCAGGACACCCAGGTACTAAAAAAAAAACAAACCCCAAACAAACAAAAGTAGAAACGCCCTCCAAAGAAACAGGTAAGACAAAAAATTAATTTATTTAATTCCGATTCGGGGAAGGGAAGGCGGGACGGGGGGAGCATCCCTTGGTCCGGCCAGGGCCACTCGGAGCGATCGCAATTCCAGCGAGCAAAGGAGATTTTCCGCAGCTTGGAGAAGCACCTGCGCCGGCAGCCTGATTCCTTCACGGCTTCCAGGTGCGAATCACCTTCCGGATTCTTTCCCTTTCCTCTCAAATAGCCCCAAAGCTGGTTCCGCGTTCGGTTCCTGTCCCCGTTCCCCTCCCTGCGCCTGCATCTGCCCCACCGCCGTCTCTCCGAGCCCCGCGGTGCAGTCAGAGCGCTCGCTGTCTGCTTGCTTTGCCTTTACCTTCCTGCCAGGGAAATGGCTTTAATTTACAGGTAAATTAAGATTTTTTTTTTCTTCCGAATTTTAAAATTGTGGGGCTTTTTAATTCATTTTTTCCTCGGGGTTGAGCTGCTGCCGGCCAACGCCGCGGAGGCTCCGGGGCTGCGCTGGGGCTTCCTTCGGCAGGAGCCCGGAGCGGAGGCTGTGCTGGCTCAGGTGGTCTCTATGCTGCCCGGGGCCGTGTCGGTGTCTCGTTAAGTTACTTAATTCCCCTTCCCTTCCCCCTTATTTTTCTCGTTTGTCGGGAAGTCCAGGCGGCTGTCCGGCGGTGTCAGCGCTTTCAGGGCATTTCAGGTGACGGGACAGGTGGTTTTGGGAGGGAAAACGTGTCCCTGTTTAATATATAAAATAGAGATGATTGAAACGTGTATGTTGGCTTCCTTTCTGTGGGGTTTCCTTTATAATTTTTAACACGTGAAATAATAAAGATTGCACGTTGTGTGTGGGGGGGAGGACACCCGCTACCCAACCATCTCTCCATGAAAAGGCTAGATGTCTTTTATATGGTGTTTATAAACGCTCCCAGGGCAATCGTTTTCATCAACAAAACTTTGCCACGCTGCCCTCCACCTCCCTAAAAATGACAGCCCAGAAGGTAACTCAGCCGCCTTCCCCCGAAAGCCTGGGTGGGAGGTGATGCGCGGCAGCAGCCCGAGCGCAGGGAGCAGCAGGTCCTTTCACGTTGCCTCCTCGCTGGCTGGAACAGCTTCTCCCAGCTCCGTGGCTGGGAAGTGATGGAAGCCGTCTCGAAAACCTTTCGATTCCGTGTCGCCGCTCGTTTGCCTCCCTACTCGGTTGCCCACCAAGGATTTTGTTGGTTTTGCTCTGTGCTAAGTGTCAGCATCCCCCTCTCCACTCCTCCCCCGAGTGCGCATTTCATTAGGAACTATTAAAAGTGATATAAAAGAGAAGCTTCACCGTCAGATTTACATGGTAATTTTCTTTCCTGACCGTCCCTAGCGCTGCTGGGGCTGGGTGCTGTGCATCACAGCGCGAGGTACGGACGCCCGTCTCGCTGCCAGCCCATCGCACTCTTGCGGAGGTCAGCGACTTCACGCTGCTCACTCGGGTGGACTTGTCTTTGGGAATAGGGTTGGGCAGGAAAGTATTTAGAGCAACACAAGAGAAATCCCTTCAGAGAATGTCAGGAGTAAGCACAAAGAGGGAATAATTTTTTTTTTTTTTTAAAAGCACCTGAAGGTGAAGGGATATTAACCCCCTGTTTGTGTATGTTTGTGTTGATGCCTTTTATTTCTGCAAAGAATTGTTCGTTCTCTCTGGTTATTAGTGCTAAAGACAGAGGCACGTAGAAATGCTCTGAGCTGGCGAGGGCATGAAGGGAACGGGAAGGAGAGAAGTCGAAGGTTGAGGTGCACGAGGGACAGAAGTTTTTGGGCACAGGCATACAACAGCAATTTCTCCTCCCTGGTGCGTTTACACGGCTCTTGCACAAGGCACCGGGTGCAGGTTGGGAACAGGTTGGGCTGTCAGCCAGTGGGCACTGCCAGGCTCTGACCCCCATCGTGGGGCAGGGGGTGCCACCGGCTGCTTTGCAACCATGTACATTCCTGCTGTCCCAGCCACCCCAAAATGTAGTGCTCGTCTCTGTTTGGGTAGGAGGGCCTGGGGCATTTGCACACCCCATGGCTGGTGATATTCATAGTCTGGCAGTGGCTCTCGAGGGAGGCAAGGAGCCTGGAACTCAGGCACAGGCTCTGGAAGTACATCCAGGAATGGGATCTGTGGCACAGGACCTTTGCCATGCTGCAGGTTGACAGCAAGTGAGGTTGGGGCAGCTAAAAGCCACTGCTATCCTCACCCCAGTCCCCCAGGTGTCTGTGGGACCCCTCTAGCAGTGAGGTGCCATGGTTTCTCTGGGGCACAGAGGTGCGACAAAGAGCCCATTCCCCTCTCTGCCACCAGCATTACCACACTTAGATGATGAGGAAAGGTCAGGATATGAATCAGAAACCACTCAAATCTCTGCCGCCTCCCCCCTGCCACTGCAGCAACTTCTTCACCAGATACCCATGCCGATCGATACAGTAAAATCCACCAACACCCATCTTCACCTCACAGCTCCAGGCACTTGGGCTGACACTGAAAATTACAGTCGTGTTTGCAACCACAGCCACTGATGGCCAGCAACCCCAGGGACAGACACATGCAGGCTGGGAACCACTCACCCCCCAGTTCCCATCACAGCCCTGCTGCTCCAGAGGTGGGTGCTGAGCCCCACAGGTGACAGTAAAAGGCTTTGGGGACTGGCCACTCCTCCCACAAAACTTGGTGCAAAACAAGAGGGGGGAAAAACCCCTCCTGAGATGAAGCGGGAGGAAGGGAGTCGTCAGTACCTGCGGCATCCCCTGCTCCTTCCAGGAGCTCCTTCCAGGCTGGGAAGCAATGCCTTTTCCAGGCTGACTGTTTCCACACAGTCTGGGCAAGCTTTTGGGAAGAGGTTTTGGTGTGTCTGGGGAGCGGAGAGGGTCCCAGGAAGAAGGAAGGGCTGGGGAGGAATTTATTTTGTCTATTTCAGAGATTTTGCTCTTTGAGCAAGTGAAATGAGCTTTTGTTTCTGGGTCCTGACAGTGATGTCGACTTTCTCCTGCTGCTGCTCTCCCCAAGAAGCTTGAGGAGGAGGGGAGAGATTGTTTAGAGGTGGCTCTCGTTGTTGTTATGTGTTGGTTTGTTTTCCTTTTTTAATAATTCTGTGGGCTTGGGGAGATGCTGGGGTCAAAATAGCTGCAGGAAATAGTTGCTGGAAATAGGAAATCTTGGGAGTATTATTCCCTATTTTTTCAAGAAATCCACTGAACCAGTGATTTTTGTTAAAATTCTTCTTTGAGGGTGTTTGGGTTTTTTTGAAGCAGAAGTGTTTCCTGCTGTTTTAGCACCGAAGCAGTTGGGGTTTGTTGTTGCTAGAAAATCCTGCCATGAACCGTTGCTTTCTGGTTTGATTTTGAGCATTTCCCTGTCGGCTGCCCTTCACATTTTTAACTTTTATAGGGCTGAAAAGCAGCTCCAGTCCACGATTTTTCCTTCTGTGGCTGGTGCTGTGTAAAAGCAGGTCAGATACACAGCTGCACGGGCAGCTAGAGAGGATGCTAAGGAACACGTGTGAGGTGTCAGCCCTGGAAGTACCGTGTGCTGTTGCTCAGTGAGGCTGGAAAGAGCCTGTGGCCAGGCCCAGCAAGTAAAACTCTTTCTATAACTTCCTCTGGTTATTCCTCTTTGCTGGCTGATGGACTGGGTACAGTTTCTTCTGTTGGCTTCCTGACATGAAGTTTCTGTGGGCATGGGCCATGCTGAGGGGCAGAGGAGGTGAGTGTACAGAGGATGCTGGCTACAGCACCACAGCCTCAGTGTTGTAGCCTCCTGAACTGATGACTGTCACAATAATGAACAGCATCACCTTAATTAACCACCAGCTCCTGCTCAGATGTTCTTACTTATCTTAAAAAGTAGCTTATTTTTGTCTTGGGTTTACCTCATCTCTATAGCATTGTAAGCTTAGGTGAGCCACTTGTAGCTCTGCTGCCTTTTCTACCTGCTTGTGTACAGACAGCCATTCAAGGAAGAAGTTGATTTTAGCTCAGGATAATGAGGGAGATCTGTGCCAGAGGTTTGTGAAATGCCAGGAGGAAAGGCAAGCTGCCTGAATTCTGTGACTTGCTTTGTTCAGCGATGGCTGAGACCACTCAACTTGCTGTCCTAGACTCCATACCCTCCCGTGCTGTGTACCTGGTTGGCTTTGCAGTGACTGCTGGAACAAACAGGCCCTGAAGTGCTCCTGGGATACACACAAAACTGGCCCAGCAGTATTACCTGCAGCTGCCCCCTTTGCAGTGGCGATTATGCAAAGCTCTTGCTGAGCTGCTGGTTGCTTCTTTAGCATCTGCTCTATCCAGGTTTTTGGCTCCGTATTGCTTCTGTTCAAAGCCAGCTCTTCTGTAAGGCAGGCTGCTTTAACTCACCCTTGCCAGCTGTCACTGGGGAGGCTCACTGCCTCTACCTATCCCCAGGATTTTGTGCATCTCGAGCTCTTCCTCACACTGCAGGGGCAGTCACTTGAGCTGGTCCTTTCTTTGCTCACCTGCTTATTCTCCTGCAGAGAGCACTTAGGTTTGGGCAATGCACAAACTAAGAAAAAAATCCAAAATTTTAAAAAATGCCCATTTTTTTGTGCTATTATAACTTACTGTAGAACTGACCCTGAACAGGAGATGATGAGGATTAAACACTTGGCTTGTGGGCTGTTTGGATGTCAGCTCATTTGTGCCAATTTGAAGTGTTCAGTGATGGCAGGAGTTAGGATCACAGAGCCACACAATCTCCTGAGCTGGCAGGGACCTTTAAGGACCCTCAGGTCCAAGTCCCCGCTCCACACAGGCCCAGCCAAGTCAGAGCACAGGACTGAGGGCATCATCCAGATGCTCTCCCCGGGTTCCAATCCTTGCCTTTGCCAGTTCATCTTTAGAGACGTGATGATGGAACCTTCAGGCTCTGCCTTATGTGATGTTTCCAACTGAAGGTGGCATTAGAAATGGCCTGCTGAGTCAGTGTTGAGGAGTTGCACTGGGTGCTGCCCACAAAGGTGTTTCTGCCCCTGTGAAGGCAGGCTGTGCTCTCTGGTAGCTGTGCTGGAGCTACAGGACCACAGCAGGCAGGTTCCACTCCAGCTCAATCTCTCCCTGAATACTTAATGCAAAACTCAAGGCCTGTTTCTCATTTAAATTCCTTGCCTTCCTAATTTGAAAGACATTAAGTTTTGGCCTTTGCTTTTAAGCAGATGGATGATCACCATTTACCTGCACAGTCCCTTTTTTGTGCCACCGTATCTGATAGGTGCAGGGAAAATTTGCATTAGTATTAAGGTAGATCAAAAGATTTTTCCTTCCACATGTGCTGCAAGTAATGTCTTATTCTGGGAGGGAAAAAAATCCCCCATAAGAAACCCTCAGCCTTCCCAGGTGGTTGGTTTGTGATGTGATCATGATCAGTGGGTTTTTCTTAAAAAAAAAAAAGAAAATCTATCCCCATCCCCACTAGACCTGGCATCACACAAGGACACACGTGGAGTTTAGCATGGGTTTAGCATTTAAATGTTTCCTAAAAGTGCATTGCTTTATTAAAAAGCCCAAACGAAGCGCACCTCCCACTTTAAAAGGTAGTAGGGTGACAGATAGGGAGGAAGGTGATCAATTAAGACATTAAGCATTTTGCACCACATGGACGCATCTGCATGTCAGCCAAATAATAAGGCCATCAGCTCATTTTCAGGGGGCTGTTGCCTACTTCAACTCAATCCTCAGATCAAAGAGAAAATGTCTGCTTGCATTTTCTAATCAGAAAAGGGATGCTAATTTAGGTTCCTTAATGTGTGGTGGTAAGAGACTTCTTCAATTAACTGAATTCTATAGCTCAGAAAATAAAAAAGGGGGATACAAAGGGAGTCAGGCTGGAAAGGCAGAAGTTCTCATTAAATCAAAGGTCCAATATTCATTACCTCCAGCATCTGGGGCTAAACACTAAACATGGAGATCATCAAAGGGGGTTTAATGGGTTAAATTGAGAATATAATCTAATTAAAATATTAGATACGAGTAAATAGCTCTTTGATATTCATCTGAAGGTTTCATTAAAATAGGTACTTGAGGTTTGTATTAAGGGGGGATTATCACTTTTAAGCAGAAACAACAAGTTGAGGTTCCCTAATCAGAAATGCTTCAAAGTGTTACCATTTGGTTTAAAAATAAAAGTAGAAAAGCAGCAACTGGCAGAGCAGGGAAACATTTACCCAGCCTGGCTTGATGGGTCATGCCTCAGGCATCCACGTTCTGCAAAGAGGGGGCAAACACAGGTCCCAAAGGTGAGGAGGATGGAGGATGAGGCACGGGACAGTCCTGTTCCACAGGCTGCAGAGGACATGGGACCGTGTCTGCTGCTGCACTTGAGATGGGCAAAGCATTTCCCTCACAACCTGGCCCACATCAGAAGACACTTCTTCCACCGAGTTTCCCCCAAAGATTAAGTCACCAACTTCCACCTGCCAAGTCTAACAGTCTGAACTGAGTGGGAAGCAGCCAACAGCGTGGAGATCTCCTCATGTCTCAGGAGGAGGGCTTTCAAGAAAGGAGCGTGTCCTTGTTCCAGGAGGGACAGATGCACTATGGTGACCAGTTCTTCCCATATTAGGTTGGGAGCCTGACTGGAGATTCTTCAGGGTGTGTTTCAGCGACTGACCCACTTTCAGGAGGACTGATCATCCTGAGCACTGTAGGATTTAGGTCAAGCTCACCCAGGATTCTGTAAGATGACAGTTATAGGACTTTTCCAGCAATAGCTGTTGTACTTCCAGTGCCTTGATGTCTCTGTACACCCACTGGAAAATTGGTTTTCCCATATAATATCCAGCCAATTAAATGTGTATTAAATCTTGCACATTTTTTATCCCTACCTTTAACACAAGGTGCATTCTAGAAGAAGAGAAAGCCATTTCAAAGACACCCTCTCTCATTCCCCACCTTACCTGTGCATTGTTAGTCCCCTTCAAGGAGACTCAGACCTTTTATTTTTTCCCAATAATCCTCTCTCTCCTCCCATGCAAAAGGGCACCTAATAAATTAGCTAAAGCAATTACACAGAATCACAAGGTGTTTGTTTGCTTTCCCTTTTAACTAGCCTATTTTCTATGACATTTTAGTGTTCCCTTCAAAATTCCCTTGCTGCATGTTCTAATCACATTTCATATGTTGACTTAACTTAGTAAATTATGAATTAAAGACACAGAACCATCCTAAGAAACCCATCTGTTTGTTGTTACTTTTATAGGCTTAATCTGTTAAAGGCTGTTTCCTCTCAAACATGTAGCTCTCAATTACCCTGAGTTACTCAGCGTGTTTTCCAACTGCTGCTGGCTGGTAGCAGATTGTCTGCAGGATCAGCCACTACTTGTTTAGAATTGGCTTGTCCCAGATGCAGCTTCCAAATTTTAGTCTTGATGTGACCGTTCTTCCCAAACAGAGCAAGATTTGAGTGATTAGTACAGAATCCCTACCAACTGCTATGTTTGGTGCACAGTTTTGTTTCTGGACAGTGTGCTGAAGCCTCCTCTGCACTTTGAAGAGAGAAATGCTGCTGATCATCAAGAAAAACTGAACTTTATTTTCAACATTTTGTAGTTGAAAGCTAAAAGTGACCCAGCTGTGACAAGCCAACAGCTGATACATCTGAAAGATACAACTGCTGGGTGGGCTGATTTCAGAGGGCCAGTGTTAAGAAAGCTACATAAACAACTGTTAACATTTTAAAAGTTAAGTATAGCAAAGCCTATTCTAAAATCTAACTATAATTAAACTTAGGCTAATTTCTATTTCAATGCAACAATAAATTGAAATATGATGAACACAGCTCATCATTAAACAGTTCAGGCAGGTTTTGCCTTTACTTATTTACCCCTAAATAAATATTTAACCCTAAATAAACCACTTGCAAGGCATCACAGTTTTCTGAAAGCAGCTACAGCTTGCTTCTCCTTCTCATGTCTGCTTTGCAAAGTCTCCAAGGAGGCAATCTCTTGTAAACTTGCTCCATCCAACATCCGTGGCTGAACTCTTTCCTCTCTCACTTCTCCATCTAATCTTCTTGCCTTGAAATTCTTTGGTTTAGGGATCGTCTTAGCATATTCCAGTGCCTAAAAACATGACAATTGGGGCAAGTGAGTAAGTGAAAACCTGACAAGTATTCCTGATAAAATGGACGTGTTTCTACGTCGAGTCAAATTAACCATTCCCCTAACTCCTGATCTTGTTGTTTGACAGTGCTTAGTGCTAGATGTTTCAATGGTGACTGCAAGAAACCTCCTCAGTGGGCAAAATAACCCACCTTAAAGGACTTTCCTTTCTGACACTCACCATTGGAGGCCACCTTAAGTACTGAAGCAGTCTTTTTTTTCCTTCAAAAAAGAAAAGAAAAAAAGCAACACAAAATCCTATTAAGTTTACAAAGGTTTTTTCCTCCCAGCCTTGTTATGCTCTTGTCCTCTCAGTCATATCCTGCTGCAGGGAGTTCTGCAGGTTAATATACCAAGGAAGGAAATTGCACCCTCGTACAAGTTCTGAGGAACTGATGTACTGAAAGGGGGATGCCAAGCAAGAGTGTTGCATGATGTGTAACGGTGTGTGGAACCCAGAGGGCTGTCTCTTGGTGGGAATGGAAGCAGTTGTATGTGAATCTCTGAACGGAGAGAGCCCTGGTTTAACCTGGGACACGTTTTGGTGCCTGTGTTTCAGCTGCATGGATTTGGAAACCCCTGCTGTGTGTCAAGTGGAAGCTGCAGTGTCTCATGTTCTTGGTGAGAGAGTGCCTGGGAAGGGTTCTGAAGGAACCCAAAGCCCTCTTGACATGTGAAAAATGCTGTTTCCTCCTGTGGTTTATGTGAGGTTTGGAAAGAAATGGAAGTAACTGAGGAATTCCACTGATATTAAGCTCCAAAACTCCCCCCTCTCCCCTCCCAGGAGTGTGCAGTTCTCATTCGTCACCTGGGAGGAATACCTGTTAGCTGTTTTCAGCCCCAGGCAGGTGAGCTCCTGCAGAACTGATTGGATAAAATATCTGCTGTTTCCAGAGCTTTATTACTTCCTGCCATAGGGAAGAGGTGCTCCCTTTGTTTGTTTATGTATGCCACCGTCAAGCAGTCAGTCATTGCTCATTTGGGCTATTTTTGAAGGCCAGTGAAGGCTAAAGTGATGTTGTATGGGCTTGAAAAATAAGACCAATTACTGTAGCTATGCAACTGAAGTGAAAAGAGTTTGCGAGTGAGGCTGACAGGCAGGTGAATAATAGACTAACAAGAGGATATCTGTGGTCCATTAGAAGAGTGCACTCTGCAGTAGTGTGGCCTCTACCGCTGATGTGAAGCAGAGCATGTGCTGCACTGGGTTAATGTTCCTCGAGGGGTCCCACTCTCCTTTATTTCCACCCTTTCCCCAGGAAAACATCACTGGCTGTTTAAGGCAAGTTGAGTGCCAGGAGCTGGGATGGAGGATGGCTCCGTTTCCACGTGGTATGCTCTTGTGAAGAGACGTGGAGACTGAAGACAGCTGCTGGCAAAGAAGTCAGCAGCTCTTGGCACACATCTACAGCCACGACAGGATAGATGCACAGAGGAGCACTTGCCAGGATCCCATCAGAGTACAAGTCCTTAGTGTTGTTAAAAGGAAAATCAAACTGGAGAAACTATTCCAGCCTGCTCTGAGTTAAAATGTATGCTTTTCCTCTGTGCAAAGCCCAGAATCTCTTGCTGCATACATTTTAAAGGGGCTCTGCTCTTACCTTCTGTCTCGATGTTGGAGGGATGACCTTGGGTTTTGTATCTAGTCTTTGAACCAAAGTCATGTTTTTCATGTTGCGCTCCTGCACTTGCTTTGCATATTCCTTTTGTTGCTTTAACTTCTCTTTCTGACAAAAGGGATGGGGGAAAAAAAAGCATGGTTAATTAAATGTTTCAGTGGATCCATCAATGAAACACTTTTTCCCCCTGGAGTCTTCCATTTACACCTCTGTTGTTGTTTAACCTGGCTATGCTATTGATCATTCCTCAGCGGAGCACAACAGGAAATCCTGATAAATGGCACAGCTTTTTTAGTCACACTTCATTTCTAAGAGCTTTTTCTTGGGCCCTATCAAAGGCAGAGCTCACCAGAAATGGGACGGACACATCTTTATTCTGAATGTTTCGCTGTCTCTGTTCGGCTCTAGAAGGGTTGTGCTAATTTCTCGCAGCCTTTGCCGTGATTTTTAAAAGCTCTGGGCTTATTTTTAAGGTCCTAAATGACATTCTGAACTGAAATTCTGTGTCTTTATATTTCTAGCAGTTCATTATGCTCGAGTTCAGCTGCACGCTCTCCCTTGCCCTGTCAGTGGCTTCCTCTCCAGGCAGTGACAGCCCAGTGCCATGCCAGGTCCCAGAAGCATTATGGCAGCGTCTGAAAGATGCAGAGCCCTGGGCCACACACTGCTCTGGCCATTCTTCTTTTGGATCTCTGCTCCATTCTGCTTATGGTGAGGAGGAGGAACACACAGTGACCCCGAAAGGGATAATTTGAGCATTCTTCCTTCCCACTGCCCTACAATGTTCCTATAAAGAATCCTATATAAAGCACCTGTTGTCAGATTAACAGAGTCCCAAGACATGCAGGATGGAGTTTGCAGCACCTCAGGCATACACCTGCTGCCAGACCCTCATTATCAGCAGGTCAAACGATGCCAATTGCTCAGATCCCTGCTCTGAACAATCTCTCCCCATTCCAGCAGGGTAGTGCACATCCAGCTATTTTCTTCCTGTGTGTGCACCGCTTCTTTTACTTCCACTTTGGAGGTTATGCAAACCTTCTACACAGGGAATGATGATGCAGCTCAGTCACAGGAGTGTATAATTTACCAGTGTGCAATTAGCCCTGTTGGATTATGCAAGCTACTCCCTGTTTCTGGAGCTACACAATTAGAGGGTTAAAATTATCCGCAGTACAGTTGCCTTTCCTTCCATTTAAACCTCCCCTTAGGATCTCTAGCTAGACATACAGTACCAGGCAAGCATAAGTTGCTTCTCAGCAGTGATTTTTTTTCCCATTCTCCCCTAAATTCCCTTCACACAATCAACAAACAGATGATACAACAGGAACCACTTACTTTCTCTTTGATGGTTTCATAGTCAGGTCCAAGACCTCCAAGCCTGATGTCCATGTTTTTGTAGGCTTTTGAGCAACGTGACTGAAAAACAAACAGCATTTTCCTCCAGGTGACTCCACAGAAAGCACAATTAAAGCAGGGATTGTTGCAGGCACCCAAGGTAAGAGCAGGATTTGACTTGCTGTCGCATTCATACCCACATCCATCGTCTCATTTTAAGGGTTGTGAGTGACCAAAAAGATTGAGTTAATTGCCCAAGTCAAATTATACTGTATTTCCTTTGAATCTAGGCGGGTAATTGCCAATCATCCCAATCACAAAGCAATACTTTCTCAGTCTAAAACGATCTTTCATGAGCTCTATTTTCCTGCTTGACCAGTATTAGAATGAAGCACCAAAGGAACCGTTATAAGAGAAGCAGGTAAAAGTGGGGGTTTTGGTGGTAAAAAAAAAAAAATCAGCAAATATTATTAGTAGGCGTAACCTGTCTTTGTTCTACAACAGAAAGTTTATCACAGGTGGTTGAAAAATACATGCCTCACAGCACAGCAAAAGCTTTACAAGGGCATAGGGAAGACAGAAGGTGAGTGCTGGGTGATGCTGTTTCAATACTTCATGACATTACTATGAAGACCCCAGCATTTCCAGAATCTTTTTACTCTCTCTCAAGAACACAAGGCTAATTTTTAGAAGTGGGCTGTGCTTTAAGAACTTGGTGAAAACTCGCTGTGATGAGCTCTGTAGTAATTTCAATCACAGAGCAGTGCATAAGCACCAGGAAAGTTCTGGATGCGAATGCAATATGCCTTTCTTCCAAGGGACCCTTCAAGTAAAACTCAGCAGCAGGGAAACTGTGTGCTGAATTCTCTATTTGATGTTCCTTTGCATTGGTTATCCCTATTCTTTTGTGGTATATTTACACCTAACTTTTAATTCAAGGTACTGTGAAGAGTTAAGCTGTCTACCACAAAGTCAGGGTTTTCTCCCTTCATGCAATGAGTAGGACTGTGTTTGTTTATTAGGAAAAGCTAGATTCTACCACACGACAGAAACAGTTGTCTTCTCTGTTTCACATATGAAACATGAGAAAGCTCCTGAAACAACAGAAACAACAGTTTGAATGCAGGGGAACAAAAAGGGAAGGAAATCTGCCCTTCGGTTACTATCATAATCCAGCTAATTCTTCTCAGAGGCATTCAAGCAGCAACACACAAACTGCCTCCTAGATGAAACACATGAGGCATTATTCCAGCTTAGTTTGTCTGCCCCGAGACTTGAGGGTAACTTCTTAAACATTTCATTTGTCACGGACACACAGGGATACCTCTGTGCTGTTCCACTGCACCCCTGTTAACTGGTTATGGTATGGAACTGGACACACAGAAAAGACAAAAAGAACCAAGTTTTAATGAGGACCAAAATGGGATCATGAGAAGACCTGGAGCCATGTTTATGCCGTTAGCTTTACAAATCCTCTAAGTTTGTTGTCGTTCAGTTTGATTCCCTTGGAAACCAAGAGATTTGAGCTGGGTAGCAAATGAGCATGAGCAGGATAATGGCTTGCTCAGATCTGAGGCCTGGCTACCTGCTGCTTTCTACAAATAGCTTTATTCTAAATCATTTTATCACTGGGTGCTGATAAAGGACAAACACCGTTCTGTGTGTTCTTAGAGCTAATCGAGACTGAAAGCAGCACGGGGAGAGGTGGTGGTGAACTGCCTTGCTCCTTAGGCCAAAAGTGTTTTGGTGTCTGTTTCCAGGGCTGTTCCTTGCTTTGGGTGAGTCAGGGTGTGTTAGTGTGCTCTCTGGAATAACAAAGCATTTCCCAGCCCCCCTTCCTTTCCTTTCTTGTTGTTGTGTTGTTTGGTTTGGGTCCATTGGGATTTTTGGTGAAGATTTTTGTATTATTGAGAAAAAATGTTAACCAGAGGGGGAAACAAATGTAAAACCCACCCAACCCACATCTACTTTCTTACCTTCTTGCCCGCTTTAGACTGTGTTCGCTTCTCCCTTTGCATGGGAAATCCCTCTGAGTTGTTTTGGTTTATTGCCACTTGGTTTCCCTTGCTGCTCTCCGGATTGACCTCTGAGACGCTTTGTATGCGTGGGAGTAGAGGTGGGAGTGGGCTGAACACGCGCTTCTCAGCGGAGGGAGGTGCTGGCAACCGAGGGCTGTCTTGGGGATGTTGCTCCACCGTTTGTAAAGGTGGGAAGATTCTATGAGCGACTGTTGGTGAGCTGTGAACAGAAGATTGAGAAGGTCTCAGAAAAGAAACAGGCAGGAAAATAAGAATCTTGATTGGCACACAGCAGGTAACAAGCAATCTGAACGTGGAATGATCCTTGATCACAGAATGCACAGGGAACACCAGGATGGAAAGATGGGTATTTCACAGTGACTAACTTTGCTTGTCCCTAACTGTATGGAAACTTTAAGTGGAAAAATTATAGGTGGGGAAGCTTTCAGCCTGATGGCAAAGCCAGCTTAAGTCAATGAAAACTGCCTTTAAATGGCTTCAGATCAGGCCTGCTGAGTACTCAAAGGAGTAATTGTCTATGGGAAATAAAATCTTCATTTTTATCAAGGATTGTCATGCCCTTCCTCACACGTAGCGAGCCAGAATTGGCACTGGAATGACTCTGGATACTCACCCTGTGAGGCAGGTTTCCATATAACTCTAGCTAGCTGGTGTCAGCCAGTTTATGCTCGGTGCTCTTTGCTATCTAAACTTTAAACTCCACCTTTCAGAAGGAACCTTCCAGTGGTTGGAAAACTCTGTGTGTAAAGTGAGCTGGAGTACAGAGCTGTCCTTTGCCAATACCGTATGTGTAAGTCCGATTCCTACGTTAGCAGCAACCTATCGTGGCAGGTTTGCAGCAAAATGATGTTGTGCTTTGTGCTTTAAACCATGTTCTTGTCCACTCCTATTTTTTCATAGGGTCACAATCGTACCGTTTCAACACCTACATCCTTACCATAAACTAGCGATAGGAGAGTACCGGCACGTTTTATCCATGTAAGTGCGTCCTTTGCAACCCTGAAGCGATCCTTGATCCTCCTGCACCGGCTCTCGAAAAGTGATAACGTAAGTAGGGGCTGTATTCTTCCAATTCAGATGTGGCCAGCCCTTGGGGCTGTTTTCTATTGCAGGAAGATTCACAGTGACAGGGTTGTCTGAACATTGACACACATGTGGAAGTCCGTTTGGAAAACCACGCTGACATTTCTCGTTCTCCTTGTTGGTATGTGCTGGAGAGAGCATCTCTGCTGGGTTAGGTTCATGGAACATCAGATGAACAGGACAGGTAGAGGTGGTGAAGTCCCGATTACCACGACATCTCAATTTCATGAGGTTACTTAATGAAGTATCCGAATTTCCTGACGTATTAGCTTTGGGCTGGGCAGGAGGATGTGGATACAGCCTTTTCTGCGGCGTGCTGTTGTTGTCTTGCTTCACTGTGAGCATGGGAGCAGCCTGAAGTGGTGGTAATTGGCAGGGTGTTTTTGCTGGTCTTCCCAGTGGTTGTTGGCTATCGTTCCTTGGGAAAGCTCTCCCTTGGAAGTTCAGGTTGGATTTTATTTTCCTTCGATGGGAGAGCTTATTTTGGTGCTCCTAAAACAAGTCATCAAAAGTGGGGTGAAATTTCAGTGGTTGCTCTTTTTAAATATACAATATGCACGTGCACAGGCAAGGCTGCCTGTCACAACGTCCCTCACGTAGCTGTTTCTTGGCATTCTACAGATTCACCCATTAACCGGTATTTTGACTGGATTACATCGTGTTCTGTGACTGTAACTGAGAACAATATTCCTGGTTTAGCCAGCCCTTAAATAGCTGTGCAGGTTACGGTGAAGTTGATTTCTGAACCCCTCGTTCAACACCACAATACGCGGGGACCCCCAGCCTAGAACCGAAGCACAGATGCTGTTCAGGTGCTGCACAGACACTGCACAGTACTGCATCAAAGCCTTGCTCAGTGGCCTGAGACAAATCCTGAAGCAGAACACTATAAAAATAGTTCCTTACAGGTGCAGACCACGTGTAAGAAACGGTGCTGTGGTAAATAGGGAATGAGGGAGTCTTATCCGAATGAGGAGCAAAAATAGGTGCCCTCACATGCACAGGACCGCTTGTTTCTAATCCTGTAGACCTGTGGTAGCTCTCTGTCCAACATCTGAGTAAGAAGGTTCAAAAACCACATTGGTTCCTGGCTTTTATCCTCTAACAAAAGTAAAGCCCCATACTAAATGCTGAGAAAGCCCCCGTGCACACTATTAGACCAGCCTGTAGTAGAAACAGGCTGATGTCAATGACTTGGGTGATTTAATTTCTGCTCCCTGCCTGGTATCAAGCAAAACATTTTCCCAAATAATGAGGAACAATTTAAGAATGTAAGCACTCCTGAAGACTACTGTCTTGAGCTAAACCGACGTACTCTAAATCTGGAGTTTAAGATTTATCACTTTCCAGTTACAGCATCGGATGTTGCCCATTTTGAGGTAGGAGATGGCTTTCCTTCTAGGGAATATACAAATCCATTCTCAGTCCATTTAATCTTTGTGAGCGCTAAAATCCTCCATTTCATCCTCCTGTCTCTCTAGGGTTCTTTTGTTAGGAACACTTGCAATCACGACATAGCATATGCACTCAGAATAACTACTTAATGGTAGGTATTAAATCCACATATAGAGCAGAATGTTTTGGTGAAAGCTTTAGCACTGGGGAATCCTGACTCCTGGTGCCGAGATGATGATTTGTTAGCTCGACCTCTGCTGTAACAATTAATGCTGTGGCATATT
This sequence comes from Gallinula chloropus, assembly GCF_964237585.1. Classification (NCBI taxonomy): domain Eukaryota; kingdom Metazoa; phylum Chordata; class Aves; order Gruiformes; family Rallidae; genus Gallinula; species Gallinula chloropus. Next base: position 2,007,018 of record NC_140109.1, on the reverse strand, counting down.
GTGCCGCTGGTGGGAAGCACAAACTACTGCCAAACTGGGACTGGGCTGATGTTTTCCCATTTAAACGGAATGAGAAGCCTTGTAAAACACCTCCTTCATCCTGAAATTCCACACATAAAGCACATCTCTCACAGGGGACAGCAGCATAAAGTCTTGTTTGTCCTTTACAGACGTGCAGCTCCCAGTCTTAAATGAGCAGTGGGAGATGTGAACAGCCTGCCTGAACGACCTCAAACACTTATCATACAAAGAGAGCAGCTGGGTTTGCCAGCAGTAATTCCAGTTAGCCTGAAGTTCTGGGTCTGAAGTTCTTGTTCTTCCAGCAGTGATGATAACCTGGTCTCCTGTTGCTCCAAAGACTACCCGATTGCCTTGGTTTGACCGGCCAGCACAAACCAGACCCACAGCCGAGTACTTGATCATGATGTTTTCTGGTTTGTGGCAACCCCTTGGTGTTCACAGGGATTTTAGGGGACAAGCAACACAACAGTAGTTAAGTTCTAGCTCAGAATCCTCATGAACCATTAACCACGTCCACATACTAGCTGGTGCCTTTGCATTATCATCAACCAAATAATGTCCTAAATAGGCCAGACTCTTTAAGCTCAGAATTTCTTGGGATTATTTGGATTTAAAAATCATTTAGTATATAAAGTGGCATATACATAAACTTTGGTGATTACCTACTGATACGTATCTAAGCATTTACTGTCAGTAATTGGTACTTTAAAAGCAACAAGGAGATTACAGCTTTAAATATTCAAACTTCAATGCTTTTACATATGTATTTCAACTATCATATTCTATCAAATAGGGACCTTGCACTGCTGCACTTTCAGGTACCATGTGTCTTCAGGCTCCATTTTCACTGCCTGTAATGGTGGGAGTCTCTGAAACCGTTCCTCATCAACAGTTTTAGGATCTGTAACCTAAAACAAACAAACAAACAAACAAACAAACTATGTTTATGACCACAACCCAGCCAGATGAAAGGATTTAAAGTCTTGGGGGATAAAAGGAGAAATAATTTGCTTCCTGATCCCAAGCTAAAATGCTAAAGTTTAGGCATTATAGAACAGGTAACTAGAAAAAGAACAGCTCAATGAGGAAATGAAAAAGAAAGCAAACTCCCTGTTAAGAGTGGTGTGGTAGTTGGGAGCATTCCTTCTACTTTTAAGAAGAGAGGGAAAGAAAATTGCAGAAAGTATACAGCACAGAAACCTACTTGTAACTCTCAAATGTCTGGGCTTCTCCATTTATATGAGAGCCAGTGGATGTACCTAATAACAGAAAAGCAGCCAGACAGTCATCATTGTCCAGGCAATCAGCCAGTGTACCAAGATATTGGTGGATGACACACACCGTAGCAAGGTCCTGAACAATGGAGTTGTGCAGAAAAAGATGGCAAAACACAGTAATGTCGTTAGAAAAGTACAAGGAGTAGCTGCAGAAATAAAACATCTAATGCACACAGCCTGGCAACGATATCAAACAGCTTGTGCAAAACAGCAAGCCCACACACAAGAGGAGCATCTTCACGTGGCTGCAGTTGTGCTAGTGTGGTGACTGGGAGGCAGACTTGGGGAATTTTTTTTTGAGGGTGGCTGCTGCACCACAGACTCTGAAGCCAAGAGGTATCCTCCAAAATCCAGCCAGAACGACATTTTTTCTTGAAAGCATCAAACCTTTTTCCCAATCTGCGAAACTGCACAAACCCCAATGCTTTTAATTTTTGTTTTTATTTATGCTGGTGCTGTCCCAAACTCTGCTGCTAAGTACTGTAGCAGGCACGACCTCAGTTAAGTTTTACAGTCTCACTGTAAGGAGACCACAGCTAACAATGTGCTGGACCCCTTCATGCAGAACTACTTCCACACTGCTGCGGGGTGATGTTGGCTGACCCTGGAGACCTTGCACTGGGAAGACATTTGTGACCAAGAGCACAATTAACTGAAAATCCTAACTGTGAAATCAGTGGGAAGGAAATGCTAAATCCTTCTGGGGAGCTGAGCTTCTCTTCTCCAGGGGTGAGAGATGGGGATGACTAGGAAAAGGCACTTAGGGTCTACTGCTGAGGTTTCAGGTGATCTCACTGCTCCAAAGGGTGATAAGGATTCTATTTGTTGTGGCTGGAAAAGTTGGCAGATTTTAAAGTTGCCACCCTGGTTTCCTGGGCAGTGGATAGATACAGCTCTGTAGTCAGTAAGATGTTTTTGGTGGAACTAACTGACTCACTGCATCGATGGTTTCCTGGGCAGGTAAAGCATACTTCTACATTACCTCTTTGAAAGAGGAACAGGACACAACCTCTGCCAGCATTTTTTGTGAACTATTCTATTAATACCAATCAAATTGAGAAAATGATCAAATGAAATTGCATTTTGAGCATCATAAGCTGTGTAATGCCTATTCTGTTAAATTGAGGCCCATAATTGCTTCTCTACTGAAAAGATACAACAAAGACAGCAATCATGGCATGTCATTATCCCAGACTAGAAAACCGGCCTTTGCAGTGAGGACTTCAAAGGCTTGTGGTTCTCGAATTGCATTTGGCTGCTATTGTTGAAGCGCAGGCAATCTTGATTAGGTGTTTACACTGAGGTAAGGCGCAGTGCACAGAGAGTCTGAGTGCCTTGGTCTAGAGCCATTAAAAAATTGTACATTATGTTCCTTGCTTTGAAGTAAGGGGCTTGTAGGTAGGAAAGCAACTCATATTGAGTACAGCTGAGCTAGATTGGGCCACTACTTCTCCCTCTTTCTCTCTCCCTCTCTCTCTCTCTCTCTCCCCGAAACTCATCATCGGGTTCTTAAAGAATCAGACAACACTGCAAAGAACTTGATGCTTTATAAAATGCCATATAAATTAGTAAATATACAGATCAACACACATTTAGGGTATGTTTTGGTACATACAGCCTTGCAGAGAGGTAACAGCTGTCAATGAGGCTGCGGATATGTTACCTATTGTTGTGTCAGTTGGAAAAAAGCTGCACACAAAGAACTGACTTTAATGTAAACACCGTTTCACCCGACAGCCAACAGTGATTGTACCAAGGAAAACAGCTTCAGCATCCTGTGGAGCTCAAAGCGACCCAGTTTAGGAAAAAACACTACTTGGAACTTGCTTGATTGCTCTGGCAGAAGACATGGGGCTTGTTTGCTTCTCCACATACTTGGTGGTTTTTGCACTTTTGAATCGCTTTTCCAGGTTATGGGACAGTGCTGAGCAGCAGGATGCTTGTGTCAGGCCTTCCCTCACCCCCTCTGACACGATGGAGCAGTGGACATCTCAATTAAGAGCAAGAGAGGTGCGAGTACTGTCTGCACTGCCTATGTGCAGCAAAGACAAAGCCACCGGCTGGCTGACAGTAGGTGGTGATGCTGCTGCGGCTGCACAAGCTTGTCGAGGAAAAAAACCTGCTCAGCTCCTGCTATGTCACAGCTCTGCGATGTCACAGCTCTGCTGTCCCCATGGCTACTTCAGCAAGGTAACCTTAGCACGTAGCCCCGATTTTAACAGGGTTTGGGCTTTATTACGTCTCTTTGAATGGTGCCTACACCGATGAAGCCCTGACCCCTGGCTCCAACGCTTACATATGAAACATTTCCAGAATTCCCCAAATAGTAAACATAATCATATCAACGCAGCTTTAATTAGCATCAATCTACGCTAATTATTTTTACCATCAACCAAATTATAACTGAAAAAAAAACAAGTGCTCTTAATAGCTCTGGTAGAAAACAAGCTTGCCCACCGCTGTGCTCATTGCAGTGCAGGCAGCAGATGCCCTCTAGTGTTGTGTCAACCGTTCATTAGCTTGGGAAAGCACATCCCTCCAAGCAGAAAGCCTCTGTAGTTTTGCAAGTTCAGAACTTTCTGTGCTACAACTCATCGAGTGATTCACTGCCTCCCACCTCTTCCATTATGCATAATAAGTAGGGAGTAACAGCAACAAACTCGTGTATAATCGTTCATTAGGAACTGTAATTGCGTTTCCACTTAATCCTTAACACAGGTTGTCTGACATTTCGCAGTCAACCATGAGACTGCCAGGCCCTTCGTAACCAAGTGTGATGAGTATCTGCTGGCTGCTTTCAAAGGCAAGGTTTGGTCTGGACAAGAAAGCAAGGAAAGGGTTACCTGCCCACCCAAATCCAAGCCCTTCTTCTTGTGTGTTCCTATCCGATGGCCCTAAGTGACAGTGATGAGCAAGACCCCGCGTGGTCCCTGAAAGCAGCATGAGCACAATATACTTCCCAGTTCTCAACTGTAACTTCCCAGCTGCTTTTTGGTTACAATCGATGCTAACACAGCTTTTTCAAGCCAAAAGGTGACACCAAGGTTCCCCACCATGGTGAAAAACCCGCAAGCATTGAGCTATTAGGAGAGATGCCACATCACTGTTAGCATATGAGAGAATCAGCACCCTACTCACACTGGCCCAGCACAGGAAAATCAGAGGCAGCAAAAAAAGGACTGCTGATAAGGCACAACGTGGGAAGGTAATTCCGTCCCTCAGGAGGGAAGGAAGACAGCATTTCTTTAGCTTCACAATTAAAAACTCATGAGAGATGGCTTCTGTGACCATGCAGACATGCTTCATGGCCAAGAATACATGTAGGTTAATGAGGCTTGTAACAAGTCTGTTATTTAGTCCATAAAGTGTGAATGTTGGAAATCAGATGTTATCAGTGGCAAGGCAGATTGTAAATCTACTTATCTCCTCTGCAAACCTGGTCACGCAGCTAATTCCATTCAAACCCTCAGTTTGTACCAAGCAGAAGCATGTAGAAGTTACCTACCTGCTTTTTAAGAACTTGCTTTTTATCGTGCAGTTGAAGATAGGAATTTTTCCTCTCTGAATGAAGCCCTAAAGTCTGTTTATTCTTCTTCACATAGTCTTCTTTTGCTCTTTGTGGTGGGTTGGAAAAGTTGATGCCATGTGTGCTGGGGTTATCTTTGGAATGACAGTCACCTGCCTGTTCCCTCCCTTTGGTATGAAGCCTAAGAGGTTTGCTGCTGACCACGGCCCTTGGCTCGTGAAAGCCTGGTAATTGGGTACCAAGCCCTGAGAGTGCATCTTGTGGCTTTGCCTCCTCTTGTTTTTCTTTTGGGGAATGGAGGTAAAATGTATCCAGGCTGCTTCCTCCAGCAACTTGAGGTGTGTTTCTTGCCTTCAGAAATTGTGCTCCCTTTTCCATTTTCTTCCAATTAGGTTCGTATCTTAGTTCAAAGTATTTGTCCTCAGGCTCCTGCTTCCTGTTTAAAAAAGAACCATGGAATTATTTATGTATAAATTGTGTGACTTGTGTGTTTTTTCAGCGTGCGATTCGGACCCATAAATGCCCTGCGAATAGAGTCAAACAGAATCATTTGCCCATGCACACTAAAAAAATGGGCATTGAGGGACCAGAGTCAGAACAGTTTTATCAAACATTTTTTGTACTAGAAAATGTATGCAGGACCTCCTCCTCCTCTTAATTTCCCTTCTCAGCAAAGGATAAACTGGTCTAACGTTGACAATGAAGTAGAATACAGTCTTTATCCTAAACGTAGCATTGAAATCATAAGCACGAGTCAACTAGAAGATGAAGTTACTGTAACAGACTGCTTCTGCTGTTCCCCTTAAAATGCTGCAGCCCACAGCTGCTCATTCTTCCAATGCTCTGCTGAGTGAAAGGAAAGTGATGCTCCCAGTAAAACCCCTCTCTCAAACATCAGTAGAAGGGACTGTCAGAGAACGGCCTGCAGCTCTGCATTTTTATTCTTGCTTCTCATTCCTATGAAACATCACATTTCAATGAAAACCTCCCTGTGAAAGCCTTAATTTCTCATGAAAAAAAGTGAGATCAGCATAGAAACCCAGAAATGTTTGTGAGTTCGGCTTTTTTTTAACAAGGATGCTCTGCCATAACATAACACTATAGTTGGCTCTGCTTATGATTTACCTGATCCAACAGGAGGAAAACCAACTGTGGGAGCATAAAAACTGGCTTCCAGGAGACAGGTGGGCAGTGGCAGGAGTAAGGAGCGTGGGAGAAAATAACTTTTAACGCTGCTTTGTCTTAACAGGGCCTGAAGCATCATCCTGCTTTCTCCTTTCAAAGTGACATTTATACACACTGAAACCCGGTTGACTCCTCAGCCCCAACTAAACGAAGTCTACTGATCCACTGGGCTCTCCAAACAGTGGCACAGCTAATTATATTAGCAGATTCACAAACAGTTTGTTCATCCTTTCTAAAGGAGTTACCTGCCTACATCTGTATGTCAAGTGGCTCCTAAGAATAAGACAACCTCAAGCGATGCTTCTCGCTTCAGGTAAGCATCGGTGCTGTGGTACCCTAGAGATCGGATGATGTGCAGCGGTGAAAACACTGTTCCTAGTTGTCACACACAGCAGGTAAACAGAAATAGGTGACCAGACTTTGAAAGGAGTACAGAAATATGCAGTATAATTGCAGTGATTCGAGTAACAGAGTACAATGCTAAGGAGTCCCATTGTGCTGCAACCTGTGCGGAGCAGCTGAATTGTGCTGCGCAGCCCAGGTCACCGCAGGGGAACAAAACGAGTGCGAAGAGCTCCTTCATCCCTAATCATCTGCAGACAAAAAGTGCACCTTTTAGTCCTTCCCCCAACTTGATATAAAGGTTAGACGGACCCTGTACTCATCAACAAAAGTGTTGTGCAGAGACAACAGATGCAGCACTTCCTCTTCAAATTCCGAGGTTAGTAATGGATGTAGAGAGGGGGTTTCATATGCATATGCAGTGATATTTGCTCAGGTTAATGGACTGTATTTGAGTACTTACTAGGCCGAGTTCAAACCAAATAAAATCAAATTTCCATTTAATGAAGAGCCTCACATTCAGCATAGTATTCAGTCAAAAAAATTACTAAAAATTAGAGCATGTTTCTAGCACAATTAACATCATTTGCACTCACAATAAAATATTCAATAACTGCCCGTTTTGCCTGTCGAGGAGGTGAATAAAAGCATGCTATTAATCATTTAGCCTTCATTTGTTTGCCATTTTATTTTAAGTAGACAATTAAATTGAAACTGCACATTATTATTACTCCAGCTTTAATTTAATCCCTTTAAACTCGAGAGTTATTCCCAATTTACACAGTGTTAAACCTTTTATGTGTATGACAGCAAATTAAACTTTATGGGCCAAGCTAACGCTTTCTAAAGAATGTTTAAAGGTGATGGTAACTAGTGAGCCTTCAACTGCAGCTATATGGGCAAAACTGCACATAGTCATCCCCCCCGATTCCTGCCTGGGAGCATTCTCATGGCACGTTGGCCTGGTTTGCTTGGGACAGTCCTTTTCGTAAGGGAAGTCTGCTGACTGCAGCTCTGGGTCAGAGAGATGGGAATAACTGGGGATGTACATTGGATAGGCTTCTACCAGAAGAAGCTGAAGTTAAATTTGCCCCCTCCTCACCCCCTGTTAGCCTAGCCAGGAGAGTTTAAGAGCAGGGGTTAGTGTATATCTATCTGTTTCCCTGCTTCTACCTTCCTGCCTGGCTGGCAAAGTGGCACCTAAATGGACACATGGTGTTCACCTCTGTAGGCAGTGCTAAGAGCACGTCCCAAGGGAGCCTGTACGGGTCTGTGAGGGATGGTTTCTCTTCCAGCTTACTCTCCTACCACTGGTGTTTTAGGTAACAAGCAGTGGAGGCTATGTTGGAGAAGAGGGCATGGTAATTATGAATGCAGGTGAGATGAAACTACCTCTTTGTGTATCACGAGGTCTGGAGGTGCTCTGCATAGCACTGTGGAATTGGTCTCGAGTACATAATGTATTCTGGGGAGCATGAGGTTTTCAAGTGTCAGAACTATTCTACTCATCTACTAACATTCTGTGCCTTACCTTCCATCACCAACACTCTTTGGTAGTCCAGTTGTGTATTGATTTGTGTCATATGCAGTTTCTTCTTGTTTGTCCGAATTAATGTCCAAGCTGTCTTCTAAGGTGTCACTATCCAATTCTATAGAATAGAGTCCTTCATTTCCACGAACCAGCTGCTGGAGTCCCAGCTGATACCATTGCTCCCGGACAAGGCTTTCAGAGTCAGGCTTTTGGGACTTGTGCTGGTTCGAGGAAGAGCCCCCTCTGCTTACCGGCAGCCTGTTGCTACCCACAGGCTGGAAGTCCGGTTGCAGGAGTGCGGCTCGGGGAAAATCTCTTTCACTCATGTTTTGAGTATGTAGAAACTGAAACGTGCTCTGTGTCTGAAGAAACAATTCTGTGCTCTGCACTGGTGGTGAACACCAGCTCTGTATCTGGAAAACATGAGGGCAAATGTAAAAAGGTTGTTCACACTATAGTAATGACTGCAGTTGTTAAAAACTAGAGTTGTGGGTAGTATCATTGGCTTTGGCTTGGAATTTGACCTTCTGTAGTTAAAACAAGGGTTTACTCTCATGTGTTACGCTGCTTTTCCTGTAAGCAGTTAATACCAAGGTCCTGATAAAGCACAAGCATGACTTACGCGATGAAATCCACCTTAAACTATTAGTGGTAACAAAGCTGATGGTGTATAAACAGCTTGTGAGACAGAAAACGAGGCCAGGACAAGGCAACAACATTTTCCCTGCTAACTTTTGAAAGGCAGAAGGAATTTTGTGTGTTCTCTTTACTCAACACCATCTTGTCACATAAGGTGTTGGCAAGACGGTGTGTGGGACAGAGAACAGAGTGAAAAGCTCCCAAACGCTTCCTAAGTGGGGAAGAGAGTTTCTTTTTGCTTGGTTGCATTTAAATGTGCCAGAGTCTCTGGCAGCCCCAGGTACTTGTAAGATGAAGCACCCAGGAGGAAGGAAAAAGGCAGCAGCTGTGATGGGCTGTGTGTCAGTCGGTTATGGCACATACAGCGTGACTGGTGCGTTTAAAGGTACATTGGGAGGTTTGGCTGTTGGGAAAGATGCTACCAGAAAGACACCTGGAGTGTGGCCAGAGATGGGCAAGGAAGCTGGTGAAAGGGCTGGGGCACAAGTCTTATGGGGAGCAGCTGGGGAACCTGGGACTGTTCAGCCTGGAGAAGAGGAGGTTCAGGGGGGACCTTATCGTGCTCCCTGACTACCCGGAAGGAGGCTGGGGGGAGCTGGGGCACGGCCTCTTCTCTCAGATAACCAGTGACAGGGCGAGAGGGAATGGGGGCAAGTTGTGCCTGGGGAGGTTCGGGTTGGGAATTAGGAGAAATTCCTTCTGAGAAGGAGTGGCTGGGCATCGGAATGGGCCGCCTGGGGCAGCGGTGGAGCCACCGTCCCTCGGGGTGTTCAAGGAACGGCTGGATGAGGGACTTGGGGTCAGGGTTAAGTGATGACCCGGGCGGCAAGGGGACGGTCGGACTGGCTGCCCTCTGAGGGCTTCCCCGACCTTCACTCCGTGAGATCGCGAAGTACAAAGCGCAGTTTCCCGTCGTGCGGGGTTAGCGCTGCTGCCACACGCAGGCTTCACCCTCCGAGGGGACTTCGACCCCCCTCCACCCCGGCAGGACGCCTGTTGCCGCCGCTCCCGCCGCGGCTGCAGCCCACAGAGGGAAGCTCTGGCTGCAGACCGCCCCGGGAACCCCCAGGGGTCTCTCCTCTCCCCGCTTCAGCCCCCCGCCCCGGTCCCCTCCCCCGGTCTCGGCTCAGCCCCGGTCCCGCGACCCTTACTCACCGCCCCGCACTCGCGGACTGCCGTCACTATGGCTACGCGTCCGGACGCCGAGCCGCCCCTACCAAACGCCAGGGCGGGGTGGGGGGGGGCGGAGGCGCGTCCTGTGTTACCTCCCGCCGCGGGGAGCGTGGTAGCGCTCGGACGGGGCCGCGCCGCTTCCCCGCGGGCTCCTCATCCCTTAATTACCGGTAACACTTCGGCTGCCGGGCCGGTGGGTAATCTTTGGGGGGAAGAATAAACACAGCTCTCGGGTGCCAGGTGCGTTTCCTTTATTTTAGAAGCCCGGTTTGCCCGCCTCGCGGCACGGAAAGGCGATGCCGTGGATGGCCGCCGTCAGGAGGGACCCCCTGTCCCCGCACTCGGGGTGTCCCGCATCACACCGCTCTCCCTCTTCACGGCTGCCGGGGCTTGGCTTGGAGATCCCCCGGCAGCCGCCGCGGTGTTGCGGGTTCAGAGCCCCCCCGCATACACGGTGCGGTGGTTCGGCCCTTGTGCGGGTGGGAAACTGAGGCAGGAGACCTCACGGTGGGCAGCCACTGCCTCTCTTTGCTGCTTTCCCCCTTCACGCTGCAGACCCCGGGATGCTTTCCTGCTGGGTTAAGTACTGCTGGATGTCCCGGCTTGGGGTCATACCCAGGATGGAATCCCAGACCACGTTAGGTTGGAAGGGACCTTCAAAGGCTGTCCGGTGAGCAGGGGCATCTTCACTAGAGCAGGTCGCTCAGAGCCTGACCTTGAATGTCACCAAGGATGGGGCCTCCACCACCTCTCTGGGCAACCTGTTCCAGTGACCAACCTCATAGCGAAGAGTTTTTTCCGGATATCCAACCTAAATCTCCCCATTTCTAGTTTAAAACACACACCCCCCCCCCCCCCCCCATCCTGTTGTTCCACACCCTTGTGAACAGTTCTTCCCCAGCTTTTCTACAGGCACCTGTCAGGGATGGGGAGGCTGCAGTAAGGTCCCCTTGGAGCCTTCTCTTCTCCAGGTTGAACCAGCCCAACTCTCAGCCTGGCTTCACAGGAGAGGTGTTCCAGCCTTTGGATCATTTTTATGGCCTCCCTGGGACATTCTCCAACAGATAATCCAAGTCCCGGTTGGTTTGCAGCTCCTGGGGTTCCTCCTCAGTCCCGTGCTTGCAGAGGAGGTGGCCGCAGTGTTATGTGAGCACCTTCATATCCTGCAGTCCTCAGGAATAGCTGCATGTTCCCTTGCTGGGCCCTAATTGCTGATGTGACCGGAGATGGGATCCGTGAGCTCCGTTTCTGGCAGTGGTTAATTAAACCCGCAGAGGACTACAGGTAAATCCATGTTCATCACTAGTAGGTTTCTGGGAGCACCCATCCCATCTACCTGACCCACTGCTTAAAGAAAAGCAGTCCTGGCTGGCTTTTGGGTGGAGGGGAGCTGTTTGGATTTCTGCTCCTTGAGTTCATACTGACACCTGAAATGTAAACATGGGGAAGCAGGGGTGCTTCTGCGTGCTGCACGGGTTCCCCCCTCTACACGTCCGTTTCCTTTCCACATCCAAATATTTTCTCGCTTATTGCAGTGGTTTTCTCTCTCAGATTCTTCTGTGCTGTTGCCACGTACCCTTCAGTTACGTACTGCACGTTGGGCTTCTGATTGGCAGCTGGAAGGTAAACACACGCACGTTATTGATGTTGTAAAGGGGGTGTGGGGGTGTGTGTGTGTACCTGCTTGAAATGCATATTAACTAGAGTGTGAATTCCTGGGAACTGTTAAGGCATCTGCTGCAGCAGACTGAGGCGTGTGATGGGATCTAGTACAGGTGACATGATACCAAAGGCAGTAGTTTGCACAAGAAGTGGTTCAGAAGTTTCGTACTTCAAAAAGAAGGGAAATTTTGAAGACAGTTTGATAATAACTGCCCCCCCACCCCCACCCCCCAGTCTCTCTGAACACTGTTTAGGTGCTGCTATAAGCTCATGTTGCAGGATGTCAGCAAAGTTCCCTCGTTCTTCCCATCTGGGCTTATTCACCTGCTGGAAGCTGCCTTTGTTTAGAGAGAAATCAACACACGGAGCAAAAATAACTAAGAATAACCCAGCTGTGGAGGCTGACAGACCTCCCACCATCCGTGGTTCCCGCTGAAGACAGGACCAATGGAGCACTGGTGTTTTGGGAGTGTTGAAGTCAGGTAAGAGCTGTTCAGGGGAGTTTAACAACAGCAGCACTCATGGTACGTGCCCCCCTGTACTGTATTTAATAGCAGTTCGGTAGCTCGCATTTAGAAACTGGCCTTATCTTGGTGTGGCTCTTACTGGAGCTATGCTACATGTGGTGGGCACCCAAGCTGTGGGTTTAGAATGTTCAGGCTTAATGTGTGCAGTCTGGAAACACCTCTGTATGGTAAGATGCCTCTGGCTGTGGCTGGTAGCAGTGCTCTAACAGGAGTTAGTCTAGGTAGGTTAAAGCTTTTTACCCTGTTTGTTCTTCTCGTGGGCCGGGCTGTCTTCATTAGATTTGGATTTGTAACTCTCCAGTGTCTGCTCTGAAACATCATTTTCTGTGTGGAAAACAAGTGTAATTAAGACAATGAGATTTCTCCATGGCTCTTCCTCACTCTCTGACTCAGCATAAAGACCCCGTGCGACTTGTTACAACCTCGGGGGGGTTCAGTCATCCCCACCATCTGAGAGGTAAATGGCTTTTGGGGCACCTCACGCCAGCTGAAGTGTGGCCTGAGGCTGTCAGTGACAGGGACTCTTCAAGAAGAGTTGCTTGCAACAAGTCCCTTTTATTAGAGAAAGAGGACATCTAATCGGTGGCTGGAGGAGCCCTGTCATGCCTCTGCTGAAGCAGCCCCTCAGCTCTCCATCCCCCTGTATAAAGCAACATCAGCAGTTGCTGGGGCAGGGCCAGCACCCACCTCTCTTCCACACTCCATGAGCTTTTTTCAGCTTCATCATAAAAAGCAGGACAATGACAAGCAGCACGAAAATCAGAGCAGCCACCAGGATGGGCAGCAGGAGGTTCTTTGCCTTCTTTTTGATGGTGTCAGGCTTCATATCTTGCTCTGTAAAAGAGGTATTTCTGTGTTGTTAAAGAGCTCTGGTAATTAAGACAGAACACAGACCTATAATTAAGACAGATCGTGGGCCAGGCTTGGTGAATATGGTGGGAATGCAGAACGTGCCTCGTTGGACTTAATTTTAGGGCATGAGCTAAAACTTTGTCTACTTCTATCAACAAGAAGAACTGATAGAAATGGGTAGACTCATGCCCTGGCACAGCAAACAGTAACATTCAGCTTTTTTTTCCCTAGGTGGTGGCATTTCTGTGGCCTCTCCACAACACTGGAAGCGTTACCAGAGAGTACCAGCCTGGGGGTAAGAAAGCTCGTGGTATGTTTGGAAGCTGCCACTAAAGAGCTCGTACCGAAGGTGGTGAGGGACACTGCAGATATGTTTTCACCAGGCAGTGACGTTTCTGTGCTGGTGAGTTCGTTCTCTGTGCCGTTGCCGTTGGATGCTGTTTCGGTCCCTGTGGGAATGGGAAGCAGAACAGTGTATCTCTGAAGGGCAAAGGAGGGATTAAGAAATGCAACTTGGAAGCCCAGGGCAGCTGGATACTGCAGCAGGAAGGGACTTCTGGAGCCCTGTGGCATAAAGCTCTGTGCTCACACCCTTAGCACCCCGTTTCATTTTAACCCGAAGGCCCCTGAGCTTTAGGAAGAGGAAATTCCTCGGAGTCTCATCCACACTGTTAGACTTAGTGGTTAAAACAAAGCTGAACTTTGACTCTTTGGTTATTTTGGGTCTTGCCCTGTCCATCAGCTGGCTTCCCTTGCTGCAGACTCAGGGATGAGCACGTATCCTTGCCCATAAAGCAGGTTTTTAAAATAGTTTGATCTTCATGTCCCTGACTGCTCTTTTCCTGTCTTCACAGCTTAGTAACCCGGTATGAGAATCCCTGTTCTTTGCCACCTCTCATCACGTCTGATGACATAAGGTCTTACCATTGGGGATGCGATGACCCGGCGAACTGGACAATTCTTCCTCTCCAGCGGATGTCACTTTGGACCCTGCACAAACAGAGAGGTGAGCTCTGACCTTCTTACGCTCACAGACACCCTGTCTGTAAAATTAGCTCTGATTTCTAAAATTAAAATGAATTCTAGAAGTTCTTTCAAACTTTAAATTCCTAAAAGACTTTCCCCTGTGTCGGTTCTGCCAGCACATCTAGTGACCAGCCTGTTAGAGGTTCAGGCTCTCTGTCCCGTGAATGTTTATCAACGTCTGTGGTTCTTGTTGATCGGGATGCAGCCATGCTGTAACGTTTGCAATCACTGCTGTAGCACTTTCACACAAACATCAACAAAGGGCTCCTGTCTTTCTAATGCAGCCAACTGATTTTTCACCCCAGGGCCCAGCACACCGAGCAGGTGTGTGGGCAAACCTTGGTGGGATTTGGCCAACCGATTTGGGCGGTGGAGCCCTTCTTTCTGCTGGGAACAACTCCTCCTTTCCCTCCCTGCAAGCTGCTGTATGCACAGGTAACCATGGCTGCACAGTGCCACCTTGTGCAACCGTCCAGAGGAATCCCAGCATGGCTCACGCCGTGCTGGTGTGGCTGCTGTGGCTGCTGCTCTGCTTTTCACAGGACAGGCTGTGGCCACTTTTGTGGCTGTGAAAGTGAGGGCCCACTGCACAAGGAAGAAACACTGTGGTTCCTGTTGCACCCTTGTTTGTAGTGTGGAGCAGACCCTTCTCAGTAGCGTTTCTGTCCTGGTTCAGTGAATTCCAACATCACAAGTAGACGTGACACTGGGCTGGAGACTTTCCTGAGGTTTGCCCCACACCCAAGGCAGAAACCAGAAGAGATGCTTTGTTCTGATGGAACTGATCCAGGAGAAATGAAACCTGCCCTGGTACACTCCATGCCCTGGGCTGTTTGGGTCCTCTGTCTGGTCTGCGGTTTGGCTTGTGGTCCTGCTCCCCCCACCCCTGCCCGTCTCAGCTTCCCTCTCCTCTGGATATATTTAACACTGAGGAAGAAAACCGAAAGTGAAACCCTTACCAGGATGGTGTGGGTGGCCTGGCGTGGAGGCTGCGCTGCCGGTCAGACCTGACTCTGCCGCAGTCACTGGGGAAAGAACACAAAGCAGGTCTGAAGGCTGAGCAGGATGGCCCTCAGTGCCAGTGGCAGCTGCTCTCTGGCAGCCCCAGATCTCAGGAAAGGCACTCTATGGTATTTTCTGTGGCAGATGCTGCCTTTACCTGACCCCTGCATTAACTGAACGAAACACCGAGCAGTTAGTGCTTACCTGTAGAGTGCTCACCCTCAGAGACACTTGTCTCCACCTCTACTGCAGTTGGTGCAGGACTTGGTTTTGTCACTGGAAAAAAAAACCACAACAGCAATATGACTTTCAGGGCACCTGATGAGTGTTTCTTGAATGAAGCAATGTAAGGAAGAATGAAGGAAGAATAATTTGATCCATCCAAAAGATGTGTAGATAGGAAAAAGGCAAGCCAAGAACCACCAGACAAGCAGCTTCAGTGTTAATTTACAGTGTTTACACCCTGATGGCTTTCCAGGTGGATGTGTCTAACACGCAGAAGACATGGGAAGCTCACAGCTTTTGGAGAACATCAACTCTGAGGTATCTTTAAAGCTGTAGGATAAACATCACCTGAATTCTGGCAGCAGTGTTGTGGAACTGACCTGCCTGGGCTGATGTGACTTAATGTTTAATTAAACTTATGGTGGTTAAGAAGCCCCCAAATCTTAGGTTGGAGTTCTTTTGCCCCGGGTAGCCCCCTCATTTAAAAACAGATGCTGCACCCAGGGCAGCAGACTATGGGCTTTCAGCTCTGTGTGTCAATCTGCATGACTTTCTCTGTTTCAGAGTGGTAAAATGGGATGGCTACCGCTGAAGGAGCTTGCAGTACCTGTCCTGGAGAGGTCCTCAAACCGGAGAGATGCCATCAGCTTCTCCTCGCCTAGTGCTTGGTGGCGAACGATGCAGCTGGCTGTGGAATTGGGCCCATAGGCAAGGACTCTCAGCGTGCTGGTTGTGGTCCATTTCTTCCTGTCAGCTTCCAACTCGTGCTCAGTGTCACCTACACGCCCGTGGGAAGAAAAGAGTTGAGTGTTTCCTCATCAAGAGCGATTTAATGACAGCCCTTCCAGGCACGAGATCTGCATCCCTTCGCTGTGCTCAAGCAGTGCCTGACTGCTGAGCACAAGTGGCTCATTGTGTGCAGGGATTACGTGGGAGCCCACAGGCAGCAAGGTCGAGTTCTCTTCCTTGGCAGCTGTTGAAGTGCAGACCTCGCAGTGCTGCCTGCGCTCAACCCAAAGCCTCTGCTGGGTCTTGTGACTCAATTCCCCTGCCCTGCCCTGCAGGTCTGTGGTAAAGCATCTAGACACCGGCTTTGGCTCCTCGCTGAATGGAATAAGCTGCTTTGCCAGGTGCTGCAGCCACACACGTCCCGTGGTGGGGAGCCTGGGGGCAAGAAGCTGCTGTTTTGCAGCACAACTGAGACCTAGGAGGGTTCCGATTCTGCCCTGTGATATCCAAGGGCATCAAGTTTGTGCCCCAATAGCTGTGGACAAATAAAGATGTGTTTCCTGTTCACAGAAAGACTTGTTTGAATAGCTCTGATGGGGAGGGAGGGGTCTTAGATGTTCATTTTAAACACCCACGGTGACACAATAGTTTTTACTGTCTGTAACGTCGAGGTTCTCAGGGAACAGACCGATGCTTTCTCCTGATCGCCTACCCTTGGTATTTCTTAAATGGAAGAAATTCCTCGTTTCCACTTTAGCCTTTACAGGTAACACGTGGTGTTACACAGACCGGTGTTTCTAAGCCCTCTGCTCCATCCCCAGCAGGGTCATGTAAGATCTCAGAAGGTTTTCAGCATGTTTTTGCTAGGAAGAAAATAATCTTTTCCAGCAACAGCTGGGTAATTACAGCTGCTTTGCCCCCGCTGAGCCCGTGGAACAGAGGCACTGCCAGCAATTAAGACGTATTAGCTATTTTCTGATTAGTACAAATATTTGTGGTAAGCGATTACAGCCGAGAGTGGAAGGAGGAGAAAGGAGTGCTGCTCAGAGGCCCTCAGAAAAAGGAAAGGTGCCTGCCCAGAGTTTGAGAAATGCTGAATCAGCACAGTTAACACTGCTTTCCTTCCACACGTCTGCATCAGTGTGTGCCCCAAGCACATGGTGCTGTCAGCACCTCCTCATGCAAATATTCCTTTAATGGAAAACAAGCCTCAGCTGAAACCAAGCAAGCAGCCATCCCATAGACCCTGCCGTGCTTCATTGGGTTCCCAGGTGGCCCCGGGGTGGAAATTTGAGTAGTTGGTGCTCTGATGGCTGACTGGGTTAGAGCTGCAGAGGCAAGGAGGAGATGAAGGTAAGTGCAGGCTTTTGTTAAAATAAGTGGAGAAGCGTGGGGCTGGCTCTGTGGGTTATGGGAGGGGTTTGGCATCTTGAGCTGCGTGTTGTGATGCTACAAGTGTTAATATCTGGCCAGAAACTGAGGCTGCTTTGAGTGTAAGGAAATGCCTGGGTTTAGAAGAACACTGGGGGAACCCCATAGAGATGACATACTGCTTCCCTGAGCATTCTGTAACTTCCCAGCTGGCATTCCCCCAGGCCCTTGTGCTCCTGCACAGCCCACCTCTTCCCAAGGACAGGCAGGATTTCCCAACCTGCTTTCCCAGAACTCAGCTGCTCCAGAGCACCCTTCCTTCCCCCTGGGACTGCAGGCAGCTCTCTGTCCTGCTTTTCCTGGGGCTCCCTTACCAGCTCCACCACTTCCTCTGAGTGTGGTTCCTCACAGCATAGAGCTTTACATGGTCTCTCTGTGTGTCTGGCAGATGGGATTTTCTTTCCTGTAGCCCTGATTTCTAGCTGTGTTCAGGCCAGCATGCTTCTCTTGTTTCCTAGAGCTCTTAGTTAAAAGTGCCACCCTGGGGTGGTGGTGGGGAAGATTCCAGGTTGAGCTGTGGGTGTGCGGGACAAACAAGAGCTGCTTCATATAGGCAAGAAAACCTGTTTGTGTCTGTGGATATTCTCCTCACACCTTGGTCCAGATGCTTGTTTCCTTTGTGCTGTGCTGCCATTGCAGCTGATAAAGCAGTTATTATTAGAACATGGTCTTCAAAGCAGCTATTTATATGGCAGACAAGTGAAACCAAGCTATGTGGTGACTCTGTTTTTCCTCCTGCATGTCCACGCAGGAGCGTGCAGGCCTGTGGCTGGGGAGAGCTTTCCTGGGCTGGTGCAGGCTGGGCTTCCCAAGTGTTCCTCTGGCTTCTGCTGGAGACCTGCCCAGCTCTGAACAGACTGATGAGAGGGACCGGGCAGCTGGCATGTGTGCAGCGAAGCCAAGGGGTGGCTGGTCTGCCTCCAGTGTCAACTTGGAAGCCGTTAGAAATGTGTTAACTGACTTGGTCCTTGGGTTTTGAAAACCCTGCCTGTGGAGTTTTGGTTTCGTTTGGGGGTTTGTTTTGGGTTTTTTCAGTGATGTTTCACTTCAGGCTCTCAAGGGATGCTCGTGCTGGCAGCAGTGTTCTGTGGTGAACGTGGGCAGAGCAGATAAGCCCTCTCCCTCCCTTGCTCAGACACTGGAGTTTAGCACTCATGTGATGCTGGTGCCGCAGGGCTTAGGTTGTTCTGAATGGGTGGAGGATGAGTGGTAGCCCCAGCTGGCATGTTACAGAAGGTGTTTCACCCTCTAGTATTTTTAAATGATGCCCTGTCCCTGGGGGTGTTCAAGGCCAGGTTGGATGGGGCCCTGGGCAGCCTTGTGTAGCTCCAGGCCTGGAGGTTGGTGGCCCTGCCTATAGTAGGGGGGGTGGAGCTCTGTGATCCTTGGGGTCCCTTTCCAACCCAAACCATTCTATGATTCAAAGCTGATAAGAAACTGTTAGCTCTCAGTCCCCCAGTCCTTTAACACTTACCAGCGAGCTCGATTCCGTTGCCCAACAGCCAAGTGATCTGGGGCTGTGGTTTGCTTCCTCGGGTATAGCAAGACAGTGTCACGCTGCTTTCTGTGCTCTGGGACACTTCCAGTACCGGATGAGAAGGAGCCGCTGCAGCAAGAGGATTTAGAATCGGTTACGTTGCATCTTTCTGCTCAGTTTTGTGAGTGGCTCCATACGCAGCGTTACTGGGGAGCGGGGAGCTGAGCTGAGGCCAGGGTTACGCTGTGTTGAGCACCATACAACTGCACGCAAGAAGGTGGGTCTGGAGGTGAGAAGCTGGCTGTTTAGCCCTGCTCCTCTGGAGCACAGTGGGTAAAGGAACTTACCTAACACCTTAACAGCAGTCTTCTCACTTTGGAAGGGGATGCTGTAGTAGAGGCATTTATACACCCCTTCATCCTGCACCGTGACGTTAGACAGTCGGATGGACAGTTCATCCTCTGAACAGCGGGTGAGTTGGTACCTCTGGTCTTTTAAACCTGTAAGGAAAATAAAACCTGGCATGTTATGTGTGTTGGCACATATGAGGCCGACAGATAATCAAAGTCTTAATGAACTGGGATAGTTTTCTTCATTGCAGTTAAGTTCATCAATGCCTGATGTCAAGGAGCAGTTCTAGCACAAAGCGTTCCTAGCTGGTGCTGTGCTAGTGTGGATTGAAGAAGGGGGTGTCTGTGCTGCCAGCAAGGAAAACAACAAGGGTTTTCTTGCTGTTACTTTCAGGGGGGCTTATTCTCATTTCCCCGGGCACGAGAACATTTTAAGTGTCTACATGGATAAATACAAGCAAACATCAGGGGGTAAGGACATGATACGTGGTCAGAGAAATGATAGAGCCTCTGAATGTAGAGCATGAGCTAAGAACCTATCCCTTCCCTATTCCCCAAGCCTGTATTTGGCCTTGGGGAAAAAAAAAATCACTTCCCCTCTTTGGGCGTGCTTTGTGACAGATAAACACACACCACGGGCAGCATGCACCTCTTTATTAACTGCTGACTAGCTGGCTGTTTTGCTTCTCCTATCCTTCTCCAAGTGCCTTGATTTTAATGAGACCATCTCCTAGGATATCCATACTTGGCTTCCCAGTAGTACCCTTTCTCTCTCTCAATAGTCTTGGGTTCATTCCTCTGCTGGGTGACCAATGAGACTCCTTGAGGTCAGGCTAGCAAGTCACATGGACCTTTCCCACAGCCGCAGCACAGAAAGTGTAACTCTTCTGCCCTTAAGCTGAAGTGAAACTGCAGATGTGTGCCAGGCATTAGGGAGAAAAAGACCTAAAAAACTATCTTTTTTCTTTCTGTTTTTCCTTTCTTTTAGCTGGTGGCTTGCAAAACATTGGAAGAGAATTGCAGCAGCTCTGTGATTTATGAAATGATTAAATATTAACGGATTTTGACATCAGTGTGATGTAAGACTTAGCTCATCATCGTTTTTAGTTGCAGTGACATGGGAGGGAACTGATTCATGAAGTGGTTTGTTGGAGAAGTGATGTGACAGATCCATAGCACAGACTAAAAAACGAGCATGTCCTTGCACAGTGTGAAGTCTGGTTCTTCTCTAAGTGAAGGCTGTTCCCTTTTGTCTTGCAAAAGGATAAATATTCAGTGTGTCTGACTTAATCAAGGACCCAAACATGTCTTACCAAAGGATCATCGTGGGGCATTGAAAATCTGGGTTGAATCCCTAGATGATTTAAGACAGATACTTTTTTGTCCACCCAGGTTGGACTCTGCTGCTGTAGACACAAGCCGGTATGTTCTTTCCCTAACCTTAAATTGCTGTTAAACTCAGCAAAACTATAGGCTTACTCAAAAGGGCTGGAGCTATTAAAAGATGGAGGGAACGGGCAGAATAAAATGCCTTGGTCCGTAAGAGGAGCAAGAGTTTCTTGCAATGTTTTCTGTTTACAAATACCAGCCATGCTGGTGGGAGACATGGCCAGGCTGGTTGGAGATGCAGGTGGCAAGACCTGGTGTCTGGGGTTCCCAGTGCAACAAAAGAGGACCCTTGGTCCCCGGGCAGTGTCAGTGGGAGTCGGGCATCCAGTGTTGTTTGGATAAATCCTGGTCACTATTATCAAAAAGGAGTAAAGGCTTTATATCCTCCTGACATCTCCAGGAGGATAGATGAGGGCAGAGACACAGAGAGGGGAAGGGAACATAAAATTCCTAACTTTGGCTTTGCTGGCACGTACTGGAAATCAGGGCTTGTTTGCTCAAAATTTCCTCCTGATGCACTACCCGAGATGTGCTGAAGAGTGCCCAGGGCTCTCAGGCACGTCTGGCCCTGTCTCCCTTTAAGGTGAGAGTGAGGTTTTTGTGCTACTCTCTCAGTGGTAACTCCAGCTCACTGCTAAAAGCTTCTCCTGCCAGACCACTCTTGTGGGGGGGTTTCCGTTTCATCAGCTTCCTGCCAGAAAGGGGCCGAATGTGAAACCATCCCCAGTGGTTTTGGGTGGTGGGTGAGTCAGACCGGCCCCCGGTGGGAGCCGGGGAAGCCCACCTCGGAGTGACTCTCCAGCCCCCCATGGAAAGCGCCGCGTGCAGTTTTCACACTTACCCCGGTAGGTGTTTAGGAAAATGCTGAACCCCTCAGGGTTTAACCACTGCCGTGCTGAGCTCTCGCAGCTGCCGAGGGTGCAGCGGAGGTTTAGGTCCTCTCCTTCCTTTAGAGTGATGGTTTTACTGCTAACTCCTGGAAAATCCCCTGCTAGATGTGAGGGGGGGAAAAAAAACCCAAGTGTTAGAAGTGTGACATGAAGTCAAGTGACGCCGTTTCGCACGGGGTAATGTGTTGATTTTCCTTTTTTTCAAGGGTGTGAAGTTTTTTCTACGTTAGGAAACTCACTGGTGTGGTTGTACTGACAGAAATAAATCATAGGCACTAGATAAGTCATTGCAGTGACTGGGCCAGGCTTGAACCCAAGGTTGTGATTATTACCTGCCAGCAGGACCGGATTTAGTTATCTACATCCCTATCAATCTACTCAGCATTGTTACATAACATTGAGTCACAGCGTTACTCTGCAGGAGTCAATGCAGGATGGATAGCATACCTGCTTTACACAATGTTCTCCCCTCTATGTTAGCCCAAGTTTCTCTCTCTAGGCAATTTGAAGATATATAATAAAGTTTGTGAAAATATTTGGTGACCTGGCATGAACTGCCATCTCCAGGAGGAAAAAAAAAAAGCACCCTGGAGAGATTACTGGCAGTAGCACCTAGGCCAGAGCTTGGTAAACAGGCAGCAAGAGGGGTTTATTCTTCATTCCTGTTTTGTGTGGTTTATTTTCCAGATAGCTGCCTGCCACAAGTTCCCTCTGCATCCCTGAGCGCTGCAGTTTGGGGAAATGAACCTGGGCTTCAGGAAAGCCTGTTGTTTGCTCACAAGGAGTTAAAAAATATACCAGAGCTGCAGCTTTGGTGGGGTATTTCAGTGTTTCCCAGTAAAATCAGAGAGGAGGGATCTGTTACTGTGCTGGGGAACAGCACAGGCCGGGCTCTGCTGGACACAGGCAATGCCCCATCGAACTTAGAGTGGCTGTGATTTATCATCACGTGTGGCACGGCGGTGCCTTTGGATTCTGTTTCCTCGTGAATCCGCCTGTGTTCCCTAGGGCTGGTGGCTCAGTTTGTTTCTCGGGGCTTGTTTGCAGAAGAGCAGCAGCAGAGGAAAAAACCTCCTTGCACGGCGTCCTGTGAAGACCCGTGTCAGGAGATGTGTGCTGCTGCTAAGGCAGCAGAGAGGGTCTCGCCTGTGGTTTTCCACAAGGCCTTTCTGCACCGGTTGTTTGTTTTCTCTCATAGCACTGGTTTCCTGTCCCTGTGACAGCCGTGGAGGGTCTTTCAAGTCATACCTTTTGAGGTGAGAACAGCAAGGCTGAACAGGCAAAGTGGGGGTGTTGCTTGCTTTTCTAAACCAGAAAGAAGTGCCCCACATCCCTTCCCCTTTTTTGCTTTGCTCGGACTGTGACTCATGGGTTGAACTCCCTTCCTTGCCTAGGGGCAGTGTGATGTGGCTGTGGTCTCCAAGCCACTGTAGCCCACCTGCAGTGCTGTCACTGGGCTGTGGGACACACCAGCTCCAGACAACAGTCTGTGGTGCTGTCTGGGTGGCAGCAGCCCCAGCCACCTGGAAAAACTAGTCTGGCCTCAAGTACAGTGCCATACCCTCCCTCATGGCAAGACAGGGCAGCAGCTTCTCACAAGGAATTGTGGGATGCAGCTGAGTGGGATGGCTCATGCCCCTGGTTGCTATTACTTTTGCCATCAGGAAGCACACAGAGAACCTGCTGCGGTGATGTGCACTCAGTGCATCACTGCAGAGTTATCTTTAAAAGCGTAGCCTGCAGACACATCCTGTGTCATCAGCTACACTTGACCTCTGGCTGCAGACCTGGGAGGGGGGGAGAGGGGGGTCTGAATTAATTCTGATGGCCAAGAGCAGCTAGTGGACAGCAGGGACAAATTAATCATGTGGGACTCTGGCATGTTGGGGGGGTAGGGCTTGTATACTGAGACTGAGTGAAAGCTGCTGCTGATTTGGAGTAAGTCTAAAGGGTGCTGCAAGTTCTGGCTCAGCGAGGGGTTAATCAGCAGCTCCATAAGGCCTGGCCTCTGAGAAACATGGTGGCTGGTAATAACATATCCTGAACCTAACAGAATGTTTTGAGCAGCCTGTTATCAATGCCTTCATGTGTGAGAGCATTGGCAATGTGTCAGCAACAGCCCTGCCATGGCTTCTACTCCAGCATTTTAAGGAGAGGGAGGGATGTTGCTTTGGCCAGCACCGGGCTCGCGTTCCTCCCGCAAAGCTCAGGAGTGACGCCTGCAAGGATCCTGACCTGCAGAAAGCTGTCCTGCTGCTTTCCTTACATCAATCTCTGCCTGCCTGACACGGTCAGATAGGAGCCTCCTGCGCTCCCCTGTGTGTGAAAGAGGGGGTGAGCAAAGTAGGAATAAGCCCCGTTGCCTAATAGGAGTGAGGAGATGGAGCGGTTGAAGTGCTTTTCCTTTTCAGAGTGCTGTGCAAGTGTTGTCTGAGTTAGTCTGCTGTCTTAACGTTACCCTCTCTCTATGCAAAGCGTGACCAAAGGCATGCACAGGTTTTCAAGCCAGGGAAAGTAAGCAGGGACCCGCTGCCTGAGCATCTTTTGATTTCCCATCTCCAGCATGCCACCAGCTGCGAGGGGTAAACTGGTGTCATGGATGCTGGTTTTAGGAGCCGGCTGGAATTCAGCACTGGCATGCATTGGAAATTGGGTAGCAACATGGCACCCCTAATGAGAAGACAGCCACAGCCAAGAGCTGCCTTGCCTGTGGCGTGCTGAAGCTCTGGAGATCAAGGTCTCGGAGCTGGGCTGCTGGCGAAGGGGAGATGGTGCCAGGCGACGCGCATGGCTTACCTTGCATCAGGAGCAGAGCTGCGATGTGTAGCACCCCGGTGAAAGTCATGTTGTGGTGTCGGCAGGAGCGGTCTGCTCTGACTTCCTCTCACTGCCAGTCCCTTTTTAGCACAGGGGGAGCAGGTTTACCATGACTTCATCGCTGCCGGGGTCTCTGCCTCCTTCCTTCTCTCCATTGTTCCACTCTCCCCCTTGTCTCCTCTTTCGTATGTGTTGGTGACAGCTGAGAAATCAGTGACCTCACGGGTCCCCACAATGAAACGGGGGATGTGTGAGAGGACCGGGGGCACTGCCTCCACCCCCGCAGCTTTGTCTTGCTCATTGTCTTGCTCATTGTCTGAGTGGGGGGAGATTTATGCAGAGGGGGAAACAGGTAAAGGTTAAGAGAAACGTGGACCTGGGCTAACCCCACTGGGGACCCTCACTGCAGTGATCCCACCGGTGTGCCGTGCCAGATTTAATCCCCTGGGATGGGGAGGCATGCAGGAAGTCAGGCACTATTTGGTGGGGAACGCTGTGGCACAGTAATCAGTGAGGTTGCTTAAAAACCCAGCTGTGTAGCTTAAATCCCTTGAAATTAACCTTGTGTCACTCTGGATCTTGCAATGCCATGTGCCAGGGAGGTGAGGTTTGGTTTGGTTTGCTCTGCTTGCAGAGATCCTGGCAAAGCGGTGAGAGAAAGGTGTGTGGTTTTGTGGCTCTCTGGGGAATGAAGAGTATTGGTGAGGTGGTTGTGAAAGGTTCGCTGCACGCTGAAGCACAGGGTGGAAGGATGACTACACCGAGGATGTCCCAGAGGACCAGGGGCAGAATCAAGGTTTCCTGTGTCCTCTGGCAGGCCCGCTTCTTTCAGAAGCGATCTGGGGTGTAGCAAAGCTCTTCATGTCTCCTGGGTGTGTGATGTCCAGCAGCATCGTGACATTTATCCTCTGCTGTGGGCAGAGCCTCTTGTCATGATGTAGCCGTGTGTACTGGTTCCCAAAAAGGCTTTGGCACATCTTCTAATTTATTAGAGCCTGTTTCTGTTAAACCATCAGGTCCATGGACGTGCATCACTGTCAGTGTCTATTGGATTGATTAAAGCTATGGCTTTTATACTGATCTTAATATAATTAGTTTTAATGAAAAACAGCTGTGAAGTTTCATGTAGGTAGTCAGGAAAGAAGGTGTGTGTGATAGAGGTAAGCACTGCTCTCTTTTTAGCCCAGGGAGGGGGTTGAGGCACTGACCCTGGGTGTGTTTAATAGACGAGTAGATGAGGGGCTCAGGGATATGGGTTAGTGGAGGATGGGTATGGTTAGGACTCGATGATCTCAAAGGACTTTTCCCACCTAGTGATGCCGTGATTCTGGTTTAAAAGTTGCGTCTCCACCTGCGAGCATCTAAACCCCACAGGGAAATACCTCAGTGGAAAAAAGCCACCCAGCTGTAGGGCCGCTGAAGCCGCCTGTCCCCAGCCCAGAGGGAAAATCCCTCCGAAAACCAGACTTGAGATGGTTTTGTGCCACCTGCTGTCAAATAAATGAACTTCATCCCTTCAGCGGAGGGAAGGGAACAGTAGCTCGAATTCCCCTTTCTCCTTGCTGTGCCTGAGGCTTACACCCCATCCGGGGAGGGGGGGCATCCCGAAACGCGATGTGGCGAGGGCAGCGTTGCACCCCAAGCTGGGGAACAGCCCTGGCTCCCTCTTTGCTCCGAGATCCCAGTGCAGCCACTGCTGTCAAGGTGGCACTGGTGGTTTTCCTGGCAGCATCTGGCTGGAGCCACTGAAAGGCTTCCTGAGGGGCACCCCAGCGATGTGTGGGTCCCTCCGAAGGGGCACCTGTGTCAGAATATTCACTCAGGCAAAGGCCAGCATGTTTAAATAGGGTTTAAATAGGAAGGGCAGGGAGTGGGTGCGTGGCACCTCTAGTGAATCATCCGTGAGACTTGTTCTTTCATCTGACTTCCGAGAAATCCATTTAATGTTATAAGCAAATTAAAATGCAGTGGTTGTTTTAACAGTTGTTAGCACTTGAAACTCAGATTAAAAACAACCAACCAACCCCCTTACCTCCCTTTCCCCCCTCCCCCCCCAAAATAAAAAAATACAGATGTCACAGGTAATTACAGCTATTTTTGGCAATACAATTATTGGGTTTTTTTAAACAGCAAACATTTTTCTTCAAATAAATACAATCTGCTCACACTAAAAACGTAAGAACCAGAATGATACAATAGGTTTTAAATGGGGACAAAAAAAAAGTATCCATTGATAACATCAAGTTTCAAGAGATGTCCACAGAGAGAAACTTCAGAAAATACACTTTAATGGGAAGCAATAGAAAGGAACTGGCTGTGTGTTTTCTGTTATGTAGCATATATGGGTCATGAATATTCCCCAGGGAAGAAGTGTTTGAGGATGTGGTGAGAAGCAGTGATGTAGAGTGTATGCCACCCATCACACTTACTGCTTCATTCTTCCTTCCATTCATTCGTTGAGCTCACCTGCTCCCAGTCATTCCACGTGTGTTGTTCAGGTTCTAACAGTATCCCCTGTGCTTGGGCTCTCTTTGTATGAAATGAAAGTTAACCCAACCCCCACAAACCAGACTCCCTCTTGTCTGGGCCAGAGTTTTCATACAGAACTTCTGTACATTTCCAGCTGTGAGGCACTGCTGACTGTGCTCCAGCTCTGGGTTTAAGTGAGGGTGTAGCTGGCTACAGCCTAACTCAGCAGTCTCGCGTCCCTCTCTGACATGAATGTGGATATAGTCAGGTGCTGTGTCTCGCTTGGCTTGTGGGTTTCTAAACCTGGGACTGGAAGGGCTGAGCCCTGCACAGAGACAGCCATGGTTGTGCAGCTTCATCCCAAGCCTGAGGAAACCATGAGAAACCCTCCTCTCTCTTTCCCCGGGCTCCAGATCAGGCCTTTGCGAGGACCCGGAGGGAAAAGTTTACATCCCCTGGCACCCAGCACAGTCTGGAGGAGCTAAAGCCAGACCCAACCCCATCCTCTGACTTCTGACCCAAGAGCTGCACTTAGCACACAGACAAAGATGACAGGACAGGACAGAGCTGTGTCCCCAAGATGTTGCTACCTGGTGGGCTCAAAGCTGCAGATACAAAATGATATGCTGCGAAACAGCACTCTAGCATCCCTTCCACTCTGGTCATTGTGCAGGGTTAGCCCCTTGCATTGCCTTCACTCAGCTCCTGCAGGATTCTTGTTTGGTGATGTCAGTTCCCGCTTTGATGACGCCAGCAGCCAACACCAGAGGAGAGAAGGAGGGTCCTGCCATCAGCTGCATTCTTTCTGAACCTGTTCAGGCTGAGTGAAAAGGGCAGTGTGGTTTTCCTCTGGAGTTAAGGCCCGGATCCCCCGTTGGCATAAAGAAGTGGAGCTCTGCTGGTTTGAGTTGATGGGTCAGTTTGTGTGCACGCAGAGCATGGATGAAGCCTAACAGCAGCAGTGGAGTGAAAGTGAAGCAGCAATTGTTTCACATTCTTAACTTCTCAATTAAGGATTTAAAAGGAAGGTGTTTGGGGTTTCTGTTGCTTTTTTCTCCTGGTGAGCCTATCAGCATGAGACTAGGTAGCACAAAACCCTGAAGAGAAATCAAAATGCCACAAGAAAACCAGGTTTTTCTTGTAGAGATTGACACCTGAAAGATCTGAGATAAGACTACAACTGTTAAAATACTTTCCCAAACATCCAAAAATATACTTTTTTTTTTTTCCAAAGAAGAGCACATTTTAATGTCTACCTTTTCAAACAGGAGGCTTCCCTATATGACTTGCTATACGCAAACATCCACTAGTATGATATGCAGTTGTGCATGAGGGCTTTGTTCCCTCTCTGTTTCATGCTTCTCCCTAAATAAGCTCCCTGTAACATCACCTAGCAGCCTGTTTTATGCCTGCTGCCCCATGTTACATCTTGCTGGCCCATTACAGCATGAAACAAGAAGTGGCCCAGAGGACTACATGTGCATCGGTAACCAAATTAATTCTGGTGTGATTGTCATCTGTTTTAGTTTTAACCTCTTTGCAAATCTGCAGTGAGTAAGCCTGGAGGAAAACAAGCCAGAAATGCTCTTCAGAATGTCTGTACACAGCCAAAAATAGTTTAAATTACAGTTAAAAAGGAAAGTGACAGCAGTATCACTGCATGGGAGCAGTTTCTTCTGCTCTCTCATAAGTTATCTCCCTGACTTTTCAGCACACATCTCCGGTATAATAATGCACTTATGAATGGCTGAGTGAGTATTAGAGAGTCATGGATGCATAAATAATGGACTGTCGTTACGGATCGGGACAACGTACGTATTGCACAGGATGAGCTCTCTGCCAGCTCCAGCTCTGCACTGAATTTGGGGTGCTCCCCCTGGCCAGAGACAGGGCTGAGCTGCTGCCCCGTAAGGTTCGGTACATCGTGGCCGCAGAGCGTTTTGTCTCACTGAGGAAGAAGGGGTTGGTGGTCTGTGGCTCCTTCATGGCTCTGGCTGCTCAGGCACAGCTCAGGCATCTCCTGCTGAAGGGCAGAGCTGTGCTGCTGAGGCCTTCCAAGAAACCATTGCAAAAACCAAGCCGTGAATAATAAGCCCTTGTCAAGTTTGGCCAGTGTAACCTGTGCCACACGACCATGAGGGCACTAATGCCTTCTGCAGAGGGGTAGCTGGGCAGAAGTGGAGTGCCCAGGCTGCCCAGAGGCTTTCCTGGGACTTGAAGAGTTCCCAAAGTTACAGCCCAAACTAAGAGCAAGCTGTGCCTGAATCTCTGTCACCCTGTTTAGGCAGATTTCTGAGTACCTCCCAAAGTGAGCCTATGCTGATGAAGACCCTTATGAATGTCTGCAGGAACTCTCTGACCTAAGCCTGATGACTTAAGATAACACTAACCTAAAGGAAAGCTGCTCTGAAGCCAGTTCATATAATAAACTACCCACTGTGGGGTATTTTGCGTTCTCCTGTGAAGCAGCTGACATTGGGGTCTCACAGGCTGGATGCCTCCTGTGATGGAAACCCTTCTCTTCCCCTGCTCCCAGGATCCCAGCCCTTCCCCCTCCAGATAAACAACATCTTAACAGGCCCAAGCGTGTTGCTCCTGAATTTAAGCGTAATTTTTTCAGCTCTGCTTTGTCTCTGTGGCAGATGGCACTTAGGAATTAAGGAGAAGGAAGCAAAGCATGCGGCAGAGGCTGAAATTCAGCATCCTTTTCATTGCACCATTGCCTCCTGAAGAGAGCTGCTCGCTGCAGGACCTCACCAGGGCCGATGGAGAAGCTCGCAGGGGACAGAAAGCCACCACTGTGTAAACAACCAGCACAAAATCTCAGTATAAAAGGGAAAACACTTTTCCAAGGCCTTCCAAAGGGGGTTTAAACGGCATGAACTGCTTTCAGCTGGGTCTGTGCACAAGGGTGGATTTCAGCAACCTAAATAAAGGGAAAAAACCCAAACCAACCCCGCTTTTTAAATCCCTCAGGTTCGGTTGGAAAAGGCTTATTCCATCTGTCTCTGCTTACAAGAGGCCGCTCCCAGTCTTTGCTCACAACAGTGCTGTCCTTCAGGGTGCAAACTTCACCTGCAGCTGATGTGGAATTCCAGCTTCCCTTCTGACACGGCTCAGCATCAGTTGGGCTCTGCATCCGCAGTGTGCCCAGTGCAGGGCTCGGCGTGGGGCTCAAGCAGAGGAGAGGAACCGTCTGGTGCTGCCTGCAGAGGCGATGCTGGGCTCTCGCTTCCAGCTGGTGCTGGTACGCTTTAGGGAAGGTGCTGGGAATCTGGGTGTCGTGCACAGGATGGGTGGGGGGGAGGTCTCCACACGTGCTCCTGAACAAGCCTGCTAATGCTTTGCAAAAATTGTAGTGACCCTCGCCCCCCTCCCACCCCCACATCCCCAATACTCAGCTTTTACACAGTGCTAGTTGTTTCTAACACGGTGCAGAAGGCAGGGAAAGTTCTCAGAGCTCCGTTTGAGGTGAGGAAACCCACCCCAGCTCCTGACTAAATGACTCCCTGCGGTGCGAGGGCTTCAGGCTGCGTTTTAATGTGCTTTCCTTGGAGTTGCTCCCTTCTGTCTCTGCCTAGCTGTGGGTTGAGGATTTTGGCGTGGCCGTGGCTATGTGAGAGAGATGCTAGACCAGCTGTTTGTGTGATCCACTGGACGTGCTGTGACTGGTGTTCCCACTGTCAATAAACACAAGAAAGAGACGTTCTCCAGCGCTCAGAAAGGCCGTGGGGTTTTCTTACTCCTGTAGTAAGGTTTCTCTCCAGTTAAAGCCTCCGGTTGGTCCGTGTGTGAGAGGGAGGATGGGGGGGTCCGTAAGCTGCCAGACACCTGTGTCTCCCAGTTCTTCGCACGAACAAAACCCCAAATATGGAATCTGTGTGAGAGAGATGGAAACAAAGGCTGTGAGCAGGGATGGAGCAGTGCAAGGAGGGAGCTCCCCTTGGGGCTGAAGCCCTGCTGTGCTGCTGGAGCACTTCACTCCTTTCTCTCTTTCCCTCTCCCCAAAGTCCATTTGCAAGAGATGACTGTAGGGCTCAGGTGTGACAGCCAGACCTTGCATACTGTGCTACAGGTGAAACACTGGGAAAGACAGATTATACCCCCGTGGTGTAGTTTATTAAATATGGGCCAGTTCCAACCAAGGATGTTCTGTGGTCCCAAACCCTGACGTGGTCCCAAACCTGGCAGGCCAGCATGGCTAGGGAGGACAAATAGGGATGCTGCTCTGGCTCAGGTGTCCTCAGATCACGTATGAGCTGTGAACATCCCAGAGAGCATCTGCAAGGCTGGCAGTGGATGATGCTGTCTCCTAGGCCAGGGTGGGAGTCAAGGAATGAAGGCAGAAGACCCCATCATAATTTTCAGGCCTTGCCCCTGAAGGTTACAAGTTCTTTTCGATGAAATGAGAAGTGTTGTAGGGCAGAAGTGCCCTGTGAGCTGCGGTGAGGGTGTTTTGGGCACTGGAGGGCACTGTGAGAGCCTCTGTACAGCATTAAAGCAGCGCCACTGCCAGCCGGTTTGTAGGTGGGCGTCTGATCCCGTGCTATCCGTTACAGAAGTGACACGTTGGGATAAGCCTCTTAAACCAATCTGCTTTCCCCTCGTGACTTCTGAGATGGATGAGACTCAGTAACGGGCAGGAACAAAGTGTCCTCTGCCCCGTTAAGCAGATTGCAAATTCCTTTTCTCTTGGTAAAGCCGGGGAGCTGCTCTACTCCTTGGTGGTAATTACCTTTCGGACCATCTGTACAAAGTCCTTGGAGTTCTGTGGTGAGAGCCCTTGGAGCTGGCAGGTACAAGCCTCCAGGGAGGACGCGTGTGCCACGATCAGGATGTTATTTCCTGGAATAAAGGGAGAATCATGGGCTGAGGAGGGATATGAAGCCAGGTTTTGGGACTGGTGCCCGAGATCAAGCAGATCGTTAAAACTATTCAAAATGGGTTGAGTTTATCATGTAATGGCACATTGAACTCTGTGGATATGGGGCTGGGGAAGCACAGTTTGGTAATGTGTCTACAGCATTTCTCAATTTTGAGGATAACAAACTCAGAGCTCCTTAGTTTTAAAACAGGTTTCTGAAGAGAGCAAGATCTCAGCTGTCTCGTGAAGCACTTGCTTTTCTCTTAGCCCCAAATTAATTCTGATTAAAGCAAGCATTTTAATTTCAGTCCCTGGTTTTCCACAGCAACAGCTTTAGTTTTCTGTGTCTGAGATGCTGCACAGCTGATGTTGCACTCTGCCATTGGGGTTTGTGGGCAAACTGCTATGGGAAAGGTTTAGAATGTAGGGCCAGACCAGTACTATGCAATCAGTGTAATCAACAGAACTTAGACACTTCCTGTTCTCACACTGTGAACGCAAAACACTAGCTAGAGATCTTTAAAAACTTCAGTATTGTGTTTGGAGAAATGGCCAGCAGCCCTCAGGGGTAATGTATCTCCAGAGGAGGAGCACAGGTAAGGGATGGAGGATGAGTGCCTGGTGCTGGTAACAGGCAGCAGGGTGCAAATGGCTTGCTTATTTCCTGGATGAACAGAGAGCTTGCATCGGGTGGGGATCCCAAAGGTACTTCTGCTACTTAAGTTCCCAGACCCTTCTCGTAAGCTGGGCACAGTGGAGCACATGGCTCTGGCACTGACAGTTGAACCTGGACTTTGCAATGTCTCCTGGGAGTGATGAGAGATTCAGATATGGGGATTTGCCTCCTTGAAGAGGGAAAGACTGGCCAGGAATATCAGCATTCACCTCCCACCCCCCCAGCTGTCTTGGTTTTCACTCCCCCTGCAGCACTTACCTTTGCCTTTACATTCACTGATGATTTCTTTTGTTACTTGGTAGCTTCTACTTATGTAGGTATCGTAAGACTCAGAAACCACTAACTTGCTGACAGGAATATGAGGTCTGTGAGCAGAGAAAACAAGTTTGGCAAATTGGGAGAAGCAATTGAGCTGTAAGAGCAAGTTGTGATTCATCTGGAAGCGTCTGTTTCTTTAACCCCTTGAATCCCTTTAGGAAAAGGGGTTAAATCAAACAAATACATGGAGGGTTTCCTGGACTGATGTGCAGGCTGGAATGGATAATGAACCTCCATCACCAGCAATATAGCCAGTGATCTGGGAAATGTGTTTTACAAGAAGACATCCTCAGGTCATGTTCACCACAGCAGCCTGAAGCCCGCTCCAAGTTTATTCTGGGAGCCTCAGCAGCTCTCCCAGCCACCACCTCAATTAAAAAAACTCATCAAGAGTGCTACTTTTAAAAAACAAAGCCCCAAAGTGATCCAAGACCCTTCCAGCCCCCTGTTTTTGTTACCTGTAGGTTGTATCAACGCTTAGAGTAGCGGCAGCTAAATCCACAGGGGGTATCCAGGCCGGTAGTGTGTTCCCAGAGACCCACTTAGTCCATTCAAACAAGCCTGGCTCTATTCGAATTTTCAGGTTGTTCTCCTGCTGCATGCCTGGAAAAGGGAGAAAGGAGGCTGAGCATGGTGAGAGCAGCTGGGGAGGAAGGCAGCAGGACTTTGCAGCTTTAGTACTGCTCTCTGTAAGGGGTTTTTTTCCTCTCCAAGTAGTCGATTAACAGTAGGTGTGAAAGATGAGGTGTTCAGTGGGTGTGCCTGGCACATGACATGCCAGGGATGGATGTAAACCTCTGGCCAGCAGCTCCATGCAATATACTGAACCAAGTGTGACTGTATTTTGGAGCTGTTTCTTGACTATTTCCAATGCCAGGGCATCCTGTGCCTCTCCCAGCGTTTCTCTTCCCAGTTCAGCCTGGAGAAGGGAAGGCTTCAGGGGGACCTTACAGCACCTTCCAGACCCTGACAGGTGCCTGTAGGAAAGCTGGGGAAGGACTGTTCCTGAGGGCACGGAGCAATGGGATGAGGGGTGACGGTTTTAAACTCAAAAAGGGGGGATTTAGGTTGGGTATTAGGAAAAAGTTATTTAATACGAGGGTGGTAGATCACCAGCACAGGTTTCCCAGAGAGTCAGTGGATGCCCCATCCCTGGAGACATCAAAATGAGGAGAAAGCAGCCCTTCCCACCCACTGAGTTCTTACCTTTCAGGATATTGTGTGCTGTCTGCACACAGCGTAGAGATGGGGAGCTGTAGATGTAGTCTACAACGGTGTTAGTTTCTAGCAAGGCTTCACCTGCAAGCAGATTTCAACACCTGTGAATTAAACTAGAGAAACAACAGCACAGCAGCAGCATGCAGGGTGTCTGCCAGCCAGCCTGGAGCTGCCACAGCTCCCCAGCTGCACTCCTTGTGTTTTGGGAAGCGCACGTGTGCTCCTTGTATTTTATTTCAGGGGTGCACATGGCTGAGGAACCGGGATACATTTTTCTGTGTGTGCTGCTCCCACCTGCATCCAGGTGCTTAAGCAGTATGCAAAGAAATCACAGCTCTGGCTCAGTTTCTGCTTCTCTTGGGCTGAGCCAAAAAGCAAACCGTGTGCTGAGAAAAATCGTGGAGGGGCTCGAATCCAATTTCATTTCATTTGCAAGCTGTGAATCAGAGCGATTCAACTGAACTCAAACCCAGCCTAACTCAATTGGCTCGATTCTCCAACGGTATAAATTACCATTTCATTACACAGGTGGAAGATCACTGAAAATGAGATAAGAATCGACTCCACTATTAGGGTTATTAATATTCCTGCAGTGCCGAAGGGGGACCAGGCGAGAACGGGCATCGGTTCAGCACTGCACGGGCTTGTAGTGAGACAAGTTGTGTTTGAAGAGGCAGGACAAAGAGGTGGGGGTGAGAAGGGGTTGTTAACCTTGACTTCGTGTGTTTAATGCCGGCTGTAACCGTGTCAGGCCGATCCATAAATCTCTTGAGAGGAGTGGGGTAATTTAGGAGGAGTGGCACATCTAACAGCCGCCCAGCACGGGGAAGCTGCTCCTTTGCTTTAGTCATCAGAGGAATTACAGCTCCAGCAGCTCAAGGTCGGTCCGTGCCGCTGCGGCGGGGAGCGGCTGCCGGCAGACAGCCGGCTGGCTGGCAGGGCGATGGCGTGTGGGTCACGGCTGCGGCTGCGTGCTCAGAGCCCTCTAACGATGCCCTGACTGCTCCCAGATCCGCCTTCTGTCAGGCACATATTGTGAGCCCTGATGCCATGTGGTCTGAGCATCCTGCTGCTGCACGGCTGTTTATTTTTGTTTAAAAAGCAAGTGTAATTTTAGCTGCCCCAGTTTGACTGTGACCAGCACCAAGTACTCGGAAGGATTTCAGTTTGACAAAGCACTACGTAATGCTCTCTGAAGCTCGTGTCCTTAAGGGGCTGGGCTGCCCTAGCCACAGTGCTCAGTATGTGCTCCTTGACTACCAAATATTTTTCTCTCTGTATGCGAACCACCAGGCTCAGAAATCAGGGATGAGGATGGGGATGGGGGAGGTGGAGAACGCTGGAAATTCTTTGGCCTGTGCTTTTGCCGCACAAGCATAAAGCCTGTCAGGCTGATCAAAGTCAACTGGTGTAACAAACTGCAGATCAAAAATTGTCAAAGTAAAGGGAAAAAAAATGCATTTTGGGTGAGGTGACTGTTGATGTGCTGTGTTTCTCAGCAATGCTGGTAATGGCAGCACATTTATACAGGGTGGCAGCGAATGCTCTGCAGTCGCTGCTGATAATGGCTCTGATCTCACACCATGTCCTAGATTTTGTGCCTTGTCTTTTCTTCAGCTGCAGCAGCTGAAGGAGACAAGGTTTCCCCTGAAAGAGATGGCTTGCCCCTGAAGGGACTTCACAGCAGTTCTTGAAACATCTAAATCCTGTTAGTTTAGGGTACCCAATACTTTTTTCCCTGCCTTGCACTGGCTGGGTGAGAGGGAGGAAAGCAGCAAAGCTTCCAGGGCAAGCCCTTGTCTGCCAAGGACAACTTACCCACAAGCCTTGCCTGTGTGCAGCCCAGCACGGTGATTGGCGCATCCTTCTCGTAATCCCTGAACCCGCCGCTTCTCTGAGGTAAGCTGTGAGGCATATTCAGGTTACTGCGCACGTACCTTCCTGCGAGGGAAAGGGTAGGAGTGGCTGGAGTTAGCTGGTCAGAGGCAGAGAGCATCGAGCCTGTTCCTACCCTCTTCCACCACAGCGTCTGCACCTTGTTGGTGCTGCTTACACCTGGCTGCTGAGCGGTTCTTCCCCACATAAAGCTATCAGGAACCTGAGACAGTTAAGTAGCTGCTCAAAACCAGCAGTGAATGTTTATAAAGTTACCTTTAGGACACATCTGGTGCCTCAAAGGAAAATCATTTCCATCCCACAACATGTTCAAGCTCTAATATTACACTGTTACCACAGGCCAAAATGTCAGAGCCCTTCAGGTGGGATTTTGGAAGGGGGTAGTTGTAAAATCATCCTTGTTTTCCAAGGATTTGGGCTAAAAGATGTTGGCGTGTTTTGAACTGTGAAAAGACTTGAGACATTTCTGATCAGCTCGGTATTGACCCCCGGCTTGTGTTCCTGCACCTGACTGCATCCCTGCGGTGGCAGAGCTCTGCACTGGAGGTGCTCTGCCACTCCTGACTGCTCAGAACAATGGTTTGTGTTGGGAAGCCACAGATTTCATCTAAGCTTCGCCCCTGGCAGCTGCCACTCTCCTTCCTTCACCTACACTTAGACCCGAGGATCCCAGGGGGACTGACTCACCTTTGGCATCAAAACACTGTGACAACCAGTACTTCCCAAAGACAACATCCATCCTTTCCCCGTGCCTGCAGACGAACAGGCAGCGTTTCTGAGGCCCTGGCTGGCTGGTTAGTCTCAGAGGCTGGAAGGAAAAATGACAGGGGGTTTGACCTTTGTGAGAGTGCAAGGGTTTTTCTGACACCGGAGTTACAACCCAGAGTCAGGACCAGGCACCTCTGACTTTACCCTGACGCAGATGGGGGTACAGGCAACTCTTCTGAAGTGGGTAGATTTATGCTGGTACAAAGCCCTGTGGGCTTGGGGACAGCGGTGTCCCCTGTGCCTGTGGTTAATGGTGTCATTCAGAAGCCTGAGGAGCACTTTGGCTTGTGACTTCTGATGTGGACAGTGAAAGGAGAGTGGGGAGGGGGGTAAGTTCTTGGGGAAAACACAGTCACCGGTTACTTGCCACTAGAACTGTGTGGGCTTTGTATGTGTGCACAGGTCCCTACCTGCACATTCTGGCAGATGATAGTGAGTGGCCCTGCATCCCCAGGTCCTTGGTCTTCCTGCTGTCTTCTTTCCAGAGCTCCATCGCTGAAGGCTTGAAGGGATGGGGAAGATGTAGTATTCAGAATTGAGTAGGACCTGACAAAAACAGAGAGATGTTGGCTTTGGGAAGACTTTGGACTTCATGTGCTCAGGCTGCAGTAAGGATTTTTCCATGGTTTTCAGGAACTGATGATAATTGCTGTGGTTATCTCATTACATTATTGTATTTTAGTGCTGCCTAGAGAGCACCTTGCCAGGTGATGTGTACACGTGAAGAGACAAATCCCATCTCAGCAGGCTTTCTGTTTCCTTAGAAACAGTTTCACAGAACAACTAAGGGTTGCCAAACTGTGGTCTTGCGAAGCCCTGTCAGCCCCCAACTATTCTCATGGAAAATGCCAAGACCTTCCTCACTAACATCATCTGGGGACCAGCTGCACGCTACTTACCATGGTCTTGCAGACCACAGTTTGGAAACTAACAGTTACAGAGAGTTTTCACTCTCCTTTGGAGCATAAGCTGTTGCTTTCAGAAAGGTGAGGCACAGCCCTGCCTCTCATGCTGGGCAGCTCTCCGGGCTCCTGGGCACAAAATCCCTTGTGCCCCCTGGCAGGGACATGGCATATGTGGCCTGCATCGTTGTTTCTACATGTTTCAGCACTGTATATCCTGCTTCCCATCTACAGTGGGAATTCGGTCTCTCCAGTGCTTCCTGTTCAGTCCAGCCAAAAAGATGTAAGAGGTCCCGTTCTCCCTTGAGGGGCTTTATCTAACAAGGTCCTTCTGAATAACACTCTCACGCCCAAACTTTCAAGGACTTTGACCAAGGCCCTAGGGAGTGAACTCTGTCAGGCAATGACAGAGGCTGCAGTGACCCTCTGCTGACTGGGTTACTCTGCATGGGTTCTGTTTGCTCAGCCATTAGAAAACAGTTGTGGGATAATGTCCATGGACATTTGCTTTGAGAGAAACAGTTGCCATCACTTGTGCTTCTCAGTGCCCTAAGTGTGTCGGACGTTGCTTCCTGACTAGCACCTAGTTTGGATAAAATCTCAGCGGGGTTTCACAGCTGTTAAAATACCACCACGTGCCTCTGCTGATGAAAATAGGCCACCTGCAGTTTGGTAAAGAACTGATCTGTGAGACCATGTGATTTACACCGGTTTAAAGAAGCAAAAATCCCCCAGCACTCTGTCAGTCCTGCTGCTGGTCCCTTTTCTGGTGGAATTACGGTGCAAGGATGTGATTGAGGCACTGGCTTGTTGGGTCGGGGGAGGATGCCATGCAGAGAAGCGCTGGCATGGAAGAGGAGCAGGAGGTGGGAGCCAACAGCCCTCTTGGTCCCCATCTGACAGCATAACCTCTCCACCCTCTTGCTCTTAACTCTCTCTGACCTCATTTTCTAGCCTTATCGATTCTTGTAACTGTACTTGATTTTATTCCTGGTGAGCTCCTGAGAAGGGCTGGGCTGGCTCCAAGGAACTCTGCCTGGATGCAGGCAGAGCATCAGAGGGCAGGGCAGCAAACAACACTGAGTTATGCACAGGACAACTCCAAGGTGCAAAAGGGGTGGTGGATCTGGAAGAGGAGTTAAATGTAGGCAG
Organism: Gallinula chloropus; assembly: GCF_964237585.1. NCBI lineage: Eukaryota > Metazoa > Chordata > Aves > Gruiformes > Rallidae > Gallinula > Gallinula chloropus. The sequence goes on along the minus strand of NC_140109.1, from coordinate 1,968,684 downwards.
GAGGGTGTTGTGGATGAGCCGAGGGGAATATTGCCAGGTGCCAGGGTGTGAAATCACGTCTAACCCTCCTCCTCAAAACACAGGCGTGTGATGTGTTGCAGGAGGACAGTCAGAGCACACTTCCAGCTGGCAGGGTGAGGCCAACGCTGGTCCAAAAGCTGTCTGAGTGCGTTAGTGTGTGCCAGGCCTGGGGCAGCTCAGCCCTGAGCAGGAAGCGTGAACAGACATTTCTCACTGTGTTAATAAAGGGTCAGCTTGGGGCACGGGTGCAGCAGGTGCAGGTACAGCCTCGCTGCCTCAAACACCTGAGGGAGTATCTCACAGTGAGAACTGGCTAGGACCTAGCTCTGTTGGTGTACAAAGTGGATCTTGAGCCTGAGCTCTGTCCTTCTGCGTTGCAGCTTCCAACCCCTCATCCCCTCTCAGCCCCTTCCTCTCCATTTGATGGTCTTTCGAGGAGGCTGGTCCAGGGAATACTAAGGATTTGCTCTTAGTGACCCCTCTTCCCTTTACCCCCAGGAGCTGCTGCGCAATCCCTGAGACTTTCTTTCTCTCTAAGCCCTTATTAAAAGGCCATGGATGCTAAACTACCTATTTATAGATGCTAGGGTTTGCTGTGAATAACAATGAGGCAAAGGCATCCCATCTTTGCTGTGTCTGGAGAAGAGCCACAAGTCTGACTTCAACGGTATCTCCTTGATGTTGCTGGAAAACAGAAACCACTGAAGCTATTCCAGCTTAGTCATCTTCTAAGCATAGGTCATTGTTTGGGAGCTTTTCCCGAAGGCTTGTGGTTCCTCTGCTTGGCAGACAACATCATCTGCTGTCCTCTGGATGATGCCTTGCCTTCGCTGCCCTATCAGTGATACTGCTGTGTCCCTGGAGGCAATGTCTTCCCAGACAGGAAAGACCTCTTGAAGAATGGAGATGCTCACAGCAGAGGATGGAGAAAGGGTCTCTGTCATGGCTCAACAGCACTGGTCCTCGGCTCTGTGTAGGAAAAGACTCCTCTGCCACATTGCTCACCATTATCTAGAGAGAGGCGTCCGCAGGGAAGATGAACCAGCCATTGTTGTGGAATGGGAGGAAGACAGAATGGAAAAATCCCTACTGAGGCCCAAATATAGCTTGAAAAATTAGGGCCGTTCTTTCCCCCACCCAGTACTTGTGCCAAGTCTGATTTCCCAGGCTTATTAACAGGGTCAAGGAATAGCTTGGGCATCTCACGAGGAGCCGAAATAGACTGTGGTGTCACATCTACAGCTCTTCTATCCATTCTGGGGCAGAGGAGGTGACTATTTCTGGCTTTGCCGGTAGTAGAACAGCAGTGCAGAGGAACCCTACACAAGTTTTAGTTTTGGGGTGGTGCTGGGTCTTAGGTAAGAAGACAGCTGCTTACTTCTGCTGTGTGCTCTTACATGCGTATGTGGAGAGCCCCATGGTCTTGAGCGCTTGGTTTTTGTGGCTTCTGTGGGGCAAGAAAATTCTTGTACCTTCCCACTTCCTCTGAGCTCTGTGTGCTGAGGGTGGAGAGTTTCTTATTTTGACTTGGCAGCCCACTAATTTTCAGGCATGAAAGGCAATTAGCAGATACCCTGAGAGCAGCTTTTAAGGTGGATATAGGGATATGTGTTGAATACCAGATCTATCATTCAGATTAATTGCCAGTAGCTTCAGCTCAACAGTATCTTCTGCTGCTATCAGGAAGGAATTTCCACCTTGATGTCACAGAGTATTTTGTTTTTAACATACCTATGGCCAGCTCCTCTCCAAGGCTCAGTCAGAACAGACCTCCTGACACTGATGCCAACACAACCAGTTCCTCCCTTAAGGAGGGTCCAGGAACCTTTTTAGAGGTGCTTGTTTCAAGGAGGGCAGGTGTGAAAAGGACAGGAGGGATAAAGGAATCATCTCTTGTGATGCTTGTCCCTGCCCAATGGACTTCCAGGCCAGGAGGACTCGGGGCTGGTATCCAGGTCGGTGGCTGTCACATCTGGGAGCCAGCCCACAAGCCAACCACATCCCAGCCTGTGTACCTGCCTGGTGCTTAGCAGGGGGGCGACGGGCAGGAACGTGCCTCTCCCCACTCCTTGTCGCCGGGTGCTCTTAGCTCCAAGCTGCTCCCTGTGCTCCAGATTCCTCAGAGGTGTGTGAGTGCTCAGAGATGCAGACAGCCTTGCAGGCATGCCCAGGCCCACCCCTCAAGCTCTAGTTTTCTATTGCCACTTAACTAATTCCCATCCAAGTCAAGAGGAGTTAAGGCATAACCTTACACAGAAGGTGAGTCCTGCTTTCTCCTTGAAGCAGCAGGCAGGCAGCCAACTGCTTCTGAAGATCTTGCTGAGTATCTCAAGAAACACTGCTGATCCCAAGTCCTTTTCCCCAGGGAATGGCACACGGCAGATCTCACTTCCCAAATTAATGCTCAGATTTAAAGCCCCCCGATCCCAGCCCCACCCCAGAGATGTCTGCATGGCAGTGGCTCTACAGTGGCCATCTGCTCCAGCTCCATGAACCAGCAGTGGTGATCCTATGAGCAATATCTCAGCTCAATAAATCACATCGCCCTCTAATCTCATGCACAGGGGCAGCATCTGCTCTCCTTTTACTCGCAAGATGGGGCTTTGTGTGCCAGTAGGTTTCCCCTAAGCGACTTTCTCAGCAGCCCTGGGAGACTCTTTGCTTACTCAGCTGAAATCCCAGCTGCAGAGCCACCTTTTTATCACGACAGCACCGGGCCTGCGCAGCTTCACCTACCCATGGAACACCCAGGTGCCGCACTCATCCGCCTTCGTGATGTAGTTTTCAGGCAGCAGTCCAGAACAGCCCGTTGCAAGGGAAATGCCATAAATCCAACCCTCACTTGTGCTGGTTTGTTCCACTGGGGACATGAAAATAAAATCTCCTGTGACCAGCTCCAGTTCGTCGTCATTCTGCGGGGTGTAAGGGTAGATCACTTGCAGGGTCTGGGGGAGAGAGAGAGAAGCAGAGATGAGTGAAAAGGTTGTTCATGGAAGGGAGCCTTTAGGAGAAGCAGGGCAGGAGCACTCCTGTACTGGACCTTTAACCTTAGCAAGGTGTGAACCGCTCTCCCTGTAACACTTGGTGCTTTACCCAGGAAAGCTTCATCTTCAGGGAATTCCTGCCACTCCCAACTCTTTGCTGTTGGAAAGCTTTCCTAGGTAGTTACTCCTTCACCCCTCTTGGGTTCAGGTCATGTCCGGTATCAAGGAGGGAGTGGGGTGGGGATGTATACCAAAGCACCTCCTTAAAAATGGAGCCGAATTCTTATCAGGACCTGGAATTTACCCAGCCCTAGTGATTAGTGACCGTTTTTACTTTACTTGTGCTTGATCTTGGGGGGGGGGGGGTTGGACTCGATGACCTCCTGAGGTCCCTTTCAACCCCTACAATTCTGTGATCTCAAAGAGCGGTTCCTCTGGTTGCTGTTGCTTTTGAAGCCAAGGCAGGGACGCTGTCAGGGGGCTAACAGGTTTGGCTGTGTGACACCCTGCTCTCCGAACTGGTCAGGAGAACACACAGGAAAAAACACAGGCAGTGGGAAATGCTGGGACGTGGCCATGCTGCTTTCTTTGTGTTTTCTAATGTGAATGGGATTAAGTTAAAGGGTGGGGGAAGAGATCAGTGAGCCTAAATCTGCAATCTTCTCCTCAGTGGAGCATGAGGAATCCACACGTTCAGTGTCTATCAGCAACTACAGCGGTCCTTTGTTTAAGAGGAGAACAATGGTGTCATTGTCCCTTGCCAAGCCCGACTTCTGCAATGGCACCACGCAAAGAAAACCCCATAGTCTGCTGAGCAGCTCTGATCTCCTGATGGTGTCAGCCCCTCTGCTCACTTATCACCCCCGTCTGTTTGTGGTATCTTCAAAGGAAGATGGAAACTAGTCGCTGTCACCTGATGCAAGGCCAGAGCCTTCACACACGGCTGCCTGGAGTCAGATACGCAGAGATGTGAGCTGCTTCTCCTCAGCAACTCCCTTTGCAGTCACTGGCAGTGTTGACTACTTGTAGCTTGATGACTCTGAGTAGGGAAGGTGGCTCTCATGCATGGGAAGCATGGCCTGGGCTGGGTCAGTGCTGCACATGGGAGACTTCAGCTCTCCAGAAGCACTGGCATCTGTTTACTCAGTGGCATTATCGTGTGCTGGGCTAAAATCACCTTCTCCTGCCTTGCTGCAGGTTTTCCTGTCTGATGATGCACACGGGTGGGATTAATCTCCTCAACCCCAGGAGCCTAGCTGTTCGCTGCCTCAGCAGGCGCCTTTTGGAGGTTCCCTCCTCCAGAAGTTGATTCATCTTGCCTCCAGATAGTTATCTCAGCTGGGTCAGATGATTCACTTTCCGGAGGTACCTGTTTCTCTGCCCTGAGTGCAAAGGGAGCCACAGGCTGGCTCAGACTTGGAGATCTAGAGTGGGGATGTTTACCGGGATGTGAGATGAGGCTCACGTGTGGTTCTCTATGCCCAAGACCCCCACCTACAAAGTAGATTTTTTTTTTCCCCTGTATATTGCATTGGAAAACAACATTATTAATAAAACTCCACTAGGACACTCAGATCCTGACATTACAGGGGCCAGATGAGTAATTGAAGGGTACAGGCCGTGTGGGTAAAAGTTTCTTACGTGATGACAGTAAGTGCTGTGATTAATAGTAGTGTCAAGCCTGTACAGAGAAAAAGAGAGTGGTCAGGTTATGATACCTGGCTGGTTCTTGGGATTTCAGACCAGCTCACGCTGAGCTAAGAGGACAGTCATTATTAGAATGGATGAATCCAGCAGGACATTGCTCCTGTGAGAGGCCAGAAATGAGGTGGGTGAAGCAGCAGGCCTAGGCAGTGTGAGTACAATGCAAGGGAAAAGGGCAAGGTGGTCTGTTAGTCTAAGATGACTGGTGGGATGTGGGCGATCCATGTTCTGGATGTCCTTGTGGGAGACGAGGCCAATTCCTTTATGTCATGGGAGCCCTGGCTCAGCTCACAGCTCGAGATACCTTTTTTGGACTCAAACAAGTGCCTAAAATGTACCTCGTGGTTAACGAAGCGTATGTCCCGGGAGAATATCGCGGCGACCCAGTCGCAGCCCAGCTTGACATCGATGTTCTGCGCTAACTTCTCCAGCGTGGGCAGGTGGCCGGTCTGGAAGTGATAGGCCAGCGTCACGTGGAGCTGCTTCTTGTGGGGCTCCACGTGAACATCTGCAAGGAGAAGGTGTCAGTTAACAAAGAGCGACAGTCGAGATTCGCAGCTTTTCTGAAGGCCTAAGAGTGATTGTCACCTCTGAATGGGAGCTGGGAGTGAAAGCTTCAAAGCTAGCTGAAGTGGAACAAGTTGTGGACCGGTTTCTGAACAGGCTTTGGGGAAGTTGAACATGAGCTCCCTACAGATGCTGCACCTCGGGTCAAATTATTTAAGATTTGTGGTCTGAGTCAGGCCTGAGTCATGCCACCATGGCAGGCAAAGCATCATCCCTGCCAAACTGCCCAAACTCATTTGCGTTCAGAAAACAACAGGTTTCTGGATGATGTGATAACAGTGATTGTCATTTTGAACCCACTGACATTTTCCAGGAAGAGGGGGGGCTTTCTTTCATCAGCAGATGAGGACGTCTCCAAAATCAGCAGCTTTAGAACCATACTTTTTGCTCTCCCTCCTCTGTTTCCTCTCCTATGGTAGCAATTAGAAATATGTGGAGTTTACAGGTTCATGTGAGTTGGTTAAACCTTTTCCCTGCACATTTAGTTCTATCATCAGTTCTTCCACTGAGGGTGGGGTGTTCCAAAGTTGAGGAAATGGACACAAAATGATCCTGCAGGAGAAGAACTTGTATTAGGAGGAGTTTCCAGGAAGCAGAAAGGTGAAGGCATTTGCAGCACTGTGACTCCTCCAGGAGATGTGGAAATCACACAGCGTGCTCTTCACAGGGGATTTATTCTCGTTTGCTCAACCCAAAATTGCAATTAAATTTGATGGATCATTCAGGCCAAATTGCAGCTATTCAGAGACTTGGCTCACATGCCAGCCAGGGGTAGCTCTGCAAGCTCATCAGTCTTTTTCCTCTTTTTTTTTTTATTTTTTTTTTTGATTGGCAAGAAAAATTATGCTCTGCATCCCTGAAAAAGCCCCTGAGACTTCAGCAGGATAACATGACCAAGCTGCAGGCTGCAATGCAGCAACTGGGTTCCCATATGAAAGAGCTGCTTTAGTCTGAAATGGAGCAGTTGCAGGGGTAGAGGCTTGCTGGTTTCCCCTTGGGTTGCCAGGGGACTGGGGGTCTGCTCGCAGGGTCCTCTCTCTGCCTCAGAAATACAGCAAGAAAACCACACACAGCTTTTACATGGCTGAGGAAAGTTTTGTGGCAGTGGCTTGAGGTAGCGAGTGGAGCAGGAAATGCTCGGCCCTGCAGACAGCGTCTCTCTGAAAGGTTAACGAACCACCAAATGTCAACTTCCCTTTCAGGAGATAACACTTGAGACTAAGCGTGAGGTGATCTTTCAACTGAAAAAAAGCACTGAAACCCAAAGCACCAGGCCTGATGGGGGGTTCCTCCCTGGCTCTTAGCTGTCAGGCCACTTTTAAAAACCAGGCACGGGCTTCATGAGCTTCCTAACATCAAAACTTTGGTTTCTGAAAGTGTCTGAGCCTCGAGCAAGCCATGAGCTCCCCGGAGCTGCCACGCAGCCACTCACCTGCTTTAGAAGCAGCCTCTGCAGCGAAGTCTGCAGCAAACTTCTTGAGCACCTCTGCGCTTTCTTCCTTGACAAAGAGCCCGATGAAGTTGGAGGATGTGTAGAGCTCCAGAGGCAGAGGGGCAGGGAATTTGCACTTCCACCGCATCACAGTGGCCTGCAGAGCTTCAGTGAGAGCGTCGACCTTGCTGTCCTCACACTGCCAAAGGAAAGGGGACAGTTGTTTCTCATTGGAGAGCCGTTCCTTGCCCTGTGCTTAGCTCTCCAGGGCACTCAGTAGAGACCAGAGAGGCTTGGGTGGGCAGGCATGAGGTCTGGCTTTGCTTGTAACGCAGAGAGAAACAGCGCAGGGACGTAGGCAAAGGTGTGTTTGGAAATCGTCTGCCCCTCCCTTGTCCTCAAAGCCGGATCGGCTATCCCAAGTAACCTTCCCAGCCACATCCCCACCTTGTCTGCTCTCAGGTTAATGATTGCTTGAAATGATGAGAATTTTGGTCTCCTGCTGCTCTTCCCTGAAAACAACCCACCAAAAAGCCCGTTCCCCCCTTAAGAAGCCCAGGAGTTGGGTGGTTCTGGCAATACCCCCCCAGCTCCCAAGGACAAACCCTTCTGCAGCGTGCACCGTCTCCAGTCTGGACCTGGCACAGGCTGCTCATGAATGCATGGATAAAGGCAGAGGAATGAGGAGCTCGGCCTTACCATGAAGAACTGGCAGAGGGTGATATGTGGGAAGATGTTATGTGCTTTGTTCTTGCCGCAGATCTGCTTCGACTGCTGCCAGAACTCCGACAGCTTCTGAGCCAGGGGGCCGGTGGGGCGCAGGTACAGGACGTACTCCCGGGGCAGGGTGTCATCTAGGAATGGGTCACCCACATGGGAGAACAGCCTGAGAGGGAGCAAGAAGTGTGAGATTGACAGATACAGACTTTTTCCTCCCCCCTCACCCCCAGAAAACCAGCTTCCCCTGTCCTTGCTCCCATCATTCTCCCTTTACAGAATAAACCAGCTCCGGCAGGTCAGGCAGAGAGGTGTGCTGCCTCACTCACTATCCATCCCCCTGCTAGGTGATACAGAAAGTTGGGGTTTAGTTTCAGGTGGAGGCTCTGAATATCTAACTGGGGTCGCTGCTCCTGCCTTTTCTCCCTTACGGTGTACAAAACACAGGGAGGAGAGCACTGGAAACTGCTCAGCATCTCTGAAAAGACAGCTCTCAGCTTTCTCTTTAGGTGCTAGGGTGGAGAGAGTAGCAGCTCCTTTCACCTCTTTTGCTGCTACTCGAGATCACAGACTCTCTCAGACAAGGCTCACTTCTGGATTTGTGGCACTTAACAGCTCAATAACTTTGCTATCCTGTTTCACCCCTGTTTAAACCAGCCACGTGCTAATGGCTAAGCTCTCAGGTGTTAAATTCACTAATTCCTTCTACTCTTTCTAACATTTATTACTTCATACCAACCAGTCGCATGCTGCTTGGACGCTCCTTCCGCCTGTTGATGCCAGGGCTTTTTGCCTGAGGAGAGAACAAGATAAAAGTCCCATGTCAGTGATGCTGTGGTCTGTGGCTGTTGGCACATCTCTTGCTGGGGTGATAGGCTTTCCAGGTGGATTCTCTCACCCCTGGGACTTTCTTTTGGATTGTCAGGTCTCAGGGAGCAAAGCACTCGAAGCACTGATATTTCCTGGGCATCCCAGCACCTGGGATTTCCCTGCTTTTTGGCGTGGTGGATTTGTTTTAATGCGTGGTGAAACGTTGGTGGCTGACACTGAGTGACCTCTTTGCTGGTCACTGGCTCAGCACTGAAACCCAAAGGTTTGGTCCAGGAAGGACCAGGGAAGTTCAGCTGCCACCAGAGGGCACAAACCAGGGGCTCTCAGGTTGGGACAACCTACCCAAACTGCCTAGCTCCCTTCCCTCCTTGCTGCTTTGGGAGTGCTCTCAGCTTATTTCCCCTTCAGGGTGCCGATAAACACCTTCCCACCCCAGCCTGGAAGACGTGAGCCTGCTTGTGCCCGGCGAGCTGGGGAGGGAGGCGGTGCAGGGCTGTGTAACTCGCAGGCGTGCAGCAAGTATGTGTTCCCCAAATGCTCAGCATCAGCACAGAAGCACAGCCCTGAATCATCGCAGCCCTGTAACAGCCAGAGGCTGCTGAAAGGGAGGAATCCACCCAGCACCCAAACGGCATAAATATTTAGAGAAAATAAGGAAGAAGGAAGGAAAGGCTAGAGATGCTAGGGTCGTTGGGGCAGAGCCCAGGCTCTCCATTGGATGTCAGAAGGCAAATCCCCCAGGAACAGTGATTTCAGAGCTAACTGCTCAAGGGAAGAAGGGCGGCATTGCTCCAAAACAAGTGCTGCAGATCGGGTAGGAGGGGGGGAGTGAGATGCTGGTTTAATCTAATTAAGCAGCACGTCCTCGTGCAAAATGGTGTGGGTGGAGGAAGGTCTTGAAGAGCAAGAAGCCTTCACAGGAGGTGAGCATGGGGTCTCCAGGCAGCTGTCCCCTGCAGCCGGGGAAGGAAGGGGTCCTACAGGTGCTGGGAAAGGATCTGCATCCTACAGACCCATCATGCTGGACCGGGAGACCAAGGCATCTTTCCAGCCTTAGATGCATTCCAGCACTGGCACAGCTCCCACCGAAGGCGAAGCCCCAGTGGCTGCCATGGGGCGTGTTGGCTGCACGGGGGGGCATTGCTGTACCCTCCTGCTGTTAATTTGGCCATAGCAGCTGCCTCCCCTTTGCTCTGTGGGTTGTACACCGTGTCACAGAGCTGCCTGCTGCTAGCGACAGAAAGCCTGACTGAGGGCAGGAAAACAACTCGTTGACACCGTCCGGCCTCAAGCCTGTGACCTTATCTTGCTAAATATGGTGTGTTACAGCTCGATAACAGTGCAAAGGGCCCACTGACATCTTCAAGCTGGAGGGAATGTGTCCGACCAAAGGGATGAGGTCAGCGTACTGTGTACCCCGCGTTCTGCTGTGGGAAGATGCTGCTGGTGGGTTACAGGACATGGGTCCAAGTGAGGGAAAAGAGTTGTGGCTCCAGGGTCCAAGCCATGGCTCGAGGCTTAGGGCGAGCTGGGACCACCCAGTATGTCTGGTTTCTGCCTGTAGTGCTGTGTAGGATGTGTACTGTGCTTCTGTCACCCTTTTCTGTCTGCAGCGATGACTTTCGAAAGCACTCTGATAACCATGCGGGGACATGCGATGTTACCCACCATGTGCTGTTGACTCAGCTGCGTTTCAGCTCTGCCCTTGACTTCCCCACCCCTTGAATATACATATTTTTTGTTCATTTTGAGAGTAAGAGGAAGGCAGAAAGATAATGCTGCAAAAAAAAAGGGCTGTGTTGCAAATGCCTGATTATGAAAATACTTCCTCCCGAGGCATTCTGCTGCCCTTATCTGCCAGTGTTCACTGGAGATCAGCAGGGTGCTAGTCCAAGCACCTGCCTCCTGGAAGGATGGACCTTGTGCAGTTTGGTTTGTCCTACTGTGCTGACCCTTCCCCAGTCTGGCTCAGATGTGATACAGCCGCTGGTTTGCTCTGAGAAGAGGTTCAGGCAAGAGCGAAGAGCAAAAGGCTCTTCCCCGGGACAGGCTGGGCTTGGGAGCCTTTTGGGGCATCAGCTAGCTGTGGGTCTTCCCTGCCCGGGGGTTCATCATCCATTTCTGCTGCGTTGCCTTTGCTCAGGTCACCTCCCTTCTTGCCTGGGTTGTTCATGCTCTTTAAAACACGATTAAGACGTGACTCTCTTAATGCTGCCTCTTGTCCCTGGAGTGCCTGGCTGTATGTTGCATCCCGGGCAGTGAATTAAAAACAACCCCCTGGTACAGCTCTGGCTTTGAAATGAGCAGTCTCTCCTGTGGCAAAGCAAGGGCAGACGAGCTGCCTCTCACTCTCTCCAGACAGACCCCAGAGCAGATCTCTGAGGGAGTCACACACGATCTAGCAGGACAGGCAGCTCTGCCACCCACCCTTGTTGACTTGTTTGCTTACTGAATTGATGTTTCCCTGCCACAGATCACACAACAGGGCTCTGCTGGAATTGACTGCAGCTCCTTCTCCACAGCCTTTGTGCTCGAGGGACCCCAAAGGGTGTTAGAAAACGTTAGGCTGGTCCCCATGTGCTCTTGTTCATGTGTGATTTCAGAAGGTGCCCCTCTTTTCCGTGGGGACAATGAGCTCCCTTTTCAATTTGATTTTTCAGCATGAGGAGGAAATACTGTGTAAGGCAAACAAAAGCCAGGGGATGTTTTTATCACAAGTCCCAAAGCTGAGAGATGCTTTTAAAAGACAAAGAATATTATTTAGTGCTGGGAATGGTGATGGTGACAAACAGGGCATGCACAGTGTCCTTCCCAAATACCCTCCTCTCTAGCCACCACCCAGGAGAAGTCACGTCCTCCTGGTGCTCCAGGCCCTGCCAAGGCCAACTTCTTAAAAGTTTTGAGTGCTCAAAACTAGTCACAGCTATGTTTGGCCACGTACAGAAGTGGCCTGATTTTCACCACTGCTGAGTGCAGTGGGAGCTGGGAGATGTACTCTGCTCCTGAGGAAATCAGGTCACTTAATGAGGTGACTTGTGATGGCTTAGGTGCTCAGATTTACTTGTGCTGGGTAGCAAGTGTTGGCTGTCATACTGCAGCTGGTGGCAAGAAGTGGTTTTGTGATGCAGATGCAGCAGAAAAAAAAGAGGGAAAAAAAAAAAGGTGAGAAAGTAACTTATTTTTCAGCTTATTTTTCAGAATGTACTGAACACTGCACAGTAACCGTTTCTGGTCATGCAAAAACGGCAGCACAATTCAGAGGAGGTGAAAAGCTTGGTGCAGCATCACTAGTCCCTTGAGCCACCCTTTTCCTCTGCCTCTTGACTTCTCCTTTGCCTCTGAGGCAAAGCACAGGGAACTGGTGTAACACTGCACAGCAAAATGCAATAGAAAGGTCGAACGGGGAGCAAGGGAGATGCTGTGTCCAACAGCAGGTCTGGAGATGGAGGTTTTAGGGAAGGGGAAAGAAGATCCTAAAGGTGCTGCCTTCCTAAAGCACTGCAGGTATTTCAGCCACCACAAAGAATCAGATGGTTTTGATTCTTCACCCTCAGAGGCCTCCCTGTGACACTCTTCAATGTCAGGTCACAAGGAGAGTCTTTCTCCACTCAATCACTGGTTAAATGGTATCAGAATATTGCTAGGAAGCATCCCAGCTAGACAGTTGAGCCCTTAGCCTGAAACCTTACAGCAGAACCAGAGTTGCTGCCCCAGAATATCTCTGAATGCCTAAGTGGGGTCCACATTCACCCCAAGCCACTTAACGGCAGAGCACATGGCTCCACATGCTACAGAACTGAACTCATCACTGTTAAAGGATTTTTGGCTTCCTGCAATTCCAGGATAGGAAAGAAAACCCCAAAAAGGCAACAGGGGAATGTCACTGTGCTAGGAAATATTTGTATCAATAAACATGGAGTGCAATGGCAAAACCCCATTTACTCTGGAGATGATGACTGTAATGGGGAGCGATGCTTTAACCGTAAAGGGGGCTTTTGGGCTCAGAGAAGCAGCAGGCAGAAATCCTTCTGCTGAAAAGACTTGTCTGGTTTGGAAGAGGAGGGGGCCAGTGGTGCTGTGGTGTGCGGGGTAATGGACTGTGAGGTGGGAGAGTTAATGCAGCCGGCACAGGAGTGGGGGACAGGGGTCAGCTATTCTGAGGTATCACTTTATCTGCACCTGCGTTGTATTTTATCACTAAAAAAGTTATGCAAACTTTGGGGTGTTGGTGCACACAGCTGACGTGCAAGGCGCTGTGCTGAGGCGGAGAAGGGGACTGTGTTTGGGCACTGTGGCTGTGCAGGGTCCCCAGCTTCTGTGGCTGGGCTGTAGGGTCTTGGGGGTGCAAAGCCCCTGCGCCAGCCCTTCAGGCACGGACAGAGCAGAGGCTGCTGCAGGCAACCTCCTCTGGTCCTCACACATTGAAGCACACTGAGGCCGAGTGACACAGCTGGTCTGAACCCTGGGGTCCAGAGAGCCTGTTTGTTCTCCAGAAGCACTGTCTAATTCATAGAAAATCGGCCCCTCTCTGACCACTGCTCAGGGCTGAACTTTGCTGTTTCCACCAGCTCTCCCTTGGCTGTAACAAGTGGAGATGGAAGCCGTGCCGTGGGCAGAGCCGGCCTCTCCCTGTCAGTCCGAGGCAGCTCGCTCTGCTGCGCCGCGCTGCTCACCGAGGCGGCAGAAAACGCCAGCAGCAGCTTCTACCTCAGATCCACCTACCACTTGTCTGCCAGCGGACGCACCGGGGGATTTGTGAATGAGCAGTGGAAGGATGGAGGCAGCCTGTGAAAGAAAGGGAATGACTAAATCTTCCCTTTCGTTGACGTGCCTCGAGCCCAGGCAAACTTCTTACGCGTGAACAAAGCCCCTCAGAGGGATGAATTCATCGTTCTGAGGAGCCCTGAATCTTTGCTCCACAAAGTATTGAGCTGTGTAAATAGAGATTTTTATTTTTTTTTTTTGGAAACCACATTAAGTATGATGGGAGCACTTGGCTCTCCTCATCATTAGGCTCAGTTCAAAGGACTACCTGACGTGGTAAGATAGGAATTACAGACCATAATTTATGCTGCGTGAGTTTGAAAGAATAGCTCAAAGAGAACATTTTTCTTAGCATTATAAACCAGGCACCTTTACCTTTGCAAGCGTGTGTGTTTAAAACACCTTGGCAAGGATGTATTCAGATAGGTACATGTGTCTATTTAAGCCATGGGGTTTTGCAGGCTGTTGGTTTATTGTAAAAGAATTGAAACAAATTGCTGTCCATGACCATAAGACCCAGGCCTTTTCCTGATAGGGCTGCAGCTGCTTTGGAGCACACCTGCCAGTCCAGGTACGGGTCAGATGTCTAACAGCAAAGCCCCCCTTAGCTTACCAGTGAATTGGGAGGTCCTGAATTCAAACCCTGCTGATAGCGATGCTTATGGGGAAGCAGCTACAGTGACCTTTACGATTCCCTTCACTCTTGCTGTTTTCATCAATGGTTTCTACTATTGATGGTGCAGGAGTGGGAAGGTGCCTATTTTAGGCTCTCCATAAACAACCACACGCTGCAGAAGAGTTTTGCAAGCAAAATTTCTGTCCATCTAAAGGCACAACTATTTGATAGCCAAATTCCAACTAGCTGACCGCCCGTCTCTCAGGCTGCCCGGCTGTTCCGCAGGCAGAAGCGGCCACAATGAGGTGTTCTTTCCAAGTGGCTTTCTATGTGGGTTATTCAAATGTTTTCCTCCGAATTCACAACATGCAGAATTCCGCTGGCCACCAAAAAAGCACATGACATCGTTTCTGTTCTTATCTGGGTGACCTTACCTCTATAAATAGGGACAGGACTGTAAGATATCGCTAGGGATCGAGTTCTTGTTTGGGGTAGAGGGGGTTGGGTAGGTTCCTTTTCTGCAGTTTGAGAGAAAAAAGCCAAAAACCTGCCCGAAACCACTCTTGCCTCAGTGCAGGGCAGAATTACTTTCTCATCCCTTTCGCTGAGCTTTGGGCAGCCCTTCAAGCATTACCTTAGGCTATCCTTCTGCTGCTGCCTGCCTGTGGACATAAAGTTCTCCTCATGCTGCACTGAGTGGCTGTAATTGCAGCCACATCCTCCCTGGAGCCCGAGCTCACCTTACACCCAGATCCCCTTGGGAACACACCATTCAGTGTGACATCCCCAACTCAGGTCAGTGAATCGGTGTGAGCAGATATGAGCAATGTGAAGATCCAGGTCCTGTCTGAAATACAGTAACTCTGAGAGGAGCGCAGGGGACTGCCTGCCTGCACAGTGGCTTCAGGGGCTGCAAGATTTCAAACTGTGCTATATCCTGTAGGTCATGTAAATATTTATAGAAGGCGCCTGACAGTACGATGGGGCTCGGTAGTTCTCCCTCCTCCTTCCACAGGGGGTGGCTGCTTACTCCCAGCTATAGAGTACCAACTCCTGGTAACAGGGAAGAGAGAGAAATAGGGAAGCACTGACAGAAATAAGCATGGGGAAGGTGCTACTGTGTATTCCTCCTTTCCAGAATTTCAAATATTCCTTTTTCTGGGGATGGTCTGGCTGGAAAACTGCAGCCTGGCCATGGGATGATGGTGGCCGTGGTGATGATGATGATGATGACGATTTCTAAGCGCAGAGACCGAGGACCTAGGCACATGTGGCTGTCATATGCATTTACTTAAAGTTATGTAAGATTTTGAAGCTGGATTTTTTTTCTCCTCTTCTTTGGCACATGTGCACAGTCAGCCCCCTGCTCCTCTGCTCAGCCGGATCCTTAAAGCAAAAGAAGAGGGAAGTACAGACTCATAAAGAGT